>NC_067401.1:25745269-26345269 GCF_016432865.1 Antechinus flavipes | reverse complement strand
GGTTATCAGGGGAAGGAGCGTTTCTCCTCCATCTTATTCACCAGCCAAAACCCTGAAAATGTGAAAACCACATTGGTGCAGTGCCTTCTCAGGGACCCAGAGAACTCTCGGCTATTACCTTGACATTGGCTGTTGGTTGTTTCTAAAAAAGACAGAACAAATGTGAATTTCAGAGAGTTGGAGGGAATGAAAGAGGCTCAAGTTCCAGGAGCCTCAGAGATGACGTGACAGCGTCCTGAAGGAGATGAGCCTCCGGAGCCCCAATAAGCAGGAGCTGACAGACACAAGCCTGTCAGCTACAAGCTGGGGAACCCGGGGAGAACGCTCCCAGAATAGTGAGAAATGAAACGACTGGCTGAATGGAGCACTAAGCCCTTGTTTCTAGCCTCTGAGCTTCTGATTTGTGCTGTGTTAGCAAGAAAAGGAGAGACTGAAGCGTCCTTATGTGTCGAAACATGTCGCTCCCCAAGTCTATCCCAGAAACCTTCTCCCTCCTCCCTCTCTCTGCCATTCTGTTGACTTGGGAACCTTCATAGCTACCAGTCACCACCCTCACAACTTGACTCCATACTGAGCATGGGGCCACCCATGACACAAAAACTGGCAAGAGCAGAAGAAACCACAATGTGCTTGAGACTCCCAGGAGAACAATGACTGGTGCGGGGGGAACAGACTGACAGACAGAGCAGACAGACTCTCACCAGGCTTCGCGCTGCTCTCAGTAACACACAAGTGTTTTCCATTAGAAGCTTCCCTGCCCCACAAATACACACACAGAGCCACGAAATGCACACACTTCACTTTTGCTCCTTGGGTACCTGGACCCAACGGGGCAGAGCAAGGAAGGGGATGGACAGATGCCAGGAAGACAAAGGCTCAGAAGCCCACTTATTGATTAAGCGACTTTCTGAGCAGAGGAGAATTATCAGCAGCCTGTTGTCTGTCCTCTGGGCTAGCTTGTTAGTTGACAAACTGATTCCCATAACCATTTCAGTTACCATTAAATGAAAAAAAAAAACACATTAAAAAAAAAACCCACCCCAATCAAGCAAAAATCCAACCCAAACACGTGGAAACAAACTCCACACATTAATAAATTTGCCAACTAGGACCTGGGGCTCAGGGAATAGAGGCTGATCAAATGTGCCCAGTTTATATACCTAGGGGTGCAGTTTCTCTGCAAAAACAAAAGGAAACAAAGCAAATCACTGGATGAAAACCCCCCCTAAGCTCCCTCCCCCACTTTAGGGGAGGAACCTACCCCCTTCAGAGAGTTGCCAGGCCATGAATGACTAGGTCTGGACACTGTCTTTCTCCATTTGAGAACACAAATGCAAAAGGAAGAAATAAAGAAAGAGAGTCTAGTCCAGAAGAAAAGTGAGCTCCTGAAAAAAAGGAAAGTCCCCGTGTTGGCCGCTCTGGGGCTCCCGCGTTGTGCAACCCCGAGTACCCCGATGAGCCCAACATGGAAGGCTTAGGCTGAGCCATTGAGTTGCTCAACTCTCACTAATTGCACAACTTCAGCCTGTCGCGGAGTTTCTGCTGCACATATGCAAACCACGTTTTTCACTGTGTTACCACTCTGGAATTAAGAGGTTGTTTTGTATGTGTTGGGGGGAAAAACACCAAAACACTTACCAGGATGTTCTGCTTGGTCAGCATTTGCTATTAGTGAAGTCTGAAGGCCTGTGTCTGGACACCCCTGAGTCAGTGGTACAGAGGCTAATTGATTTCCAGGCGCATATATTCCCTTACACCAATTGTAATGACATAGGACACTGCCCAAACTCCCCATGACAATTCAGCTTTGCACTACTATCTAGTCCATATGATTTTCATTTCTAACATTGCATTTTGTGAACAAATTTGGGACTATGGTGGGGGAGGGTTGGGGGAAGAAGGGATCATGACCAGGGCAAATAAGATTCTGTGATCCCTCTTCCCCTTTTTAATAATTGGGTGAAACAAGGTTAAAATAAGCATCATGCGAACTCTAGGGCATACGTGATAAGAGCAGTTAGTATGGTATCTTGGAGGTTTGAGTTTTCATACAGCTACCCCTTCTTCCCCAAGGATCTCATCATGTGTCAAAACACATCCCTTGAGTCCAGGACAAGTGATTTTACTCATTTTACTTTAGAGGTAACTTTATCATTACTATCTTCATTCTGGGCACACTGAGACAAGATACTCAAGTACTTTCATAAGACTATTCCCTAGAAATGTTACTGCAGAAAGGATGGTAGAGAACTTTTAAATGAAGCATTCATCATTCTTTGAATCTAGAGAGAAAGGAAGAGCAGGTAATGAAACCCTGATATATTTCTCTTATATACAATCTCTCATATCTTGATTTGTTTTCCCATTTTTTTTCATTTTTTAAAGATTCTTAACTTAAGTAACAAATAAGACAAGCACATCCACACACAAAACAGAACAGAAAAAAAGGACTGGTTACGTATGCAGCTGCAAACCTGTACCACCTCTAAATTGCTTTTCTAAGTATACAACATATGCAACATTATTTTCAAAGCTATTCTGCTTCTCTTTCCTACTGACTTTACTTTGTCTCCTTCTGATTTTGAAAACATCTGCAATCCCCATTTTGGTAACCCTATCAATCCTTTCCTCACCGAAAAAAGCACTTTCAAATATGCAAAGCAAAAGCAAAACTAGCTCTGTCAAGACCATAGCTGAAAATACATCTCATTCTGCACTTTGAGATAAAGATGAAGTAAAGTGTCTTTTTTTTTTTTAAACTAGTTCTCTAGAAGAGTTATTATGTTATTGTATTGAGGAAAATTTTTTTAAAAAGTTTTTCTTTATGATGATAACAATGTATAAGTTATTCTCAAAATTCTACTCAGTTCATTCTGCATCAGATCATTTAAGTCCTGCAGGTTTGCTGAAACAATACTTTTCATTATTTCTGAAGGAATGTTAATACATTTCATTATAGACATATACCATAATTTGTTCATTCCCCGATTGAATACCTTAATTTCCAGTTATTTGTCATTACAAAAAGAGCTGCTATATTTTTGTACATGTGGAACCTCTACTTTTATTTTTGATTTTTTGGGGGCCTAGGCCTACTGGTGGAACTGATGGGTCAAAGACTGTGAAGAATTTTGTAATTTTTTTTTTGAGTAAAATTCCAAAATGCTTTTCTTAATAGCTACATCAATTTGCAACTCTACCAACACTGCATTACTTATGCCTGTTTTTCCTCAGTCCCTCCAACAATTTATAATTTTTCTTTTTTGTCATATCTGATGGGCAAAAACTAGTCTCAGGATTTCTTTAGTTTGCTTTTCTCTAATAATTAGTGATTTGGAACATTTTTCATATGACTATTGATAGCTTGGATTTCTTCCCTTGAGAAATACAATATTATTTGCCTATTTATCAATGGGGATAGGTTTTCATTCACATATATCTGAATGTGTTCCTAGATATATTGAATGTCGGATCTTTATCAGTAAAATTTGTTACAATGACTTCTCCCCTCCCTCTCTCATATGTGTTTCCTCTTTAATTAGTAGTTTTATTCTTATAATTTAATGAATATAAAAAAGAATATTTCAATATTTTTAGTATTCTAAAAATTTTTCTATTGAAAAAATGATTCCTTATAGAGATTTAAATCTCTATAACAAACAGCTTGCTTGCTAGAAAAGTAATAAGTTCAACATGTTGCTTTCAAAGCTTTCCTGATGGTCTGTGTTTCCCTTTGAACTTCCTTTAGGTCTCGTGTGCATTTTAAACAATGTTTCAATGACTTCCTTTCCTTTTTCCTTTACTTTCCTTTCTTTCTTATCACAAGTTCTCATCTTCCCTCACAAGTGCTCCTCTTCTCTGACCCCAATAAGGAAATATAATTCTTGCAAAATTTAAGATTACTCAAACAAAACAAATACATATATTTGCCATGTCTCTCTGTCTTTCTCTATAAATAATTTTCTCTGAGTCCATCACTCCTCTGTCAGGAGGTAGAAAGCATACTTCCTTTGTCAGTCCATTGGGATCTAATTTTAACTAATTTTGTTGTGCAAAAATTTTTCAATTTTATTTAATGAAAATTGTCTATGTTGTCTTCTGTATCCCATCTATTCCTTTTTTGTTCATGAACTCTTTTATTATCCATACCTATGATAAATAATTTCCTTTTTGCTCCTCTAATTTGTGTATGTATCTAAGTCATGCATTTATTTTGAATTTATCTGGTATACAGCACGGTTCTAACCCTAATTTCTGCCACTCTTTTCCAGCTTTTCCAGAAGTTTCACTCAAAAAGTGAGATCCTAGAAATATTAAAAGCCTCCTTTTTAGATCACGATGAAATGAAAATTATGTGTAATAAAGAGCCGGGGATAAATAGATAAAAAATTAATTGGAACCAAATAATCTAATCCTAAAAAATGAGTGGGTCAAACAACAAATCATAGAAACAATCAATAAATAAGAGAAGAAAAAGAGATGAAGGGAATTAAAGTAATGAGGAAACCAAATTATCACTCTTTGCAGATGATATGATAGTATACTTAGAGAACCCTAGAGAATCAACTAAAAAACTATTAGAAGTAATCCACAACTTTAGCAAAGTTTCAGGTTACAAAATAAATCCACATAAAGTCAGTATTCTTATACATCACTAACAAGCAACAACAGCAAGAGATACAAAGAGAAATTCCATTTAAAATAACTGTCAATACTATAAAATATTTGGGAATCTCTATGTCAAGGGAAAGTTAGGAACTATATAAGCAAAACTAAAAAAACACTTTCCACATAAAGTCAGATCTAAGCAATTGGAAAAATATCAAGTACTCTTGAATAGGTCGAGCGAATATAATAAAGATGACAATACTATCTAAGCTAATCTATTTATTTAGTGCTATACCAAACTCCCAAGGAACTATTTTACTACCTAGAAAAAAATAACAATAAAATTCACCTGGAAGAACAAAAGGTCAAGAATTTCAAAGGAATTAATGAAGAGAAAAGCAAATGAAAGTGGTCTAGTTATACCAGATCTAAAACTATATTATAAAGCAGCAGTCATCAAAATCATTTGGTATTGGCTAAGAAACAGAGAAGTTGATCAGTGGAATAAGTTAGGTTTTGTCAGATTGGCTAAGATGACAGGAAAAAATAATGATGAATGTTGGAGGGGATGCGGGAAAACTGGGACACTATTGCATTGTTGGTGGAGTTGTGAACGAATCCAACCATTCTGGAGAGCAATCTGGAATTATGCCCAAAAAATTATCAAATTGTGCATACCCTTTGATCCAGCAGTGTTTCTATTGGGCTTATATCCCAAAGAAATACTAAAGAAGGGAAAGGGACCTGTATGTGCCAAAATGTTTGTAGCAGCCCTGTTTGTAGTGGCTAGAAACTGGGAAATGAATGGATGCCCATCAATTGGAGAATGGCTGGGTAAATTATGGTATATGAATGTTATGGAATATTATTGTTCTGTAAGAAATGACCAGCAGGATGAATACAGAGAGGACTGGCGAGACTTACATGAACTGATGCTAAGTGAGATGAGCAGAACCAGGAGATCATTATACACTTCGACAACGATATTGTATGAGGACATATTTTGATGGAAGGGGATTTCTTTGACAAAGAGACCTGAGTTTCAATTGATAAATGACGGACAAAAGCAGCTACACCCAAAGAAAGAACACTGGGAAACGAATGTGAACTATCTGCATTTTTGTTTTTCTTCCTGGGTTATTTATACCTTCTGAATCCAATTCTCCCTATGCAACAAGAGAACTGTTCGGTTCTGCAAACATATATTGTATCTAGGATATACTGCAACATATCCAACATATAAAGGACTGCTTGCCATCTAGGGGAGGGGGTGGAGGGAGGAAGGGAAAAAAAAATTGGGAACAGAAACGAGTGTCAATATAAAGTAATTATTAAATAAAAATTAAAAAAAAAAAAGGAATAAGTTAGGTTCACAGAACAAAACAGTCAATGACTATAGTAATCTAGTGTTTGACAAACCCAAAGACCCCAGTTTTTGAGATAAGAATTCACTATCTGACAAAAACTGCTGGGAAAATTGGAAACTAGTATGGTAGAAAGTAGGCACAGACACACACCTAACACCGTACACCAAAATCAGGTCAAAATGGGTTCATGATCTAGACATAAAGAATGATATTATAAACAAATCAAAAGAACGTAGGATAGTTTACCTCTCAGATTTGGGGAGAAGGAAGGAATTTGTGACCAAAGAAGAACTAGAGATCATTATTGATCACAAAAAAGATAATTTTGATTTTATTAAATTAAAAAGTTTTTGTACAAACAAAACTAATGCAGACAAGATTAGAAGGGAAACAGTAAATTGGGAAAACATCTTTATATCCAAAGGATCTGATAAAGGCCTCGTATCTAAAATATATAGAGAATTGATTCAAATTTATAATAGTTCAAGCCATTCTCCAATTGATAAAGATATAATATCAAAGGATATGAATAGACAATTTTCAGATAAAGAAATTGAAACTATTTGTAGTCACACGAAAAGATGCTCCAAATCATTATAGATCAGAGAATATGCAAATTAAGACAACACTGAGACAGCCAAACTGTCAGATTGGCTGAGATGATAAGAAATGATAATGACCAATGTTGGAGGTGATGTGGGAAAAATGGGACACTGATACATTGTTGGTGGACCTGTGAATGGATCCAGCCTTTCCGGAGAGCAGTTTGGAACTATGCTCAAAAAGTTATCAAACTGTACATACCCTTTGATACAGCAGTGTTACTACTGGGCTTATATCCCAAAGTGATCTTAAAGGAGGGAAAGGGACCCACATGTACAAAAATGTTTGTGGCAGCCCTCTTTATAGTAGCAAGAAACTGATGGATGCCCATCAGTTGGAGAATGGCTGAATAAGCTACGGTGTATGAATGTTGTGGAATACTATTGTTTTGTAAGAAACGATCAGCAGGATGATTTCAGAGAGGCCTGGAGAGATCTACACAAACTGATTCTAAGTGAAATGAGCAGAACCAGGAGATCATTATACATAACAACAAGATTATACAATGATCAATTCTGATGATGTGGTTCTCTTCAACAATGAGATGATTCAAACCAGTTCCACTTGGATCATGAATTATTGAGAAGAACCAAGTCTTTCATAGTTGATCATCAACAAACATTAAATGTAATGGGAGTAAGCTAGAAACATTTCCAGTAAAATCAGGATGAAACAAGGTTGCCCATTTTCACCATTATTAGTCAACATTATACTAGAAATGTTAGCTTTAGCAATAAGAAAAGAAAAAAGAAATTGAAGGAGTTAGTGTAGGTAACATAGAAACAAAATTATCACTCTCTGCAGATATGACGCTGTATTTAGATAAATACTAAAGAATTAACTAAAAAACTACTAGAAAAAATTAACAAACTTTAGCAAAGTGGCAGGATATAAAATAAATCCACACAAATCATCAGCATTTCTTTACCAAGAAAGCCACATAGCAAGAGACAGAAATCCCATTTAAAATAATTGTAGACAATATAAAATATTTGGGAGTTTACCTGCCAAGAGAAAACCAGGAACTATATGAACACAATTACAAAACATTTTTCACACAAATAAAGTTAGGTCTAAACAACTCGAAAAATATCAATTGCTCATGGGAAGGCTAAGCTAAAATAATAAAAATGATAATTCTACCTAAATTAATCTACTTATTCAGTTGCCATACAAATCAAACTGCCAGAAAGTTACTTTACAGAGCCAGAAAAAATAATAACAAAATTCATCTGGAAGAACAAAAGGCCAAGAATTTCAAGGGAATTATTGGGAAAAAATGCAAAGGAAGATAAACTAGCAGTACCAGATTATAAAACGGCAGCAATCAAAACCATTTGGAAATGACTAAGAAATACAGTAGGGGATCAGTGGAATAGGTTAGATACACAAGACAAGATCAGTGCAAATACACAAGACAAAATAGTCAATAATTACAGTACCCTAGGGTTTGATAAATCCAAAGACTCCAACTTCTGGATTAAGAACTCAATATTTGACAAAAATAGCTAGGAAAATTAGAAAATAGTATGCTAGGCACTAACATCTAACCCTTTATAACAAGATAAAGTTGAAATGGGTTCATGATTTAGACATAAAGGATGATATTAAGCGAATTCGTAAAGCAAGGGATAGTCTACCTCTCAGATCTGTAGAGAAGGAAGGAATTCATGGCCAAAGAAGAATTAGAGAACATTATGAAATGCAAAATGGATAATTTTGATTACATTAAATTTGATTACAAATTCAATGCAGCCAAGAATAGAAGGAAAGGAGAAAGCTGCAAAAAAAATTTTTTTTACATTGAGTGTTTCTGATAAAGATCTAATTTCTAAAATATATATAGAACTGATTCCAATTTATAACAAAACAAGTCATTCTTCAATTGATAAATGGTCAAAGGATATGAAGTCATTTTTCAGATAAAGAAATTAAAGCCATTTCTAATCATATAAAAAATGCTCTAAATCACTACTGATTAGAGAAATGCAAATTAAAACAACTCTGAGATACCACCTCATACCTCTCAGATTGGCTAAGATGACAGGGAAAATAGGATGATAAATGTTGGAGAGGATGTGGGAAAATTGGGGTGCTAATTCATTGTTGGTGAAGTTGTGAAATGATCTAACCATTCTAGAGAGCAATTTGGAACTATCCCCAAAGGGGCTATAAAACTGTACATATTCTTTGACCTAACGTACCATTACTGGGTTTGTATCCCAAGGAAATCATAAAGAAGGGAAAAGGAACTGCATGTGTAAAAATATTTGCAGCAGCAATTTTTGTTGTAGCAAAGAATTGGAAATTGAGATGGATGTCCATCCGTTGGGAAATGGCTGAACAACTTGTGGTATATGAAGGCAATGGAATCTTATTGTTCTATAAGAAATGATGAGCAGGCTGATTTCAGAAAAGTCTACAAAGACTTACATGAACTGATGCTGAGTGGAGTGAGCAGAACCAGGAAAATTTTGTACACAGTAACAACAAGATTGTGTGATAATCAACTGTGATGGACTTGGCTCTTCTCAACAAAATAAAGTGATTCAAGGCAATTCTAATAGACTTGGAAAATGCCAATGACATCCAGAGAGAGAACTATGGAGACTGAATATGTATCAAAGCATAGTATTTTCACCTTTTTGTTTTTTTCTTCCTTGTAGTTTTTCTCCCACTTTGGTATGATTTTCCTTGAACAATATGACAAATATGGAAATAGGTTTAAAACAATTGCACATATTGATAAAAGTGCTTGCTATCTTGGGAAAGGGTGGTAAGGGAGGGAGGGAAGAAAATTTTAGAAAAGTTTGACAAAAATGAATGCTGAAAACCATTCCTGATATTTAGAAAAATAAAATACTACTGAAAAAGAAAAAAAGTTAAAACCCTGCCCCAAATTTTGGGGTTGTTGGGTTTACTGGTTTTTATGCTCTTATGTTTGTTTGCTTCTGTATATTATGGATTTAGTTTGTTTCACTGATGAAATTCTCCACATTTAACTACTACCAAATAATTTTGATGATTACTGCTTTGTAGTTTAGTTTGTGATCTGGAATTACTATACCAACTTCCTCTCTAATTTTTTTTTTCATAATTTTCCTTGAGATTTTTGATCTTTGATTCTTCCAGATAAATTGTTAGATTCATGTGGTAATAAGATAATTCCAGATGAATAACCTTAGATAGTATTGTCATTTTTATTAAAATGGCATAACCCAAGCACAAGCAATTAATGTGTATTTCTATATCAAGAGTTGTATAGATATAATGATAAGAGTTCTTATATGGGCCTTAGCAGGTAGACTCTCAAATTCTCCTTTCATTCTGAGGAAAGCATTCTCAAAGATCTTCCTTCTAAAACAAGATCAAAGGTCTCAAGAAAACATCAAAGTGATTGTAGAGGAGCTGGGGGTCCCTGATCAATAGGTAGCACAGTTAAATATATGTATGATGTATAGAGTCCATCAGCTGTAAAATGAGGGGATTTGTACTACTAGATGGCCTCTTTGGTCATTGATTGCTTTAAATCCATTATTCAATGGTCAATTCACATCAAGAAACCTGTCCTAAGCAAAGAGACAACAATTTTTAATTAGCTCAACATCTAGAAGGAGTAAAAAGAAGAGTTTTCATCACTTAAAAAAAAAGTATATACATAAAAATATTTATTAAACAGAGATTGTAATTTCTGAGGAATAGGAGTTGTGGAGAATAGCAGGTGCAGGAACAAGAGAAGTGTGTTGCCAGGCCAAGAAAAGGTTTTCTTGTCATTTTTTACAATAGAGAGTTATATCGTTCTTTGCCTCTTTAAGGTGGATAGTTGCCCAAAGCCTCATAATCGTGTCATGAGTTCGAAAATTCACCAGGAAAAACAAAAAAAGGAAAAGGAGATTCTGAACATGTGGCTCAGCTTGTATCCACATGGACTAAGAACAAACAACCCAGAAAAAGACTGACTGATTTCAAGGAAGGAATAGACCTAAAGAAGAATTAGGGGAACAAGTTCATTGATAGCAAAAGGCAGTACAGTAGGAAATATGCTCTCACTGGCTTCTAAAGAAAGCAAAAACCCTACTTCTTCCTGCTTTAGGAAAAAACAACTTTCCATTCATTCTAGTATCATCAGTTAGAAGTAGTCTTATATCCACTGATATCAAGAACTGAAAAGCCAGTAGCCTCAGTGATCACTGACTTCCTCTTTCCCTTACCATAACAAATAACCATGTCCTCAGCCAATGTTTCTTTCCAGTGTTTCACAGTCTTGTCAATAGAAGAGAATGAGATATTCTGAGGCCCAGAAGCAGAAAAGAGAGCAGCACGCAGGAGCCAAAGTTAACATACCACACATTGACTGACTTTATTCTTCCACTACATTATTTAAGGGAGACAGGTAATGTACAGGGGGCTAGAATATCATGGATCAGACCAGCCAAACAGAGTAGAAATAAGCTTGGGAAGCCCGCAGAGCCTGGGTACTTGGACTGTTAAGGCCTGGGTCTTTATCTTCTTGTCTCTCGATCATCCTAAGTGGGGATATATTTATAAATTTCTCTAATGGTCTATAATCAAGCTCTATATTACTCTAGATCTCAAACATATTGAACTCCAGAAATGGGAGAGTAAGTAAAGATAAAACGGTATTCCAAAATCATCTGAGACCTATGTGAACTATACACGGACAGAAGGCTCCTCTTCTCCATTTCTCTAAAACTGAATCACCATCCCTTATCATTATTCTAAGACAAGGACAATAACCTCCTATGTTTTACTCACCTTGCATCTCAAAGTCAAATTTACTTTTCTAGAAGACTGCCTTCATTCAAGAACTACAAATCACAGAATATTTGAAGTGCAAAGGCTTTTAGAGGCCTTCTCATTCAATCCCTTCCTTTTGCAGATGAGAAATAAGGGAAGTGACTGATTTAAGATTTTATAGTGAGTCACAGTATGCCAGAGTTCTGGCTTGAATCCAATCCAACCTCCTGACTCCCAGCTGTATTCTTTTCACAAAACACACCTCTTCCTCTGTCACTTATTTGCTCAAAACCCTGCTGACACCTTCCTGCCTAAGAATAAAAGTTCTTCAAGACTGTCCTCTTCGAAGAATGGCCTAAAATTACATTTCTAATATGACCTTTCATTAACCTTAACATTCCCCTTGACTCTCTGTAAGCTGATTTACTCACCTCACAAACACATCTTGAGAATTCCTACCCTCCATGCTTTTCTTCATACGATAGCCTGAACATGGGATGCCCTTTCTCTTTGCCTGTCCAAAACTTAGCCATCAATGAGGCCCAGATCATTCCCATGAAGTCTTCTGTCTACTCTTTAACTGAGAGAGATTTCTACCTATTCTGAACATCTCCTATTCATAAACATAATCATAGATTGTTTCATGTACTTTAGGTTTCCATGGGTTTTCTATCTGTCTTCCTAGCATCTTCTTTGAGAGCAGAGATCATATTTCCTATATTTTTATTACTCTCCTAGTGCTCTAAATCCAGTAAAGGCTAATATTAGGAATAAGGTTAGAAGCAAAGCAAGCCATCCCAGTGCCAAATCCTAGGCACCTGAGGAGAAAGGTTGCACAACAATCTCATTACTGCATGGTAATGATCATGGACCCTTCTCCTTCTCTGCGTGTCTTCTTAAAATTCCAAATTCAAAGAGTATAAATTGTTGAAGGCTAAATGCACATGCCAATTTTCTCGATAAAATGCTCACACCAATATTTCTAGTCAGGGAGTCAAGATCACTGGGGAGCCCCTGTCTCACTACTCTTTTTTCCCCCCCGTTTGGGAGAAGAGATTCTTTTTTTTTTTTTTCTTCAATTGAAGCTTTTTATTTTCAAAACATATGCAAGGATAATTTTTCAATATTGGGCCTTGCAAAACCTTGTGTTTTCCCCCCATTCCCCTCACCCCTTCCCCTAGTAATTCAATATATGTTAAACATGGTAAAAAAATATGTAAATCAAATATAGGCATAGATATTTATATAATTATCTTGCTGCACAAGAAAAATCTGATTAAAAAGAAAGAAAAATGACAAAGAAAATAAAATTCAAGAAAACAACCACAAAAAAGTGAAAATACTATGTTGTGATACACATTTGGTTCCCACAGACCTCTCTCTGAGTGTAGATGGCTCTCTTCAGCATAAGATCATTGGAACTGGCTTAATCGTCTCACTGTTGAGAAGAGTCACATGCATCAGAATTGATCATTGTATAATCTTGCTGTTGTCCTGTACAATGATCTCCTGATTCTGCTCACTTCACTGGAAATTGAGTGGATGCCCATCAATTGGGGAATGACTGAATAAGTTACAGTATACGAATGTTACGGAATATTATTGATCTATAGAAAATGATCAGCAGGATGATTTCAGAGAGCCTGGAGAAACTTACATGAACTGATGCTGAGTGAGATGAGTAGAACCAAGAGAACACTGTACACAGCAACAAGATTATGTTTCTCTTTTGGACATAGCTCTTTTCAGCAATGAGGTGATTCAGGCCAATTCCAATAAACGTGTGATGGAGAGAGCCATGTGCATCAAGAGAGCAGTATGAGGATTGTGTGGATCACAAGTATTTTACCTTTTTTGTTGCTGTTTGCTTGCTTTTTGTTTTCTTTCTCATTTTTCCCCCTTTTTGATCTGATTTTTCTTGTGAAGCATGTTAAATGTGGAAATATGTATAGAAGAACTGTGCATGTTTAACCTCCATTGGATTACTTGCCATCTAGGGGAAGGGTAGAGAGGAAAGGAGGAAGAAAAAAATTTGGAACACAAGGTTTTGCAGGGTGAATGTTGAAAACTATCTAGGCATATGTTTTGAAAATAGAAAGCATTCAAACTAACTCTTGAGTTTTCACCTCACATAGAGCAAGCTGGCAGAGATGACAAAAGATGGAAACATTTAATGTCTCTGGAGTTTCCAAAAGATGGGCACAACAATATATTATGTGGGCAAACTGTGAATTGGTCTAACAATTCTAACAAGCAATTTGGAGTGGTGCTTACAATGGAGCCAAAATGCCTATGTCCTTTAATTCAGAAATCCGACTGCCAAGCCTATACTTTGTGGTAAAAAGGACCTGAAGGAAGTAGAGGCAGGACAGCAGAGCAGAAGGAGGTGGTATAACCCAGCTCTCCCCTCCAAATGCTTCCAAACAGACCTAGAAAACGCACAAAGAAAAATCCGACAGGGCTACCCAAGACAAAATTCCGGTGAGGGGTTTTTCCAGCACCAGGTTAGCACCAGGAGAAAGAAGCTGTAGACCTCAGAGATAAGGTCTGGACAGGAGCACATGGAAAAGCACCACAGGGTAGGAAAGGTTGTGCATTGGGGCAGGAGATGGTCCCAGACCCACAAGGGGAACATCTGCCAACTGGCATCTCTGTTGCTCATGATTTGGTTCCAGGTCCCAGATCCAGGACACACTGAGAAGGAGACTGGGGGGAAGGAGTAGGAGCAGGCCCCTAGGCAATATACCAAGAGAGGAGTAAGTGCAGGAAAAAACAGCAGTGATATGGCTTGAACCCAGGAATGGACTGGGGTCAAAGTTCAAGCTTCTAGCCCTATATGAATCCTTTCAAGGAATAATCAGGGCAGATTTCTCAGGCCAAAAGGGAGCTTGTGGTTCTTTTACTCTGAATCAGCATTTGAGATGTGCTGATTCAGCACAACTTTGCAGCTAGTTGAGAATGATGAGTTTAACAACATCATTACTGATCAGCCCCAGATCCAGGTTAGAATCCTGCAGAATTCAGACTAGGAGTCTGAATTAATACTCTGCCCAGGACCAGATCATTCTGGGAGCACTGAAAACTTACATGTTCCCAACCTGAGCTGTTCCTCATGGACTAGAGTAACATCCTATCACTTAATATTCCAAGAAAGCAACAAGATGAGGCCAAATCTTCCCTCTAGAAGTGCACAGAGCTCAGCCCTAACATCAAGTCCAAAAACAGGAAGAAGTCTGGGAGGATGAGCAATCAAAAGTAGAATTCTACCATAAAAAGTTCTTAGGGTGACAAGGATGCTCAAGACATTAACCCCGGAGAAAACAAAGTCTATAGAACATCTACAGGCAAACTCAAAAGTAAAACATACCTTGCATTCAACTAGAATTCCTGGAAGAGCTAAAAGAAGAAGCTAAAAAATAAGTTTTAAATATTTTTATAAATTAAATGGAAGGACTAGAGGAAAAAAAATTGGAAAAGAAACAAGAGCTATGGAAAAAAGAATTAGAAATGGAATCAACCTTGCCCAAGCAACAAATTTCCTGAAAATTAGAATGGACCAAATATCTTTGGCTTCATGAGACAATAATATAAAAACAAAGTTAAAAGACTGAAAAAAAATAGGAGAAATGTATGATATCTTATAATAAAAATAACAGGAAAAAAAATTTAAAATCATCAGACTTTGTGAATACTAGGACAAAAAGAGTTTAGATAATTTATTTCAAAAAATCTGCCCCAAGATCTTAGACAAGAGGGCAAAGTAAAAAAAAAAGATCCACTAGTCATTACCTGAAAGAAACTCCAAAATAAAAATTCTAAGGAAAATTACAGCCAAAATCCAAAGCTTCTAGATCCAAGAAAAATATGGAACTAAACAAAGATAATCTGTTAGCCTTTTTCTATAGGGAAATGATACATATGTCCTCTCTCACAACACTATCATCATTGGGGGTTAAAATGTAGTGATTATATTCTAATAGTCTTAGAAAAAGAATAAAAAGAGAAGGGGAAAGGAACATATACTGGGAAGGCAGGGAAAGGAAGCTTAGGGAAATTTGTCTCACAATCGGCTACGTTGATATTTATACAAGAAAGTGGGAATGACTGACGCTTGACTCTTACTCTCATCTGAAACAGAGGATGGAAGAATTCATTTTCTGTCTTTGTCTCTCACACCACATACACTCTCAAGCTATCTGAGTACAGAAATGCATTTTACTGACTAGGGGACAATGAAAAGAAGGGCAAACTAAGGAAAGAATTAATCCTAAGCAAAACAAACTAATTATCAGGGTATAAAAATATTTTTGATTTTTTTGAAGTGGAAAGCAAGAGGAATCTGTAAGGATGTCCATCAATCAGAGACCAGTTGGACAAATTCAATATATGAATGTCGCTAGAATACTATTACTATTATGCTGATGAAGGGGATAGTTTCAAAAGAACTTGGTAGACCTTCTATGAACAAATACAAGGTGACGTATGGAAAAATCTATATAATGACAATATAAAGAACTAGGAACTCTTATCAGCACCATGACCAACCACAATTCCAGAGGACCCATGATAAAACATGCATATTTTGGTTTTGGATATGAAAAACATGGAATCTGCTGTGATTAAATACATGTTTGTAACAGTTTTGATTTTCTTTAACTCTAAATTGAGGTAGAAGGATGAAAAAGTGGATTTCTGAGGATCAAAAAAATAAAATATAAGCAAAGGAAATTCTTGGTTAAAAACTACACTAACAAAAGAACTGGAAGCAAATTGATGTTCACATATTGAGAAATGACTACACAAATTGTCTGGAAGAATTGATACAAAACAAAGCAAGCAAAATCAGGAAAACAATCTAATCTTGTCTGTGTATCTATCCGTCCATCCATCTGTCCATCCATCCACCTACCACCTGAGTGTGTATATACACACATATGATAATGTTGATGGAAAGAACAAAACAAAACTGAACAGTGTAAATGTAAAGACCAAGCTTGGCCCTACAGAAGAGTAGAAAAAAGGCACTTCCTTACCCTCTTTTAAGGGAGGAAGGTGAGAGATTAGAGATAATGGAAAGTTTGTACATACTATCAGAACAGGATCACAGGACCTGGGTTCAAATTCTGCCTCCAATGCTTCCTCTATGAGCTTGGCTATGTCACTTAATCCCCTGGGATCTCTGTTTCCCACCTTGGAAAATGAGTGGTTCTCTTCCAGCTCTACAACTGTGATCCTATGATCAAGGTGCTTGTTGGTTCTGCAGAAATTCTTTTTTTCCCTCCCTCTTTTTCACAGATTTGCTTCAGGTCTCCATATTTAGGTTCTTGTGTATATGCATGCACGTGTACACACAGCATACACACTTTGTTTTTTCAAAAGTCTGTCTTTATTTCCTGGTATAAAAGTCCTCTTTCCCTCTTCTGTCTCAGATATTTTTCTTTTCTGCCATTTTGGCTTCAAAGGGGAATTCTAGGTACTTTCTTGGTCTTTTGCTGGATCTCCTTTCTGTGTAGCCTTTGAATTCCAGAGGTCTTCAGAAACAAGCCCATGGGTATGGACCTCAGCTATGACCCTCGATTGGCTCTGAAGCCGGGAAGGCTGCTGAAGAAACCTAAGTTAAGTTTGTTCAAAGGGGAAGGCTATGGTCGGTCAGTTTCTCCACCTCCCAATTCAGAAACAACAATGACCATAATGAACAATGCCTCAAAAGCATCTTCCACAGTTAAGGTCACTTCCTGATCAAGAAAAAGCAATGCAGGTTTTCACTAATCCAGGCGGTGAGTATGCTATTTTTGTTCTGATTTAACCTCTTCTCTAAATGTTGTACGTCCATGGTTAGTCAAATACTCTTACTCTCTCACACTAAAACCTTTCCCACTATCCCCTGATAAAACAAGCTGGTTCAGGAAAGCAGAAGTCAGATTATATTGTCTTTAAAAGGAATCCCAATCTAAGTTTCTTCTCTTGTAAGATACAAGGTAAGTTTTCCCACTTTCAATCTCCCACCAGTAGAATGCATTTTGCCTGTCTCATCTTTAATTGGATGGAGGCCAATACGTTCACATCTGGGGCCTTTAAACTTGACACTAAACATGATTTTGGATGGCCAAATGGCCATCCATTAACTTTCCACGTCCCATTTTCCATTACACCAATATCCTTCAACTCTAAGTTCCTTTAGTTTGGCGTTCTCATCATTGAACAGTGAATTAAAGGCTCCCCTGTATGCAGTTTAAGAGTTTGGAGTTTAAATTTTTGTCTCCTAATTTTTTTTTAATTCCTTTGCCTTCATTCTACATTTTCCTGTAGCCGCAACACATCCACAGTTCTGTCTCACCACATCAGGAATTTCTAAAGTATAGAAAGCATTCTCCTAAGAAGCCACTTACAGGCTCCTGCTAAAAGGTCTCTCCCCTGGGGGACACACTGTTGACAAATTCATAAAACTGGCGACTCACATAGGAAACCCAACCCCCACCAAAGAGAATTCTTTATTCCCGGTGGGCAGGAAATCAGGACGCCTCTTTTTTAGACTATTAACTTATGTGGGGAACAGGAAGCTAGAAGCACTGCCCCACTATCCACCTGGCCAAGGACTCCCCTGATGAACCATGGCCACGAGTCTCATAGTCCCCACCGTGTCAACAGGGAATGGGGTTTGTTTTTCTATAAACAGACAGACAAGAAAAAAAATTCAGGTTAAAATGTAATTCTTAAAGGAAGGAAAATAGAAACCAGGCAGTGGGGAACGCTTCATATTCCTAAAAGCCTTTTGTAAGTTAACACATGGTGTCTGCTTCTCTCTAGTCACCTATTTATCACTCCCCTCTTTAGAGCAGGGAAGAAAGCCCTGGCTCCTTTCCTAGGGCCGAGTTTTGTGGCTGGGAGGAGGGAGGAGGAGGAGGAGGGAGGAGGGTGCTTTAAGCATGATGCAAACCATTTGGAGCTGAGTGAGAGCACTGCCAACACAAGCTGCACTATTTAAACAAGTGAGGAAATGATCGTATATACAACATGCCAGCGAGCACACACACACACCAAAGGAAGTCGAGAGGGTTTTTTTTCATGACACAGAGTTGGATGTCAGCGGCTAAAAGGTCGATATTTTCCCTTAACACCCTTCTCAATGACTTAATCATGTTCCGTTTGCACAGAAAACTTCCCAAGAATAAAAAAGTCTGGAGAATTAAGGGGAGGGTGGGAGTGGGGGGGATGTTTGGCCTCAAGCTGACCTTGTCCGAGGTTTTCTCCACGTAGCAGGGGTCTTGGGGGGCAGCCAGCAGGGGGACGAAGCCCGAGAGCAGTCGATCCTCTTCCAGGATGAGGAGGGTGAGGTCATCGTCCGGGTCCTTGTACAACGGTACCTCCGACTGATTCACCGCTGTCAGTATGTTACAAAAATCAGCGAGTGTCGCCCACACGTCCATGGCGACCCTGTGAAAGAGGGGGAAAGAGGAATGAGGGGCTTGGAGGTGGGATGAGCTGGAGCATTCTTCGCACCCACGGCTAGGGAGGGGACTTCTGTGAGCACGGGCATTTGCCAGGAAACCTTGCGAGGCAAGCCAGGATCCCAAGCTGAGCCCCCGGCTGCCATTGAGGGGTGTTCCCATGGACTCCAGGCTAAAATCGGTGAGGGGCGTCTTAAATCCCCACCAGAGAGAAGGAATGCAGATCAGCTGTCTCCTGCAGGCCCCGTCGCCTCTGCAGACAGTGCGCCTGGGACACTCACTCAGACACTCGAGACCCGGTGCCTGAGGCAGCTCCCACAATTCCCCCGCCCGGGCCCAGCCGAGTACATGCCACACGGACACGTCACCGTGGCGCCTGGCTTGGCCCCCCCCTCCCTGAACATGGCGGGCTCAGGCAGAGAATGTAAAGAGTCACGGGAGTCCCTTCTAGTCCTGCAGTTTCTTCCCTCTTTCCAGGCCACAGAATCGTCCCACCAGAAAAGATGTCTGGGTCTCATCTTTTCCAATCAAAGGCTGTCTGAGGGGGTTGGGGGGCAGTGAGTCCGGCATCAGGAAGAGCCAGTGCAGTCTTGTGACCTTAGCCATGTCAGTGAACCTGTTTGCCTCAGTTTTTTCAACTGTAAAATGGGGCTAGCAACAGCACCTCTCTCCCATTTTTTGGGGGAGGCTCACACGAGATGACACTTATAAAAAGCACTTCGCAGTGTGCCTGGCACACCACAGGTGCTGCATCAATGTTCCTTCCTTCTCTTCCTCCTCCCTATCACTTTGTCACTCGGATCCATCCTTTCTTGGGGGATAATTATGAAATATGGCCGGCCTACTTAACTCCATAACTAAATAAGGTCTGTGAGGATTAAACTGGATGATGTACGCGGCACTTAGAACCGCATGAAACCTCATGCAATGTTAAATCTCATCACCCCCGGGGATTACTCTCATGATTGACACCAGCTAGACCCAAAGAGTTCTGCCAATCGGCCTCAGGTTCCCAGGTCTAGCTCCAGGACAACCGTGATGAGGGGAGGGGCTCCCTTCTCTCTCACCCATCCAATCCCTTGGCGATTGTGGCCTGTATTGCAGCCCAGGCGTCCTGATCTCTAGCAGGCCCCTGGAGTCAGGTGGCCCTGAGCAGAGAGTGAAGCTGACCGGCCACTTTGCCCAGCCCCACCTCGCTTCAGTCCAGTGACTTCTCCTTCTACGTCCTGGTCCTCTTCCAGAACGAAGGACAACCAACAACAATGGCCTAGACCCGCCAGAGGCCCAGCTATGGGAGACTCGGATCTCCTGGGCCAGGACCGCCCAGAGGGGTCACCGAGGAGCAGAACAGTGAGCCCCACTGCCTCTCCAACAAAGGACAATGTGAACGGCCCCAGAGGTGCGTGGCAGAGCGCAGAGAGAGGGACCGCACAAGCTGCCAACGCCGGGTTTCCCCGGGAAGCCGTGCTCACACTGACCCTGCCCCCCATCCCCAGCTCTGCTCGGTGTGGGGGCCTCCACCCTGAGCAACACCCCAAGTCTGGAGCCTCAGAGAGGGCAAGAGAAAGGGCGTGCAGAGGACACGCTGCGAGCCTCCACCACAGCGGGCAGGACCCGAGAAGGGGGAGACCACAGAGGGTGGGCGTGGAATATCCCGAGTGGCTCCAGGTGGACAGGACCAATGCTAGTTTATTTACTGGAATCACTGTCCTAGGGAAATGCAGTGAAATGAAACATCTTGTTTTCAAGAGCGCCCTGGGAGCCAGGGCGGACACAGCCCCATCCATCACCCAACGGCCCCCGCTCTCCCCTCCCGGCCCGCAGAGGTAAGCGGCCTCCAGACTGTGCCGGGGCAGAAGCGCACACGGGGAAAGAGGCTCGGGGAGAAGCCCCGCGCTCGCGAAGGTTTCTCTCTGCAGACACCGAGCACCAGACTCATTCACAAAGCTCCATCTTTTGGCTCAGCTGGGTTGGGCTGTCAGAAATGTTTAAATATGGAAAAAAATAAACAGTTGCAACACGTTTCTGTGCAGAGATCTGTCCGAGCTCCTTTGTGATGTAATGGGAAACACGGCGTTTGGGCTACCAGCTGTAGAATAAACAGAGCTGTGAGGGTTAAAAGGAACTGAACTTTCCACGACCCCTATCTGCAGAGAAGAAAATAATAAGAGGAATGATGCACTGCCCACAGCTCTGATAGTTTATCCTCTGGTCCTGGCTGCAGAGACAAGCACCGGATGTGATAGGGCTGATCGGGGCCGCCTCGGAGCTCAGCATTGCCCAGGGGAGCCCCTCCACTCCCTGCCCCCAGTACCCCACCGAGCACTCGAGCCCACTACCCAAACCAGCAGCACAACCCCGGGGGCCGCAGTCAGAGCAGGAAAGACAAGAGGGAAGAAAGGAGGTGAAAAGTCTCCTCGCTGAACTCCAGGCCTCGGGGCTGCGCTGGGTGTGTACGGGCCCACGGGGAGATGGACGCGGGGCATGAGGCGTCAGCCCCAGCCAGGAGGAGGCAACCGAGAACCAGCGCCGGGAGCTGGCCTGGTGGGAGGCCCGCATTCCCCTCTCATGCTCTAAGCCCCACCATCTTAGACCCAAGACGCAGAAATCTGCGGTACCATCTGCTTCTCATTACCATGTTCTCCTGCCCGGGGCTCAGATAAACCAAAACGGACTCCTCCCAGGGATTACTGGCCCCCGCCTGGGACCCGTGCCCATGCCTTTCACCCATTACCGCCCACCCCGTGCCAGAACCTTCAAGCTCCCTCCTGGGACGGGGTGGACAGAGCTTGCCCACCAATGTCCTGGTGAGACGAGCCCAACCTGGAGCCCAAGGTCTGCCAAGGCAAGAAGGCCTTTCCCTACAGGGAGGGCAGGGGCTGGGCCCTCCAAGGGCACCTGCGTCTGGCGCCCCTTTCTCTCAGCCAACACTAATGAGACGACCCGGCGGTCTCCCTGCTTCTCTGTTCTCCCCACTGTCCACAGGGCTCCCACACCAGGGGCTCGCCATGTCCCCCTTGCCACAGGATAGAAGCAGAGTGACTACGTCCTTCAGGACCTAGTGCCGGCCTCTTGTCTCGGGCTCCTCTTCTCATATCTTTTGTCCCGTCTGATCTGGGCCACCCTGACGTAAGGCCCCCCCATGCTCCAGGTTGGGCATCCAATCCCTCCTTGCTAACTGTCAGACCCTCTGCCTTCCCCCAGAATTCTGCCCTGAGGCCCTCTCCTGAACCTCTAGAGGTGACTCGGTGCCCACTTCATGGCTCCCCATTTTCTCTCTGCATGTTGCTTCTCCAACATCACCCCCCACACCTAAAGTCCTACTGCTGTTTGCCTCCCCAGAGCAACAAGCCAACATCAGGTGGGTGCTGAGTGAATACTTGTGTATTCCCCAAATGAATTCCCCAGCTCAGATCCTCACCCTAGTTTCACTGGGGCCACTGGGGCCAATCTGCTGGCCAGTAGCACTTGGTTGGTTGGTTGGTAGGGAGTGGATGTGAAAATGGGGAAAGAAGTATTTTGAAGAGAAAGATGAGATAATCTCCAGGAATATTCAAGTTTAAGATGGACCCTGGGGCCCAGATCCTACCACCTCATCTCTCCTTAGTTCTGTTTTGGGAATGGGGCACTCATTTCTTTATAAAGCAGCTTTTCCCTACATGACATTTCCAAAGTAGCTCCTAAGTCTCCAGGGCTTAAAAATAGTATCTGAAAAGTTCTGGGTGACACCTTCTGGACTCTGGAAATCACTTATTCTCTCAGAGGCCCTCTTGATTTTCTCAACTAACTCCAGTTCCAACAGACTCCTTTAGGATAGCAATGGGCTGCAAGAAGTCCCTCTGTTTTTGCTCTGGTCCCAAGGGAAATCCCTAAGGAGATCTTAGGAGATCTCTCTTGACATCTCCAGTTGAAGGCTAGTAGCTAATACACAAAAAGAAGCCACTCCATACAAATTATTCAGGTAGCCAGGATAACCCATGGGCAGCTATCTCAATAAGAAGAGAATTCCCACCAAACTACCCATTTCTGTACCTCTTCTGTAGTTCTGACCAACAGTCTTAAGACTGAGAAACTACACAAAAGAATGAGGGACTTCAGTACCGAGAGAGATGAAGTAACAGACATGGGAAGAAGGGCCTCTGGAGTATTTCTCTAAAGGGGATTTGTCCTCCTATAGACTGGGCTTAACTTCCTGGCCAACTTCTAGACTACATTATTCCCCTGACAGTCTATGAACATCAGCATAGGGCCTTGCAGAAAGTAGGTACTCCAGTAATGTCCAGTAAATTAAACTAGGCACTGGGGCAGGAAAATGGAGATATCTAAGAACCAGATGAGTTCATGAAATTTGTTTCTGGCAGGATCATCTTATTTTAAAAGGGTTATTGGACTAGGCAGATGAATCTGGAAGGAGGTTTTTGGTGGAGTGTTCCCGGGGTCTGCCCTTTGCCTTGCTGTGTTTAACTTTTAGTTAGATGAAGAGACAGATGAGATCCTTCTGAAATTTGTAGGTGAGAGAATCAAGATCCAAAAAAGAACCTAACACTGAAAAGATGGACTGAATCTGAGAACATAGAATTGAACAGGAAAAAAAGGGGGAAAAAAGCAAACTGTGCTTGGACTCAGGAACATTTTGTGTCAAAAAACCCTGAAAATCTTAGGGGCCCAAATACAAAGCTCAATATAAATCACATGGTAGCCAAAAAGAGTGAATGTGAAAGTAGGTTGCATTGCATCGCTGTGAAGAGAAGCTTGTCCTGGCCCTACCACACTGAAATAGAGAACTCACTTCTGGGTATTAAGACTGTAGAAAAGATGACCAACTTGAGGGCACTCGGAGGAGGGAGGTCAAGATGGTGGAATGGTCAAACCACGCCATCGGAAGGAAACAGTGACATTTGGCTCAGAGAAGAAAAAGGCTTTAGGGGCAACAGGACAAGTGCCTTCAGGTGGAGACAGGACCTGATGTGCTGCCTCACACCAGGAAGAAGTGGCATGGTAGGCATAAGCTTCAGGGGCAGATTTCAGCTGAACCTCCTCTCCTCCAGCACCTTCTAAATGGGAGCAGAATTCCCTGTGCAGATCAGGGGCTTCAGAGCAGGCATCCCATCCCCCATCTCTAAACCCAGTCCTTGACATGGCTATTCACTCTGGTCCAGGATTCCAAGAGCAGTCCAGCAGCCCACCCGTGGGGCACACAGGACAGAGCAAGAAAGTGGGCTCCTCCACGGAGCCAGAACACTAGGCCCCAGCTTGGGAGGGAGAGGCCGAGGGCTGGGAGCTGTAAGCATACACGTAGAACCAGGGCTTGATCACCTCCCCACAGACACACATTCATTTACTCCACCAGGACAGGAAAAAAATAAGAGTTAATTTACTTTTTATTGCCTCAGAATTCCAGGGTTTAATGTAGCTGTCAGTTTGAGTGCAGAGCAGCTGCCGGCCGATACAATGCAGCCCAGCCCAGCCCAGGTGATTGGGGAAACACATTTCACACAAATGGACCAACATATAGTCTTGGCTTGTTGTTTGGGGGATATTGACTCAGGGACCAGATTAACCCTTTGGGCCGGGGTGAGTTCTACAAACAGTAATCAGAAAAGCAGCTTTAGTCAGAGGCACTGAGAGGCCGTGGACTCTGGGGGACTTTTATGTGGGGGGGATGGCGTTTCTAAACTAAGTTATCTTGTACAAAATGCTTTGTGAGAACAAGGTAGGAGGCGTCAGCTAATAACAATCCCTCCTTGCCCGGAACAGGGAGAGAAAGTTCGGCAGTTTTGTAGGTGAGAGGTCAGGCAGGACCTAGCTCCAAGCCCCACGAGGGACAGGGCATTCCACCGGGGAAGGGAATACCTCAAGGAGTCTCGGCCCCGCGGGGACTCGGTCCGCTCTGGAAAGCCCAAGGTAGCGAGCTCTGAGCACTCTCACACGCCACCATTTTGACTGGTGATTAATATCAAGCACAATGACCCCATGTTACAAGCCTGCAGGGGCCTGTGGAGGTGGCCATTTCCTGTGTAATACCAGCTTGTTTAAACACTAACATTCAAACTCCACAGCTGCAGAACAAACCCGGAAAGAGCTGAGTGAGAAGAAGCCCTGCATTGTGTTCAGAGCCATAGAAGATCAGAGAAGTAATACAGATGGGAAACGAGTTGGGTCTTTTGGTTCCTGGGGTGAGGAGAGCTGGAAATATGGCTGAGCCAGCACAGGACCCAGGCAGACAGAAGCCTGGAGAGGGGGGGAAACCCTCCTGGCTAAAGACCTGGAAGAGAGAGGCACCAGGCCCGAGGCACGGGAAAGACTGAGATCCCTGTACCTGAACCCTCCACAGGCCACTAAACCTCGGGCTGCAGAAGGAGCCCCAGGAGGTGAGCAGGGGCAGCAAGGGCAGAGCGAAGCAGAGAGGCTAAGAAAGGAACTTCTGAATAGATTCCTTGCCGGCTCCTGGTCGTAAGTGAGCAGAAGCCTCCTTGCACTTGCCTGAGCTGGCATGTCACCTAGGTGCCACAGGGATGTGAAAAGGAAACACCCTGACTTAAGTTAAAGAGACGGGGCAGACAGCCTAACGTCCATCTGGGCCAAGAGTAGTTTTCTTTCTTTTTTTTTTTTTTTAAATGGCAAGAAATGAGTGGTCTATTTCAATTTATAAAAACATATCAATTTTGGACTTGATAAGGACCCTGTCAAATTGCCACCCCCACCCCAAGTGTTCACCAGCCAAACAGTGCTGCTCTAAAAATAGAGCTTCTACCAGCCCTCGGCAGGGCAGGGGCTGAGGAGCTCCCAGGCCCTGGGCCCAATCACAAGCCCCCAGAGCTCCTTTCTGAGACCCTATCAAGGGCCCTCAAACTTTTTAAATAGGGGCCAGTTCACTGTCCCTCAGACTGTTGGAGGGCCGGACTACAGTAAAAACAAAAACTTTGTTTTGTGGGCCTTTAAATAAAGAAACTTCCTAGCCCTGGGTGAGGGGGATAAACATCCTCAGCTGCCGCATCTGGCCCTCGGCCGTAGTTTGAGGACCCCTGCCCTAAATCTACAGGTGAGGGAGTCCTGGGCTCTGGCTTCCTTGAATCACAATCTCTTCAGTATCTGTCACATCCCTCTAGTGTGTTAAACCCATCAGGGCTGAACATTTGGAAAAAAGCCGTCCCTCCTGGGACCCCAACTTCTCAAATACAGGAACCAAGCCTGTGGCCATCCCCACCCCAGGGGCTCGTCTCCTGATTCTTACCTCTCCCAGCTCTCAGTGATTGGAATCACTGACACATCTTTGTGATTAAGAACATGTTGGACCCAAATAACATGACCTTAGAGCTGGGAAGTCCTTCCCCTGAGGTCAGATTCAAGACAGAGGCCAATGCCCCCTCCCCTCCCAAGAAGTTCTGGGGGAGAATTGGGGGAATGGGGGGGTTTCCTTCCATGTCTCCTTACTTAACATACTGAGGAAGAGGAACCCCCGGTGCCAGGCTGCTCTACTGACGCCCCAATGTGGAGCCAAGGAGACTGGGTGGGGAGCCAGGGCAGCCCAGGGGCTTCCCACAGTCACCAAGACTTCCTTGAGGAAGTGCTGATGGGTGGTTACTTGATGACCTCCCCAATGCCTTCTCAGGCCATCGCATCCTCGCTGGGTGCTCTCTTAGGTAGGGACTGCCCTGGGATGTGTGCACATGTGTGTCCGTGTGCACTCTGACACGGGGGTGTGCGATGTGTACCTCAGCTTGTAAGCGGGCACACCCCACGTGACTTATCTTCCTTGTCCTCCACTAGGTCCCAGGAAGTCAATGTTCCAAGGCATTTCCTAGGAGCAAGGGCTCCCCCCGAAATCTCCCTCCTTCCCCTCCTCTCTCTACTCTGGCCCAGCATGACAGTCTCCCAGCTACTGGCCTCCTCATACACCTTCTCCCAGAATGCTTTGCAACTTTATCTGCAAGCCATGGAAAAGCAGCAAGGCCAGGAATTTTGATTTTTTTTTTTAAATTTAAGGGGACTCGAATCCAACAGTGTGATAAATGTATCTGAGTTACAATTAGGAAGATATATAGCATCAGAATGCGAAGGTCTGGGCAGCCTGGTGAAACGCGGGCTCTCCAGAGCCCCAGCTATGTTTCCCATTATGTAACCCTGGTCATGGGCAGACAGCCAGACTCCAAATGAAAAAGAGACTCTGGCTTGGCACCGGTTCTATTTTCCTATCCTCATTCGGGGTCAGCGCAGTGTCATACAGCTGCAGAGAAAGCTCTGGGGATTAAACCTGGGAAAGACTCCAAGACCAGGACCTGGGTTCAAGTACCAGCTGAAAGCAATAAACCAACTGCCACAGCTGGGCTGAGTTTGGACGTTCTCAAAGTCCCCTGACTCTTTCACTTACTGAGAACCAGAGATCAAGATGAAGAGGGTCTGGCCGCCCTCAAGGCCACAGGGGGAGGTGAGCTGTCCCCCTGCTCTAACTTCTTCGGAGGTTCTGGGATGGAACGGGTCCCCCTGCCTGGGATCTTGGAAGCCTTTAACTCTGCTCTGCCATTACTCAGGGCTGCCTCTCACAACTTTCCATTTGCTCACTTGGCAGAGGGGGGGTGCCAGCCTTTTCTTCCTACCAGAAGACCTGGCAGGGAGGGCCAGAGGAAGGAGCGTGTGGGGGCGCTGCTCTGAAATAGCTGACGGCCTTCATACTGAAGAACAAAGTTTCCCATGGGCTGCAATCATTCTGCACAAAGAAGTACCGAGAGACCCGGATTTTCAAGTCTTTGTAAGATCATGCTGCCAACAACTAAAAGGATTCAGTACCTCTGGGAGGGCAAGTGAGAAGGAGGCATGGCAGCTGAATGGGAACCTCCTAAGGTTCTACTTACTGACCCCCAAAAGTAGCCAGATTTCACTTGGGCCTCTCAGTAGGTAAGGGCATGATCCGGCTAGAGTTCTCTTACCCTGGACTAGCAGGCACGGCCCGATGGGAATATGAAGTGGTTGAAGAGGAACCCAAAGAGATGAATGGAATCAAGTATGCAATTTCTCCGAAAGTAAAAACAAAAATTGAGGTTGTGTTTTAGTCATTTTTGATGCCTTTTGAAGATGAGACAGCAAGACCCAAATACAGAAAGAAAGGGAAAAAACGGGATTCAGTGAAGGACAAGATCTATCATTGAAGGATGCTTGAGGAAATACACAATCAGGAGGTACAAGAAGCCATAATTCAGAACATCTCGGGATGGGAGGAAGGAGGTATGTCCCAAAAGAAAATAATTAAAAGTGTGTAAAAGAAAGATGAGAGAGAGTCATTTCCTGTTCCTATAATGCCAACGTAGTTGAAAATTAGGGAGTCAAGACTTCAGTCTAGCTGCCTAAAGAGATATTTGGCTGATAGAACTCCTGAAACTCAGGAGAAGGGTACACTGCAGCCAGGTTTGCTGGGTAGAAGGGGTAACTGAAACCTTTAGCATCCTTTCCTGTTTTTGAGCTGCTCAGTCCTTGCTTGGGCAGGGATGGGCCAGAACTTGGGATGGGGACAAGCCAAGTAGGATGACTGGAACATCCGACCTGGGGCCATTCTGTGGGCTACTCTTGCCTGCCTCAGACTAACTCAGATAAGGCAGCTTAGTGGCCTTCTCAAGAGGCGCCGGGACAGCAGAGCTATCCCTTCACCCTGCTCTGGCACCCCTGAGCCTCTGCCAGCTGGACTTACTAACAGGAAAGAGGCAAAACGATGTTTTAAGTGCAAAGAGGGACTAGAGTTTCCCATAACCCAGTGACCTCTCCCGAGCCTGGTCTGCCCACAGGAGAGAGATGGGATGCCCAGGGTTACAGGGGCTCGTCTCTTGGGCAACAGGGGTCCAAGCAGCTGCCTGATCGGATCTGCTCTCCCAGTGCGGGAAAGAGGGCTGGGCAGACTCAGCCAGAGAGCCGAGCCCCGCCCCACCTCACGTCTCGGCGGCCCAGGAAGCCGGCAGGGCCGGGGATGGCTATGGCCGGGACCACGTGCCTGGCTGCAGTTTGAGCCATTGCCCAAAGATGGGCAGCAGCTCACACAAGCCGGCAGTGGGCCACGGACTGCAGCATCCAAACAGAAAACAGACTCTGCACCCCAAGCCAATGAGGCCCAGCACTTCCTGTGTGAGCTTTCCATTTCCTCAGCCAAACAAAAGCCAACTGGAGGGAGGGACGAGGAAGGCAGTAAAAGGGGGGAAACGGCCTGACAGCCCCCGGGCCTGGGAGACGGGGATGTGGATGTGCGGCCTGTGCCTGGGGGAACAGTACTTATAGGCCTGACCTCCTGGCAGCCCAGGAGAGGCTACAGGCCCCAGAGGGGAGGGACGGAGAACAGCGCATGCTCCGCATCCGCTTCAGACACTTGGAGATCTTGGCCCTTCCTCCTCCTTTTCTTTCCAAAACTGAGCAAATTGCCTAGTCCGCATTATAGATTAACGGCCTGAAGAGTCTGAGACAAAAACCATTAACCCTTTGGGGAACGCCTCTGGGACACGAGCTGCTCCCCAGCCAGGAGACCTGTCAGTCTCTTTGTTGCAGGCCCAGCCGCCCCGCTCAAGACCGAGCCCTGGCTCGCTGAGTCTGAGCCTGGAACGCATTCTGGCCGCCTGCGGGGAACTTGCAGGAGGGATGCGAGAGCTGCTCATGGCTGTGGCCACCACCCACACAGACATGGAACTGGGGGGGAGAAGCCCACTCTTGCAGCTATGCAGGGTAGGAGGGGGCACAGCTCAAGTGAGGGGCAGGGTTCACGGGGACTTTTCAGGCCAGGAATTCCATGCAGACAGATCAAGCTCTACGGGGCAGGAATGTCTAGTGGAGACTCTCTTGATGTGGGTCCCTTCACAAGCCTGTGAGAAAGTGGCCAACCCCAGAGCTCCAGCCAGAAACCAAGAGGCCAGCAGAATGGCCCCCAGCAGCAGCCTGAAGTCTCTATGTGGCCCGCCGAGGAGACGGCAGATAATCTGTCACCCTAGAAAGGGGCCCAGGCAGCCGTCTAGTGGGCTCCAGAAGCGTGGCCAAAAAGCCAAGGGACGTCACCAACAGAGCACAGCTCGGAAGGGAAAGTGAGTCAAGCTTCTGGGGAATAAAGGAAAGCAGAGTGGGAAGCGCACTGAGGCAGAAACACAACCATTAACATAGAAAAACAAAGAGGGCATGAAGGGAAAGGCAAGACTGGCTCCAAATGAGAGAGCAGGGAAATGGGACAAGGGGCAGCACTGCTAGGGGAGGGGGCAGATGTACTCACTGTGTGGGCAGATCAAGGGATGTGGGTGGAGGGTTCCAGGTATCCGGATAACCAAGCATCCAGTCTGACCAAACTTTCACGCTGGGCAGTAGCTCCTTCAGGTCTGGGAGGAAGGCTGACACCTTGATATCGTCCTGGTCTGCCTCATCCTCATGGGAGGACGGGTGAGCTGCAGAGGCAAAGGGTGAGAGCTTGGCCTATGTTGCTGTGGCCCCAGGTGGGGCTTGGGGCGATGGGACGGCAGCAAGTTCTTAGGGGAGGTAGACCAAGTCCACAGGGCAGCTGGGCCCGCAGGCGATGGAAAACCACCAGCACCTAAGAGGATTCTGAAAAGCAGGACAGAGAGAGAAACCAGTGCACCAGGCGCCCCCCGCCCCCCATTGCTGAGAGCTCTCCCTGCCTCCTTTGTGACTGAGGATAGTTTCTGACCCCAAATGTCTGCTCCCTTCTGGAGGGAGGTACGAACTGGTGGCATTTGGGAAGCTGACCTGGAGGGATCCTACTTACCAACCTGATCCAGAATGGAAGTAAATCAGTTACCTCCAGTCATCCTTTAAATACTCCTGCAGCAGACCAGTAAGGTCTAGCATGGTCCTAGGTTCAACTTAAAAGCAAGTGGCACTTTCCCTCTCCCCAGAGACAGATCTATCTGTAGCCTTGCCCAGTCAATCCCAAGACTCCTGGGCCAAGGGCACTTAGAGCACTACAAGGTGCTGAACAAGAAGTGAAAGCCTGAGAGGTTACTTTCAATACCTAAAGTGAATAAACGAACATATGGAAATCAATATCAGCTGTGGGCAAAAAGGGACCATATTTCAGCATTCAAAGAATTCTAGGTTACCTGCTTAATATCCCATAGGTAAAGCCCAAATCCTAACTCCTAAAGGGCTGAGAAAGGAAAGAGACAGTACCTTTAAGAAAGGGGATCTGTAGAGGAGGTTAAAAAAAAATGAAAATGACAGGGTGAAGATATGAGATAGTTGGAGGAATCTGTAAGGAGGAAGTTAACACTAAGACTAAAGGGAAGGAGGCTCCTTGGGCTTGTCGGGACAAGGGCTTGGCCAACCAGAAATCCCACCGGTTAGGGGCCCCCCATCTGCATACCTTTAGCAGATTCCTTTAGCAAGTAGGTGCAGCGCCGCACCAGCAGGGAGAACATAGCCAGCCCCAGAGCCGTGGCTTGTTCCTGGATCACGGAGCGACATTCCTCCGAGAAGCAATCTAAGGAAAGACAAATGGCTCACCATCAGTGTCTTGGGTCCTGCCACTCAAAGTACCCCCCCTCCCTTGACAAGGGCCAATCAGGCTGTGCCCACTTCACTGGCTCAAGAAGGAGATGAAAGAATAGAGATCTGGGGACTGTAAATCCTCACTCAGCTGCTTGGGCTGGGCCTGGGCCTGCAGGATCCCCAGGCTGGCTCCTCCACTGAGAAGCCAGAGCAACAAGTAATCAAGGAGCTTCTCACAATAACTTGGGTTTTTAAAATTTCTTATAACACCAAACATACAAAGCTGGTTTCTGATTAGAGTCCCTCTTCTCTTTTCCAAACCTCAATTCTAACAACAGATCAGTGAAAGAAGGCAGGCCTGTCTGACCACTCATTATTTTGTTGGGAGTGAAGGAGTTATGGTAAATTTGACCCTCAAACACTTACAATATTTTCACTCCTATTCCAACTCCATTAGATCCCTCTGTGTCCCTGAGGAAGAGGGATTAATGAAAAGAGTTCTCAATTTTCTTATTCAGGAAGGGGCCACACAGCACTTAGAGAATGAGCCTGGGGGCCAGACCTGTAACCTGGCAGCAGCTGACCCAACTCTTATCTGCTATGGGAGAGAATCTCTAAAATCTCCCAAGTATTCAAAGGAAAATTAGCTGCAGATTCAAACTCCATGCCTGCTGGCATTTCAACCTAAACGGCCAAGGGGAGACATCTTTCTCTGCTCATCAGTCACCCAACAGCTCATAGATGGAGCTTAATTGAAGCAGTTATTCAAAGAGAGAGCATACAGCCAAGGCAATCCCTCTGAAGGCCCTCCTCTCTCCTCCCTATGGAAACAGATTTGATCAGAGCATCGCTAGCCAACCCCAAACCACTTCTGAGGGCTTTGGTAGTGTCAAGCAGCAGGCTGTAGAAGAGGTAAAGGGAAGGAGCTTCCTGAGATTCACTGATGGAGTTTTCTAGTGCTCTTTCTCAGGAGTTGGGTGACACTCTCTGGAGAAAGGGAACGGTTCTGTTAACTAGGATTCCTGGGAAAGGTATAACTCCTGCTAGACCCTCAATAGAATAAGCTTTGGGACCTCAGCTGCACACCACTAAGCCTGAGTAGACATCAGCAATTTCCTCCACCCAATTTGGGCTTCCATCTCCATCATTAACCTAGCCTAGAAGACAGTGACCATCTGGATTCCAGACTTGGGAAACAGGAAGAGATACAAAGATAGCCTAAGCAACAGAGCAAGGTAATGATGATAGAGCCCCTGCTGAGGGCAGTGGTCTTCATTTCAGCAAAGAAGGAAGCATAGAGCTCTGCTTAGCTAATGACCAACAGTCAGTTTTTCTTTTTTCTTTTTCTTTTAAATTTATTTTATTAAAAAAAAAAACAGAATAAGAAAAAAGGAAAACAGGAAAAGAATACAAAACAAAACAAAAGGGAACATTGTGATGTGCCCAGCAGAACATCAGAGGATTCAAAATTACAACAAATGAGCAGATCAAAAAAGTATATGAATACATATGAAAAATACATGTATTCTATATATATATATTCTCTATATATACATATATATTCTATGTATATGTAGAAGAAATGATATTCATGAGTATGCATCTTTTCTTTATTTTCTACAAGAAAGTATTCAACAATTTATAAATTTGCTCTTTTGTTCTCTGCTGTGCATCTTTTTTACTTTATTCTTTTCCCCCTTTTCATTCCCCATTTCCACTATTCCCAAGCAGGGTATAATTAAAAAGAACATATTTATGTACACATTTGTAGACACACATACACACACACACACCCCTTTCCTATCCCTGATCACTCTTTGTTTTAATTTTGCTCCTAACTTGTCTTGCTATTACTTAACCTCCTCCCCCCATCCATGGATCCCTCCCTTCCCTCACCCTTTGCTTCCTGGTCTGCCCATCCCTGCTCCCCTTATTTCTTTACAGATTTTGGAGGTGTTATATCTTTCACAGTATATAAATGTAGTATTGCCAAATTAACCCATTCCCAATGTGAGTAGGTTTTCAGAACTATGAGCCCTTCTTTCCCCTTTAATGCCGCTATACTATTCTTCTACACCTATTTGTATGACACAATTACTATTTTTTACCTTAACTCTGCTCCAATCTTTCTTTTGAGCTGTCCTACTGTTGATGTCAACCTTAAACATATGCTATACATTTCCCATGTTAAAAAAATATAAACAATTTGTCCATGTTGAGTTCCTTGAAATTGATCTTTGATATTGGTTCTTATATATTAAATTTTCTATCAAGTTTGGGCTTGGTTGATAGATAGTCCTGAAAATCTACAAGTTCGTTGAATGTCCATTTTTTCTCATTCAATACCATAAGATAATTTTGATGGATAAGATATTTTTGGCCACAGGCCCAGTTCTTTTGATTGTCAGTAGATATAATTCTAGGACTTGTGGTCTTTTAATCAGCTGCTGATAAGTCCTGTACAATTCTAATTGTAGTTCCAGTGTATCTAAATTTTTTTTTCTTGTTTCTTGCAAAATTTTCTCTTTGATCTGGGGGTTTTGAAATTTGGCAATAACATTCCTATGTGTTTTCTACAAAGGATTTTGTTGAGGTGGTGATCAGTGGATTTTTTTTTTTTTTTTTCCTATTTCTACTTCTCTCACTTCAGGACAATTTTCTTAGATTATTTCTTGCCTTATTTTGTCAAGGTTTTTTTTTTTTTTTTTGGTCATAGTTTTCAGGTAGTCCAATTATTCTTTTATTTTCTCTTCTTGAGCTGTTCTTCAGATCTGTAATTTTTCTTATATTTCACATTCTGCTCTATTTTTTCAATCTTTAGAATCTGTCTTGTTACTACTTGATTTCTCATAGCTTCCCCTTGCCCAATTCTAATTTTCAGAAAATTCAGAATTTTCCATCTTTGAGACTATGTATCTCTTTTTCTAGCTGGTTAACTCTTTTTTTTTTTTTTCATAATAATCTTGTTTTTCTTGGATAAGCTCGTTTGTTTCAGTTTTTAGTATTTCCTCAGTGTTTCTCATTTGATTTTTAAATTCTTTTTTGAGTTTTCTCTAAGAATTCTCTCTGGACAGGGAATCATTTCACATTACTCTTTGGTGTAGAAGACACTTTTTTTTTTTTTTACTTCAGAGTCCTCCTCTGAAGTAGATGTCTACCCTGTTCTCATAGAAAGCTTCTATAGTGGAGTTCTTTCTTCTTTGCCAGTTTTTTTTTTTTTTTTAATAAAAAGTATTAGTGTAAGCACCTCTAATCCTAGAGTGGGGGAGATGGTGCCTTTGGCTCTCCCCTCAGACCAGGAACCCCAAATCAAGAACTCCCCTATCCAGCCAGTAGCGTTCCTGCCACCCTGACTCTGTGCTCCCAGTGTGCTGGTTCCTTCTTGCCCAGGACCTGTGCTCTGGGGCTAGGACTCCTACTCCATGAGGCTCTAGCCATACCCAGCTAGTCCAAGGGGTCCCCACTTGGTTTTTCTGCTGAGTTAACTTGGAGGGGTTTGCAATTCACACAGGTTAATACCAGGCCCTGAATCTTTTAGATCTTTTCTTTTTTATCAGGAGGACCCTTGTTCTTGATTTTTCACCAGTCTATGTTCGCCTAAGGCACAAATTTGTTCTATTTGTGGGGGAAATCTGGAGAGCCTTAAATTTACCAACTTACTCTGCCATCTTCCCAGAATCCTCCCAACAGTAAGGTTTTTAATGTAGGCATAGCTCTCCTGAGGTCACAGCTAAGATATAACCATTCATTGCAGCTACCCAAATATTCCAAGTCAGAGAATACAGCCCTTTTAGCCATATAGGTGCAGCAACTGGGAGCTGACTGATAAAAGGATTCACCCCTGAGGCTGTGAGGAAGTGAAAGGAATTCCTAATACTTCATTCTTTTTTCTCCCATTTCTCTCTTTATAAAACCTATTGCCTAAGACCTCCAAGAATAACTACAATCGAAACTCATGGTGGGCATGCTTATAGGAGTCCTAAGTGAGCAAATCCAAAATGACAGCTATCTGAAGTATTGGGGACATCCTGGACCCCTTTTCTTGCTTTTGAGGATCAGGGATTCTGGTAAAAATTCCCAAATTAAGGAAAATGCAGAGGCTCATCTGGGAATTCCTAGTTTCCATTTCTCCCAAATTTTGGAAAGCCAGAAAGTGCTGGGTCTTACACTGTGGTCCTTGTGAACTCTTTAGCTTCATAATAGAATCACATTCATTTGGCTGCACTGGATTTCTTTTCCTCCTCCAATAGACCAGCCTTCCTGATGTTTCTGCTGGTTTGAATAGCTATCTATGGAGAAGGAATGGCAGCATTCCTCTGTTATACCTTAGCACCTAAAAATCTGCCCCTGGAGACAGCCCTTGTTTCCTTATGCCCCCAGGGTCTGCCCAATTCAAATAGGAGGTGGAAGGTAGGCAGCAAGAAAGTTCTCAATGTGTGCTCCACTTGTCCCTAGCAGAACCCCAATGCTCTGCTGGTGGGGGTTCTCCCACCTAGCCACTGTGCACAGAGACAGAAGGCTGCTGCATCCAATCATTTTGGTTCTCTCTGACTCTCTGGGACCCCACTGGGGGCATTATTCTTGACAAAGATATGGGCGTGGTTGGCCACTTCCTCCTACACTTCACTTTACAGATCAAAGAACTGAGGCAAACAGGATGAAGTGCCTGCCCAGGGTCACCCAGCTAAGTGTCTGAGGCGGGATTTGAACTCAGCAGACTCGGTGCTCTGTGCACTGTGATGCCCCCAGCTGCTCCAACAGACACACATTACTGACATCCAAAGACAACTGGGGAGGAGGAGGGTGCGGAGCCCGCTTCGGTCCTCCGCCCTTTCCTGTGGGTTGCCACATTTGGCCGAGGACTGCCAGCCGGGCAGCCGGCCTTCCTCAGGCAGGCCCTGAGGCCTGAAGGACAGATAGAGACTGGCCAGAACCAGCTCTCCCCAGGAAGGCAGGTGATGTTCAGACTGGCTGGGCAGGTGGTACCCAGTGTGAGGGGATGTAAAAAGGAGGAAGGCGCCTGGGCTGCAGGGAGTGGCTAAAGCTCAGAGGACCACAGTGCAGTTCCTTGAGCAGACCCTTTGATCTGCTGGGGTGAAGAAATGTGGTGGCAATGGGAGTTTACTTGTCACCAGGCCCACTTCTGTTTCATGACAAATGGCAGCTCTGGGCCTGGAAGCCAGACCCAACAAATTCCTACTTTAAGCTGATGCTGTAGCTCAAAGCAGGAAAATGAACAGGGGTTGTCACCACTTGATAGCAAAGGGGCAACGATGGGACTCACAGTTTCCCAATGTGGCGGCCATTTCAGTAGACCTTCCTTACTTGTCTTTGCCAACAAGAAATGGAGAGAAGGAGTAAGAGAATAATTCTGTCTTGGGCCCAAAGATAGCTTAAGGTGCTTTATGTCTACTGTACCCTTAACAGCAGCTCACTCCCCGCTTCTTATGTCTGGGTCTTTCCAGGTGCTTAGAGAGGGGAGCTAAAGCTCCTCACACTTCTCTGCTTTGAGCCTAGTACCCATCAGAAAACTATTTTGATCAAAGTCAGGTGACTTCATTCACTAAGAATACAATTTCTAGTTCTAGCTTTTCCCTTAATTGGATATGTGACTTAGAATGCCTTTGTTTCAAAATGAATGCAAGCATGAATGGATGAATGAATGAATGAAAAAGACATTTAATAAGCACTTACAATGAGCAAAACAGTATATTAAATATTGGGGAAACAAAGTGAAAAGACAATCCCTGTTTTCAAAGATCTAGCATTCTCCTAAGCAAACATAGTACGTACAGGAGGCTTCAGTTACCTAATCAATCAGGTAGTATTAAGTGCATGTTACATATCATATGTGTGTGTATGCATATATACTGTGATAAAGTGCTGAAGATACAAAAAAATGAAATAATCCTGGCTGTTATTTCTACATCATAAGGAGAGAGGACAAGAGGGTGAGAGGCTAAGTACATCTCTGATAAATTCAAAGAAAATAAACACAAAGAAAGACAAAGACAAAGAATGAGATGACACTGACACTTGAGGAGATGAGGAAAGACATCAGGCATTAAAACTTCATCCTGAAGAAAAAGAGGAGCTGTTTTCCATGAAGAGGAAAAGAAAAAGGAGGAGGTGGTTTAGCAGAGTGCATTTCAGGCATGGTGGAGGAGCAGTGCAAAAGCACAGCAGATAGGGGACAGGGTATCATGTGTGAGAAACTGAAAGAAGGCTAATGGGGGAGCGTTGCAAAGTGCAAAGGACTCATGTCCTACGATGCTGGACAGACAGGATTGTGTAGGGTTTGGTCCTGTCTAACCTTACAGAAGGTATGAGAATTCAACTGAAAAGACAACAATATTATTCTACTATGAATCACTCTGTGGCAAGCAAGGGGCAGGGGCTACAGGAAGCCCCCCACAGGAAATCATCTGAACAGCCACCTATGCAAGTAGCATCTTATTCCCAGGCCCATAGAAGGCATTGAAAGCTAACATCATACTAAGGACCTAATCTAGCCTTCTGACTGAATGAGAACTGGGCTGGCCTCCAGGGAAAGGGAGCCTCCTGCAGGGGATGGAGGAGGAGGCACTGTTTGCCTTGGTATTTGCCAGAGTTCCTTTGGTGTTATTTCAGGTAGCAGCAGTTTGTCCTAGAGCTGAGCAACTCATTAACACTGCTAAGTGGCCTTTCCCCTTATTTCCAAAACGAGTCTTTTCCAGAGTCTGAGGGGATGGACTTGGCTATAGAGAAGGGACGGAAACACTCCCTTCCTAGAAGGAAGTCACCTGAGATATCAACTCAGTTCTGTTTCTTCCCACATACTCTGAGAAGGGCAGGTGATTATCACTCCATGGCTCCCTGTAGCTAACATGTTACCTGCAAAGGGGATGAGTCTCTCACTCTTGTGGAACAAGGAGACTCATTTTTCTGAGAACATTATATTCATGGAAAACATAAACCAACTGTCGTCAAAGTTGTATGAAATCAGGAAATGGAGGGGCCGGGAGAAGGCTGCCATGTGGCCGGATGTTATGTATTTCTAATTAGTGCTATACATCTTTCAACAGTGAGTGTCCTTCTGCTGGGAAACACAGCACACTGCCCTTGTTATTGTAACTGTCAGAGAAGTGCTTAAACAGATAATCTCCAGGAAAAGTGATAAACACATCCCCTCTCCCACCAGTGTGTGCACAACGGTGCTGCCAAAGCAAAGCTGGGCCTGACAGCTCCAGGCTGGCAAGACCTCCTCTGCAGGAAACAGGAAGAGGGAAATTCAGCAGGGCCAATAAGAAACGTGTCCTGTCTGCCCCATAGCAGAGGGGCCTCTCCAGCTCTCCTGGGGCAGGTATGTTGCTCTATAGCAGGGTAAGAGCCCGAGGGAGGAATGGCAGTGTCAGGGGACTTGGCCAAGATGATTCTAGGGAAGGGCAGTCCTTGATCAGGGGCACAGTGAACAGAGAGCCCGTCAAGTCAGGGAGGCCTGAGCTCCGGGCTCACTTTTGACACTCAGCAGCTCTGGGCACATCCTTCAATGTCCCGGTGCTCCTCCCTCCCTGCTCCTCTAAGGCTGCAAGTTGCAGAACAGCTGCTCCTCTGCAAACAGAGGGTTTCTTACCAGAAGTTCCCTCCACCAATGAAAAAATTACAGCTCCAAGCAATAGTGGGCTGTTTGCTTTTTAAAAATTCCAACACCAATAATCAATTGAACAGTCCTCCCCTCCACTTTCCTGTCCTGCAGCAGTGGCTTCCTCACTGGAGAACGAGATACAGGTAAAGGAAAGGCTAGCACAGATCTCACGCTGAAAGGATGAAAGGGAGCTCTGAGAAGACTGGGAATGACCTGGGCATCTGATGAAAGGAAGGCAGGGATGGCTCGGCTACTTTATTAACAACTGGAGAAAAATGCAGACAACAAAACTTAGTCACTGAGTCCCTCCCCGGCCCTCACCTCCCAAAGGGAGGGGATAGTGGTCAGTTACCCTCCAACTAACACCACCTGGAGGTGATTTACTCGCTCTTATCTCTCAGACACAAGAGTGCTTTCCTTATGAGTCAGCCACCAGTCAGACAAAGGGCTGGCAGAGCTGCCGAGCAACCCACCCAAACTTCCCTGGCTACAGGAAGTGGGCAACGAGAGCCTCATCCAGATGCTGCCCAATCCCCAGGGCTCCCTCAGGCAGCAGCTGGCTGAGGGAGATGGAGGAGGAGGAGGCAACAGCAGAAGCAGTGGCTGCACACAAACCAGAAAGGAACCAGAAATTCTGGGGAAAGCAGTCACTCCCGACCCTAGGGCATCATTTTGCTGCTTACAGAATATGCATGTGCGCATGTGTGTACAACACCTCCCCTCTACCCCCCCACTATTCAATCAGTCATGAGTATAACCAGGCAGAGCATCAGTGCAGAGTGCCCCAGGGGCATCTTTCTATGTGAGAGGCCATGAGGGAACTTCTGGATTACGTCCCTGTAAGGGCAATGCAGTATCCAGGGAGAAAGGAGACACGTGGGAAATGGCATTTCCTCCCAAAGATTCCTCTTGGTATGCCTACTAATTCTTTCAGAGTCTCCAGAATTAGATAACTTTGACCTCCAGTCTAGGCTTCTCTTAACAAGACACAGACATGGGAAGACACAGTGAAGAATCTGGCCTCCCTCCCTGCTACAAATATATCCTGGGTACCTGATTATGTATGGAACACCATAAGCAATTAAGCTAGTAGGTAATACATACAAACAATTCTAAAATATGGTGGGCTGTGACAAGCGATATAAAAAATTACATGGTGCTATGGGAGTTCATAAAAAGGAGAAACGCTGTCTAGCTGGGGGGGCTTGACAAGGTTTTGGGAAAGCAGCAGCCTTTGAATCTGCCTGGAGGATTCTACCCTCATGTCTAGAGTGCAAAATGAACCTGTTTTTTCTTTTTTAAGGAAACCAGGGATCCTAAGGCACACAGGATAAAACACAGAGCTTAAGAGACTGGGAAAGTCTCTACTCCAACTCTCGTTTTACAGAGAAGAGGAATGATGTCCGGAGGTGCGAGGTCACAAAGAGAGCACAGAGGATTGGAACTCTGGTACTGCACTATTCTATGACCTGAGACTGAACAGGAAGGGATTGGGGAAAGGAAAGTTGTCGAAGGTGAAGGGGTAGCACGGGCTGAGGAGAGGAGGTGGAAAGGTACAGAGGTTGGTGGGAAATGAACAAAGCTGGGGAGCCAAGTCAGAACAGGCTCCCTCCTGAGGAGCCAGCCTAAGCCCCCTTCTTAAGGAGCCACTTAATGCTTGCTGGAAATAAAATGCCAGATTTTTTGGCCAAGTGAGGCAGGAAGGTAGGAAGGCAAGTTAGAAGGTTGTGGAACATTCCAGTTAAAGGGTGAAGGAGGCCTGAGCTATGGTCACGGCAATGGAAAGAGAAAAGAGAGGACGGATGTGAGAGCCATTGTGGAGGTAGAAATGACAGATTTTGGCAAATGATTGCAATATGGGGAAGGGGAAAATACTTCTGGCACTGACTGGTACTCCCTGAGGGCTCCAGGAGACATTGAGATGTGGAGGGGAACCAAAAGCACAATGAAGTGAGGGCCAGGAAGGGGGCAGGAAAACAGGGAAAGGGCGCACCTGGAGGGAGGTACGCACCAAGAGGATCTACAGACCCCTTCTGACTGAAGCTCTGGGATGGGGCCCTGTCTTTCCTGAACAAAGGCACTCCCGGAGGTCAGGAACGCTTGAGGAAGACCTTGCCTGAGGAGGCCTGGGAAGTCTGAAGTGGCTCTCCCTGTGGAAGCCATTAGATATTCAACACTTCATTTGTTTCCAATCCTTGTGTGAGTGCAGCTCCGGGCTGCAGGGCGAGAGGCTCTTCTCTGACGTAATCAGGAAGCAGCTGCAAAATTAAGGAATCCCTCATGACATCATAAAAAGGGTCGATGGTTTACTGGGGAAAGTATAAAAATTAATTACATACTCCCAAATGATTCCCTCCCCCTAAACCTGCACAGACCCCTCCTAACCCCCCAAAACATCCAGGAGCCATCTCATCATAGACTCACTCCATAAGGGAAGTCATGACCAAAGAAGATAGAGTCCTTGCATCTACTCCCTGCCATTTCTGTTCAACTGACACTTAGCTAACTTCTACATAATAAAAAGTAACTAACCAGGTCACGTCCTCCCTCTTCAATAAGACAGAAAGCTTTGGAGGGCCAGGAACTAAGTCGCACCCCTCACATCCGGAACCCTTAACAAGAGTGGGGAGCGTCCACATGTGAACAGAACACGTGCTAAGCGCTGAAGGGTAGAGGAAGTCACAATAAAGTACGTCTTGGCCTTCAAGGATGAGATGCCCGCTGACAAAGCCCACCTGCATAAAGCAATCTGGGCCAAGGGCTGTGGGAAGATAGACCGCCACCCCACACACTTGTCTGAGCTCCTTCCTCCACTGCTACCTCCCAGAACATGCTGTTTATCTCAACTCCATGCCTCGGGCCCTCACCCTGCGCCGGACTGGAGAGCTTGTGGGGCAGGAGCCCAAGCTCAGCACTTTCTCTTTGTCATTTGGTGCCTTCTATGGGGCAGGAATAACACGGAGTTGTAATTGTAACTTGGAAGCTGGCCCGAAGGTGGTGAGATGAGCGCCGGTACCTCTCTACTTGGGCTGGGTTTATCACCTAGTACAGCAGGGAGAAGGGTGGCACGCCTCCAGGGAGGAGGAGGAGGGGGGGGTTACCAGTTCCACTTGGGCAAGACAGATGGCACCCACAACCTGAAGGACAAGCCCTTGTCCACATTTAGTGGGGAAAAGCAATAACATTTCTAACTGATCGCTTAGTTTTCTTTCAGGAAATATCTGTAGAGGGAATGGCAATATTTGGAAAATGTTATTCCCATAAATTTCCTGAAAACACGCATCAGTCAAAACACAGACGCCAGCCACTTCCACCTTGACTTTCTCTGGATTCCCTCTGCTTGATGTTCTCGTCCCAGCGCTTCTCGCCTGATTCCCCTGCTGACACATCCCCCAATCCTGGGCAGAGGACTGTCAGGCAGGGCTGGAGTGTCACAACCTACAGAGAGGGTCCAGGACACAGAGATCTCTCTCTGAGTATCTCATTCTGGAAGGACTAAAGTGAACACCTCAGGTTCGTGGGACTGGATATGACCCGCACATTATGCTGCCAAGCTGTGGGACTTAGGTCCAAAACTACTTATTAGAGTTCTTGAGAAACTTGGCTTCCTCACAAAACTGGAATGTAGGAAAGGGTGGCTATCAGGAGACCACTTACAGACTGTCAGATCCTCAGTCACAGCAAACAGGGCAAGTTCCTAGTCAAATTCCATGCTGAAGCTAGACTTCAAAACCATGTTGGATGTTCTTTATGGTGGGAGAGGTAATATAAAGCCAGAAGCCACCATTAAGTTTTTACTGTTATAATAGAGATAAATAAAACATATTCCTGTCCCTTCTGAGAGAGGCAGGCAAAGGTTGGGCAGCCAGTGCTTTCCAGTGCAAAAATTCAGGAGAACGTCAGGCCTGCAGTAAAGGCAAATGGACCTGAGACAATGCCTAGAGCCAGACAGATTCAGAGAAAGATTCTTTGATATGGCAGATACTGCAGAGCAAAGAAGCCCTGAGCTTCCAATTCAACAGAGTAATTCTCTCTCTCTCTCTTTTTAATGGCTTCTTAAAAATCATGAAGCAGGTCTACTAGAGTTTTGCAAACTAAATGCAAAGAATAAAACAAATTCTAAGAAGCTGAAAATAAAGGAGAGGTAGGTCAGAAGAGAAGCAGAGACCTCTTATAAAGACCTATGCTCACAAAGCTTCCAGAATACAAAGGAAATGACTGGTGCTAGAGAACAAGTCTGATTAAAATGAAAAATCATGCTGATGTAAAACTTGAGTTTATGTCAAATATCTAGATCTAGTTAATCAAAGTATTGTTTTGAAGCTCTTCCAGCAACTTAGCCTAAAGTAGTTCTTAACTATTTCACAGATGAAATCAATGCCAAAATGAAATTTGAGTGATCACTTTACCCTTTCTCTACCTAAATCAATTCTGGTGTAGAAAAGTGAGAGCTGTAAAATATCATGCTATCTGGAAAGGAAGATGGAGGATACAGTGCCTTTGGTAGGAGTTGGCTGACACTTAAAAATACTTTTCCTTTAATCCATATTGCCCCCAAACTTATAACTATCATTGCTTGTTCAGCTGCATCGTCACACTGATGGCTTATTTGCAGATCTCATATTATGAAAGATAAGAAAGAGGCAACTTTCAGATTAGACAGCAATGATTTAAAAAAAACAAAAAACAAAAAACCTCCTCTCCTAAATCAGGAGAGAGAAATCAGAGAAAGAAAAGTGCACAATGATATTCCTAAGGCACATCAACACACAAAAAATTGAACAAAATACTAATAAAGTTCTCCCAGCAACATGTGAAAAATTATATATTTTGACTTGGTTGGACTTAGAGCAGAAATACAGACTTGACTCAACATTAAACCAACTGTTAACATATTAGATGCAAAAAAAGGTAACAACTTTGTATTTAAAAGATTAAAAACCTTTTCTTAACATGCAAATTTTTAACATAAAATTTTTATTTCCCTAAAACCAAGAACTAAGATTAGCTATAATGGAGAAATATTAAGAGATATTTCCAAAATGATGAGGGGGTAAAACAAGGATGTTCACTGACACTACTGTTTTTATATGATTCTAGCTATGTAATAAGGAAAGAAAAAGAAATTGAAAGAATAAGCATAAGTCAAGAAGAAATATAATCAATAACAGATAACATGACAGTTGTTCACTTAGAGTGACAGTCAACTAAAAAAAATAATCTCAGTAAGAATAGCAGCAAGATACGAAACAAAAATGATCAATCTTTGCTTACATTATGAAGAAAATCCAACAAGATGATTTTTAAAAAATATATTTAAAATAACTATATACTGTCTAAAATATCTGGGAATCCAGTTACCAAGACATGTAAAAATTATAAGAATACAGCTACAAAATGCTATAGAAATAACAGATTTAAAAATTGAAGAGATATTGTTTTGGATTTGGGTTTTGCTAACCTAACAAACATGGCAATATTACCTAAATTAATTTACATAGTCTGTGCTATATGGATGCTAATTAGCATACCAAAGAGTTACATTATAGAAATTGGAAAAAAAATAATAAAATTAAACCTGGAGGAACCAAAATACATATAGATAAGATAGATATTATATATATGATATTATAATATCAAGAATATAATAGAGAAATAATGAAAAAAAAGTGAAGAAGGCAGTCCAGCATTAACAGATAGCAAAACTATATTACTGCAAAGCAATAATCATCAAAATTCTTTATAGTTTTTAAAAAATAGAAACATCAGATTGGCACACAACACACAGAAGTAACTCAACATAGAAGCAAAATGTTCAATAAACTTAAGAGACCATATCAAGTAGAGTAAAAATTTATTATTTAAAAAAAAAAAAAACTGCTAGAAGGGCTGTAAAGCATTTTGATTGAAATTGTGTTTAGACCAGTATCTCACACCAATAGAATTGTAAGTATTGAACCTAGATATAAAGGTCATATCAAAAATAAATTGGAAATAAAATTTTACATTTTTCAATTAAGATGAGGGAAGAATTCTTAATCATACAATCACAGAAGATAAAAGTTTAAAGTTACTGTACAACAAAATCTGTGCAGTTAGAATTGCAAGGGGAATAATTATAAGGGGGGAAATGTTTGCCACAAATTTTCTCTGATAAAGAACTGACATCAAGATTTATAAGGAATACATACAAATATATAAAAATGAGAGCCATTCCTAAACAAAAGATCCAAGGATGAAAGGACAGCTTAAAAGAAGAAAGGCATCCATATCAAATAATAACCATCACCATATAAAAATGCTCCAAATCACTAAGAAGAAAAATGAAGATTAATACAATTCTGAGATTGTATTATCTAACAGATTGGTAAAGATGCCCCCAAATGGAAATGACAAATGTTTGAGTGGCTCTGAGGGAAGGGGCACATTAACGTACTACTGGCAGAGCTCTGAAGTGTCCAACCATTCTGAAAACCAATTTGGATCAATGCTCTAAAAATCACTAACCTGCACATACCCTTTAACCTAAAGACACTACGACTAGGCTTATGTCCCAAAGAAACCAGAGAGGGCAGGAAACTCCTCCCTCAGTCTGCTGACAAAATATTTATAGCATCACTTTATCAAGAAGGGGTCACATCAATTGAAGAATGATTGAATAAATTATGGTTTTTGAATGTCATGGATGTTATTGTGCCATAAAAAATAACAAAGGGGACAGATCAGATAAACTGGGGTGAGGTTGGGGGAGGAGAGGGATTTTATGAACTAAAGGAGAGAAGTGTGAGCAAGACAAGAAGCACAATTTGTACAATGACTACAATATTATGAAGGAAGATAATTATGAATCACCTATGATGATTGCAATGACCAATTACATTTCCGGAACACTGATGAAAACTTCATGCTTTGAATGGATGAGAGGTACAGAATGTGACATATGTAGGCATAGCCAATGTGTGAATTTATTTTTCATTGTTACATTTATTATAAAGGAGGGCTTTTCTTTTCGTTTTTCTTGGGGGGTGGGAGGGGAGAATAAGGAGAGAGCTGTCTATATACAAAACAAACTATATATATATACTGGGGAGAAAAATTAAACTTCAGATAATAGGCTTTTACAGTTATACAAACAATCCCCTTCCCCCCTTTTTGTATACTGAAACAGTCAGATTGTTAGCATTTATTAAGTTAATACTAAAAAAGAGATTTTTAAGAAATAGAAAAGAACTAGAAAATATTATTTGTAGAGTAAGTATTCAATTCAACCAAAGCCAACCATTTCCAAATACATATTTTCCCTCAAGAGCCATCTCTTGTAATGAAAAAAAATTAAGAGAAAAAAAGCAGTTCCGTCATCAACTATGTCTGGCAATGTATGAAATAGTCCATACCCCAAATCCCCCACTTCCGCAAAAAGGGAGGGAACTGACTTTTCTCTTCTCTGCTATGGAGTCAGATTTGATCATTATAATGACAGCACTGAGTTTTGTCAACAAACATTCATTAAGCTATGCATCAGGGACTGGGCTAGGCACTGAAGAGAGACAGAAAAAAATAGCAATTTACAAATGGCTATTTACAAATAACTGATGGCTCAGTAGAAAACAGCAGAAACTATTAGGAAACAAAATTAAGGAGATAACCAGTAACAAAGTAATATTGAGTAAATGCTTGTTTAAATGAATTGAACACTCCCCTTCAAAATTACAATAAATACAAGCTAATAAGTAGGACAAAGAGATTTGATGTACCTTTTCAAAATGTTATCTACAAGTGAAATTTCATTTAAGAAAAACTCATCTCTCAAAATCTGAATGGGAATAGAGATGAAAGGTCATCTATTCTGAATCTTACATATCACCATGAGGTGAGGGGCTGGGAAGTAGGCCTTCAGCTTCCACTTAAAGACCTCAACTATAGCAAGGATGCTTGCCAGTTCATGAAGTCCCATTCTACTTTTTAAACAGTTTAATTATCAAGAAGTTTATCTTTATAATGAACTGAAATTGGATTCCGTGTATCTCTCATCCATGACTAAATACTTATCTAGAAAGAAGAGTGCCAGAGGTGAGCACAGGGGACATAACAAAAAGGAGCTCAGTGTTAGGTTTTGCGAGTTGCTCCTTTCTTCTAATACTGCACACGGTATCAGAGGCCCCAGAAGGACCAGCATCAGTTACAAGCTGCAAGAACCAGAGCTAAATGGGGATGCCCTGCACACAAGATGCTGTCTTCCATACATGCTATTTTGTAGGAACCCTTAATTTTATATTCATGCTCATTGTTCAAAGACTAGACAAAATGTTAGCCTCTCCTGGCTAATGTCCCCTCTTCCTCTCCTCCGTGCCATCTTCAGTACTGCTCATGGGGACTATCATCAATCCTCTAAGCTGCTTTTCCTACCTCTGATTATTCTATCTCCCCCAACATCTCCTCTGGATCATGACTCAGTGGATCTTCCTTGCAGATAAATCTGGCTTTGCCACTCCTTTTAAAAGCTATTAGTAGCCCGCCAAGATATGAAGTCCTGTCATTTAAGGCCTGTGCATCGCCCTTCAAGATCAAAGAATCCATGTAAAAAGGAAGGCCAATAGGAGTTCACTTCTTACCAGATCAAGAATGGCCTGTCCCAGACCTCAGGCTCGTGGTCCCCCGGCCTCAAGTGGCTCTAACACTTCAGTCTCTCACTGACTTCTGTTGCTGCTCCTGGTTCAGCCCTCTGGGGCCCAAAAGAGCAAGGCTCATTTCTTTGTCATGTGACAGCCCTGCCAAACACTCTCATGGCCTCTTGCCAAATTTTCTTTGTGAGCAAATTCCACTCTGGACCTAAAATCAATATACTCACATCCCTAGCAAATAGCATAAGAAAGTACATGTTTCAGGTCCTTAGCTACAACAATAAATGTGTATTAGACATGTCAATGATCTCTTGGGGGAATATTCTTAATTCCACCAAGGCACACTTTTCTTTCTTTCTTTTTTTTTTTTTCCTGGAATAGTGCAGAATGAGTGATGTGCCAGAGCAGTGAGTGGTTATGTCCAGGGATTCCTAAGCCCTGAAACCCTATGTCATGGGACCCCTGGCCCCAGGAACTTCAGTCCATCCCACAGAATCCTCTCCTTCACAGTTAGCCTGTGGCCAGGTTCCCATCAACCATCTGGGCAGAGTTCTTTTCAGGAATCTCATATGTGATCGCTCATCACAGCATCTTTGATGAGCAGACTGGACATGTCAGTGCACCAACCTCCCCCCAGGCTCTGCCCCTTTGGATCATGTGTATAATACTCAGACAGCTTCCCCTCCAAGTAATCTCTTTCTCCCTCAGGCCTTGGAGAATGCTTCTGAACCTGCTGAATACATTTGTATATCTTACCTCTAGTTAGACCAGTGGTTCTCAAAGTAAAGTCCACAGATTCTCTGGTGGTCTCTGAAACCCTTTCAGAAGGTCTGCAAATTCAAATTAATTTTTTTCTAATATGGTAAATATCTGTCAATATAACCCACATAAACAAAAATTCTTCAGACAGATCCTCAATAGTTTTTTAAATAGTATAAAGATAGTGAAAACAAAAGTTTGAGAACCACTGAGTTAGACTGTAGACTCCATGAAGGAAAGGCCTTGATCTTATATTTAAACTTTCTATCTCCCCAACATACTGTCCTATATACAGCAGAGGCACTTAATAAATGTTTGTTTTTATTGTAGTAAGTTTATTTTTAATACACACTATTTTGTGAATCATGTTGGGAAAAAAAAATTCAGAGCAAAAAGGAAAAAACCATGGGAGAAATTAAAAAAAAAAAAAAAAAAAAAAGAAAGCAACAGAAAAGAGAAGTATGTTATCCTTAGTTCTTTTTCTGGAGGAAGATGGCATTTTCTGTCCAAAGTCTATTGGGATTGCTTTAGATTACTGAACTGCTGAGAAAAACCAAATCTTTCATAGTTGATCATTGCTGTTACTGTGTACAAATTGTTCTTGCTGTTACTGTGTACAAATTATTCCTAGTTCTGCTTGTTTCACTCAGCTTCAGTTCATACAAGCCTTTCCAGACTTTTCTAAATCAGCTTGTTCTTCATTTTTTATAAAACAACAATATTCCATTACCTTCATGTACCCATAGCTTGTTCAGCCATTCCCCAATTGATGGGCACCTATTCATTTTCCAATTCTTTGCCATCAAAAAAGGGCTGCTACAAACATTTTTGCACATATGAGTCCTTTTTCCTCCTTTATGATTTCTTTGGGATACAGACCCAGTGGTGGCACTATTGGGTCAAAGGGTGTGCACAGTTGATAGCCCTTTGGGCATAGTTCTGGATTGCTCTCCATACCATATGTATGGGTACATATTGTCTAATTTAACTGAGAGCTCAAAGGAAGCCAGGAGCACTCAATGTCCTTGCATGCCCATGGCCTGTCATTGAGCCTGGAATGGAGTAAGGCTCAATAAGGACTTGATGATTCATTATTTATTGCAAATTTAACAAGATACATATATATAAATATATATATCTATATCTTCATACAATCTGTTTTAGAAACATGTGGAACAGTATTAGGAAAAGAGAAGAACTCTTCAATCACTTTCAAGCGCCAACAGTCCAGTAACCAATACTCAAATTGACTAGGTCAAAATTAACTAGGTATATATATTATCTGATGTAAAACAGATAAATTAGGGACAAGGTGCTCTACAGAAAAAGTTTTTGTTTTTGTTTTTGTTTTTGTAAAATTAACCAACAGATTTGAATAAACTCAAAGATCCAAGTTCTTGAGACAAAAACTATTTGGCAAAAAAAAAAAAAAGTTAGGAAAACTGGAAAGCAATTTGACAGAAACTAGGTATAGACCAACATCTCACACCATATACAAAGATGAGGTCAAAATGAGTACATTTGGGATTTATAGATAAAGGGTAATATCATAAGCAAACTATGGAAGCATGGAAAATTTTACCTGTCAGATTTATGGAAAAAGGAAGAGTTTATGGGCAAATAAAATTTAAAGAACACAGGATGTAAAATGGTTAATTTTGGTTACATTAAATTTAAAAAGGGCTTTTTGTGGGGGAGGGGGTTTGTACAAATAAAACCAATGTAGCCAAGATTAATAGAAGGAAATCAAGATATTGGGAAGGAATTTTTTAAACCAATTTCTCTGACAAAGGCCTCACTTATCAAATGTATAGAGAACTGAGTCAAACTTATAAGAATATAAGCCATTCTCCAACTGATAAATGGTCAAAGGATATGAACAGGCAGTATTCAAAAAAGAAGTCAAAGCTATCAATAGTTACATGAAAAAATGCTATAAATCACTATTAATTAGAGGTATGCAAATTAAAATACTTCACAACTATCAGATTGGCTAATATGACAGAAAAAGAAAATGACAAATGTTGGAGGAGGTGTGGAAAAATTGAACACTAATTTGTTCTGTTGGTGGAGCTATTGGTGGAGTTGTGAACTGATTCAATCATTCTGGAGAATGGTTTGGTCCTTTGGGCATAAGGACTGTAAAACTGGGCATATTCTTTGACCCAGCAATATCATTCTTAGGTTTGTATCCCAAAAAAGAAAAAAAGAAAAAAAAAAAAGGATCTATAGGGGTAGGTAGGTGGTGCAGAGCACCAGCCCTGAAGTTAGGAGGACCTGAGTTTAAATCTGGCCACAGAAACTTAACACTTTCTAGCTGTGTGACCTTAGGCAAGTCACTTAACTCTAATTGCCTCAGGATCTATATATACAAAAATATTTATAGCAGCTCTTTTTGTGGTGGCAAAGACTTGGAAATTCAAGGACACTCATCAATTAGTAAATAACTGAACAAGCTGTGGTATATGACTATAATGGAATACTGTTGTTCTATATGAAGTGATGAGCAGAATGGTTTCAGAAAAACTTGGGAAGACTTATATGAACTTATGCAATGTGAAGTAAACAGAACCAAGGAAACATTGCGCATAGTAACAGCAATATTGTATGATGATCAACTGTGAATGACTAATTCTGATCAATACAATTCTGATTCTGATCAATACAATGATCAATACAATGACCAATACAATGAAGAACTTATGATGAAAAATGCTATCCACTCCAGAGAGAGAACTGATGAAGACTGAGTGCAGACCAAAGTGTATTTTTTTTTTCACTTTCTTTTCTTTTCCAACATGGCTAATATGGAAACATGTTTTGCATGATTTCATGTATGTGATTGATATTACATTCTTGCTTTCATAATGGGTGAGAGGAAAGTAGAGAATTCAAAACTCAAATAAAAAAAATAGAATGTTAAAAATAAATGATAAATTTTTTAAAATAATAGTCAACCCAATTTTCTTTAGCACTAATACAATACACTAGTACATTAGATACATCAACAATGTGAAAATATTATAAATTTTATAATTACATGTAAATATATTATATACAAATATAAATGTAAATTTTATAAATATTATAAATATTAAAATTTAACTTTTTATCTCACCATCTCCATTTTCTTTGCCTTATGGATTAAAAAAAAATGCAGTGTGCATCATTGATGCAGCTCAGTTCTTTGAGATATTTTTCAATTCTGATTCTTCCTGTGTTAAACAGTCAGATACTTTAGATGGATCTGACAACAAAATTCAATTTGGAGAAGCAACATGATTCAAATTCAATTCAATTCATTTAATTCAGTAGCATTATCCCTGTGCACTACACTAGGTAACTAAGTTTACAGAGACAAACTAAAGAATGATCCCTGACTTCAAGAAACTTAAACTCACTGTGGGTAGGGTGAGTCAACATGATAATTGGGGTGGGGAGGGGAACACCACAAACTTGAAGAAACAATAAAGGTTTCTTGTAGGAAGAAAGACCAAAGTGGTACCCTGAAGGAAGCTCAGGGTGGAAGTGGGTGAGGTGCGGAAGGAAAGATTCCAAGTGGGGAGAGAGCCTATGGGAAAGCAAATAAGGGAGAGGTGTGAGATCATGTGCTGGAAGCAGCAAGTTGGGCGGCCTGGCTGGGATGCAGTGTGTGTGAGGGGTAATAATGTGTAACCAGCCTGGCTGATTCGGATAATCTGATTCTGTCAATGGTTATTGGACAATGACCACAAGGGTGGATGGGAGCAAGAGTCAGTCTGTACTCCAGCAGAGCACCACCAAGTGCCCACACTGACAAAGACCAAGCCTCCATGTCAAACATGCTCCCTGGTATAGCAGGAAGTGGACTAATATCTGTCTATAATCTCAGTAGCATCCTGACAGGTCAGATTCGTCCCCCCTCTCTTGACCTCCACTTCAGAACTAAGCCCCATACTCTCCTTTGTAAAAAATCACGCCAATCCTTGACCCTCTCGTGTCCAATTATGAGAATAAGTAAAGAAAACTTGGAATAACACAAGTAGCAGGGTCCACAGCAGCCACAAGGATCATCACTATTTCCAGATATAGATTAGAAAACTCTATGGGACCTAAAATTCTTTCCCTTACTTGTATGAAACAATGAAAAAAATTTGCTCGCCCTTTATCACTATCTTAGTGATGCAGATGGCTTAAATAAATAATTCCTTCCTTAAATATTTTTTTAAAAAGGTAGGCTGAAGCTGGGTTGCAAAAGTCTTTAATTTCCCAAGGAGTTTGTACTTTGAAGCTTCACACAAAGTGCTAGCACGTTGGAGGCTTCCCCCAGCAAAATGGCAAAAATGTTTAAAGTTAATGTTGGGAAGCAGTGAGGTGGGACAGTGGATAAAGCTCGGGCCCTGGAATCAAGAGGACCTGAATTCAAATCTAGCCTCAGACTTTTATTAGTTGTGTGACCTTGGGTAAGCCAGTTATCCCCCGAGAGGGGGACAGTACCTGGTTGAACTCCACTACCTCAGGATGCCTCCTCTTCCTTTATCCAACTTTTGGAATCTGGCACAAGTCTCAGTTCTGCCTAGCTCTGCAAAGCCTTCGGTCACTGCTTCATCCTATCCAATCTGGTCTGTCAGTCACTCTGTGCCCAGCACCATGTCAAGTGCTCGGAATATCAAGAGAAGCAACGAGAGGCCCTGCTCTTAATGGAACTCACTGTATCATGAGACAGAACATACAAACCACCACATACAAGTAAGACATACGTGATACACTGGAGATTATAATTGAAAAGAGACACTAGTACTGTTAGGAATTGGGAAAGCCAGGAAACCAAGAGGGAGGGATGAGGAAGGAGAAAATTCCAGGCATGGGGGATAGGCAGTGAAAATACACAGTCAGGACACAAGAGACTGCTGAAGGAACTAAAGTGTAAGAAGACCAGAAAGGTAGGAAGGGGCAAGAGTATGAACGGCCTTTAATGCCAGAGGATTTCATATTCGATCCTCCACATCACAGCATCACAATGGTTTACTGAATATGGGGGGCACTATGGGCAGAGCTGTACTTTAGATCGTTTTGACACCTGAGAATGGTTTACAATGGGAAGAGACTTGAGGTAAGGAGATCGGCCAGCACACTACTGTAATTGTCAAGGCAGGAGGTGACAAGAGCTGGCACCGGGGGCAGCAACATCAGAGATGATGTTATAATCGAGAGATGTTACAAAGGTGAAATCAATAGGCGTTGGGCACCTTGGCACATATTTCTTTGTGCTGTTATTGATCTTTTCAAGGATGTAGCCAATCTCTCCAAGTCTTAATTATAAATCCACAAAGGGCAGTATACTTTCTCTAGGTTTTTGCTTCCCAAACATCTGACACACAGAAGTAATTCAGTAAATGGTTGTTTATGCAGTCATTAACAGTGCCCAGGACAGTGCTGGGCCCACAATGACCCTCCTGGTACTCAGCAGATCCTGGCTGTTGGCAGTGGCAAGAGAACCTCAAGACTGCCTTTGCACATTAAGAAGCTGCTAAAATGGTGCTGTCACATAAACCAAAGCCAACACACACTTCAGCTGCTCCAGAAATTCATAAGAAACCTACCGGTAAATAGCAATCTTCGAAAGAGTTCCCAGAGATTCTATAAGGGAAATGGGAAGGGGACAACTACTGCACTTCTGCAACAAACAGAAACCCCAATCAAATTCCCAGATCATTAGAGAGACCTAACTCTAACACATTTTTCCATCAGACCACAAAGCGAGCTTGGTGTCATTTGGGCAATAATGTCCCACTGATACTGCACATTCTTAATGAAAGCAGACACATGGTTATGAATGGGATCTTTCTTGCCAGAGAACCCCGAGATAAGCCACAAACCACATGGAAACAGGAATCATTTGACTCCATCCCTTTGAGAGAACAAGAAGGAATTTACCTGCCTCTCCATGTGTCTAACAGAAGCGTCATGGTGACTCATGCTAAGTCCTCTTTTTCCCTTGGGTGTAGCTGGGATATTCCCAGAGCTCCCTTTATAATTCCTCCTGTCCTATCTGTAGAGAAAGGCCAAGGTAACCGGTGTCACAGACTCTCCAAGAGCAATTAAGAAACCTGCTGTCGTTCCAAAACCAAGCACAGGTTTCAACTCTGACCATCATCTCTGAGCCTCAGTTACTATGCAGGCGAATAAAATATTTTTTCATAAATTTAACGCCAGCATGTCTGCGTTTGGAAACTTTGAAAATACATGTTGTACGGTTTACTGCCCTGGAAAAGGTGCCAACAGAGTTTCAAAGGAAGGGAAGTGTCTAACTGTTTCCTTTCAAACGCGTTTTCCAATGGGATCCATTCAAGGAAAAGGCTGGAACTAACTAAAACATTATTAAAAACCTGTTATGAAAAGAGACAGAGAGATGGAAAAAGATTGAACAAAAAAGGGGGCCAATACCCAGCACAGAGTGAGACAGACAAGCAGAGAGAAAGAGGATGTGAGCAGAAAGCCAGGCTGGGTCGAAAGACGGACAAGATGGTGCTTCATCTGGCAGTTGCCATTCGTGGTTTCGTTCTGTTGCCGATCAATTGATCAGGACTGTAGTGCTGCTGGGCCAGTGGCACAAGGCAAACCACAAAGTTGGCTGCAAGCTTAGCTCTTGCGAACTGCTGACCTTAAGTTTTCAAACCAAAAATATTCTTTGGGAAACAGCTATACCAGGTTTCAGCCCAGCCAGCCAAGCAAAAACAAGGACTATTAACCTGGAATAACAGTCTAGTAGTTCTACCAAGCACCGATCCACTGCAGGGATCAACTGGAATGATTAACCTGAAATCCACACTTTCTCCGACTGCGCTGGATTCTGGCTGCACCAACAGTCACTGACAGCAATGACCAAGGACAGGAACCAGAGCAGAAAGGGGTGAGCGTTGGGCAGGGAGGTGTTAACAGGACTTTCCGGTTTTCCACTAGATTTAATACTATGCAGGCCAATGGATAGAACACCAGGTTGGGAATCAGGAAGACTCACTGTCATGAGTTCAAATCTGACCTCAAACACTGACTAGCTGTGCGACCTGGGGCAAGTTACTTCATCCTCTTTGCCTCAGTTTCTCTATCTGCCAAATGAGATGGAGAAGGAAATGGCCGACCACTCTGGTATCTTTACCAAGAGAAACCCATATGGTCATCAAGAATTGGACATGACTGAAGCAACCTAACACAACAACAAGATTTTACTAGTAGTCGCCCCTAGCATTCGGGGCAGTTTGGCTGAAGAGGGGGCATGAATGCTGCTGCTAGGAGCTGGGTAATTTCACACGCGCTGCTGGAACTTTCCAGCACCCTGGTTCTGCCTGGACAGATGACGCTATCGAGAGAGAGAGAGAAAGAGAGAGAGAGAGAGAGAGAGAGAGAGACAGACAGACACGGCCTTTCCTGGCTAGAGACAGAGCACCTCAAGTTAAGGCCAACACACCTTGCTTTTTTGATGTCTTCCAAAATCAAATGAAGTCACAGGAAAAACAAAAGAACCGAACAAGAGACTGAGCCCAAACTCCGATTCTGGAGGTGGCAGGCCCCTTGACTTAAGAGAAGTATTTGGGCCCCTCTGGCAGCGAAGGGTGGGGGCGAGGGCTGGTTCCCTGGGTAGGCTGCAGTTTCAGGAGGCATGTGGAGGGCATGCAGAGCTTGGTGCAAGTGTGCTGAGTTCCAGGCCCTCGTTCTGGAGGGCGTAAGAATCAGGGCTGGAGCACACATGTTGAGGGATGAGGGGAAAAAATAAACAGAGAGACAAAAGAATGAAGATGCACTGCCAATTTCAATTGTGCAGCTTTTATTTTTAAATGCTTATCGAGCTGAAAGAGAAAGAGCAGAGTTCTTGGAAAACAAGGTTTCCTTTCTTCCTGTGCCAGCGTAGAGCACCCTCAAGGACGGGCACCACACAGGCTGTAACAACAATGAGAAACGAGGTCTTGTGTCCGCCCACAAGGGTAGCCAGCCGCTGGTCCCATGCTGTTCTGATTTCGGCCTAGCCAAGGCCTAGAAATAACAGCCCCACTGCCTCTGGTAAAAACTGTTCTTTTTAAAAATTTTATTAATCTCCAAACTGGCTGTGTTAGAATTATAGCCAATTACCCACCAACACTCTTCGCTAATAAAATAAATTTTTACAAGACCTAATTACTGCTTTCGCTGAACTACCCTGCTTGGGGCTTAGATACAGGAAGCAGAAGGCTCAGAGTGGGGGCGGAGATGGCTCAAGAGCACCCTCCAGGGAAAGGTTGAGAAACAAGGCCCAAGGGACAAGGCTGAAGAGTGCGAGCCTCTGCCCAGATCAATGACCAATACTAATCCTGAACTTGTCAGTGGCACCTGGCTAGACTGAGCAACACTGTGATCATCTTTGACCGCATGGAACTTGGGAAGCTTATCACGAGTTACTTGGGTCTGGGCTGCCCACACCCTGGCCTAGCAAAAAAAGGGAACTGCTGTCCAAGACAGATGGATCCTGCCTGGCCTCTCAGCAGAGTGCCTGGAGACTCCAAGAGGCAAGGAAACAAACAGCCCCCTTTTCTCCCTCTGCTGAAGAGGGGAAAGGCGGAGGGGAGGGGGAGGAGAAATAGCAAACAGTTGCGCAAGAGTGGAGCATCAATAACGTGAGGCAGACAGCAGGGACCTCTGGGCTGTGCCCTCCACCTCATCCCAGAACGGTGACTGTGGGGCTGGGAATGTTGCTCGCTGCTCCGGGCGGCCCCTGGGCACTCACTAATACTCCACTCTAATCTGCTCCTTTAAAAGGGAAGGCAACACTGAAGGAAGGTCACAGATGGAAAACCACCGACAAGTAGAAAGCTCGGTCAACAACAGCAGCTTCCTCCTTAGCAAATCCTAAGTTTTCATTCCCCAATACACAGAAAGACCACCAGCTCCAAAGGATTTTCCTTAGAGAGAAACCTGATAAGAGAGCTGTGTGCTGTGGGAGGCGAGCTAACCCCGTGGCCACAGACACTGCCCGTAGGGAGAGCGCCCTGGAACCCGGCCCTCCCAGAGGTGAGGACCAGGGCCGAGCAGCAGCGCTTGCTCTCTGCACACCACATGCTTCACCCTTACTGAGGAGCTCGGGAACGCCCTGAGCAGCAAAAACATGGCAGCGGATGCCGTGGTACCAAAGCCACAGCCTCATGGGGCTCCAAAGCCTCTCGATTCTAAGCTGCCAGCCAGGGAGCTAACACGAGCTTTGAATAAAATGCAGTTCTGGTAGAGTAATTAATTTTTTTCTTAACTAGGATTACATTAATTTTCAAGGACTAATGGAGGCCAGCTGTGAGGGGAAGAACGGCTGCTGATGCACAAAGGCACTTGTGCGGGCTTGTACAACATTATAAACACACACACACACACACACACACACACACACACACACACGGACCTATAAAAAGGATCCACTACAACAGGATATTTTTAGTCTCTACAATGTTATATGGCACTAAAAATACGGCCCGGCTGATCCAGCTTGGTAGGGCTGTTCTCTCTCTGTCCCTTCAGAACAGTTTAAAACATTTATTTTTGTTTCCTTTTGAGATGGTCAGAGTGGAGGGAGAAAATAGCAACTCATTGATAAGAGGAAACGAGAGAGACATGAAAAATTGAAAACTACCTAAAAACTCATGGAGAAGTTTATTTTATTAGTTCTTAATAAATATCTTGCAGATTTCCTCAGGAAATACACCAGATCACATGTAAAATAGTTTGATACTGATGTCAACTGCGTCAACATATGAAGTCTATTAGGGTGAAGCCGCAGCAGGGTGATCGGCGTGCTGAAAAACTCCCCAGTGCTGGGGGGGCCGGGGGGAATCTCACGGCCTTCCAAATTCTTCGAGAGGTAAAAAAGTCAGCCAAGACGCAGAGAGAGAGAGAAAGAGAGAAAAAAAGATCCCACATCCTGCTTTGGGCTGCCAGCAATGTGAAGTGCCCAGAGATTAATTCTCTGTCTGGCCTGGAAATGTGACTTTAGAGCCCGGGGAGGGGGCGCGGAGGAGAGAGGAAAGAGCAGGGCAGGCTCGAGGGGTTGGCGGCGGGCCACCAGCCCCCTCCCAGGCCATGTTTCAATGCAGACAGAAGTAAACCCCAACAGACAGCCGCTCCACGGCCTGCCAGGGCCTCGCACCAGCTGCAGCGCGTCTCCCGCTCCCCTCTGCTTAGCCCCCACTGCAGATGTTCCCCACGGCATCACTTCCGCTTTGCTTTCTTTTAAAGAAATAGCGCACACATGTGGAGGCAGTTCCTCCCCCCCCCCCCAACAGGACCCTCTCTGCCTTCAGGGGCCCCCAATGGGGGTCATAGCTCCTGCATTCTGTGCCGTGGTGGCCATGTGAGCTGTCCCAGGCTTCCCTGGAAGGAAGCTCCCATACCAGGGATATTAGTTAACAAATAGGAGTGTCTATAAAAACTTGGCTTTCTGTTCTCCTCAGAGAGAAACCCCAAAAGTTTGGAACTAAGAATCACACAGGAAGTGTTCAAGGGAAAATTATGTTGGAGATTTCAAATGCCTTCTAAAAACATTTTGATATAGTACTGGTATTGCAATAGAATTCTACTGACTTTAACCATAACGTAACCTTAGTTAATAGTAATAATAATAACATTTTTATTTGAAAAAAATCTCCCAATCCATGAAAATGTTTACCAATCTGAAAAATTAGGTGATATACACCTAAGGGAAATAAGCAAAGGAAGCCTAAAAAACACTGCTAAAGTAGGACATGTTTTACATTTTAATTTATATCCTTAATTTTTAACTTCTTTTTGCCCTAGACCCATTTTCTTAAACCCTGGTCAGGTTTGAAGGGATTAAAAAACATGTATTTACTGAAACCACTTCAGTGCTCTGTTCTGCTGAAGGTTCCATAAAGTATAAGACAAACTTCTGCCTTCCCCAACCCTGCCCTCAGCTCTGATACAGAACATTGGTAGTCTAGTTGAAGTGATTAATATATACATGACATTTCATTTTTCAGACTAACTAAATCTGGCATGTATTGCCGAACTATCAGACAAGTAATTTTCTTGGGAATGGGCTGGGAAATTCCCTACTCAAGAAATAAGAAGGGTATTCCTTCAGCCAAAAAGAGCACCCCGCTGAAATGTGAGTCTATAATGTGAGAGAACAGACAATCTCTTCCTAAAAGGAAGGAAGGATAGTCTGTTCCAGCCCTTGGGGTAAAGTAAGTTCTTCAGGAAGAAAGGTCTTGCCCCAAGAGGCAATTTCCAACGGGTTAGAGAGGTTACAATCTGACTTTTCATGCTGGGCAGGATAAAACTCATTCCATTCCCTCTTTCCACCTGGGCTCATTTCCCTAAAACTAGAAGGTAAAGAGATAAATGTTGCTATCTGCACTGTCAGTCATAACTCTGAGTCTGGGAAGGTCCCATATATAAACTACTGTATACTAAACAGAAATGCTACTGAGACTACACCCTCCATATGCACCCTTAGGAGACACATTCTTACTAGTAAAAGGGGCCACAGTGGTTAAGAAGGAAACTTCTACTCCAAGACTAGGCACAGTATTTAGACAATCTCCTGGACTTCCTCTTAAGAAGCTCTTATCTCTGCCTCCAAAATAAACGAAGTGGGTCTAAGTCAAGGGTCCTTGCTTCAAAGAAATTTTAACCAATGACATGCAATTATGACAATATAAGACTCATGGTAGTAAGGACAAGAGACGACCCCAGCTTAAGAGCCTTCCTGGTGAGGACAGAAAATCTTCACTCGCATATACAATCATGTTTAATATCCCATGCTCACGGGAGCCTGAAATCAGAGTTTCACTCCCGGGTAAGATGAACATTTTTGTTCTGACCAACAATGACTTAACGGCAGCTGTTAGAGGTGAAGGAGAATCCCACATTGCTCACAGTCAAGTACAAAAACAGATCAGTTTGGGGGCATTTGACACTGATGCAAAATGAGATGTTCCCCACAGCAGGATAATGAGGATATTCAAAATGTGCCCCACTCTCACCACCAGCAGCTCGAAACCAAACTATGCTAAGAATTAAATATTTTTTTAAAAAAATGTAAGGATGACAAGATTACCTTAATATAGGAACAAAAGTGGATAGAGTATGGAAAAAGAAGGGCTATTTCTGAGGAATAAAAAAAAAAAAGTACACCAAAGACAAAAGAAATTAAGATTTAGGAAAATGAATGATCTTAAAAAGTCTTCTCATTGTATCAGGCAAACTCTAAGACAATGGAGCTGCAGAAGAGTAGACAATCTGTAGCAGAGTTTCTTCACTAAGAGTTCCTAAGACAAAGAAATAATAGTGGAGGAACTCCCCTCTTCACATCTCCCCCAAAAAAGTTTAAATGATTCACTGTATCGACTATTATGTAAGATTTTCAAGTATTTGTTTTGCATAACAATTTAACAAAGATAATTGAATTCCATTATTACAACTAAATACCATGATGCAAATATATTTGAATTCAACAAATTAATTTTAATGAAATTTTTATTTTTAAAACTTTATTTTAGGGGCAGCTAGATGCTGCAGTGGTTAAAACACCAGCCCTAAAATCAGGGGGATGTTAATTCAAATCTGGTCTCAGACACTTAAGACATCCTGGCTGTGTGACCCTAGACAAGTCACTTAGCCCCAATTGCCTCAGGGGGAAAAAACCCACAAAAAATTATATTTTGGAATTAGATAAAAGTAAAGATATTTTTAGAGTAATTTTATCTAATAAATGTTTCCAAGGTCGTAAAATTAATGGATCCCCCCCCCCCAATTTTTCCTTTCATGATTTGTCACCCAAACTTCCCCAAAGCCACAGAGGTTTGAGTCACGCTAGAGTCCATCTATTTAGAGATGTTCCGATTCTCTCCAGTGTGTAAAAGAAATTCTTCCTTTCTCACTTCCCTTGCCCCCAGAAGAATACTTTGGCCAACTTTGAACAACAAAAAAGAAGCTTTCCCTTCCAACATGGATCCTTGGAGAATGTATTATAAACCTTGCTGAACTAGTGTAAACTTAGGTCCTTAGGTCTGTGTAGACTGGATTGAAAATTACATCTTAGTACACAGTGATTATCAAACATTTCCCTCCCATTCACTTCCCTGAAATGAGGTCTGGGCATCATTTGTTCTCTGGAAGGAACCAGTGACTTAGTGGCTGTACAAAATGGGCAGGATGATGTCTCTGATGTGCCTCATAGAAAGCCCCACTAGGTCTGGCCTATCACCATTCCACAATGATGTAACCTGCCCTGGTGACGCCAGCTGGAGTCTTAAGCCCTAAGCATGCAAGGCAGACCTCCTTCTCCCCTTTGCTTGCTGATCCCTGTTTCAGAAGCCAAAGTGTGAACAGCACGTGTCTGGATTTCAGAAACCTGCCCAGCACTTGGAAATTCCCTGTAGCATGTCAAATGCGGCATCTGCTTGCTGGCACTTAGGGTGAGGGATGATCACATGGGCATTTTCTGGCTACAAGTAATGAGATGAGAGCAAGAAACCAAGAAAATAACTCCATTTACAATGAATAAACCTCAGAGATGTGACAATCTGCCTTCTAAATAGGAAAATGAGGAAGATAAACAAATCAAATAGCACTCTAAACATTGTCAGCATCAGAACAAGAGCACAGAGCAGCATCCTTGTGGCCAAAGGTTAACTTACCTGTCTTATTAGAGCCACATCCTAAACAAGGTTCTTTTTCAGACTCCTAATGATTTATTTCCTTTGTTTAGGCCACACAACGGATTTACCACCTTCAACCCTTCTCTCCTTCCCCACCCAATTAATTTTTAGTAGTAAGCACTTAACAAGTAGAGCAGCTCACTGAGAAATCAACAAATAGAAAATCAACCACATCAATGATCATTGCTCAAGGCTGAATGAAAGACTCTCCAAACTCACAAAACTGAATGAGAATCTGAACCATTTTCCCATCCTCTGTTCAAGTACTTCGTTTTAGAAAGCAAGACTTGGCTCGCTTCTACTGGTATGAACCCCGAAGCTATGGATTCACCCAAAGAATGCCCTTTTCACATGGGAATCCAACCAGAGTATCAAGAATCCTGGTAATTGCCATATCAATCTCCCCAGTTCCTTTTTTCTCCAGGCCCTAACTCAGATTCAGAGATGAGCCAACCTAATAGCAGATAGTTAAAAAGACTCAAAAATCCAACTCTCTTCTGTTCTCAGTGGCCCAAATTATTGAGTCCAAAGAAATGTTCTTGTCTTTCAGTATGGCTAGAGATGGAAGGGCCTCAAACCTCTGAAGGCTGTAAGACTTTCAGCACCTTCTCAAATATTCCATGTCCAAAGTGCAGCTTTGAATGCTATTAGTGAACATGGAAAGGCACATGCTAGACTCTAGACAAAGAGCTAAGACACCTGAAGCACCAGGAGGGAAGAAGTGTAAGCAATGCCTTGCAGGGTGGGGAAAGGAATGGGGATAGAAACTTTTAATTAAATCTTGGAATTTTCTTAGGATGATGATTTCACGAGTTTACAGATCAAAGTGGCAGCATTTCCAACTAGTATTTCTGTTCCATAGCCCTAGAATATATTTCCTTTTAGTTCAGTACTTCTCAAAAGCTTAATCTAAACTCTCTACCTGCTCTGCCCAGGATTCACCTGGTCCTGAGAAGTATTTTAAAAAGAGCACAGAGAAAATGGAGTGGGGGCAAAAAAACCTGCTTCGTTTGTATTAGCTATAGACAAATGCACATCCCAGTTGAAAATCCTGCTGAGAAACAGCAGGAAAATCAAGAGTTACCTTATCTATATTGACCAGAGGGAACCGAGGAAGCATTTGAAGAACTTCTCTATGATGTAAGGACAGCTGTTTATATCCCCATGGCTTTGGAGTACAGGGACCTTCAGTTAATCTGACAACAGGTTGAATTTTGTCGGGCAAACTGAATCCCTTGGTTTTTTGACTATGCACAGTGATTACTCCTCTTCACTTTCCCATCCCCTGTCCCTCAAACAAATGTTTTCATTCCCACAATTAAAGACTCCTGGAACTCTGAGCCCTGGAGGAGTGACTGACTTCTGTCATGGTGAGATGTAGTCATCAGATGGCCTGCTACTCATTACAATTTACCCTTAGGATACAGGACAAAGCTTAAAGAGAAACCCCTTTGGGTCTGTCTTCAAAAGCCTAGAGAACACCACCTTAACCCTAACTTCTCACACGAGCGTCCTGGATCAGGCTGGCTCTTCGACAAGAGACTCCTAGGGCAGCCGGGATGCAGTATGATGGCCATGGAGAGTGCTGATGGAATGCACTGCATGTTGGACTCTGGCTGGGGATCCTTGAGACTGGAGAGGTATGGGGAGGGAGGGGAGGAGGAGGCAGGGCACTGGAGTTTTCATGAATTCAACCTAACCCCAGGCTTACCCTTGTGAAAGGTGGATTTCCTGTACAACTGGTCTGATACACTCAGGATTAGGAACCTCATACATTATGGTGTAGGAGAATGAAACCCACTTGACTAACTCCAAAGCAACTGTCCTTCCTCTAAAGACCTCTGAGAGGGCACCAGGGCCTTTGAGGACTATTAATGACCCGCCTTTTGTTCTCTCATACTCATGGCATAAGGTATATGGTTTCTTCTTGCTCACGTGTCAAGACTCCACCCTAAGCTCCTTTCATCTCATTTGGGTTACCAGCACCCTCCCATCAATGAAGAAATGAAGTCTTCCTCTTCTACCCCCTGCCAAAAGAGATCTTCTGACAGACTTTGGAAAAAGTCAAACTGGGGAAGTGTCAGAAGGGGTCCAGGTGTGGCCCTAGCCCTGCCTGGGCCCCAACCTCTCAATTTTGCTGCAGGGAGCACACCTCCACAGCAAAGCAGCATCTTGGATGCCCTCTGCCGTCACCCAGGATCTTCAGGCAAGGGCTGAAATTCAGGGCTGCTCTGGCTGTTCGTTGGTGGGGAAGGAGAGAGACATGGGGAGGGGGCCAAAACTCAGAGAAGGGAAGTTATTCCGGTGGTGGCCTATGAATAACATCCAGTGATTTATAGGAAGTATAATCCAATAATACAGTAAAATAAAACAGTGTGCGCCTGAGATGGTTTTGATTCCAGGAATTATAAAACAAATTATTTTTTTTAAGGCGAAAGAAAAAAATACCCCAGCGAGGCCAGATTGGAGTAAATTGGGCACAGATGGAAATGCAGGGGGGTTTCAGAGATGCCCTCCCACAAATGCTGCTTCAATTACTTCTCTTCAAGAAACCAGTTGTATTTCCTTAAATTATAGAATTTTTAAAAAATTAAAATTCTTAGAGAGCTTGTGGTTCAGATCAACAGCTCTAACTCCACGATCAGATGGCCAGTGAAGTGTTAAATGTGACTATGTGGGGAAGGACCATTTTCTTTCCTCTGAGCCGCCTCGGGCTCTGAGGTCTCCAATCATGACATCACTTTGGAAACCACCTTCCCCATGAAGCCACCACTGGCTACTGCATAGGCCAGAACACCAGACACAATAAGTAGCATCTTCCTTTGCCAGAATTTGCCGTCCTTTGCCTTACTTCTATTTGGGGGTTCCCTCAGCCAGTCCCAGGCCCCTATCTCTGACGGCACCTCCTTACCACCTCTCCAAGCAGAATATCAGGATTTATTTCCACAAGACCCCGACCTATGAGGTTTTCAGTTGAATTCACCAAAAAATGGGAAGGAATAATCAGTTCACTGTAGGAAAGAAGTAGTGAAAATCCACCTTGCTAAATGCAGACCAATAACTTTTTATAACTTTTATTTCCCATCAGGTAGGAAGTCCACATTAACATTGCCCAAAATGAGTCACAACTCCCTGAGTAGGACTGGCTTTGGACAAAACTAAGAAATTGGGAGAAGGGAAGGCTGCCTTCAGACCCTGCACTTTCAGCAGCACCTCTCCTCTTGTTGCCCTGGCTCTAATAGGGAGGAAAATGTCTGATAGGCTCACATATGTAAAGATGTCAGTGATTTTATGGGTTTTTCCTCCTAAAATAATCTCCTCATAAGAGGAGATGGTAGGGAAAAGGGAAATTCTTAAAACAAAGAAATGAATTCCTAAAAGTAGAATTTCAGGAATCTCTCTATTGAGGCATTCTACATGGAAACTTCCCCTTCCCCCAAATCAAATCACTTTCCTATGGATAAGGCCATGCCTCTGAATGAACCTTGAGCTGCTTTTAGGGCCACGCAAAGCTCCTCATTTCTCCAGGGAACATCCTTTTTTTCTTCAGAGTTAAGAACGGAATTCTCCCTTCCACAAGGAGCCAAGGAGCCAATCCATATAAACATTCACGCAGAAGGACAACCCAAAAAGGAACTGAGAGAGAACGGATGGCACAGATGTGCAGTTTGAAATGGAGGCCAAATAAACACGGATCATGAACACCTGGGAGACAACCTGCTGCCATCCTGTACACTTCCTGGCTGGCCATAGCACTGCCATGACAGCACTGTGACAGGCTGGGAATTTAAGGATGCCTTGAGAAGGGCGATTTATCACTTCCTTACTCATAAAAATATGATTCAGACTGCTGCTGATTAATAATGGAGTTCAGCCTTCTTTCCCCAAATCCCCTCCTCTCCACACCCACCACACAGATGCTACTCAACCACAACACCCCCTCTTGCCACTGTCCGTGCAAGCACAACACAGGGGCTCAGAGAAGATGACTCATGGACTGGGAAATGGAAAAGTGTATCTTCCCACCGAAGGACCCTGCCGAGTCCTCCCCTCAGCCCTCTCCTGATGGCAACCCACACAGCAGGGCCTGGACCTGCCTCAGCTGCACACCGGGGAGCTGGCAGAGCACGCCCTTCCCTGTGGATGTACAGATTCTCTCCCTTGGCCTTCACTGTGCTTCCCCAAATCACACAGATGCCTCTGTGTTCTCCTTTATGACAACTGACCAAAGGAGCGGCACTTAAACCAGGGGCAGAGTGATTCCACCATCCCCATGTCACCATCCACCATACTTTCCTTCTCATCTAATTAACACTGGTGGTAAGAAAATAATGCGTCCTGAATCTGAAGGATCCTTTCTCTCCGAGCACGAGTCAGCCTAGACAACAGCAGCTTCATAGGCAAGGACTTAGTTTCCTTCATACCCACATTTGTGAAGTTTCAAGGCACAGGGCCTGGGACTGACCAGACACAAGCAGAAGCAGCATCCTTAGCAAGGCAGCAGTGGCTCTCACACCGTCAGCTATCACACAGTCAGAAGAATGACAGAAGAACTAAGAGGAACCACAGAAACAGTGGTTCCTCAGTTTCCTAAATCCAGCCACTTTCCCACTTTGAAACAAAATGAGCCAGTTCACCGTGAAAGAATCAATCCTCACCCCACCCTCCTCACTCTCAGGCTTGGCCCCCTCCTCATCAGACTCCATAACATCTCCAAGGCAATACTTTGCAAACTTCATTTCCTCTTTCCTGGAAACCATTGTAACCTTCCAGCCCTCCATGTTTCCTCAGCACTGTTTAAAACAAACAGCCAACTCAGGAATAATTAGCCAGGTTCAAGAAGTCACCAAAGCCAATGGTTCTGGCCTTCTGCTGGGAATTCTAAGTGCTCTAGCAGGCAGAAATGAGATGGGGAAATCACCTCAAGGACTCGGCTGTGATCGAAAACCCAGACGGTCAGGTGGAGGACATTGCTGAGCTCCCTGAGGATGCCAGTTTCAGCAGAAAGCATGGCACATGCACTGCACAAAGAGGAAAGGCCCCTACTGGAGACAAATGGAGGCAGAAATCCCTGATAACAAGAAATAGAAATGATTCCTGAAGGAAGGGAGACAACACCGATAAAGGTGCAAACAAGTGCCCCAGTGACACCTTGTCCAGAAAACACCAGCCATGCCGGACACCTGAGTCTCTATGGGGCAATTGTTACTTGCAGGCATTTTAAACCATCACTTTCCCAAACACACACCAAGCTCCTGAGCAGCTGGGACACCATTTCCTTTTCAGGCACACAAGGTAACAACTTCCCCACACTGCACATTTCCACCAAAACCGAGCACACCATCTGCACCTATGTGCAATGCAGGAGATTCTGGAAGCACGCTCTGGTGATGACAGTGCTCAGAGCAAAAGTAACCCTGTCTGCCAGGGGTGGGCTGAGGGAGGGCCCCTGGAGGTACAGAGGGCTCCGAATCAGCATCTTCCAATGATCTACAGGCGTGTACTCCAGGCCTCAAGGGTTTTTTACTTCCAGGTTTTGAATCACCAATGCTCATCAATCGTGAGTCCCGACCCCCTGGCAGATTCCCATAAGGGATATCCCATAGGGAGCTGGACTTTTCCATACTGAACAAACAAGGTACATGAGGCCAGAAAACAGCTAGTCCCAATCACTGCCAAGTATATGGTCTCTGCAATGAAACATCTCAGCAATGACCTCTCCCAGGGGAAGGGTTCTGGGACTAAAGCCGACAAGAGTCCTCGCTGCTGCCTTCAGCAAAGCCAGATGTGCAACAGCATTTGAGGCCCATGGCTGCTTCCACTCATCCCACCCAAGGAAGTCCTGGAAAATCTTAAACAAAGTGCTGTATAATAAAAGGTGGAGACGTGGGGAGTGTGTGTGTGTGTGTGTGTGTGTGTGCACGTGACATGGAAGGGAATCTGTGCATGTGTGTGACATGGGTAGGGGGTGAGTGACATGAAGGGATGTATGTGTGCACATGCATGTGTGTGAGCCCACGCATGTGCAGGGGTGAGGGTAGGCAGGGCTCAGTGACACCTGGAGTTAGGTACCACCTGTCAGGGTGCAGAAATAAGAGGCTCCTTACCTTTCAGTTGGGAATTGTGCACAGCAAACATGTTGATGGTCATAAGCTGTAGCATGCGGGTGCTTCCGATGGGAGAGGGGCTATGCTGCAGTAATACTTGGAACTCCTTTAGGACCTTTTCAGCCACTGCTGGGAATGTCTCCATCCTGTACACACAGAAAGCCAATGAATGAAGAAACCCCCAGGACAACAGGAACCTTAGGCTCTCCCAGCAATAACAGACGACTCAACTTAAAGAAGCTTCCCTCTTTATTTTACAAATCTATTCCTATTCTGTGGTTATGCATAAGAATTTCCCTGCTCTGTAAACCCGTAATTCATCAGAGCACCAGGAAAGCTTCTGAGGAAAATGAGAATGGCATTAACACACTCTTTCACTTAGGGGGACCAAGGAAAGCCAAAGGCACAGACCCCATGCTCCAGAGACCAATCAGTAAGAGGGCTCTGGGTCCCCAGCACCCCAAGTTGAACTGTCCGAAGATCCCCTATGGGAGTAACTCAGTTCTTGGTTAAAGTGTTAATAGACCAAAGCTTAATAACTAATTTATTTTTCAGTCTATGGCAGTAACTGGATATAAGCTGGTGTCAAAGTAGCAGTTTATCCCTGGAGCACACAAACCATTTTAATAAGTGGGGAACAAACTTGCAACAAATTCCTGGGTTGCACTTGCAACCTCATCCTTTCTGGAATGGAAGGTTGGTTCTGCCTATAAAAAGACTCCTGAAATCTTTAGAAGCAACTTCAGGAAACCTGGTGCAGTTCAGTTCTTGTTAGCTTTTTCCACACTTTATTCATGTCTGCTCTACCTAAGAGCCCCAAATTACATCAATTTCTGAAAGGAGCACAGCAGCCAGAGACCCCCTGGCTCCCCTCCGTCCTCCCCGTGCTCCCGCCCTCCCCCACAACACCCATCCCAGCTCCAGCCGGGGAGCCATGTTTTCAACCCAGTGGAAATACAATGCTCTGGCCAAGTGCCACTCCCAACATAGGCAGGGCCAGTAATGGAGGGAGGCAGATATCCAGCCAGTGACCCAGGGCTCCTAAACAGAGGTCATTCAACCCACAGACTGCCAAGTGTGGCCATTAGATTCCAAACAGTGGTGGATGCCTGAAGCTCCTTTGGCAAGGGGAATAAACCACAGATGAAGCTCTCAGCATAGGGGCGTGTTCAGCTTCGGTGTCTGAGAGAGAAACCAGGCCCAGGGGCCTCAGGGCCACGATGAATGGTCGAGGTCAGCAAATGTGCCCGTTATCTGTCTTCCCCCCCCCCCCCAATTAAACAAACAAACTGTTTGTGGTACACAGGAGATGCAGACTGGGTTAGTGAATAGCTTCTGGGAAGCCACAAGGAAGGGTATCCTTCTCAAAAGACACAGAACAGTTTCAGGGTGTGAAGTAAGGCAACTCTGGATTCACCAGCAGCTCAGGCCTCAGGCTGTGAGTTGTAGGCTTAGCCAGAACCATAAGCCGAGACAAACATTTACAAAATCCTTGGCTCCCTCGCTATCCAACTGACTCTGTTTCCCCCCTTGAAAAGAATGCACAGGCCACCACACTGCCACTCCGGTGCCTGGCAGTCACGTCACAGCCATGGTTAAGTTACACTTTACATTCCATCTCCTCTACTGGATGGTTTTCATTTATACTGGCATGAAACATGCCCTACAGGTACTTCCCCTGCCCTCCACGTGCTATTTCATGTGCCCAATTTAGAAAAAAAAAAATGTGTTTGCTCTAAGAGTTAAACTCTTTGTAGGTTTAGAATGGCCAAGAGTGATATGTTTGGATCTGGCTTGGATCCATTTTCCCCTAAGGGCTATAACAAAGGTTTCATTTTAAATCCTGACATTGTGCAGCGCTCTTCCTGGTCAGTAGTGGGGAGGGGGATCAGCACTTCTCATTACAAGAACAGCAGAATTCACTCTTCTTGAAAAGCAGCCACATTGGGCGAGTTTCAGAGCCATGTGTCTCCGTGTTGAAAGGCAGTAGAGAGCCAGCAGAGAACGACATGACAGAAGTGTCACGTGGGATGGGTTTGACTTCGAAGCTGTGTCTGAGGAAGGCTCTTCTTTGGAGTGGGAATTGTAATCGATCCATCAACGTTCCCCAAATCACGCTGAAGTTCCAAACAAGCACCAGGCCAAAGGGCCACATTTTCTTTTAACGTTCAAAAAAAAAAATCTTCTCCCTTCACCACCCCCACTTCACATGTCAACCAAACACCATTAAAACAAAAGAAAAGTAAATATGCACACTTGAGATCTGAGGGGAAAAGGAGATTTATCTTTGCTCAGTCAATCTAGTTGTGTTTGGCCACTGCAAACTATGGCATTGATAAATCAATGGCTTTGGCAGTGGGAGACCTGGACCTATAACTGAATCAGCACCCAAGCTTAGATAAATCACAGCCAGTAAGCCCTATTAGAATCCAATAATCCCTGACCCACCCCATTTCATGAGACATGTCAGTTCTACACTAAAAAGATAACATGTGGAGAGAGGAAGCTTTTGGATGCTAACACATACATTCCTGGGTCCAAACAGACCCGAGTCTTGCAGTCTCAAGGTAAAGAAGTCAAGACTAACGTGCCACCAAACTACAGCAACCACAGAGGGGAGACTACCCCAGTTACCATAATTCAACTAGGCTCCAGGTCATCCATCAGCTTCAGTATTATCTGGGGCTAGATCAGCTTCTGGTCTGAGCGAGGTCAGATGCCTTTCTTGATTTCCCCTCCCAAGTCTCAGAGAGAGCAGAAGTGTCCCCCACTACTTCAAAAAAGACAGCCACTTTCAGGATAAGCATTTCACTGACTTACATGACTTTCTTGAGAAATGACCTCAGGAGTTGCTCAGTCTCATTTGCATGGGAGTTTCAAAAGACCAGTCAATCACACAAACAACACCAGAATTGCATCCCACCGTGACTCAGAGGGTGACTAACGGGTGGGGCTCTGCCCCTCACTAGGTTGGCTAGACAATTCTCTCTGGATAAAAAGGAATCGGGCTTCCCAGCTTTTACTACCTTTGTCATTTTTGTCGGGTTGTTTGTTTTAAGTGAAGAGATTCACAAAACTGTTCTGAGTGGAAGAAGAGGAAAAGAAAGACTCAACTATTCTGCAGCAATTACTTTTCATCATAAGCTGTCATTTTGGACTGATCCACCAGATTCTAAGGCTGAGAAGGCGAACTCTTTTGGATAGTCAGAAAATTTTTTATTTGAATTCATTTGGAATCTCATTATTACAAAGAAGGAAACTTGCAGGTGAAGATCTAGCACACTAACTCAAGAGTGCACTAACTCACAAAGCTGCCTCCGGGCTTTCCTGGAAGACAGGCAAGAAGGCCACGGAGCTGGAGCTGGAGCTGGGCCTGCGGCTGCTCTCATTCCAAACTCCCAACTCTCAATTTGTCTTCAACACCTCCCACATTTCACATCTTCTCACTAATTAGGCAAGAGTTCAGGATATTTTGTGCTTTCCTCTCTATCCCCCTTCCCTTCCTCTCTCTCTCTCTCTCCTTCCACCTTTTCTTTCTCTCTCTCCTCCTTCCCTGTTTCTCTTCCTTCTTTCTTTCCCCCCTTCCCATCACTTACATGCTGCCATACTTGTTTTCAAATTTAAAATGTTTTGCTTTTTCTGCTTTTCAGGCATTGATATTTTACACAGTACTTTATTATTTGCAAAGCATTTCACATTCAAATCTGACTGCAAACAAGGCAAACAGAAAGGGTAAGTATTCTGTCTATTTTATAGAAGATGAAAAAGAAGCTCAGAGAAGTGCAATGATGTGTCCAGGGTCAATAGTAAGTGGTCACACCATGGTGCATGTGTTCTAAGACAGATCCAGAGCAGAATTCACAATTACCCACCTGCTCTGAGAAGAACAAGTTTCCTCATGTCCATTGCCATTTCCTTAAAGCTGTCTCTCTCAGAGGAGTTCAGATGCCCTCCTCTCTCCCACTGGGACAAAAGACCTTGTGCTCTTTCTCTGCCTAATAACCTGCAGGAGCTCTCCTCAGGGACTGAACATGGGGCCACAAGGAAACCATTTCATACAAATAGAGGGAAAAAAAAAGTCTTTTCTTTTTAAAATTATCCAGAAAATGATCCCATAACATTATCCCTCTCTGAAATACTTTCTTATATTAACTCAAAGATCTCTCGAGTGCGAATTTTTTGCCCAGTTTTCTAATTTTCTTCTTGGTGCAAATGAAGAATACTTAGATACCCTTCTCTTTAAATCCTATTAAGTAGTCCTACAGCCTTCTCACTAAAACAGCATCAGTTTCGCCTCTCTCTTCACAGATCTCATCTTCCAAATTTTTAATCACAGTTGTAGGTTTCACCTAATCTGCCCTAATGGTGCCCAGATGGGAATAACTGCTATAAGTCTGAGCAATGGTCACTGACAGTAGATGACATACATACAGGTCAGACTCAATGTCCTCTTTAGCCCTGTTTGTGATCCTCATATATTCAGTGGGCCATCTTCACAAAGGGCCAAGCTTATCCCTCTGGGGCTGAACTTTCTAGCACAGAGCCTTCTCCAGATTTGGCCAGGCTGCCCTTCCGATGGCAGCCAGCAAAGCTGGACTCCATGTTCTTTTCATCTTGGAAAGAAGTGTCAAGATCTGTGCCCTTGGGATATAGCCTTTGAGAAGCACTGGAGCTCAAGGCCCTTCATGACACACAGAAGGGTTGGAGGAGGATGCATATTTCAGAGGGTAAAAAAAAAAAAAAAGTCTGAGGAAATAGGGCAAGGAGGAAGGGAGTGTGATTGGTGGGCCTGATACACAGAGAAGAAAGGGAGAAAAAGAGAGAAATGGGTAAGGCAGCAGTAGTGGGGTACCACTTGCTATCTCTGCCTGGGATATGCTACTGAGACAGCTTAGTATCAGGCCTGTTTCATTAGTAATCACTCAACATCACTCAGTGCTCAGCATGGGGACCATTAGGAGACTGCCTCTAGACTCTCCTGGGCTCTGCTTGCATGATATTGTACTATCTTGTACCAGTGAGGTTTAAGTTTTCTCTGTGGATTTACTACTCTGCCTTCACTCTATTAATCAACATTTGCTATTAATGTAGCCCCAACCTGCCACAATTATTTCAAATTCTCCTCTATTATTTTTCAACTGGATTATAGATCACAGATATTTATTTGTGATACTGATCTCAAATACCAAGAAAAGGGCATTTCCATACAGAGAGCAGAACCCCAAAGAGGATCGACAGGAGAGTCTGCTTCACTATTTCACATAGTTGCCTTTTTAAAAAGTAAATAATAAGCCCTAATATTATCTTCACAAATGTTGACTTTGTCTAGGCTTCCAAATGAACCCTCTTAGGCACTTTTTAAGGGGAATGGCATGGCCTAGAGCAGGAGTTTTTAACCTAGGCTAGTGAATTAAAAAAGAAAATATTTTGATAACTGTATTTCAATAGAATTGGTTTCCTCTGCAATCCTATACACTTTATTTTATGCCTTTAAAAACATTCTGAGAAGGGGTCTACCATGACACACAAAAAAGATGGAAAAAACCCTAGGTCCAGAGGCAAGCAAGAGCCCAGTGGGAGGACCTGAGACGAGGGCTCTTGTCCCAGTTCTGATCCCTCATTTGCTATGTGATATGGGTAAGTCATTTCTCCTCCATCGTTCTCAGTTTACTGAGGAATAAAATGATGAGGCTGACCTCAATCAGGCGTTCTTAACCTTACCCAGGTGTGTCTGGACATCAAGGGGCCTGTGAATGGATGAGAAAAAATTCCACTTTTCTTTTCTCTCACTTTGATTTTCTTGATAATCCCATGCAGTTCATGGTATCCATTAAAAGACTGAGAAGTGGCCCCAGACTTTTGCCAAGGGGGTCCAGAATCCCCCTGGTTCTCTATAGGTTTTTCCAGTTCTAATAGTCTATACATCTAGGAGGTGAGGGCCACTGACAGTCAGGCCCAGTTTGATACATGTTATGTACTCATAGATTTCCCCTCCATTTGCTTGGTGTTTCAGCAAAGGAATAAGCATAATCCACCAAAGTAACCAGATTATCTTCTAAGCTTATATGTAAATGGAACCAATACATGGGTCAAGAATTTCCCAGCACTTCTACTTCCATTGGCAGAGCAACATCTCATCCAAGGGACCTCATGTCAGGATATTAACCCCATGGGATAGAACAGGTCCAAGCTAAAGAAGAGAAAGAGGTCAGGAAGTCTAATAAGCTTTGGGGCAAGAGGAAGATTTTTCAAATCTTTGAAACAAGAGTTATATCCTAAGCATTTACATATGGAAGCGCTAGACAGCACAGTGGACAGACCACCAAACCTGGAATCAGGAAGACCTTAGTTCAAATGTGGTGTCAGATGTTTCCTAGCTCTGAGACTCTGGACAAGTCACTTAATTTCCATGTGTCTCAGTCTTTTCATCTGTAAAATGAAGATCATATTGGTTAAGCTGACAGGAAAAGATAATGATAAATGTTGGAAGGGATGTGGGGAAAACTGTGCGACACATACTTTGTTGGTGGAGTTGTGAATTAATCCAACTATTCTAGAGAGCAATTTGGAACTATGGCCAAAGGGCTATCAAACTGTGCATACTCTTTAATCTGATAGTGCCACTTCTGGGTCTGTATCTCTTTAGGATAAAAGAAGGAAAAGGATCACATTGTGCAAAAATGTTTGTAGCAGCTCTTTTTGGAGTGACAAGGAACTGGAACTGAGTGGAGGCCCATCAGTTGGGGAATGGCTGAGTAACTTATGGTAGATGAAATGTTATGGAATAGTACTGCTCTATAAGAAATGACAAGCAGGTTGAGTTCAGAAAACCCTGGAAAGACTGACATGAACCGATGGTGAGTGGAGTAGAAACTCATTGTACATAACAATAAGATTTTGTGATGATCAACAGTGATGGATATGGCTCTTTTTTAACAACGAGGTGATTCAGATCAATTCCAATAAACTTGTGAAGGGAGAGCCATCTTTTTTATTGCTGCTGTTTGCTTGCTTTTTCTCTCTTTTTTTTTTCCTTTTTTGATCTGATTTTTCTTGTGCAGTATGATATGCAGTGGAAATATGTTTAGAAGAAGTATACATATTTAACCTAAACTGGATTACTTGCTGTCTGGAGGAAAAGTGTGGTGGGAAAGGAGGAAGAAAAATTTGGAAAACAAGATTTTGCAAGAATGAATATTGAAAATTATCTCTGCATGTGTTTTGAAAATAAAAAACTATTTAAAAAATAAAAAGGAGATCATAAGAGCATCTACCTTCCAGAGCTGTTGAGAGGATCAAATGAGATAATCTATTATAAAGTACTATGCACACAGGGCCTGACACATAGTAAGTACTATCTAAATGTTAGCTGGTATCATTCCTACTAAAATAGCATTCGGAAAAATACTAAAATATTGAACCTGAATTATACCAGGAGAGCTGAAGGAGACAGAAAAAGCAACTGAGACATGTGGACCTCAAAGTTAGTCACCAGCAAATATACACAAGTCAAGGATCTGTGCTTTCACTGATATGAGATTCCTTCTACCAATGCAAATCATATTCTCTCTTGAGAGCTGGTCCATGAGTTATTGATCAGTGATTAATAATGAATTGCTGTGATTCCAAAATCCCCCACCTGATGGCCCATCTGGACTCATCTGGAGATGAGCCACTCTAACTAAATCTAGCGAGGTTGGTCCTCATGAATTATCCTCTGTCCCTGGGGCCGAAGTTGAAGTCCTATTGTGAGGGTCTGCCAAAACCTGCATTCCTTTAGCAGTTGCTAAAAACCTAAAAACTTTGTGCCCTGGAAAGCTAAGAGTAGTACTGAAGTGGAGCACATGGATACACAGATGTATATTATGAGTGGATATGCACACACATTTAGTGCCTTCCTCAAAACCACTGGAAAGGGAGTTGGGGCTCCACCATTCTTTTTATTTGTCAGGTAAGAACTCCCAGGATTCTCTCTGCTTCCAGAGCTGAGTCTGGATTCCAGTTCTTGCACCAATTACCTGGAATTTGGAACTCAGTCCCATATTCTCTGTGCACTCTCTCACCAATTCTGAAAAGCGTAGAACCTCCAGGAAGCCTTTCTTCATGCCATCACTACCACCATCTTGCCCTACCCCTCATCCTTTCTCTCCAATCTCCATTCAGTCCTTAAGTAATGCTTTGCTCTTTTTGTGGTAGCAAAGAATTGGAACAGAAGTAGATGCCCATCAATTGAGGAAATGTCTGAACAAGCTGCAGTACATGAAGAAAATGGATTATTATTGTTCTATAAAAATAATGACAAGGTGATTACAGAAAGGCCTGGAAAAATTTACATGAACTGATACTGAGAAAACAAGCAGAACCAGGAATAAATTATACATAATAACAGCAAGAATGTATGATGATTATCTATGAATAATTGGTTCTTCTCAGTGGGTCAGGGTCAGGGATCCAAGGCAATCCCAATAGGCTTTGGACAGAAAATGCCATCTGCATCCAGAAAAAGAACTAAGGAGACTGAATGTTAATCAACACATACTATTTTACTTCTTTTTATGTTTTTATCTCTCCCGTGGTTTTTCCCTTTTGCTCTGATTTTTCTCTTCCAATATGATTCATAAAGTGGTGTGTTAAAAATAAACTTACTACAATTAAAAGAATAGTAATGCTTTGTGCTAACAAAGTTCTTGATTAGTTTTCAGTAGAATTTTTAACAACAACAAAAGCAGCTGTCATTTTCATGGTGCTTTAAAGGCTTATTCAAGTGCTTTACAATTATTATCTCATTTGATCCTCACAACCACCCTGGGACGTAGATGTTATTATGGCCCCCATTTTATAGATGAGGAAACTGAGGTAGAGAGAAAGTAACTTGCCTGTGGTCGCACAGCTAGGAAATGCCTAAGGCTGTACCTGAACTCAGGTTTTCTGAAGCTATGGAGTCTTGTTAAATGCTACTATGTGCCAGGCACTATGCTAAGTTCTAGGAGTACAAAATAAAAGAGCACAGGGCTCCTGTCTTCAGGGAGTCTACATTCCAGTGGAAGAAAGAAGAGGTACTTAAAGACTATATAGAAGATACATGGAGAGAGATACAAAGTAATCTTAAAGGGGAATCTAGTGATTATGTGTGTATTTGCAATGACAATTTGTAAAACTAGGTCATCTGGTCTTCTAAAGAAATGTTCAAAAGACAAGAGATGAAGTGAATTTAAGACAACAAACATTTACTTAGTACCCACCATGTGCAAGGCATAGTGAAATGGTGAAGGCAGTAAGAGAAGGTGACTCGGGTCCCAGCTTGTTCGACTTACATGTCAGTTCACTGTGGACTGGGAAACCACTAAGACTGAGCTGCTATATTTACTGGTGGCGCAGAAAACTGACCAAAGGGTGAAGGGGCATGGGTCAGAGGGACATGGAGGAAAGGAAATGTCAAACGTTCTCTTTGAGAGAAAACCAATGAGCAGTTTTCTCCCCAAGGAGGACCCCTGGCAACAGCAGCAGGGAACTCAGCACGAAAGCCCGAGGGTTCTCACTAGAGCCCGAGCACGTGCACATAATGAACAGGAAGACGGAGGAGAGAGAAGAGGAACAGAGGGTGAAGCAGGAGCAGGAGGTGGAAAGAGGTCAGGGAGGAAAGACAAGCAGCCTATGGGAGAACACATCTGAGAAAGGGAGAGGAGGGAAAGGAGGAAAAAAGAAAGAGAAGGGGAGAGGGCGGGAGGAGGAGAGAGAGATAGAGGAGGGAGCACAGTTATACTTCCCTCCCTGCAGCAGCCCAGCAGGAGAGAGGCTGAAAGGAAGGAGAAACAGAAGGTGGGGGCCTCTAAGAATTCACACCCTGTGCCCTCAGTTCCAAACACAGTCTAGTTGCTAACAATATTAAATTCCAAAAAGACTTGTAATGTAGGAAAATAAAATAAACATCCTGCACACTTACCCAATCCGGGTAAACAGCTTCCCATGGGCATGGAGAAAACTGAGGATGAACCTTTTGTTCAGCTGCATGGGAAAAAGAGAGAGGAGAAAACAATTAAATTCTCCCCAGTTTCCTGTTACTGAACAGAGTCCCAAGTGACACAATAACCTGGCCAGGGTGTGAGGGGTGGGCACTAGGGATGGGAACCAAATGGACATGCCCAGACTCTCACACAGACCCGAGGCACATGCCCAACAGCTGCAGCTCTTGGGGAGCCAAAGGTGACATCAGGCTCGGCGAGACAACAGCACCCTCTGCTGGCAGCTGTCCCCACGTGCGGGACCAGAAGAGAATGAAGGCGTGAAATACAAAGGTCCCGAGCTGGGCAAAGGGAACTGAGAAGCTTTCCGGGACTTTTTTATTTTGGGGGAGGTTAGTGGCGGTGAGGGGAGGCTATTCCATCTTCCAAGTGGCAGATATTCAGCTCTGCCAACAACAAAGGAAGTCGGCCACCGGGGAGTCCTAGGCTCGGGGCTCACTACTGAGCCCGTTTCCATTCCTTCTTTCAGAAGAGCAGGACAATCTGTTTCAATCAGTAACAGTAATTTCCCTTTATATGAAAGCCTTAGAAACAGGTTTGCAAAGCACGTTGCCCAGACCCCCTCGCGCTCCCTAATTCGGAAGCAGTTTCCACTGCTGCCATGGTCCTCATTTTCCAGATGAGCACATCAAGAGAAGGGAAATGTGTATATTTTCTACAGGAACATCTTTGATAGAGGGAAGAAGAGCTGGAAGGAGAACCTGAGCATCAACTGACTCCATGAGAGGCCAGCCAGGGGTCTGGACCAAGCAGGGCTACTTCCAAATACATCTCCCAATAACGGGAGGAAGATGGCTGATGTTGCAGTCATGTCACATTCTATGGATAGTGTCAGGGCTCATGGGCATCTGCGGACTTATACACGTACTGACATTCCCTTATTACAACTCCTAAGAGATCTCTGTGAGAGGAAGGGCACAGGACTCCACCTAGACCCAGGCCCACAGGCACAGGAGAGGAGACAGTAGGGGTCAGTCAAGCGTCCCTGCCCTCAAACATCTCTGCAACCTACAGTCTGTTGCTCTAAACCCCAATGACGCCGGGTCCAGGAGACAGGAGATATGCAATCCCACAGGGGCTGGGGCTGATGCTGACAATTGGCTCTTCAAATGGAATCTGCTGCCTCTGAGGCAGACAGACTTATGGACAAGGAATTCTTCAGAGACCATCTGATTCTGGAGTGTTGTTAGAACAGGTTAAAAGGGAACACTTATTCCCTCATCAACACAACTCAGGTTTCACTGCTCGGACTTCCAGTTCTGACTACAGATCAGCTGAGAGAAATGCCACTCCCAGAAAACTTTTCAAATTCTAATAGAGCCTAAGGACCACAGCAGAGACAGAGCAGGAGTAGTTAAAAAAGCCTGGGTCCAAAAAATCTTGCCTGTCACCAGCTATAAGATGATCATGGGCAAATATCCTAAGCCCTCAGTCTGTTCATCTGTAAAATAAATATATAATATCCATAGTAATCATTTCAAATGAGACTGTCTGTAATGTGCTTTGCAAATGTTAAAGCATTATTTCTTATCATCTCCATTCAAGGAAACACAGTGAACCTAGTTCTCTACCCAGTAAAGACTTAAGTTTTACTTTGCTTTCCTTATCATGTCTCCAGAGAAGAACAGAGAGATAGGAAACTTGGGTTCAAGTTCCAATTCTGTCAACTAGTTGCATGACTTGGAGTAGCACATTCTCAGTTTCATCATCCATAAATTGGGAATAATGTGGCTAGCTTCCCCTATTATCAGAAGGTTGTGTGATAAGGAGCAGTCCTGTTGTGTGAGGAGAGAGGAAGGAATTTTCAAAGCAGAGACTCTTGGGCACTTTCCTGGGGCCCACACCTCCAGTCTCATTAGTTTAGTAAGCTCTATCAGTTGGTGCTCTGTAGGAAAATGAAGGGTTAAATGGCTTCGGGACAAAACCAGTGTCAGAGGGGGAACTGAATCCAAGTTGATACAGAGGCCAGCTCTCTGCCCACCACTCCTAGGGGTGAGTTATGGGTATCAACCAACCAATCCTGAAGGCAGCATGGGAAAGGGGAAAGCCTAGGGTTGGGGATCACAGGTCTAAGGTCTGAATCAAAGCTCTGCTCCTTGTTGCCTGGCTGACTGACCTAAGCACAGTACCTTCCTTCCCTGGGCCTTAGTATCCCCAGCAGAGAACAAGACAGGCAGCTGAGATGACCACTTCTAACCCAAGTGCAAATGTTCACAATAACTTTCAAGTTCCTCTGGGATCTTTCAGCTCTGACCCTTCCCATGTACTTTCTTTAATGGGTGGAGCACACACAGGCAACCAAAATCCAGGGCCCCCAACTGGGTGAGCACAAGGCCACCTGGTAAGCTCAGCCTCAGGGCATGGGTCAGGGCATTCTTGAGAGCTCTGCCATTGGGAAAACTCTGTGTCACAAAAGCCCTTGAAAAGTCAAGGGTTAGCACCGTTCATTGATTTCAAAGATAGATTATTTACTGAATCTCTTCATCTGTGTGAAGTTGTTAGACAAGGTATGAAAACTTAACCTGGAACACAGGTTCCTCTACCTTAAGGAGTTTATACTCTAGTCCCAGGCAAGTCATCTTCTCAGAGGGCCTGGGGGCGGTGAAAGTGCCGTCCTCAGCCTGCCCCACATCTCACTTTCAGTTGAGAGAGGAAGAGGTTATGGAGGAGGTGAAATCTAAAGTAGGCTAGGAAAGGAAAAAAAGGAACCCCAGCATAAACACAAGTGGCCTTTAGCAGTTATTGTGCAAATACCAATTTTACATGGCATTTGCAGAATAACTATTAAGTGCTAGCTTAATTTAATTTGATGCCAATTTCGTTAAAAAAAAATTGACAGACTAGTTGGTCACTTTGATGAAGATCCAATGAACTGGGGGTACTGCAGAGTCACAATCAGCTCAAACTTCTTTGCTTTACTCAATGGGGCATAATGAGACTAATGACCTGTCAACTTCCGTTTTCTCCACAAGAATTGCTCAGGGTGAGATGACAGCTCAATGAATTGCAATTAAGCATGGGCTCCAATGGAGATGGCCTGAGTCATGTGTGTTTCAGTGTGCCTCCTCCCATTAAAGGCCCCCCTGAAGCTATGGCAGCTGAAGTCTTATAGGAAATCTTAAGCTACTTCCTATGACTTTATTAGCTCTGCCACTTGGATTTCTGACTAGCGAGAAATGGGGCTACACGCAGAGTTCAGGTGCCAGGGAGATTTCAGGGGAGATACTTGTGCCTCACACATCAAAGACTTCCTGGTGTGAACCCATCTTTATGTGAAGAGAGACAACAAAGTCATGAGGTATTCCATCCTTTAGGGAAAGGAGAATAATATGGTGCAAAGAATAGATCGAACATCTGGAGACCTGGGTTTCTCAGGCTTGGACCTGCTGCTGAATGACCTGACAGTCGCCTGACCTGGAAGCAGAAGATATCACAGAGATGGGCCACAGGGCATATGCTAGTGACTAGGCCCACTGTATTAGGCTTCAGTTTTCAAAACAACGAGTCCTCAGGAAGCTCTCTGCCAGCTCGGCTACCTGGGGGTCCGTTGCCCACGATGCACAGGGCGCTGAGCTTCAGATACAGAGCACTCTCTCGGCGCCGGCATCTGTGCCCCTGCAGTCCCAGGGGGACCAGCCCATTCCGCCTCACGAGCCCCAGGAGCAGCACCAGGTCCCAAAGCCATATGAGGGCTGGGCTGGAGGGCGGTCTCCCGCAAAGCCCCCACCCGCACAGTCCCACCGGCCGCCTCCCTGGCCCATCCCCTCGCCCCGACACAAGGAGCTGCCGGGGACACAGGGCAGCCTCTAGCTCGAAAGTCTCCCAAGCTCAGCACTTGAAGGTAAACAGAAAGCCAGAGTTCAACCAGAGGGCAGCCCTGCCTGCTCTGACTGGGCTGCTCTCTGAATGACTCTCACTTCTGACTCACCTCGCCACCCAATCCCTGGGAACCCTGCTGCCCTTCGCCCCACTCCGATGCTCCCCACAGCTGCTGGGACCTGTGCCTCAAGGACAACAGGAGGAGAAGGGGAAGGAAAGCTTCCCTGGCCTCCCCCCTCGCTCAGGTGGGCAGCCACAAGACTACAGCGGGCGATCTACCCCAACCGCCTTTCCTTCTGGCCCCCCAAGTGCTCCGGTGTGTCTGCTTCCTATCTGGGGGCCTGGTCACAGCGGAGCAGTCGGGAAGAGCCTTCACAAACAGTTCTCATTTATCCCCTCACCCTTATTTTTGTGGTCCAAGGGAAGAAGGGGAGGAAGTGGAGGGAGCAAGGAAGGGAGGAAACAAGCATTTATGACATGACTACCTCGTGCCAGGGGCTGTGCTAAATGCTTCACAACTATCATCTTGTTTGATCCTCACAACAATCCTGGGAGGCGATTATTAGCTGCCTTTACAATTGAGAAAGGCCAGACAGACAGGTTAGGTGACGGTCCAGATCTGTGGGTGAAGGAGTGTTTGAGGCTAAATGGGAACATAGAAGATAATATTTGTAAACTTTTTGGCAAATCTTGAAGTGCTAGATACATGTCAGCCATTATCATCCCTGGCAAATCTTGAAGTGCTAGATACATGTCAGCCATTATCATCCCTGGCTGTTTCTAAGAGCATTGGGGACACTGAATTTTAAGTAAGAAAAGTGGACAATTCAAAATTCCTGCCATAAGTCTAAGCCAAAGGCTTAAACCCATTTCTCAAATGCTGTTAAAGGCAAGTCCGAGGACACTTTGTGTCTGCAGGCTAATGAGAAGGGGAAGCCCTGGAAGATCCCAAGGGACATAATTGCAAATGACAGCTAAGTGGTCAATCACTGAGCTGTGGCCAGCTGGCCCAAGTGGGGGCGCCAAGCTGACTCAAGCAGGTGGTCACAGTCCAGGGATACCTTCAGCTGGTCTTGCTCAAGAAGCCAATGAAAGCTAACCAATAAAGAACTGAGCCCACATTTGGTCCAGGGTCAGGCAGGAAGGGAAAAGAGACCAAGAACAGATAATGCTAGGGACTTGCCGGTGGGAAGAACGAGAGAGAGGCAGGGAGGGAGAGAGAGAGACCCAGCAAATGATGGAGTGAAGCAAAGGCTTCAGGAGCATGGGACAGTGGGTACCTGCCTGTGCTGTGACTCTCTAAGGGGATCTGTATGGTCCAGAAAAAGAAACACTACATTCACCTCCAGCCTTCACCACATGCCATCAATTTGGCCTCTCAGGAAAGGGAACAGTATTGAAGATCTAAGTGGATGCAGCCTGAAGACCCCCTCCCACTCTCTTTATGTCTCGAGCCATGGAACACCTCATGGAAGTATCACCAGTGTAGAGAGAGAGGTCCGGCACCTCTGACGGACGAGTCTCCACTTAAACAAGACACCAAATAAGGGAAAGATTCTGGCTCATCAACTTGTAGGAAAACTGTTTCACGTTAAAAATGGTGACTTCAGGGTTGGAAGAAAACCTGTGTGTCTGTTCTTCATCAGGGGAGGCAGAGGCTGCTGGCTGGGCAGCGACAGCAGAGGCCGAGTGGACCTCAAGCCAGAATATACATGGCTGGCGCGTGGTGGAAGTGCCCAGCCGAAAGCACAGGGCATCTCCAACCTGAGGACGGGCGCTGGCGTTTTGATGTTTTGTAAGCAGCTGTTGGCTCATTCCTAACAGTCTTGAATAGAGGAAGCCAATGCCACTCAAGGGTGGGATGTGGGCCCTGCCAGGACTAGGGACATCGGACCATTCCTTCGGGCTCTCTGCCAGGCATTTCTCTCTTGTGCTGGATTACAAGACGTAGCAAGCACATTCCATGAGCCTACTTCCTACCCTGGATTGCTACTCCTGGCTCAAGTTTTCATCCCCTAGTGTCTGGGTATACTCCTTACAGCCTACTTGTCATTCCATCTCAGCAAGGGAGATGAGCATCCTTTCCTCATTTTCTTTTTGCTTTCTTGCTGAGCTTTTGTTTCTGTATCACCTTCATTTCCAAGTAGATTCCTCTCATTTATAAGGAACAAAAAGGAAAGGAAAAAATACAGTCCAGTAAAGCTAAACAATACATCAACTGAATCTGAAAGGGTATTCAATGCTGCAAACTCACCACCCCCCACCTTTGCATGAGTGTAGGAGTGAGTTTTTCCCATCTCTTTTTCATTATAATCACACATAAGTAAATAAATATCTTAAAAGGAAAAGGAAATAAACAATTCCTAAATTTAATAGAGGAAGCTGAAGAACCCTGTTTCCTCATTTTCTCTCAATGGCTCAGGATGGGATGGAATGATCATTAAACCACATAGAAAAATGACAACTAAAGATAAAAAAGGAAGAAGAAATGGCAGTCTAGTCAAGAGAAACTGTTTCATCATTGGCTTTTTTCTCAAAAAACATTTATTAGGCACCTGGGGAAACCTCTGCTCCTCGTTTTAATACTTTCACACATACGTCATGAAATTAATAGCATCTAAAGCCCTTGCCAATCCCTTCATATGAAGAATAAATAGGTACTGAAATGGTGTCCATTACCCATCCTCATTCTGAAGATGAACACCTAAAAAGGGTGGCAATACTTATCTAATGGAATAGTTTGGAAGTTAAGGCCTATGATGCAGGAATCCTGAGCCTCTTGATTCTTACTTAAAACTCCAAATAACAGCATTGCAGGGGACCATAACAGTTAACACATATGACTATTAATGTCTAACCTAACCTTTTGAAATTTTTTCATTCAAAAATGTTTTAACAGCCATAAAAATTTCAAAGGTTGTTCCATATAGTTCATGTTGGCAAACTTGTCAAAGAAACTCCTCAGTGGAGACATCATCTTAACATATAGCTTGTTTCATAAATAAGTTTCTAGTTGCTCAGAGAATTGTGGCACAAGTTAGTTTATAAGAGCAGAAATTCCATTAGCTAGGCCAAAGTAACAGAATCCTTGCCAAGGAAATAAATGCCCCTGAAAAATACAAAGGAGCAGAGAGTGTATCATCCCTCAATTGTTCATCTCTCTCTCTCTCAAGACATAGATTTTAAAAATTCTTCACCACTCCAACTAAAATCCCACTGTCTGTGAAAGGTAAGGACCCAGTTTGCTGCCAAAGAGCATTGTATGGGGCATAATTCTTTCTGGAGAAAACTGGGCTCAACCCAAAGGGCTTCTTCATACACTGAGGGAAGAATTAGCCTTTGAGTAACTCAAAATTTGTAAAAGGAAAAACTCATTGTGAGACATGTATACACAATTCACTTTGGGTCCCTGATTCCCTTGTGCATGTATTTGTGTCAGAACAGGGCCAAAGATGCCCTTTGCAGGGCAGTTTCAACTTTGATGAACTTAACATTAGCTGAAAAGAATTCCAACTTCATCTCTGAAGTGACTTCTCAATACCAACTATTTCTGAATGACTAAAAAGGTTTTTCAAGAAAGAAAACTGCATCCTCTTGCTTTAGAACACACACACAAAAACCAATATGAGCATATAATCACATAATTTGGAATTATGCCCCCAAAGTAAACTGTGAATACCTTTCAACTCAGTCATACCAATATTAGATCTATATCCCTAAGAAACCAAAAGAAAAAAATAGAACCATATGTACAAAAATATTTATGGCAGTTCTTTTTTTGTAGTGGCAAAGAATTGAAAACTGAGAGGGTGCCCATCGGTTGGGGAATGGCGGAACAAACTGTGGAATATGATTGTGATAGAATGCTGTTGTACTACAAGAAATGATGAGGGTTACGTTTCAGGAGGGAAAAAAAACAACTTGAGAAAACTTGTATGAATTAATGCAATGTGAAGTGCAAAGAGCTAGGAGAACGATTTATACCAAAACCTTATTGGAAAGTCAAATAGCTTTTAAAGACTTTCAAACTGTCATCAGGAAAATGACCAATTTAGACCAACTAGAGGCTTTATGATAAACCATTCTACCCATGTCCTCGTTAAAGAGGTACTGGATTCAGAGTACAGACCGAGACATATTTTGAAAGGACAAGGTTAGTGGGGAATTTGCTTTATGCGACTATATTATGTTTTTAACAACAATTTTTTTTTTCTTTCTCAATGCAGAGGTGGGAAGGAGAAAGAATGAACTTTCATTGACTGAAAAAATTAAGTTGTAATCAAAAATAATGATAAAAATAAGAGATGATCCAAACAATATTGTAATCAAGTCTCCTTGATTTTCTTGTGGATTTCAGTTTTAACATGTTAATGTCAGTGTGAGGTGATATTCACTGTATCAAGCTTCCTGTATACAAACATACTCTCTTGTATGTGGAGAAAAAAGGGAATTAGGCCCAGGAACAGCTGTCTTATGCTCTTCCCATCTTCTCCCTTCTATGTTCTCCTTTGAGATCACCATATCCCAAGCAATAAAGAGCAGAAACCCTCATGTTACAGAAGAACTGATTTCTCCAGTGAAGGACCAGTGAACATTATATGCAGAGTTCCACATCCAGAGTCCTTCCTCCTTCCTCTTCCCTCATGAGGAGAAGGAGAAGCCTGCTCTTTCTATGGGCGTTGTTGTCATCATGGATATGGCTTTTGTGTTTCTGCTCATATTCTGCATCAGTTTGTTATGTCTTCCCATTCTCTTTATTCGCCAGTCTTCCATCACTTTTTACGATATAATATTCTATTATGTTAAGGAACCAATATTTGTTTAACCATTTTCCACTCAGCAGGCATCCTTCTTATTCTCTGGTCGGTCTTATGTCAAATTTTGTTGATATGTTGGGTTAGTTTCACTGAATTTTTGCCTTCATTGTTATAAAGGATAGTTCTTTGAGAGGAAGAGGAGAAGGGAATATAGTGGGAAATAGAGGTGAAGCAGGAAAGGATCCTACCAAACTCTTTCTATGATAGATATGGTCTTGATTTTTGAAGTAGGGAAAGTCAAAAAGAAAAAGTCCAACAGATCAACATCTCTAAAGAATATTGATGCAAAGTGTTAACCACAATGTTGGCAAGGAGAATACATCAACCTATCATAGAGATTATAGACTACTCTTCTCCCTGTACTGGCTGTAGATTCAATATAAGCTCCAAAAGGTCTCTCTCATTATTTAAAACTCTCTATCTAGTCTGTAAGAGAAGAGAGCATTTCAAAGCGCTCACTTGTGTATAATCCACTTTACTTGAACTCAGCAGCCAAATGCTTCTGACTGTTTCAGTATAGGGACCATTTTAACTCTTCTTCCTGGATTGCCATGGGTCTACGAGAACATAGAGCCTATTTCTTTTGTGTTTATCCTTCCTTGATCTTAGGTCAATGAGTCTTCCTAAGAGGGAAGTGTCTAGGGAAGAGAGCTGCCAAGGCAATGAAGGTGCCATGTGTAGCAACTGCCAATGACAGAAGACTAGAGCAGAGACATAGGGAAAGACATCTGAGGCAGCTTCAAGGAGCACGGCCTGGGGAAAAGAGAGCACCAGCTCCAGAGAAAAGAGGAGGACTAGCTCCAGATTCTAGAAAGGTCATGAGTTACATCTCAAGAGAACTTCATGAAGTTATAAGCACCTTCCCAGACCAGGAGTCTTGGGGTCTTCTTGGTCCCCCTGTTGTCTGCTTTCATGTTATAAGTTTGCAGTACCTGCTGGGAATAACCACTGGAGTGGGGAGGGTGACAGCAGATATTGTTTCTGTAACCACTGTTTGTCACTTTATCACCTGAGTAATTGCTCTCTGCTAGAAGCTAAAAACAGCTAATCACAACAATACAAAGATTCCATTGTCACAGAAGAGCACTGCACCTGGAACCCGAGCACTGCATCTGGAACCCGAGCACTGAGGAGTTTCAGTCCTGATTACTCTGGAGGAAAACAGGGGCTTGGCCCCAATGACCTCAGGGGTTTCTTTCTCCTTCCCCATGCACCTTATAAAGGTGAAAGTGAATAAGAGGAGAAGATATGGGTAAAAGCCACTTCGGATGAGTTTTTCAGTGACATACAATTCTAATTATGGAAAAAGAGTTCTTTTAAAGGATCTAAAACATTCAGAATTCTATCTTAAAGCACAAGAATCTTGGCCCAAACAAGGTCTTTTAAATGTGCCATCCAGCGGCTTCTCGGCTATTCCTAAAGATGAATTTTTAGCCAAGCACTCCTAGAAAGGACAAATGCTGACCTTTTACCTTTGCTTCTTTCAGGGTACCTCATTCCCCATTTCCCACTCTTGCCATCTGAAAGCTCTTTAAAACTGCTACTATCGTATTTTCTAGAACGTCTGAACTAAACCAAAGTCTGGAAATTCTGACTGGTATCTGGGCCCTCACTTTCCGGGTGGTAACCAAAGGTCACATGGGGTGGAAAGCAGTCTGTGGGTAACACAGTATATACACACATGCACGCGAACAGGATATGTTGGTAATCGGGTTTCCTGAGACTTGGTGAGTTGTGACTGTTCTCAGAAGCGCCCTGGGGAAGGCCAAAGTTAAGATGACAAGTTTCGTCTGGGAAATACTGGATCTGAAGAACACTTCCTTTCTGAGGGCAAGCCTCTGGCTCACGCAGGATGGAAAAGGGCTCTTTTTCCCCTCCCTTACAGGTTTGCTTTTCTAACAAACACAAACAAAAAAGCAACAGAGGATTTTCAGAGAGTGGGAACTAGGCTTTGCAGTGTGGCTCATGTCACGTCTCAGGCCAAAGAGGCTAAAAATGTGGTTTGGGTGTTTAACCCGCTTCAGCTGCACCCTGGCACTCTCTTCCACCTCCAACCCCTAAAAGTTTTCTCTGTTAGAAGAAATCAACCTCACAACTCGAAACGAAACAGCTGGAGTAAAAATAAAGTCCCAAAGTGGTTTGGTGACCGAGGTCACAGAGAGGGTAGTAAGTTTGCAGGCTGGGCTGATGCACTTCCTCTGAGACACACTGCCAACTATAGAAAGGCCAACAAATAAAAATGCTGGCCACGGGCAGCAGCCCTTCGGTACACCTCCTCAAAGCCTGCTCCCCACAAAAATAGCCTGTCTATCATTTCTCTCACACACATTACCAATAACCCCCCTCCCAAAAGAGGACAGAAAAATAAAACCCACACCTGGCCTTGACCTTCTCTAAACAGTCATTTAAACCTTACAATGTTCTCAAGGCTTATGGAAACAGGAGGCCCTCAATGACCTCTTCCTAAGGGGGGGTGGTGGGTGGGAACCTTTGAGGACAGTTTTGTGGCCCAGTGCCCCATGGATACTTCCAGAGGACCCAGGTATATGACCCAGGCCATAGTGCCCCACTTTTCACCCTAAGAACGGGGCACAGAGCTCACCTGCTCTGCAAGCTCCTAAGATAAAACACCGCATCCCCTGGGCTTTAGAGCCTTTGCCCAGACTGGGCAGCCCCTGCTGCCACGTCACCCTCACTCCACAGCCCTGCCAGGTCAGCCAAGGCTCTATTTATTACCTGGCCATGACGTCCACTGGGAGCCTTCAGGCCTCTCCACAGGCAAAGTTATCCTTGCCACATACTGCCACCTCCTGAGCAGCTACAATTCTGCCCAGGGCCAGCTCGAGGCCCGCCTGTTTACAAGGCTTTTCCTGGTCCTCCCGGCTGCCTCCGTATTGACTTTGTTTCTATCTGTAGCCTTCTCTGTGCACATGCTATTTCCTTTCCAGAAGGCAGGGGCTGGTTTATTTTTCATCCCTGTTTACCCAGTGCTGAGCACAGAGCTTAGCAAACAATAGGTACTCATTAAATGCCACTCTTTGCTAAAAACATTGGGGGAAGGCATTAATTCATAAAGCAATCAGATGAACGAGGGTGTCTAACAGGGAAAGTCTATCAGTGGAACAAATGAAATCAAGGCTAATCCTCCCCAGAGGAAAGGAGGCTTAGAACACCCAGTGGAGCTTCCCTAAGGTCACCAACCCAGAGGTTCTCCACCTGAAAGAATGTGACAGAACGAGTCTTGAGTTCTCCTCGCCCCCCAGCCAAAGGAGGCAGCGTGCTAGCCCCTGGAAGAATGCCAGCAGTTCAGCTGAGGGAAAGAAGCCCCAGAGGGCTGGTGCCCACTCTGCTGCTCACTGTCCTCAGCAATTCTTCTGGGTGCCCAGGATCCACCACAAAAAGTAGTTTTCTTTCTTCAGCAGAATAACAACAGTTCATTGGCACAAATCAAAATTTCAAAGTACTACAGGGTGGCTCAAAGAACATGCCATTTGAGGAGTGTGGTAATGGGAAAAACCTCCAACCAGTTCAATGGATGCAAGCCCTCCAAAGCCAGCCTTGTCTGCTGGTTCAGCCTGCCCATTTCAACAGACACAGGGTCATTCCTGAAAAGACTCTCCAGGTATTCTGTACTCTGTCTTGGCAAAATCACTGCCCTCCCCTGGGCCTCATACAGCTCCTCTGAATGACGAGTGGGTCAGACTACGTGGTTTCTAGTTTATCACTTGGTTATCAATCTAAGCGAGGGGTTCTAAACCTGAAATCTATGACCTTCTGACTACTGTATTTCTAAAGTACTTAAAGATAAGATTCTAAGAAGAGGGGCTATGCTTCCCTAGATGCCCTATATGCCCATGGAGTCCCAGATGCTAAAGACAAACCCCTACCCTAAGCATGCAGCAAGTAAGAACAACAAGACTATGGCACTCGATTTTCTCTGATCACCACACAACCTTAAGGTAAAACTCCCCAGGAAAATGCTGAGAACAGCAGCACACTATCTGGAGGACAAGGAAAGGCTAGGTGCCACATGTAAATACAATAGCAGTGACAATAAACTGCAAATCTCACGTGGAAGTGCTCTCTCTCTGCCACATCTTTAAGAAGTAGGAAGAGTGAGGGACCATTCTGTGAGAGAGCATGAGGCTCGCTCCTCAGCCAGCTGGTTTCTGTGGCATTCAGGCTCTGCTGGAGTCCAACCAGAAGGTTCCCAGTTCACACGCTGGGGCAGAGTAACTTCTCACTTTTCCCCAAGCTTTGCTGTAACAGGATATGTGTGTGTGTGTGTGTGTGTGTGTGTAGGGGGAGGCTAGCTGCCTCAGTGCAGTGGCTTTAATTCCCAGCAACAAAACTTAATTTGGAAACTGACTGGACTACCTCAAAATCCCCCCTTGTTCTTACAAGATTCTCGGGGGAACAGGGAAACAAGGAACAGCTACAATGGACGCCAGGCCACACAATGATCAACATTTTACCAGAACTTCAATAAAGTGCTTCTCTCGACAATGATGGCAGGTGCATCAGCATTACCGTACGCTACTCAGAATTGTTAAACCTCCCTTCATAACTGAGACTGCTTTCACCTACTGCAGTGGTTTTAAGTATCACTCACTCACAAGAAATCTAAGCAAGGAGACTCACTCAGGGACTCATAAAAACATTACAGAAATCCTACAGACCTACAGAAACTTGAGACAAGTAAGAGAAGATACCAGCTCCCAAAAGAATTCTGTCGATTTAAATACCATAACTTTGTTTCTCAACTGGATCTGTCTTTGGCTTTATGTACAAAGGTATTAATTAACAAATAAATCCATTCCACAAATTACTCTCACTTTATCCACAGGATCCCATCTTAAATGCTGTCACACATATTCACTTCTCTTTCCCAGGAAAAAGATCAAATTATTTTCTTGAAACCCCCACAAATTATTTGGATTTTCATTCAGAATGTCACTTCATGCACTTTTTAAGACTTAAATCCTTCAAAACAATGGACAGAACCCTTACTCTTTTTCTGACTTAGAAACTTTATTCTTGGTGTCTTAAAAAAAAAAAGGAGCCAAGGCATCAACCAAGGTGGTATAATAATAAACAGGAAGGTCATGATAATTGTATTGAACAAATAGTTATAACAGCACTTTTCTAATCAGATTCTGATTTGTGCAATCCTAAGCAGGGGATTTCCCCAGATTTTCCTGGGTAACTTGTGTTAAGATACTTCTAATAATAAGACTATGCTTTACTTGCTTCCCCCAGCTCTCACTATCTTCTTCTAGTAAACCAAGCACAAAGAAACACTCTTGAATGAGGCAAGGTAATGTCTAGTATAATTGTTTTCAAACATTGTCAATTTAAGACAACTTCAATGGCAGTAAGAGTCTCCATGGGGGACACTGATACATTGTTGGTGGAGCTGTGAACGAATCCAACCATTCTGGAGAGTAATCTGGAATTATGCCCCCAAAATTATCAAACTGTGCATACCCTTTGATCCAGCAGTGCTACTACTGGATTTATACCCCAAAGAGATACTAAAGAAGGGAAAGGGACCTGTATGTGCCAAAATATTTGTGGCAGCCTTATTTATAGTGGCTAGAAACTGGAAAATGAATGGATGCCCATCAATTGGAGATTGGTTGGGTAAATTGTGGTATATGAATGTTATGGAATATTATTGTTCTGTAAGAAATGACCGACAGGATGAATACAGAGAGGCTTGGAGAGACTTACAGGAACTGATGCTGAGTGAAATGAGCAGAATCAGGAGATTATCATACACTTCAACAACGATATTGTATGAGGATGTATTCTGATGGAAGTGGATTTCTTTGACAAAGAGATCTAACTCAGTTCCAACTGATCAATGATGGACAGAAGCAGCTATACCCAAAGAAAGAACACTGGGAAATGAATGTAAACTGTTTGTATTTTTGTTTTTCTTCCCGGGTTATTTCTACTTTCTGAATCCAATTCTCCCTGTGCAACAAGAGAACTGTTCGGTTCTGCACACATATATTGTATCTAGGATATACTGCGACATATTTAACATATATAGGACTGCTTGCCATCTGGGGGAGAGGGTGGAGGGAGGGAGGGGAAAAATCAGAACAGAAGTGAGTACAAGGGATAATGCTGTAAAAAATTACCCTGGCATGGGTTCTGTCAATAAAAAGTTATTTAAAAAAAAAAAAAAAAAAGAGTCTCCATGGGTCACCTTTCCTATCAATTCCCAAATGATCACAATCTAAAAAAATTCGGGGGAAAAAAAAGTAAGTTCACCAGGATAAATAGAAATAATGGCACAAATTAATATAAGAGAAGACCAGCAGGGGGACTTTCAGCAGTTGGTGAACCAGAGAGCCTTTACAAGAACCAAATAGGGAGCTGTTATCCTTGGGAAGAACCACACAACTTCCTGATCCATACACTTTTTAAAAGAATTGTATTAAAGTGCCAGATCTGAGCAAGTTCTTTAAATTTTAGATGACCTTGCCAAATCTTCTTCATAAGGCAAGAAAATGGTGAGCAAGACTATGAAATTGAAAGTAGAATTCCATGGTCACAGATGCAGAGATGAAACAAGGCCATGTGCTAGCGGAGGGATCTGGCAAGTTCAAAGGAAAAGAGTGGGAAGGCCCCGCAAGAACCAGCAGGAGCTGTAGTGGGGTATACAGTAGGTCACCATGCTGACAACCTCCACATTTGTATTGAGTACATCTTAGATTCAAAGTCCCATGACACATGCTAGAAACAAAGTCACAAACAAAACAATCCCATCCTTCAAGAAGCTAAATTTTAATAGAGAAATATAAAATAAATACAAAAAGGATTTGGGCCAATCCCTTAGCTTCCTTGGGATTCAGATTCCTCCCACTGTAAAAACTTAAGGGGCTGGGTTAAATGGACCTTGCAGCTCTAGGCCTATAATGCTCAGCATGGTAAAAGGAAAATCAAAGTAGTAGAAACTGGGGTGGGGAGGCAGGGTTAGGAAAGGCTTTACCTTGAAGGTGGAATTTCTGTTGGGCACTGAAGAAGAAAGAATTCTGAGAAAATGGGCTACTACCTGATTCCCAAGTGTCATATGTCCAGAGAAGAGGCAAGAGAGAACTGGTAGCCCAGTTTGGCTTGAACTATATATATGAAATAAGAAATGTACAGACAGGTAAACTAGAGACTCACCTGCCAAGCACTGACCATGTTTGATCCTCTAGACTCCAACTTCTTAAACTCCATAGAGGCCCAAGTTAAGTTAAGCAAAGTTTCACAAAATCACCAGTCTCCCTCTCTCTTCCAGTCACCAAAGTCCAATGGCAAAATAAAAGTCAGGACTGGTGATGGCTTGGGATGCAGGGGACAACCTTGGCAGCTTGGATGCCTCTCAGCACTCCACAGCACCTAGCTTCTGCCACCTTCATGGAACAAACTTTTCTCATTTGCCCATTCTGCCAGGAGAAGTCTTCACATGCATCCACCTCTCTCACTGAAGGATTTTCAGCTTAATCATTATCTTCAAGCTGAACGATCCTGTCAGTCAAGACAATGTGGCCACTATGCAGGCTACAGTTTCTTGGAGTCATAAGTGAGAGGTGAACACCAAAGGTGGATGAGCAGCCCTCACACCAGGGGTGCTGGTCCTTCTCAACACAGGCAAAGGAGGTTGTGTAGGTAAGCTCAACAGGACCTGACAACTGATGGGATGTGGGGAATAAAGAATGAGGAAGAAGAATGATGCTACAGCTATAAATCTAAGAGTTTAGAGGATAGAATGCACTCAACAGAATCAGGAAAATTTGGTGTGTGAAGAAGAGATTGGGGAAAATACTATGACAAAGAACATGTATGCTAAGGAAAAATGTAAAAGCATTTGCTTTGAAATTTCCAATTTGTGAAATGAACCATGCAGACAATTTTTTCCTAAGTTCTTAAGTTTTTGCCAGGCTCTGTGCTAAGCACTTTATAATTATCTCATTTGATCCTTCCAATAACCGTGAGAAATATTATTATGCCCATTTTACAAATAAGGAAACTGAAACAAACCCAGATTCAATGATTTACCCAAAGTCACAGAGCAGGTAAGCATCTAAGGCTGGATTTGAACTCCCAAGGATGAAATTTCCTGACTGCTGTTGTCCAGCAGTATTCTAGCCACTAAAATATATAAGTGCATACAAAAGTAGCTAGATAAACACACACAGAATATACAGCTGTTTGGGAAGGAGGGTATGAACAACTGGGGTAGTTCAGAAATGGCATTCTGCACTGAATTTTGAAGAAAAGCAAGGGCTCCAAGAGATGAGGAAAGAGAGCATTCCAGGGAGAAAGGCCAGTCTGTGCCAAGCCCAAGCACCAGAAGATGGTGAGGAAGAGCAGGTACAGCAAGATGGAAGCACTCCATGGAGGGGAAGGCCAAACTACAAAGAGCTTCAAAGACTAGACGGGAACTAATGTGTGATCCAACAGGAAATATGGGGTCACTGGAGCTTATTGAGAGCTTGGAACCTATTCTTAGTAAAGTGAGACCAACTTTTGGACAATAATAACTACAATATAGGAAAAAAACAACTCTGAAAGCCTTAAGAATTCTAAACAAAATAACAATCAACCACAATTCTACAGTACTACATGCTGCCAGCCTCCTGGTAGAAAAATGATGGTATCAAGGCACCAAATGACCCAGGCATTTTTGTAGTGTGGCCAATGAAGAAATTTGTTGCTCGACCCATGTATATTTGTGATAAGGTTTCTCATTTATTTTATTTTGTTTTCCCGTGGCAAAAGGGGAAGGAAAAAAGGGCATGTACAGGTCAACTGATGATAAGTACGAAATATCCCCCCCCCAAAAAAAAAAAAATCACTTAGAGATTTGAGGCAGAGACAGATTAAGAAGTGGGCAAAGAGATGATATACAGGTATGAACTTGGGTAGTGCTGTATAAGTGAAGAAAAGGAGCCTTCTGTGTAGATAAGGACAAAGATTAGGATCCTAGGGTAAGAGTGAAGCTAGGTCACTTTCAGAAGGATACTGGTGCCCTTGACAAGAAAATGGAAGTTTGGAAGAGGGTAAATTAAGGGATAGAAAAAGAATGAATTCTAGTTTTTGGACAAGCTGAGTTTGAAATATTTAGAGTACATTCAGTTCCAAATATTGAATAAGCACTTTGCTAAGTAGAACAAAAGCTCGAGAAAGACTAGGGCTGAATATGACACTTGGGTTTCTTCTGCAGAGATTATAAGTTAAATCAGGAGCTGATCTGATGACCAAGAATAAGAGAAAAGAGGGACAGCTATATGGCACAATGGATAGAGCACTGGTCCTAAAGTCAAGAGACCTGAATTCAAAATCCAGCCTCAGGGATTAATACTTTCTAGCTGTGTGACCTTAAGCAAGTCACTTAACCCCACTGCCTCAGTTAAAAAAAAAAAAAAAAGAAAAGAAAAGAAAATTAAGAGAAAAAAAAGAGAAAAGGGTTCAGGAAAGGACCTAGGGATACAACTAAAGATGGTAGGAGGAAAAAAAGGGAAAATCACAAACCATCACAATTCAGGAAGAATGGTCAGCTAAGTGAGTTAAGAACCAGAAATGCCATGAAAACCAATGGAAGAGTAAGGATCCAGGAAAAGAGAATGGTCCACAGCAGCAAATACTACTGAGGTCAAGAATATAAGAATGGAGAAAAGGCCAAGGTTAGAAATTAAGAGACCAATGGTATAATTTCAAATTGCTTTCAAAAATGCTTGGACCAATTCACAACTCCATCAACAATGCATTGAAAGTATTTCTGTTTTTTCCTAAACCAAACTTGTGGGATGTTAAGGTAGCTGTCTGTATTTGCATTTTCTTATTAATAAGAGCACTTTTTCAAATGGCACAGATAACAGTCTAGCAAAGTATTGGAGTGGAAGATTTATATATAGAAGTAAGGTAATGAAGAGAAAGAAAATAGGAGACTATGATCATATAAAGTAATTTCAGAGTTTCTGATCATGAAAGAGGAATACTTCTGAGTGACAGCAAGATCAAGAACATCACCATCCCTACGTGTAGTTGTGGCAATGTAGATCATAGAGGTCGAAATGTTAGCTATGATGGCAGTAGAAGCTGAATGGAAGTAGCAATGAAGAAAAAGGGTATTCCAACTTTCCATAAGAATGAGAAGAAAAAAATCTATCCGATATTAGAAAGGATAACCGGGGATGCAACGTCATCCTAGGGTTACAGCAAGAGTCACAAGATAGAACGAGCATGAGACAGACTTAAGTTATACAGTTACATTTCCCTTATTTCCCAGTCACAATGTTACATACAAAGTATGTAGAAATAAAAATGCTTCCCAGATTCAGAGGGACATGCTAGGAATAATTCAAAAACAAGACAGTGTTAGTACAACAGTGTTGGCTAGTAACTAGCAGCCAGGCATCCAAGAACAGGTTTTCTGACTCACTCATCTTCCCAGCAAATGAAATATATGTCTAAAATACCATCTGAGAAAAAAGTTAGTAAGGAAATCTACATTACTTTGGAACCAGGAAACACTTTCTCCTGTAAGTAAGCTCTGAAGCTAGTTTAGTGATCAACCAGCTCCAAATGACAATCTATTTATTAACTGTCTTCCTCCTAAGTACTTGTCCCTTTTAATACTTCTACTCAATCAAGAAAAGGGACTGAAGAAGTCAAGAACATCTGGACTAAGAAAATCATATGAAAGCATAATGGTGCCATTTGCTTGAAGCTATAATCTTATGGAAAAAAAAAAGTTTCAGTTAAAAACTGAGTAGTTTTTGAGGGATCAGGATGCTTTTAGGAGAGGTTATCAATCCCCCTTCCCCAGAAATACCTCTCTAGAAGACCCCACAAGGCAAACAAATTTTTTTTTACTAATCATTGCTGGTAATACATGAAGCAGTTTTCCGGCTATTTCCAAACTTGTCTGTGTTTTTGCTACACATCTTCCTAAAGCCCACAAACTAGCCATGCTGTTCTATCAGTCCAAGAAAAAACTGCTTTTGGACATAAAACAGAGCAATTAAAAGAACTAGGGTAATTATATCTAGAAAGACACATTCTCTCTGGCAAGATAAAGGCTAAAAGGAGATAGTCTCATTGTCACAAATAGGTAACTGCTAGGGGCATTCCCTTAACAGGGGGCATGCTTTGGAAGATGCCATTTAACCAAATAAGATCTTCACACTGAAGGTACTAAACTTGTGAAACTTGATACACACCAAGATGTAAGACAAGCTAAAAAGAGACAACAGCTTCAAAAGAAGTTTAAATAAATGGACAGAAACATAAGATCATGATTAAGGACAAATAGCCTCTCAAGCTGATAAACTGCATGTTCTATAACATGCCCCTGAGTGTCACTGTCAGAGATACTGGCAATCGATCTAATCCAATGTGACAATTTATCTCTTCTTTGTCAAATAAATCTAAAAGTTGCTAACAGAGATCAAGCTTTTGGTAGAACAAGTTTCTCTCATGTGGAAAGGCTTCAAAAAGACAGCTCCAAAACAGAAAACCTACTATCTGAGGACCAATCTAGCTAAATATTGAGAGGATTTTTCCCAGTGGGCGAGCCACTAGGTTTTTCAAAATTTTTCCACAGCAACTGACAATAAATAAATATTATACTATATATGATATAATATATGAAAATGTAATTATTATAAATATGAAGGCCTTTAGAACTGGGTGGCACCTTTCTACTTCTGTAGTGATGATGCAGCAGCAAAAATTGAGGTAAATTAAAGCTGTACCCACTCTTTTACCCAGCAATACCACTACTAAGTTCTGTATCCCAAAGAGATCAAAGAAAAGAGAAAGGAACATACTTGTTCAAAAATCTTTATAACAGTTCTTTTTGTGGTGGCAAAGAATTGGAAATTGAGGGGAGGGCCATCTACTGGGGAATGGCTGAACAAGTTGTTACATATGATTGTGATGAAATATCTATTGGATTATAAGAAATAAAGATTGATATAGTTTTTTAGAAAACCCGGAAAGACTTAGATGAACTGATACAAACACAGCAACATCCACACTGAAAGAATTGACTACTCTAATCAATGCAATGATCCAAGACAGTTCTGAAGAACATATAATGAAAAATGTTTAATTACTTGATGATTTTTGAGTGCAAATTGAAGTATAATTTTTTCACTATTATTTTTGTTGGGTTTTTTTTTAACATGACTAAAATATGTTTTGCATGATTTTCATATGTATAATGGATATTCTGATGCCTTTTTGATGGGTGAAAGGCATGTATAGAGGGAGGGAAAGAATTAGAAATTTTTAAAAAGAAAGTTAACATTTTTTTTTTTAATAAATGGTTTTCTAGATAGGGTGAATAGAGTATTCAAGGAACCATACAATTTTTAGTCTAGGAACATTAATTTAACTGTCTAAATATGAAATGTCTTTCCCAATGACCAAATAGGCAAAAAAATAGGCATACCAATATTGGGATTCTCTGCTACAAATGAAACTAGTTGATAATATTAAACATTTATTGGACAGGCAAAGATTGTAAAAAAACATAAACAGTTGGTGGGGTTAAAAGAAGAAAGGGACTCTAAATCTATTTTTAGCAGAACTATGAAGTGGTCCAACCATTACAGAAAATAAACAAGGTACAAAAAATTCATACCTTTTGCCCCAGAGCAAGTTCAGTACTACTATCTATATCTTCTAAAGTCTTCCTAAATGCATTCTACAAAACCATACGTAGTAGTACTTTGGTAGCAGTAAACAACTGAAAGCAAAATGGCCAGTCATCACTGGAGGAATGGATAAACAAAATAGGTCTTAGAACAGAAATGAATACTAACTTCAATGCAAAAAAAAAAAACAAAACAAAACCCCAAAACCCCAAACAAACAACAACAACAAATCTTAAAGGGAGAAATTCAGAGAAACAAAGGACAGTTTATATGACCTACTACAGAGTAAAGAAAGCAAAATCAGGAAGAAAATATACAAACTTATTACAATGAAGTAAATGAACAAACACAACCTGAAAGGCAACTGAATTTTGGTTAATTGTAATTAACTATCTTGGTTATATAAAAAAGAAAATGACCAAACTTCCCTCTTCCCTATGGAAACTTGTGTGATTGGAAGTGTAGAAAATGTTCAGGAATAACTATTATATTAATTGTATTTGACTCAGTTGTTTCTTTGTTGAAAAAGAAGAGGCTTAACCATAGGATTCCTCTTTCCTCCAGAATTGTTATGTAAAAACAAAAACAAAAAATCTGTTAAAAAATACATGTAACCAGGAGACACAAGGAAATTAAAGCTAAATGGAATAATGATATCTTTCTTCGTTTAGTAGAATCTATAAAAGAGGTGGTAGACGTGGTTTTATCATGTGTTCCAAGATAAGTCCCAAGTACCCACAAGAAAGTAACAGAAAGGCTGCAACTACATTTGAAGTCACTGAATCCAAGTTCTAATTCCAGCTTTGTAACTTATTACTTGTAGGATATCTTGAGCAAGTCAGTCAATCAGTAAATAAGCATTTATTAAAAATCTACTGAAGGCTTTTAAACACTATATTAAGCATTCAAGGATTCAAAGAAAGCAAAAGAGTCTCTGGGAAAAAAAATATGCCAACAACTATGTTCAAACAAGATTTATATGGGATAAAGAGGAGATAATTAACAGGGGGAAGGCACCAACATGAAGTCATTTAACAAACAAAGTTTTCTGGTACCCAGTAAGAGCTTCATAAAAGCTTATTTATTGACTGTTTTGTAAAACGAAAGCATTAACCTGGATGATTTCTGAGCCTATGATCATACTAACATCTATCACAGAAGATAAATGTGGCCATTCAACAAAAAAGTGGACAAGATTTTCCAAACCAAGGTAATGTATATCTTGAAACTCAAAGCAAAAGCAGACAAGAAGGGAAGATGGTAAAGTAAACGTTGGAAAATAAGTTTCAGACTTAAAAAATAAAAGATAACAAAGTTTTGTATATCACTTCAGATGCCTTAGATCTATATTATCATGATTACTGTCTTCAAAGAAAAAGCAAGACTGCCAGGCATGACAAGGAATAACCACTGCCACATAAAAAAATTAACAGTATTTTAACTGTGGGAGAATAGTTCTAAATGAGCTGTTGATATATAGTCAGATAAATGACTAGTAAAAGCAAAGATTAAATCAACATCAAGTTAGAAGGATAAAAGCATATAACTATAAACTTTCAAGTACAGTTATTTAAAAAAACAAATGGTAGCAAAAATTGGAAATAGAAAAACATCCAAGTAATTTAATTTTATCATTACCATTTACTATAAAAGATTAACCAATGTACAGTAGTCATCACAAGGAGTTGGTCAGGAAGAGTTTAGAAATCACCTTAGCATGCTAACATTTGATTTCTTTGTCAAGTGGAGGAATATGGCAGTCACAAGTAACACCTGTTCACAATTAAAAATTCAAGTGTAAAATATCATGGTAAAATGTAGGTAGAAGATTAGCAATACCATCATAAAATACTGGAGTTCAGCTAAGAAGAAAATGAATTTGCAGAAAGCTTGACATGAGACTCAATTAAGCAAGATTAATTCCAAGATAAAATTAAGGGAAAGAAATAAAATGAATGTGATACTGAGCAGATCTACTTTCATAATCATTGACAATGGATTATTGCAATGGCGATCTAACACCTCTACATCAATGTGGTGTACAGCAAAATAGAAATGGCATTGAAGAAGAAAAAAGAGAAGGCAAAACATAGTAAAAGAAAGCATGACAGACCTGAAGGCAGAAGATCCCAACAAGTCCCAGCTTTCCACCTAACTCTTTATTACTAGGTCTGAGTCATTTAGTTTCTTCACCTGTAAAATCAAGAACTGGGCTGCATGAGGTGCTTCCAACATTGACTCTATGAGCCTGAAGGGAGTGAGAAAAAATAGCTGAACCAAGCCAGTATGCTTTCAATTAGCTAAACAATATACAAAAGCATTTGAACTTTTTTAACATATAAAATGTATTTTTAAAAATACATAAAAATAGCTAAATTAACTCCTCCTGAATCACTGCCTTATTGTGGTGGAGGGGTTTACTTAGCTCAATGAGTGACGCTGTGTAGGATATCCAAGATGGGCAAGTCACAGTGTAGAGTTCTGCCAAAATGTAATCCACTGGAGAAAGAAATGGAAAACCACTCCAGAATCTTTGCCAAGAAAACCCCATGAACAAGTACTAAAATGATAGAAGAGATGAGCTTCTCATGTCAGAAGATATCCAATACGCTACTGGGGAAGAATGGGGGATAATAAATAGTTCGAGGATAACAATAAATAGCTCCAGTACTAATGAAGTGGATGGTCCAAAGTCAGAAAAAGAAGCTCAGCTGCAGATGCATTTGGTAACAAATGGAAATTCCAATGCTGTAAATATCAATATTGCTTAAGAACCTGAAATGTAAGGTCTATGAACCAAGGTAAGTTGGATGTACACAAACAGATAGAAAGATAAACCTTACATGCATCGTCACAGTAATACAAATTATATGCTCCAAACACTGATGCTGAAGAGGTCAAAATTAAATCAGTTCTATGAAGACCTATGATACCTTTTGGAAATAACACACACAAAAAAATGTCATATTAATCATAGGGGATTGGCATGGTAAAATAGGAAATCAAAAGATAACTGGAATAATAGGTAAGTTTGGCCTTGGAGCACAAAATGAAGCAGGTAGAGACTAATAGAGTTTGGTCAAGATAACTCATTGGTCATAGCAAACACTATTCAAAAGGCTACTTCCTCACAAGTACATCAACAGCTAGCAATTTAAAAATCAGACTGATACACTAGAGAGTACAGAAATGAATGGAGTTTTCCTTAAAATAATCAGTAGTATCTATTTAAAACTATCAGCAAGCATCATTAGATGCTACAACCAATCCCAGTAAGCTCAGGGGTGAAACAAGATTGCCCCCTTCACCATTACTATTCAATATTGTATTAGAAATGTTAGCTTTAGCAATAGGAGAAGGAATAAAAATTAAAGGAATTAGAGTAGATAATGAAGAAATCAAAGTATCACTCTGCAGATGACATGATGGTATACTTAAGAGAATCCTAGAGAATCAACTAAAAAACTACTAGTTTTTTACAAAATAAATACACATAAATCATAGGCATTTCTACATGTTACCAACAAAGTCTAGCAGTAGGAGATACAAAGAGAAATTCCATTTAAAATAACTACAGATAATATAAAATTTTTGAGATTCTACCTGCCAAGACAAAGTCAGGAACTCTTTCCACACAAATAAAGTCAGATCTAATCAATTGGAATATTATCAAGTGCTCATGGGTAGGTTGAGCTAATATAATAAAAATTACAATTCTACCCAAATTAAAATAATTATTCAGTGTCATACCAATCAAACTCCCAAGAAATTATTTTGCAGAACTAGAAAAAATAATAACAAAGTTCATCTGGAAGAACAAAAGGTCAAGAATTTCAAGGGAATGAAAAAATGCAAACGAAAGTGGTCTAGTTGTACCAGACCTATAAAGCAGCAGACATCAAAAGTATTTGGTACTGGCTAAGAAATAGAATAGCTGACCAGTGGAATAAATTAGTTTCACAAGGCACAATAGTCAATGACTACAGTTAATTTAGTGTTTATGAAACTAAATTAAACTAAATTTAGTGTTTCATAAACCCAAAGACCTCACCTTTTTTTTATACACAATAACAGCAAGAATGTGTGATTATCAATTATAAAAGATTTGGTTCTTCTCAGTGGTTCAGCGACCTAAAGCAATCCCAATAGACTTTGGACAGAAAATGTCATCTGCGTCCAGAAAAAAAACTAGGGGACTGAATGTAAACCAACGCATGCTATGTTTACTTCTTTTTTCTGTTTTTTTTTTTTAATCTCTCCCATAGTTTTTCCCTTTTGCTCAGATTTTTCTTTCCCAAAATGATTCATAAAGCAATGTGTGTTAAAAATAAATTAATTAATTAAATAGAAAGAGCTCACTATTTGACACAAATTGCTAAGAAAATTGGAAATTAGTGTGATAGAAACCACTCACTGACCTACACCTAACACTCTATACAAAGAAAAAGTCGAAAAGCATTCATGATTTAGACATAAAGAGTGATTCTATAAACACATTAGAAGAACAAAGTCTAGTCTACCTCTCATATCTCTAGAGAAGTAAGAAATTTTTGGTCCAAAGAAGAACAAGAGTACATTATGGAATGCTAAATGGATAATTTTGAGTATATTAAGTTAAAAGGTTTTTATACAAACAAAACCAATGCAGATAAGAATCAGAAGAGAAGCAGTAAATTGGGGGAAAAAATTTATATCCAAAGGTTGTGATAAAGGCCTCATTTCTAAAACATATAGAGAACTGACATGAATTTATAAGAATACAAACCACTCTCCAACTGATAAATGGTCAAAGGATATGAACAGATAATTTTCAGATGAAGAAATTAAAACTATTTCTAGTCATCAAAAAATGCTCTAAATCATTATTGATCAGAGAAATGACAATGAAGACAATTCTGAAATATCACTACATACCTTTCAGATGGGCTAAGAAGACAAGTAAAGATTATAATGACTATTGAGGGGGATATGAGAACACTAATCCATTGTTGGCAGAGTTGTGAATTGATCTAACCATTTTGGAGAGCACTATGCCCAAAGGGCTATCAAAAATGTGCATACCCTTTGATCCAGCAATGTTTCTACGGGGCTTACATCCCAAAGAGATCTTAAAGGCGGGAAAGAGACCCACATGTGCAAAAATATTTGTAGCACCCCTTTTTGTAGTGGCAAGGAATTGGCAATTGAATGGATGCTCAACAATTGGGGAATGACTGAATAAGTTCTGGTATATGAATATAATGAAATATTAATGTTCAATAAGAAACGATCAGCAGGATGATTTCAAAAAGGCTGGACTCACATGAGCTGATACTAAGTGAAGTGAGTAGAACCAAGAGAACACTGTACACAGCAACACCAAAATTATACAATGACCAATTCTGATGGACACTCTTTTTTAACAGTGAGGTGATTCAGGCCAGTTCCAATAGTCTTGTGATGAAGAGAGCCATTTGCACTAGAGAGAGGACCATGGGGACTGAATGTGGATCTTAAATATAGTGTTTTCACTTTTTTGTTGTAGTTTGCTTGGGATTTGTTTTCTTATTTTTTTCCTTTTTGATTTGATTTTTCTTGTGCAGCATGATAATTGTGGAAATGTGTATGGAAGAATAGCACATGTTTAACATATATTGTATTACTGGTTGTCTAGGGGAGGGGATGGGGGAAAGGGAGGGAGAAAAAAAATTGGAACACAAGGTTTTGCCAGAGTAAATGTTGAAAATGATCTATGCATAAATTTTGAAAATAACAAGCTTTAATTAAAAAAAAAAGAAGAATTTAGCTAATGGTCCCATAACTTCCTGACAGATAGAAAAGAAACAGAAGTAATGTCAGCTTTTATATTCTTAGATTCAAAGATCACTGTACACAGCAACAGCAATCATGAAATTAGAAGACAATTGCTCCTTTGAAGGAAAGCTATGACAAATCTAGAGAGCATACTAAAAAGCAAAAACATTCTCCTTTACTGACAAAGGTTTGTATAGTCAAAGTGACAGTTTTCCCAGTAGCAAGGTATGGCTGTGAGAGTTAGGCTATAAGGCTATAAGGAAAATTGAATGCTCCAAAACTAACACTTTGAAACTGTGGTGCTAGAGAAGGCTTTTAAGACTCCCTTAGCATTTTAAAAGCAAGGAGATCAAATCAGTCAATAGTTAAATAAATAAATTAATTCAGGCTATTCAATGGAAGGTCAAATGCGAAAGAGTTCAGGCTTTTGGTCACCTAATGAGAAGATGGGATTCATTAGAAAAAATCCTAAAATTGAGAAAGATTGAAAGCAAAAGAAAAAGGGGATAGCAGAGAATGAGATGGATCAATAGTGTCATGTAAACATGAGACTTCAGGAAAGAATAGAACTCAGAAGGGCATGGAGTACAGTCATGAAGCATTGGACTCAAGTAAATGACAGTACAACCAACCAACTAACAACTAAACTAAACACAGAGAAGATTACCATGCTGCAAAGAACACAAAATTTTTCTTGTGTCTTAAAATATTTATATTTGCTTTATTGAAATCTTTGTTATTAGGGCACCATCATTTCTGAATAATGCCTTCCCCCAGAAATGAATCCTCCCCTGTAATTAAAAAAAAAAAAATTTATCTAGTGACTAACTCATATCCCTCTACCACTTTGCTAAGAGGAAAGAGGTATGTCTGATTCTTTGTTTTCTGAGCTATAACTCCCCACCCAAGATACTTCAGACAGAAAAATACCCCAAAAATGGGGGGCAGAGGGAAAATCAGGCATCACATTAGTACTAAAAAAACAGTAATTATCCAAAAAATCTTGATAAGAAGATGTCAGTAATTTTCTTTAAAGGTAATAAAAAGAGGACAACCATCAATTCTCAAGTTCATAAATATTTTAAAGAATTACCTATACACATGAATGTAATGAAATATTTTTCTAAAAAAAAGGATGACCAACTCTGGTTTCAGAAAAGCCTGGAAAGTCCTACACGAAATGATGCTGACTGAAGTGAGCAGAACCAGAAGAATACTGTACACAATAATAACAAGATTATGTGATGGACTTGAGTCTTCTCAACAATATAGGGATTCAAGACAAACTCCAATAGACTTGTGAGAGAAAATACCATCTGCATCCAGAGAGAGAACTATGGAGACTAAATGTGGATTGATACAGTATTTTCAATTTTTGCTGGTTTGCTTTTTCTTTCTCATGGTTTTTTTCTCCCTTTTGGTCGGATTTTTCTTGCACAAAATGAAAAATATGGAAACATATTTAAAAGGATTGTACATGTTTAACCTATATCAGATTGCTTGATGTCTTAGAAAGAGGGAAGAGTAAAGGAAAGAGAAAAATGTGGAACACAAAATCTTACAAAAATGAATGTTGAAAATTATCTTTACATGTATTTTGAAAAATAAAATACTATTGAGAAAAAAAAATTAAAGGATACCTGAACCTCAAAAAAACAAACCCTATGTACTTATTGAGAAAATTCTTAATGAAACTATGAAAAGGGAAAAGACAAGATTTCAAAACAATTGAAGTGAAAAATATAAAGATATAAGTGTTTTATTTATTGATTACCAAAAAAATCTGCTTTGGTAAAACAAAAAGCATCTTATAAGCTCTTCTGCAACAAGTAGTCTCATACATATTATGATAATCTAAGAATTTTTATTTAATGATATCAGAGTAATTCTGTTTAATAACTTCTTAATTATGAATACTGAGTAAAATTAAAACCAAGAGACATGTCTACCAAAGATTTTTGTTTTTTGTCAGTGTCATGGAAGATGTCCTATGACAAGATGAAATGGAAAAAAAATTCCCTATAAGTGGTAAAGTCTTCTAACAGATGTTTCTGTACATATGATGTTATATTTACTGATTACACCAAGGTCCTGACTTTCTCAATCTCCTTAACAAGATCCAAAGCTGCTTACAAGGGAATATCCATACTTCCAATATTTCAAAGGAAAAACCACCATATCAGGAAAAAAACAAATGGATGAAAATGAACATTGCCCAGGAGAGGAGCTGTTACAGCAGATTTACCCTCCTTCACAACTCTCCTGCCTCAGCCCCATAACTTCACCACTACAGAAAACCTGGACATGCACTATGCACACAGGTTGAGCCCATGATTGAAGATGGAGAAGTGAGCAGGTTTCCCTTGCATTTGAGAGATTATATCATGCTTTCACCAATTCCATGCTACTCCCTAATTTTAAAAAATTAAGTGTAACAGTATCCCAGGGGTGCAATGAAAAATTTATAGTCGCCAACCAGCTGAACGTGAAAGAACAATGGCAAATATACAAAGCATTGTGTAGTCAAATCAAACCCATGGGCAGAAATCAAGTTTAAAGATTCACTTAGCAATGAGGATTACTTTCAAAAGCTTTACTGAAGATACTGAAGAACAAAAAGGAAACAGGAAAAGGAATATAAAATTAAAGTGAACTTTCCAAATCAAAAAGAGAAAAAAGTCCCATCATCAAGAGGTTGAGCTATAAGAACACTTTTGTTCCAACAACTATCTCCTAGAAGTGACTAATTCAACCTTATAACTGGGCATTTCTTCTGCTTCTGGGAAAAGGCCAAATCTCCAGCATGGAAGGAAAACCCAGAGACCAAAAGTAAGCTATAAGCTAGCTTGGATATCTTTTTGAGGTCCATCTGCAAACTGTTCTAATCTTAATCATAGCGAGGAGAAAACTTAAGGCAATAAGATTCTAGATGGGAATATGTAAACCCACAACAGACCAGGAACATAAAAATATCTCCTTCTGTGTTTAATGGGGGCATCCAAATCCAAAGAAAGTGTGTGAATCAGCATCTTTCTGAGATCATATAGTGCCACCCAGTGGTGATAGAGGGGAGCACAGTTGTAAGAAGGCAGCTACAGCAGAGGGAAGACCACTGAATTCCCCCATTTCTCCTAGGCTGTGAGGAAGATGAAGTAAGCCAACACCATAATGTGCACACAACAGACCAAAGAGATTCCCTTTCAGCTTCTGCTGGTACTCACATCGCTGGGGCTTAAGCTGCCAAGGCCGTTCTCCTGCTCAGAGTCCTTCCCAGATTCAGTGCCTTGAGATCGGGAGTGAGAGGGGTGGATCCAAATCTCCAGGCGGGTCGTGTCATCACCAATGTGCCGGAAAGTTGACCTCCTGCCTTTCCTCCATCGATTAGGGCTTAGCTCCAGCTGTTTCTTCTCCATCTGTTCTGCCTGCATGTACACACATATACATACACTAAGACCCCTAGCTAAGAGAGGGAATAGAAAAGTTAAGGCATTCCCCCAGTGGCGCAGTTCCACTGGCACGGCCCCTTCAAAGGTATTAATTCTCTGAACCGGCTACTGTGGCAGATCTAGTCCAACAGCCAAGCAACTGACTCTTCATGGGGCCCATCATCAGTGCGGTTCCTTGGAATCCCCACCCCACTCACCTTTCGCTTGGTCTCTTCAAACAAGCTCATGAGGCTCTCCTTGGCTGTAAGGATTGGGTTGCTGGCAGCTAAACTGCGCATGTAATAGTACACAGCATCCAGCTTCCTCCTCTGTCAAAACAAAACAGACATTCTCAGGCCCCTCCAAAAGCCCAGCCTGAGGCAATCTGGTCCAGAGATCTCTGTCAGCTTTCCTGGCCTACCTAAAATTCTCAAAAGGGAAAATTAGGCTATGCTAACACAAAAGCAGCCATTCACAATTCCACAAGAAATAAGGGAGAAAAAGAAACAAGAGAGAAAAAAGCAGACCAGGCTTTTCTTGGACTTCTGAATAAGCCTCCTCCATCCCCATCCATTCCCACAGCTTTTGCAACCATGTAGATTGACATCCCCTCTTCTTTACTATCCAACACTATCCATTCGTCAAACCTCAACTTTTCTAAATTCTTCAACAAAGACTTCATCCCATGTTGATTTCTCCCTCCTCTAAAACCACAACACTTTGTGGGCACCAGGATTTTTTGTATCTGTATCACTGTGTCATATTGTTAGTTAAATAATTCCAACGTGTTTATGTGTTTTATGTTACCAACTACATTGTAAGGTGATTGGGAGCAGGGACAGTATATTTCTATTTCTCTTAGCCTTTTATGTTTATTAAATGTTTACTTTGTGCCAGGCACTGTGCTAAATGCTGCAGGTATAAAGAAAATCAAAAACAATCCTGTCCTCAAGGAGCATACATTCCAGTGGTCGAGAGGGGGAACACAACATGTAAAGAACTAAGTACACAGAAGATATTCATAATGTAGATGGAAAGTAATCTGACATGATTTGCAAAAGTAAATGATAACTTGAATGCAACATCTAGTTAGACTATCACAGGGTAAAGTACTGATTTTTTAAATAACTTTTTTAATTGGTATATATGTTAAAATTGGAATCAACTGTAAATTACATGAGCTTCCTATCCAAAAAAAAAAAAAAAAAAAAAAGAAAGTAATCTGACAGGGGAAGGTACTAGTGGTCTTGGGAAAGTGTTAAAGGAAGCCAGGAAAATTCAGGGGTGGAGACGAGGGGGCCAAGTATTCTAGACATGGGGGACAGCCAGGCATGGAGATGAGAAAAGGAGCAATGTGTTAAGGAATTGCAAGGAGGCCAACATAGCTGGATCAGAGAATATGTGAGGGAATCCAGTCTAAGAAGTCAAAATGGAGGAAGGGGCCAAATTGTAAATCTAAAAAGAGAAATGAGATTCTATATGCACCTCCAGATACAAGAGGGAGCCACTGGGGCTTGGTGAGCAGAGGAATAATGTGGTCAGACTTACACTTTTCAAAAAACTACCTTGGCATTGCCAAACAAGGGACAGAGAGAATCAGAAAAGATAAAAGGGACAATTCTGATTACATAAAACTGAAACATTTTTTACACAAACCAAACAATGGTAGTTCAACAGTTGTTTCTCTAATAAAAGACTCATCTACAAACTACACAAAGAACTGACACACCTGTGTAAAAAGAAGAGCTATTACTTGTGATAAATGGCCAAATAAGCAGAGACCCAAGCTACCAACAGCTACAAGAAAAAATGCTTCAAATCACTAAAAATGAGTGAAAAGCCAATGAAAGAAACCCTGAAGTTCTCTCATCAGACTGGCCAAGAAGAAAAAAAAAGAAAGATGATAAATGCTGGCAGGTTCGGGGTGTGAAGTGGCATACCCATTCTGGAAAGCAATGTGAATCTCTGCCCCAAAAGTCATTTGACTGAACAGACTGCTCAATCTACTCCAAGTGAGGAAAGAAAGAGAAAAAAAGATCCATTCTTACACAAATATTGATAGCAATTCTTTTTGTGGTGGCAAAAAACTGGAAAACTGAGGGAATGTTCATCAATTGGGGAGTGTCTGAATAAATTATGATATACAAATTGTGACAGTATACTAATTTTAGAAAAATCTACATAGAATTATGTATGAAATGAGGCAGAGAAAAGTGAGAATCAGTAGAAAACTGTATATATACAATATTAAGAACAATGAAACAACTTTTAAGACACTTTAAAAACCTCTAATCAAAAAGGCCTGGTGATGATCATGTCACCCACTTCCTGACAGAGCTATAATGGAATCAAGATATAAAGACACAGGGCAGCTAGGTGAGCACCAACCCTGAAGGGTTTTTGCTATTGCTGTTTGTCTGTTTGGAGGGAAAATGAGGAAAGAAAAATAAAACAAAATAAATTAGGAAAAGCAAAAAACAAAAAAAATCACCTCAACAGATGAATAGAGAGTGAATTGGGATGAGGAAAGAACTGAGGCAGGAAGACTAGGGAGAAAGCTATTGCAATACTTAGGTCCTGAACTAAGGGTTATGGATACATGAGGAGAAAAGAGAGGTTGGGAAGGCGAGATTTGGCAACTGAGCGGATATGTGGAGTGAATGTAAGTGGAGAGTTGAAAACAGTACCCAGCTAGTGTCAGCTGGGCCTGGGAGGATGATGTAGCCCTCCCTAGTAATAGAGAAGTTCTACAGAAGGGAGAGTTTTGAGGCGAAGACAATGAGTTCTGTCTAGGACATGCTATGTTTGAGATGTCTATAGGACATATAGTTCGAGATGTCCAGGAGGCAGATGATACAAGACTATAGCTCTGTAAAGAGCCTTAGGACTGGACACAGAGATCTTGGAATCATCTATAATTGAAACCATGGGAGCTGATGAAATCACAAAGTGAGACATTATGGAACAAGAAAAGCAGAGCCTAGGGTGCGGATGGGAACACCCAGGGCTACTTTATATCTCCCCCCCAAAAAAAAAAAACCCTATAATGCCTACAACGATGTTAGATACACAATGACATGATATATTCTCAATAAATATTTGAATGACTAGGAAACAAAACGAATGACATGAGATGAAACAAAATAAAGGAAACTCAATTGGTCCGATAAAATTCTCGATAGAGATTTATAGAGATTAAGGATTGGAAATTTTATTCTCGGGAGGACCATGACTACATGGAAGCAAGAAGCATTTATTTCTGTGTAAGACAGCTTTTTTTGAGAGAGAGACAAAAGGTTGCAATCACTCACAGAAGAAGGAGAAGGAAAAAGGAAGATGGTGTACAGGAAAGAAATGCAGCTAAAAAGAGAAATGAGAATCTATATGCAGAGTGAAAAAACACAACACAGATAAAGAGAAGAGATTAGGCTGTGTTTGTGCAATGGTGAACTACACTAATTACTAAATTACTACTGTCACAACCTGCCTTTGGCTGGACAGGGAATTTCAGGGTCATTACTGCCATGAGCTGATTTAAAAAATCATCATTCTAGTTTCTTCACTTACTCTCATCCTTACCCCTTCTCAGACATTTCCTCTGACCTGACAATCACAGCAGTTTCAGGAAAGGAGACACAAGAAGAGAGGTGGCAAGGAAAGGTGGATATTGTTGGCATTGTTTTGGCCAAGTAAATCCAGCAGGCATCCCAAGCTAGAACTGACACTCTCAACTTCCCACTTTACTCCTGTGACAAGCCAGAATCATCTTTCCCCTAAACACAGGTATGCTTACCGTATACACAGCCAACAACGCCAACTGATTATAAGGTCGGCCATTCTTGGGAGCAATATGCTGAGCCTTCAGATACCAGCTAAAAAGCAAAGGGGACAAGAACCACATCAGTTCAGAATAGGTCACTTTTCCCCCACCCAACCAAGCCTGGAACCTGCATGGCAATATCCCTGTGGTGGGATGCAGCCCAAGTTTCCAATTCATTCTCACACCAGATCTAGGCCTGAACAAGAAGGAAGAACAAGGAACACATACCTTCGTGCTTTTCCGTAGTTTGTTGTATCATTGGCTTGCTCCCGGTACCTGGAAATGTCTCCTTGACAAATCATACATCGCTGGGCACTGATTAATGCATATTTCACCTTCAAGTAAATAGTGAATAAACATTTGGAGAAAATGTGTGAATCAGAAAAGCCGCCATGGAAGACAGTTCTTAACAAGGTACCTGACAACCCCATGAGGAAATAAGCCCACTTTCTTTAGATGGAAACAACACCCCATTTTAAAAGTTATATTAAAGGAAAAAAAAGACAGTGGAAGAGGCCAGGAAATGAGGTCTGTTTCCTTCTTCTGGGACACTAGGTTGGACAAAGGCTGCTAAAAGGAACTTATCTACAGAGTTAGCCTACTTCTCTTGTTACCAGAATGAGTCAGGATCTGTGATTTTACAGGCCACGGCCCTTCCTGTTAAATCCCCTCTACCAATATAGACCCACACCAATTCTGTCACTTATAGTCTTAGGGAGGCAGAGGCAATGGAGAGGAAAGAAGGAAAGAGGCCTTTATGAAGCTCCTATTCTATGCCAGACATTGTTCTAAACACTTGACAAATATCTCATTTGATCTTCATTACCATCCTTCAAAGTGGGTGTTATCTTCATCCCATTTTACAAATAAGGAACCAGAGGCAGATAGAGCTCTGTCCATTATGCCCCCCAGTGCCCCCAGAAGCTAAGTGACTTGTCCTGGATCACAAAAGCTGTCCTGTCTACAGCAGGACTTAAACCCAAGTCTTCCCTACTAAGAGACCAGCACTCTAACCACTGCCCCATGTCACTCCCTTTTATATAACCTGTGCAATTCTAACAAATTCTGCTTTCTTTATTCTTTTCTTACCACATTTATAATCTTTCTTTCCCTATCACCACACCAGGCTTCTCTAACTCAGTGATAGCCATAAGAAGGATCAACTTTATCAAACAACAAATTGAAAAATAATTAAAGGAATATGGAAACTAGCCAGAGTCTGCATGAGAGAGAATGAAAGCATTTGCTTGAAGAATTATCTTACCATTTTCCTTAATGGTTTGCTTCGAATGGCTAGACCATCCATGTAGTCCTCTAGCTTAAACTGGTATGTAACCTGCAGTTTCTGAAGCAGACTATCAAAGAAGCCAGTGCCCTGAGGAGAAAAGAGGTGGGAAGAAACCATGATAGGATGGGAAAACACCACAAGTTTCACCCTCCCCATAAAAGACCAAACAGAGAAACTAAGGCAAGAGATGCAAAATTCTGCTACTGCTCCCCATTGTAATCTTCCTCATTATGAAAAAAAGCAACAAAGAAGTAAAAAATGAGCTATCTCATTTTAAAGATTATATAATTGAATGCTGGCAGATATTATGACTGTTTCACCTTCTTCCTAAAATTTTCATCAGACCCATACAAATTATATTATGTAAGTAGATCAAATGTCTCCATTTACAAATAAAAAGCAACTTTTCATAAATGACATGCACAGTGAATGTACCTCAAGCAGAACCTCAATGACCACAAGAAAAAACAACACTCCAAGATCAGTCCCCTTCAAGCCTAAGGAAAAAGTCCCACGTATGAAGCTTCTGTGGGCTGTCTAGTGAGATATGCTGGCACTCAGGGCTCACCTCGTCCAGGAGCTCCAGCAGCCTGCTCCTGATCTGCTCTGGGTTCTCAGCATTTGGGTCTTTAAGCAGCTGCCTGAACTTCTCAATAACTTGGTAGAAAGCACTCTTCCATAAGATCTGGTCCACATTCTGATGATCAGAGAACTCAATGTCCAGCAGGAGGCAGCGCTCATAAAGCTGCACCAGCTCTGCTCTAAAATGGGACACATCAGATGGCAAGATCAAAAACAGCTATCAAGACTGGGCCTGGCCTTTTTGTAAATTAGCAACCTCCCTCTGTATACTATCCCCATTCCCAGGACCACAGGAAAGAATCCCAAAGCAGGGGATTTTCATCTGACTTAGCAGATGACACAAGGACCCCATCCTTTCTCCATTTCAGAGGCAATTTTAAAATCTTTTTTCAGACTGCACAAGTTCTCTTCTCAGTTCTTTTCCTCTTTCACCAGGATGTGCTCCTGCACACCTGCACCCCCAACCCCCACCAATATGGGAACAATACATACCTGAGCTGGGCCATCTTCTCCAAGCCCTCAGGGCTGATCCGGTCCCTGGAGAGCAGGTTACTGAGCTGCAGCTCCTGGTTATCGGCTACTCGAAGAAGCCGATGGAGCTCCTGCTGTTGCAGGTCCCTCACCTGCTGCTCCATCTCTTCAGGACTCAAGGAGCTAGCAGGAAGAGGACCACAGACATACTGCCCAGATGGAGCAGGATAGCCAGGGTAGTAAGCCCCTGGATATACCCCATTTGTAGGGCCCAGGGGATACTGCAGTGGGCCATATCCTGTGTAGGGATACTGAGGTCCAGGACCTGGTGTCCTGGGATAATAGTAAGGATTGTCAGAGTTTTGAAACTTATAGTAAGGTGTCTGGGCTTGGCGTGAGTCCCCCCAAGAAGTGGGGCTGACTTCATCATCAGTATCTAGGAAGTGGAGCTGAGAAGTCTGGCTCTTCAGGGCAGGTTTCTGGTCAGGATTGTTTGGGTCCCACAGCCTCCGGGAAGTGCCTCCCCGGCCCCGATTCCGAGATCCCTTACCACCAGCTCCAAAGAGAAGCTTTGATCCCAAAAGTGTAGACTCTGGAGATCCTGTTGTATTGACCGACAGTGCTGTGTGGGCAGGCAAGATCAGAATGCCCCGACCACGACCCCGCAGTTCCTGGTTTGGGGTTTTGGACTCTTGCTTTTCAGGGGCCTTGCCCATGCTGCCTGAACTTCTGTCAGCCTTCAGTCTGTCCACATCTTCCTTAGTCAGTCTCACCATGGATACATCCTTGTTCACGATCTCTGCATCAAAAGTGACTCGAAGGCCACCTCTGTTCTCCTTACCTTCACTTCTCCGTTCACCCTCCCCATGGCAAGACCAGCTTCGGTCCGAAGGCTTCCTCCTCTCTGAGCTCCTGCGGGGTCCCAGAAGGTCTGGCTCATCAGTTCTGTCTTCATCCAGGGAGTCAGTTGAAGACATAGACACTTGCTTCTTCAGACGTGGCCTCTCCTTGGCTCGATCCTGGCGTCGGCGCCGCCCACCACTATCGGGGAGCCCAGTACCCTCGGCGCTGTTGTTGCTCCCAGCAGAGCTGGTGCTACAAGTGCGATAGCGATTCCTCCGCTTGTCCGACCTCGAGTAGCGCTTGGCGGAGCCAGGCTTGCCCTGGGGCATGTCATCGTGGACTTTCCTTGTCCCCTCCCCTCTTTCAGTCTTTTTGCCCTTGTCTCCCCCCTTCAGGGTCTTCAGGTGCTTCTCAGCCTCATCTCTGGAGGGCTTGGCTTTGACCCCATCCTTCCCCAGATCCCTTTCAGGCTCATCATCCTCAACTCTGAGCTGCTCTACCTGACTGAGGACCTCGTTCTCTTCCACTCGGCCAGGCAGGTCTTTGGCAACGGTCTGGAGGCGTCTTCCAGGTTGATAGATTTGTAAATCAGGTTTCTTGGTTCTCTTAATAATTCTAAGAGACCGATCCTCTGGCCCTGAGGCTTTAGGGCAAGATTCCTGTCCCTGGAAGGGTTCTTTCCTTTCTGTGTCGGCAGGGCCATTTTGCTGTTGGCTGTCCACCCCCTTGCAGAGATCTCGAATGGCCTGGGTTCCATTTTCCAGAGCAGAGGTATCTCTGTCATTGGCAGTTTCATCTCTGAATTCCTCCGTTCCTGAAGGTTCCTTGATTTTGGTTTTGTTCCTCAGTCGGGAAAGCCCAGGCTTATAGATTTCCAGATCTGGGCGCCTATTATCTTTCCGCTGCCTAGGCTCCTTCAACTCCTTCATGTTTTCTGTGGGGGGGAGGGCAAAGAGAAGGGGGGAGAGAGAGAGAGAGAATGTATGTGTCATTGTGATTATGTAACAGAAAAGCACGGCAAAATTACATACCCAAATGCTCATATTGGCAAGCAGGGAAGGAAAGGTCTCCAGAGGCCCCTGGAGCAGAAGGTGTTTTGAAATGGAAACAAAACAAGAACTAAAATTTGGGTTTACATATGAGCTCAGCATCTGGCAAAGAAAAGAATCTAGCTGTGTTAGGGCTACCTACACTTAAGACTTGAAAAAAGACAAATCTGTTCTCCAGAATCACCAGAACTCTCATTCAGATCTCCTGGACTCCAAATCAACCAAAGACTCTTCTGATGATTCCCTTTACCAATACTCTCTATTTACCGAACCCCTTGAGTCATCTCAGGCCATTCTCCCTTTGCCTCTTGGGTGTGGCTAAACGCCACAAGTATTGTGGGATGAGTGATTTTTACTAAAAAATATTCTGGAAGAGAAAAGGAATATGCACATGGCAATCGAAAGGCCACAGCCTCCTCAACGACCCAGTTTCTGATCCCACAGTCTCTAAACCTGTAGATCCACAGCATAGTTATAGTAATGCCCTCCTCGAGGGAAAAAGTGGAGGGTACCAAGCACACACACCTCCTGTTGGGGAAAACAGGAAGCAGTTCCTCTCACATTCTTCAAGTCCACTCATGCTCACCAACTCCCTGACAGCAGCCAGCAAAGCCATTCCAAGGAAATAGTGCTCAGGCCCCCATCATTAGAACGCTGAGACCAGCTGCTGCCACGACGATGGAATGTGAGAAGGAAAAGGTTCTGCAAGGGAGCTTTCCCTGGAAGATGATAGAAGGATTGTGACATGCTCTCCAAACACTAAACTGGCATATGCAAAAAAAAAAAAAAAAGGAAACTAATTCAGATATGGGGGAGCCATAATTCTCGGGATCATCTCCCAAGGCTCCACCCTCTCTCACTATCATATCTACACAACAAGTTAAAGGGCCTTTGGGAGTCCTGTTTCCTTCGCAGTGAAAAGGAAATGTTACTACCTGCAATGATTAACCATGTTTATAGAAAATGTGGTATTGAAGGTGTGAGTGTTAATATAGCACTCAGGAGAAAGGTGCTGTGGAAATAGCCAATGTTGTTCTGTAAACACTTAGCTCTGACAACTCTGGAATGATAACAGTCAGTTTCAAAGTTAGCTTCCATTTTTAATCCAACTATTGACCACTAGTTAGGCTTTAAATAATAACAAAACTAGGGGGAAAAAAAAAGACATTTCACTGGAATTTTTAAAAATTACAGAATGGAGCTGCTCTAACAAATAACAAAGGCCATTAAATCTATTTCAAGGACAAATCTCATAGTTCATCCCAAAGAAGGATGGAAGTAAGTTTCTGCTATTTAGACTGCAAAGCAGAGATGCAGTCAAGTTATTGAGCAACAAAAAACAGTTTTACAGCCTTCTTTTCACTCCATATTTCTTTATTGCTCAAACCTCTACCCTTCTTTTCAGTACCTGCTCTCTAGGAATTCTCTGCAACTTTGGACACCACTGACTAGCCCCTCCATCATGGCTCTCTCTCCCTGCTCTAGGCTTTCATGTCACTGGTCTCTCCCACATCTCTTCTTCCTTATCTGATCACTCCTTTGCTGGATCATCATCCACATGTTAATCCCTAATCATGAAGTCTCTTCCTGGGTCCTTTTCTTGCTCCATTCTCCCTTCCTTCCTGGTTTCTTTGGCTTCCACAAGTTCAAATATCATCCATAAACAAATGATACTCAAACCTATATATCCAGTTTCATTCTCCTTGGTCCCATTGTCACCAACTCCACTAGATAACTGCATGTCCCATGGTCATCTCAAACAGATGTTAACAAAATTGCCTCTCTAATTCCCACCTGTGATCCCTTCTCTCTGCTCTGTGAGTGATCCTCCCAGTTTGGGCCCTTGTCTCTCCTGGATTCCTGAAGTAGTGTTCTGACTGCTCTGCTTCTGGTTCTCCTCCATAAAACTGCCAAAAGAAGCTGTCCAAAAGCACAGATTCGACCATATCCCTCCCTTGCCCAAGGAGCCACTTTAGGAAAAGAGAGAAACTCCTTAATCAAGCCCCACACAACCTGGCTCCAATCTATGTCCATACTCTTCCCTTCCTGGTCCTTTTCATTTTACACAGACATACTTCCATAGCCCTGGCTCCTTGGCCTGCCCAAGATGCCCTCCCCCTCTCTCAGGACTCCCTGGCTTCCATCTAGGTGTCCCAGGTAAAGAAGCCCTGCTCCCTTCCTCCTTTTCTCTTGTTTTGACTCCTCAATTTACACATTCTATTTCCTTACAAAACATACCAGTCCCTGGAAAGCTGCCCTGTACATAGCACACACTTAATAAACTAGCTCAACTGAAAAGGCCCATATGGCCTCCAGCCCCCAGGCACCCCATGTCTACAGCTTGCCTCCCACACCATCCAAGAAAGGTGTAACATATGCTCCTGGGGACACTGAGGGCAAAGGCTTGGCATGGGACAACCCCTTTTGAGGACCCATTTGCCTGAGTAAAGAAATTAACTAAACAAGTGAGTTTGCTCTAACTAAACAAGTAACTAAATAAAGTTACTTTGCCTCTCTTAATTTCATTTTGTGTGTGTGTGTGTGTGCAGAAGCAGAAGACATGCCAAGAAAGTGAGACCAGAATGGGTGGGGGCACAGGGAGAAGAAAAGGTAGAGTTCAGAGTGGGGAAGGAAAAGAAGATAGGAGAAGAGGTAGGACCTGGGGGAGGGGATGGGCAGGAGAAAAGGTGAGGGAAGAAAAGGTATTGGAGGAAAAGAGAATGTAGGACCTCGGGGGAGAAGTAAAGAGGTGGGATAAGGAGAAAATGTAGGAAAATAAAGAAGGGGGAGATTGGAAGGGACAGAAGAAGAAGTAGGGAGGAAAAAAGAACTGAAGAAAGTTGGGGAGAGGGAGAAGTAGGACCTACAAGGAGGTGGAGTAGGACCTGGGGGTAAAGAGAAGAAGTAAAAGAGAAAAAGAGGCAGGGAGAAGAAATAGGTTGGGGAGGGGGGGAGGTTGAGCGGGAAGAGGTAGAGGTAAAGAAGTAGGATGGAGGACAAGAGGAAAATCTGTGAGAGAGGAGAAGGAAAAGAGACAGAACATGAAGGGAGAAGAGGTAGGACAGGGAAGGGGGAAGGTAGGACCTGGGACGAGAGAGGAGGAAAGAGGTAGGACCTAGCGTGGGGGGAAGGAAAGAGGTAGGACCTGGTGGGGAGGGAGGGAGGGGCTGGGGGGAGGGAAGAGGAGGCAGGACCTGAAGGGGGAAGGAAGGAGGTAGGACTAGGGGAGGGAGGGAGGTACTGGGGGGGAAAGGAGAGAGGAGGTAGGACCTGGAGGGAGTGAGGAAGGAGGTAGAACCTGGGGTGGGGAAGGAAGAAGACAGAGGGGTGGGTAGGAGATAGGTAGGTGCTAGGGGGAGGGGAGAGGAGGTAGGACCTGATGGGGGAAGAGCGAAGTATGGGAGCCGGGAGTAAGAAGACTACTGGGGGGGTAGCAGGACTTGGGGGACAAGAGAAGACAGGCGCGGGAGGAAGGAGGGGCGGGCCCAGGGCGGGGCGAGGGGTGGCGTCCGGGCTGACTCGGACCGCCCTCTTCAGACGGGGGGGGAGGGGGCGGAAGGCCTGGGGAGCGGGCAGGGCGGGCGGGGAGCTCTAAACCGGCGGCTCGAGCCCCCGCCCCTCTCGGTCCCTCCCCGTCCCTCCCCTCCCGGCCTTGCGGCCGCCGCCGGCCTCCCCGGAGGGCGCCGGGGGCGGGGGCTCGCAGGGGCCGGCCCAGCCCCGGAGCGGGGCGGGGCAGCGCGGCGCGGCTCACCTCGAGAGCCCGCCTGCGGGGCCAGGGTGGCCAGGATTCCCCGCAGCTCGGCCGCCGAGACCCGGACGCGCTCCAGCCCCTCCGCCATCTTCGCTGCTGCTGCTGCTCCTCCTGCTCCGGCTCCGCCGCCGCCACCGCCGCCGCGCGCAGCCAGGAAACCACGACGGGCTGGCGGGCGGGCGGACGGGCGGGCGGCGCGCGCTGCCCCCTCCCTCGCCCCGCCCCGCCCCGCCCCGACCGACCGAGCGACCCACACACAGCTACAGACACACACACAGACCCACACTGACTGACTGACACACGCACGCACGCACGCACGCACGCGCACACACCCATCCCCCGCCTCCTCCTCCCATCTCGGACGGCGGTACGGTGGCCGGTGAGGGAGGGAAGCCTTGGAGAAGCGCGAGCAAGTTTCGGAGGGGGAGGAGGGGGTAGGCGCATGCGCGGGCGGGGCGGCCGGGAAGGTGAGTATCCTCCGCCGGCAGGAGAGCTCCCCGTGTATATAAGCGCGTGGTTTGGGAACACACCGGTTTCGTTCCGTCCAGGCCGGATCCTCCGCGGCTTCGGCGGAGCAAGTGCTCTTTCACCTTGACCGGAGGAATGGAGGTGTGTGTGGAGGGGTGGGGGGAGGCCACTGGGGGCGGGGCAGCCGGCAGCGAAGTTCAAACTCAGCCTTCCTGGCGTGGCCCAACCCCTCCCCCACTCCGACCGTGGCTCTTCCGGAACGTCCGAAAACCACCAGCCGACTGAGGCTCTCCCTCCCGTGAGCTTGGCGCACTGGTGACCGGATTCGGACCCCCGGAGCGACCAACGAGCCGCTGTGCACCCAAAGGCCCCAATGGGAGAAGCTGGGGACCCCCCCTCCTGCAGCCCGTGGGACAGCTGTCCGAGATCTCACCCTTCTTGGGATCCGCGCGCCTTCCCGAGGGGGGCCTTCCTCAAGCCGGTACCCTGTAACTCCTGCGGCTGGCGTGTCTTTGTAGCCATCCTCGGTATCCCGCCCGGAGGAGGCCCTTGAGTTATTGCTCGGTTAACCGAGGCAGACGCGTGGTGGGCCGGTAGAGAGGCGCCCACGGGGCACTTCCCAGCCCGGAATCGAACTCGATGGCTGGCCTTGGGGTCTGGGCCGGTAGCGCCGTTCTCCAAGCCCTCCCCATCTCCCGAGGTTCCCGGCAGGCCACCGCTTTACCCATCTCCATCAGTGAGAATTAAGTGGTGATTCAGCAAACACTGAAGTGCCCCCTCAAGTCGAGGCAGATTCCGGTGGGTGAAAGAGGAAAGAAGGCACGTGCTTCCTTGGAGCTTAGAACCGAATGGGACAGTTGGCATACAAATAAACCCGGAGGCTGCAGGAGGCTCTCCTCGAGTCCCGGGCAAGTGATAAGATAAGGCTGGATGGCCAACAAGGTCCCTTCCAGCTTTAACTCTGGGACCCTATGTTATAATATAGGATGTGAGAGAGCTGGTGACCATGGGGAAAAAAAGCACTTCTGACATCACAAAGATCACTTTCCTCTTGAGGGCTTCTCATTATCATTTCTCTAGCTCCTGCCTTTGATCCAGTATTTCTTTTAGAAATATCAGAATCTGGATCCTCTTTAGGTACTTAAAAAAAAAAAAGAAAAGGAAAAAGGGTCCTCGCTTCATTTTTCATCAGACTAATAAGACATCAACATGCAATGTTATATTTAACCCTACTCCTGTGGAAAGGCAATGGTGGTCTCTGGTAGTCTCCCATTTCCCATGGCCTGCACAGTCCATCTGCTCATAGTATCAGCGAAGAGATAAGTCTAGGTTGCTCCTTCGGGCCTCTGCTCTTTCCTTTCTTGGTTGCCATGAGGATGAATTTCTATCTTTCCATGGAACCCTGTCCATCCGGATGACTGTCCCAGCTCTTGTTTAATTATAGGATGAGTGGGAAGGGACCCTCAAAGCCAGTGATTCCAGAACTCTAATCTGTCTCTAAGGGTTGGAGTCTTCCTTCTTCCCCTATGACTGTCTCAGAGGCTGGTCTCTGCTGGGAAGACCCCCTTGTCTCCTTTAAACAGCTCAGTTGTGTGATTATCCTCTGCAAGGCTTGAGTGTAAGTCTCGTTGAAACTATTATTATTGTTGCCATTATTATTATTCCGCTACCAAACAACAACAAATAAAACCCCCAAACCGGCTTCAGAGTTTTTAATGGACTATGCAAGATAAAAGGCATTTCACACCCTGTATTCTTGAGTCTAGATGTTCTTCTGGGAGAGGGGGGTGGAAGAGGGGAGGCAGGAGGTCCGGACCCTTGTTGAGCACCACCACAGAAGATGCTTGGTTCTCAAGTGGTGAGTTTCACTCTTTTTAGGTAAGAAGATTAATCCTTTATAAAGTGCAAAAAAAAAGTTGTGATAATAGCTGCTCTGTTGGTATCCCTTGATTGAGAAAATACAGTATTTTAAGTATTTTACCTATTTATACCAATTTGATTTTCATAGAAACTTGGGAGGAATTATTACTCACATTCTACAAAAAGGAAATTGGGGAAAAGCTTACTCGGAGGTCATGCAGGAATACGGTATCAGAGATCTAGAATTGGGAGAGATCTTTAGTCATGTAATCCAGTCCCCTCATTTTTATAAATGAAGAAACTGAGGTAAGGACATATAGGCAGTGTCAGTATTTGAACTCATGACCCATGACTCAAAAGTCAGTACTCTATCCCCTGCACTATGCTGCTTTTTGGGATTAATTGGGATAATAAAGGTAAAGAACTTTATACATAGCCTCATCCTTATTAATTAGAGGCAGCTATCATCAGTAATTTTTACTTAGAGATAGTTATAGTTAGGTGGTCAGAATGGCAGGCCTGGGGTCAGGAAGACCTAAGTTTAAATTCTCCATCAAAAACTTACTAGTTGGACAAATCACTGTACCTGTGCCTGCCTCAGTTTCCTCAGAGAAGTGAAACAGTAATAGTACCTATCTCCCAGGGCAGTTTTGAGGCTCAAATAAGATAATAAAGTGCTCAGTACCTGCCTGGCACCTAGTAGGCATTGTATAAGCTGTTGTTATGTAAAGACTCCCAGGGAAGGCGCCTGGCTTTGTCCGTGCCGAATCTCTTCCCAGCCTGGCCCTGCTTTCTGCCTAGACTGCCGCAGAGATGTGTTCTCAATACTGCATCTCCATAGCTGATGTGAAAAAAGCTTGTTCAGAAATCAAAGACCTCATCCACGTCACCCCCATCCTCACAAGTTCCATTTTGGACCAGTTGGCCGGCCGGAAGCTCTTCTTCAAATGTGAACTCTTCCAGAAGACTGGGTCCTTTAAGGTAAGACCGAGGCTCAGATACTCACTTTGGGTTGGAATTTGGTCTTCTCCTGTCACAGGAGCTGCCCAGGCTCACAGGGGGCATGGTCTCCACTGGGAAGCACAGACCTCATAGGCCTCCAGAGACCAATTCTGGTCAGGAGCCCTTAATAGTGGCCAAAGTGATAGTATTAAGTATAATGGCACTTCTAGGAAATTGGATTCTAGCTCATTCCTAATGAATATATGGGAAGGAAAGAAAAGCCTCCTCTGAGATGCAGTGGGGCATGAGAAGATCCTCTCATCCAGTCATGTCAAACTTGAATAGAAATGGCTCCTTTGAATTAGAAAGCCAGAAATTATTATTATCTATGTTGTATTGTATTTTTATTTTAATCTGGTTCTGCACTGGTCTGAGGCTGAGTTGGATGTCTCTGCTCTTGTCCCAGTATTTTACAGTGTATTTAGGAATCAAGGTCTTGGTTCAAATTATTCTTGCTTTAGACACTTAACAGCTCCTGAGGAAATCACCACATTGTGCCTCAGTTTCCTCTCCTGTGAAATGGCTCCTAATGTTTCTTCTAGCTTTAAGTCTCTGTTCTCTCTCTCTGGGCCTCAGATTTCTGGGTTTGATGTAGTGTCATTGCTCCAAGGTCCCTTCCATCTCTAAATCTCTGATCTTCTGTCCTGCTAATTGTATAAAAAGAGGAAGGAATAACAGATGGACAGCCTGAATGTTTTCATTGGTAATGATGAGTGCTAAAAGACCTAAGAGGAGCATCTAGTAGGATGAGTTAATAGAAAGCCCTGCCCCTGAAGTCAGAGAAGTCCTGGGTTCAAATTCTGATAGTAACACTAACAGAGGGCTCAGTATACTTTCAGAGACTCAGTGGGGATAAGAATGCCAGTGGTATAAGGCCATAAAAATGAAAAACATTGTAGATAGGTCAGCCTGATGTGTGAATGCAGAGGCAGTCCCATAAGCACTCCGCAGAGAATCTGACAGATGGACAGCATTAATCTGGGAAGTACCTGTAATCAAGATAACTCAAAACAAAAGGAACAGCTCCTGGCTTTCAAGGCCGTTACTTTCTATAAGGGTGAGCAACATCAATAAATCAGCAAGTATTCATTAGGCACTTAGCGTGTTCTAGCTCTGGGGGATCCAAAGACAAAAACAGTTGAGCAGTCCCTGGTATTAAGGAACTTTCCTTATCTCTGGGTGGGAAACATCAATCAATTAGCATTTATTAATTACCCACTGTACGCAAGGCACTGGGGATACAAAAAAGAAATGATCCCTCCCACCAGGCACTCCCTCATTCTAATGAGGGAGACAAGAAGTCCAAAGATCACTAGTCACTAAAGAATTTTAAGGTGTTAGAGGGAAGTCAGGTTTGTTTCAGGGAGAAAGCAGAAGCAGGGGCCAACCAGCAGCCCGGAGGGAATGCACGTCACTGTAGGCCATGGACTGGGGAACCAAATAGTCCTTCCCATAATTGGACTCCAAGGCAGTGCAGAGGGACACATCCCCTCAGTAAGCAGTCTGAAATGCAGAGCAGCAGTGGGGATCACTGCCCTATCCCAAGGGCTGAGACCCAGGAAGAGAAGCCCCCCTGGGGGAAGAGGGGGAACTGGGTAGAAAATCCTAGCTGGAATTTTTTCCCAAAGCCTTTTCCCACAGGCTAAGAAGGACCCATGACCCTGGACTTCCAGGTTTATCACTACTGCTAGGTGATCTGGGAAAACATCTGGAAAAAGGGGAGGCTTGAGCTCGGAAGCCCATTTCTGACTTGTGGAAGAAAAGCAAATTCTTGGAAAGCAAGCAAAAAAACATCACAATGAACAAAACTCAAGACCTGCTGGTTAGAGGACCCTGGATCTAGAGCAGGAAGGGAGCTCAGAGGTCATGCATCTATCTCCTTCTCCCCCCCATTTTCCATATGAAGAAACAGACCCAGAGAGGCCTGAGATTGTCCAGGCTCATCAAACCAGGATGTGCCAGAGATGGAAGTTGAACAGTGGTCTTCTAAGGCCAGCTCTGTCTGCTAAGCTACACTCCTAAAACCTCTGTTGGCAAGAAGCTTATGGATCCCCTTGGTGAAATTCAAAGCCTGCCTCAGTCCCATACTGCCTACATTAAGGCCTCAGTAAAGTGAGGGAATCAGACTAATTCCTTATTTCCTTATTTTTTCTTCTTTATTTATTGTTTTTATTAATTATTTGCATTATTTATAATTAAGTTAATTAAACTTACACATTGCTTTATGAATCATACTGGGAGAAAAAAATCAGAACAAAAGGGAAAAATCATGGGAGAGAAAAAAATACAGAAAAAAGAAGTGAACCTAACATGTGTTGATTTATTTACATGCAGTCTTAGTTCTTTTTCTGGATGTAGATGGCATTTTCTGACAGAAATGTATTGGGTTTGCTTTGGGATAACTGGATTACTAAGAAGAATCAAGTCTTTCATAGTTGATCATTGCACAATCTTGCAGTTACTATATATAATGTATTCCTGATTCTGTTTGTTTTTCTCAGCATCAGTTCATATAAATCTTCCCAGGCCTTTCTGTAATCAACTTATTTATCATATTTTATGGAACGATAATATTCCATTTACCTTTATATACAACTTGTTCAGCCATCCCCCAATTGATGGACAGATATCTACTCTTTTTCCATTTCTTTGCCACCACAAAAAGAGCTGCTACAAACATTTTTGTACGTGTGGGTCCTTTTCCCTCCTCTATGATTTCCCTGGGATACAAACCTAGCAGTGGCATTGCTGGATCAAAGGGTGTGCAGTTTGATTGACCTTTGGGCATAGTTCCAGACTGCTCTCCAGAATGGTTGGACCATTTCACAATTCCACCAACAACAAATTCCAATTTTCCCACAAACCCTCCAACATTTATCATTATTTTTTCCTGTCATCTTAGCCAATCTGAGAGGTGCAATATACCTCAGAGTTGTTTCAGTTTGTATTTCTGTAATCAGTAGTGATTTAGAGTATTTTTTCATATGACTTTAGATAGCTTTAATTTTGTCATCTGAAAACCATCAGTTTATATCCTTTGATCAATTGGGGAATGACTTGTATTCTTATAAATTTGATAGTTTTTTATATATTTTCAAAATGAGACCTTTATCAGAAATACTGACTATAAAGATTTTTTCCCAGCTTTGTACTTTCCTTTTGATCTTATTTCTGTTGATTTTGTTTGTGCGATAACTTTTTTAATTTAATGTAATCAAAGTTGTCCACTTTGTCTTTCATAATGTTCTTTAATTCTTCTTTGATCATAAATTCCTCCCTTCTCCAAAGATCTGATAGGCTAATTATCCCTTGCTTTCCTAATTTATTTACAGTATCATCCTTTATGCCCAAATCATGTAGCCATTTTGACCTTATTTTGGTATGGGATGTGAGTTGTAGGTCTATGTCAAAGTTTTCTTATATCTTATTTTCCAATTTTCCCAGCAGTTTTTGTCAAATAGTGAGTCCTTATCTGTAATGTTTTGGTTAGCTTTCTGAAGATCTTGGGACCAGCCTTCGTTTCAGCCAAGTAATCACCACAAGAACAGCTAGGGATAAAGTCCAGATTCTTTATTGTCTCCTTCACTTGGGGCCTGGCTAGCTTTATGGAGGGCCTTCAGACGGGACTTGATTTCAGTGGAGAAATGAAGGAGAGCCATTCCAAGGAGCCTGATCAAAGATGGAATGTCCCTTGTCTAGTCCTTATTGGCTCTTATATACTCTATTATAATTATAATCTTGTAGAATAAGTGTCAATCTTGTAGAATTATATTAAGTACAAAGTACATGTACTGAACTAGAGAACTATTAATCACCAGCTAAACTGGATAACCATTGTCTTATCAATTCCCCTAAGTTAACTAAACCTTGTTATAAGAATCCTTGCCTCAAGTATATTTCTCCAGAGTTCTGGTCCATTACACTTATCCCAGAAGCTGGAGTCTTTGGGTTTATCAAACACTAGATTACTATACTTGTTGACTATTGTGTTTTGTGAACCTAACCTATATTCACTGATCCAATACTGTTTCTTAGCTAGTACCAAATGATTTTGATGACTGTTGCTTTTTAATATAGTTTTAGATTTGGTACTGCTAAGCCTTTTTTTTTTTTAAAGGCTGCTCAAAGTTTATTAGTTTCTGTTAAGTATAAAGTAAACAAAGTTCCTGAGGCTGCTGGAAAGCACATAGTTGATTCAAATAGTAAAGAAGAATAATTAATAGTCCAGGTTTTTACTTGTTCTTTGGTGCTTTGCTTTTGTCTTCCTTAAAAAATACACACACACACACACACACACATACGACACAAATACTTACGTAATTAAGCAACCTGTCTGTTCTAAGGGAATGGATGGGACAGAGAAGGGAGGAGTGCTCTGATGTCTTTAGAAGTGGGAGAAGCAGCAAGGAGGATCTTGCAGAAGGCTCAGTGCCGATTATCTGACAAGGGGCTTCCTCATGGCCTTAAGCCAGCTCACAGGTGATTGCGCCATGAGCAACCTGGATCATTCACTGGAGATTCCAATACAATGGTTATGAAAGGATGACTTGACTTTGTAAAGAATTCTGCCCACCTGTGACCAGCTTCTGATTTGGGAAGACCAGGATGGTAGGGGATCACTTTCCAGAGTACTCGGCCCTCCCACAGGAGCTGTTGCTGGAAGTGGAAGCCCAGACACCTTCAGTTAGTAGTAAACTGCTGGCAAGATTGCTGCCATGGTGCTTGTTCTTGTAATGATGTAAATCTTAGCAGCAGCTCTCCAGTCAGGCAGTGGACAGCTGTGGATGAACACAGACCTAGCTGGGGGGAGAATGCCTGGGGTCACAGAACCCATTTGTAAAGGAGATAAAAGAATACCCCATAGTAACAGGAAATTCGAGAGTTCCTTAGGTTTCCAAGCTAATTCTAGAAGCAGATCAGGGTCCTGCATGGCTCTAAATTTATTAAACAGCCTTGTTTCTTCCTTTTGCTAATGAGTTATCTTGGACAGGTTGCCACCTTGGGCCTGTTTCCTTCTCTCTAAAATGGAGTCAGATTAGACACACAGACTGGCTCTATGATACTGAGCCTCTGCCACCTCCCTGGTATGATCCTATGAGACTCTTACCCAGGATCCAGCTGTGATGTTCACATGGGCAGCTCTTGGTTCAGATGTGACATTTCTTTCTGCCCATAGATTCGGGGGGCCTTCAATGCCATTCGGAGCTTGACCTCCAACACTTCTGGAGACAGGAAGAAACCCAAAGCTGTGGTCACTCACAGCAGTGGGAATCATGGCCAGGCGCTCAGTTACGCGGCCAGACTAGAAGGTAGGAGAATGGGTTGCCATTCACATCCTGATTCTGACCCCGGCTCATCTCTGATATGGAGAGTTCTAGTGCTCCCCACCTCAATGCCCTTCCCTCCTTCTTCCCTCCCTCCCTCCCTTTCCCTTGTAAGAGAAGACTTATAACTTCATAGTGCTAGAAGAGAGAGCAACCGTTAATATGTCAGTGGTGTTATGTCCCATGCTTCCAATGGTCACCAGAACGGAGAACTCCTTCCTTCTCTCCTTGTTTTCTGTTTCATTCTCTACCTACCTATCATTCTTCCCCCTGCCTCCCACTAGAGCATAAACCTCTCGTGAACAGGCTTTCATAGTTTTGTCTTTGTGTCCTTGGCACCTAACACAGTGCCTGGTACACAGTAAGCAGTTAATAACCCACAGAGTGCTTTATTTGAATCCAAAGCCTGCTTCTGACTCCTGACTGCATGACACTGGGTAAGTCAGGCAACCTTTCCAAACTCCAGTTTCTTCCTTTGTAATATAGCTGCCCACAGTACCTAATTCACAGGGGCTACTGATTTTCCAGGGAGGTGATGTACCTATGGGGTACCCATCCAAAGGGATACAAGTATCTATCTGCAGGTGTGCCATCCAAAGAGGGATGTGCTCAGTCAGAAGACCCCCAGATCTCATCCTGGATTGAGAGCTTGGGTGGGGTTTCATCCCAGGGCTCCCCATCTTTCTCATGTCCAGAACTATTTGGGCAGGTGCTCTGGAGAGGCCTTTGGTCCCCTTCTCAGGAATATTTTTTTTAAGTGAATAAAGTAAAATGACAGAATTACCAAGGAAAACCAATGATGTTGAATCATCAAATTTTTTTTAAACCAAGTTCCCAGACCTCTCTGCTCTACCCCAACCCTGCCCCTCATCCTATAGTCCAAAGAATCAGAAGCTGACTAAGAATGGAAAACACCACTCTTAAGTGCCAGGCTTTGAACCCAGACCCCTCAACTCCCAGGGCTCCCCACTGCTAGCAACTACAGATGTTTCTTTCTTCAGGAATTCCTGCCTATATTGTGGTCCCAAGAACAGCCCCTTCCTGTAAGAAATCTGCAATACGGGGCTACGGAGCCACCCTAGTAGACTGTGAGCCCAGTGATGAGGTAACAGGCCAGCTTTCATGAGACAGCCAGTATCACTATCTTATTTCATGGGTTTATTTGCCATTACCCACAAAACAAGGGTTATTTTTATGGTCACATTCTCTCCCTGTAGTCGAGAAAAATGGTGGCAGCCAGAATTGTGAAGCAAACCGAAGGGATAATGGTACATCCCAACCAGTGCCCAGCTGTGATGGCGGGCCAAGGCACCATCGCTCTGGAAGTGCTCGAGCAGGTGAGGAGCCTCAGTCTCTAACTCTGGTGGTATAAGCCAGCAGCTGCCTTCCCAGCCTGATAATGTTCCCTCACAGACAGTTCTGCTTTCATGCAAGTTTAATTCGGCCATGTCTATTTTGTGTGTTTTACTATCATAGGTTCCCAAGGTGGATGCCCTAGTGGTACCTGTAGGGGGTGGAGGGATGATCTCAGGAATAGCAATTACAGTCAAGGTAAGACCCTTCTTCTAGTCAAGGAAACTTCATTTTATCTCCATGGTCAATATGGGTAGATTTTTTCTTCTGAGCCATTGATTTTCCTACCACTCATACTAACCACAATTTTCTTCCATCCCTTTTATCCAAGAATAAAAGTGAAACCAGTTTTACAAAACCTACACAAAACTAATTTTTGCTAATTACGTGACATTCCACATCCAGTTCCAGCTCAGCACAGAAACAAATGGAGGGGGATAGGCTGTGGTGACACTGCTGAAAAAAAATACGAATTAGTAGAATTGGTCCGCGAGAAGAAGAGCTACACAAATTGCTCATTACTCTCCAACCTAGTGATTAGGATGCCAGGACCACACACTTCAGGATATTATTGCAAAGGGGGAAAAAAATCTTGTACAGAAAAATTCTGAACCTTATTCCTAGTGGCTGAAGCAAGTGAAAATTTGTTACAGGTGAATATGGCTAAAAAAATGTTTTTTACTCTAGACTGCTTTGACTGCTTCTTTAGTAGTAATAATTCCTTGTTTGCAAGTCAAGGCCTGTATGTAGCTGTATATACTTGGCTTTTATTTTTCCCCTTCCCCCCAATCCTCTCCTTTGGCCTCTTCCTGCCCCATCCAGTTTCCTCTGGAGGCAAAGTGCTAGTTGGCAGGGAGCCCCTGAGCTCTGCTCTAGCATGCTGGCTCCCCACTTTCTATTCAACCCTTCTGGGCTTCAAATGACACAAAGAGCTGCCAGATCTTGCAATGCACTTTATTTTCACATCCATTCTTTTGAGGGCTCTTAAGGCTCTCCACACAAACAGTGACCACGGTTCGGCCCAATGCCGGACACCTGTCACTCTCCTGACAGGCTCTGAGACCAGAGGTGAAAGTATACGCCGCGGAGCCCTGTAATGCTGATGACTGCTTCCAGTCCAAGCTCAAAGGAGAGCTCACCCCTAACCCTTCTCCACCAGACACCATAGCAGATGGGGTTAAATCGAGCATTGGCCCCTATACTTGGCCTATTATAAAGGACCTGGTGGATGAAGTCTTCACTGTCACAGAGGATGAAATTAAGGCAAGAAACCTCAGAAATGGGGGGGGGGGGGGGGGAGGAGGGAGGTTGTATATGAAGGCAAGAATGCTCAACTTAGCAGAGGCAGAGGGCCCCGGGGACACTGGGCTCCACCCTACTGTGGACCAAGATGCCCAGTGCATAAAGCATGGACCCTGCAGGGAGGTGATGTCCCCATTAAGCTGAGCCATTAGAAGTGACCAAAAATAAGGCATTGAGATGCCCCAGGCCCTCTTGCTCCACACCGGCTTTTTCTTCTGGGCCCACAGCATGCCACGCAGCTGGTATGGGAGAGGATGAAGCTTCTCATCGAGCCCACGGCTGCAGTGGGAGTAGCTGCTGTGCTGGGTGAACGGTTCCAGAAGATGCCCGCTGTGCAAAATGTCTGCGTGGTTCTCAGTGGGGGGAACGTGGACTTGACATCCCTGGGATGGCTGAAGGGAGCAGAGGAGACCCAGCTCCCTCCAGACTGAGAGGTATGTGCGCTTTCCCCCTCCCTTCCCTTTTCTGCAGGAGCCCCAGGGGAGGAGAGCCTTGTCCCACACCTGTTTGGGCCAACAGACAGCAGGATGATAGAGCCTACTTAAGCAGCATAAGTTGCTTATTCCATATCTACTTCTAGCCCAGGGGAGGTTTCCTCATTTGACCAGGGCCTGGGCTCTGGCACGTAAGGATCATAAGTCCATTTGGGGAAGACCCGTTTGTAGAGATTCATCAGCACTGTGTCCTGAGACTTCAGCTGTCCATCAAATGTGCACTTCATGTGGCCATGAGTACCTAGGGAGCAAAGAGCGAATTCCAGAAGGGGCCCCCTGAACAAGTTTCCCCTGTAAAAATCGGGACGGAGGCTTGGCCAAAGGCAGAGTGGATGGACTCCCAGGTCCCCCCCAATTCTGCCTCCACAATCCTACAAAAGCTACACAAGCAGTAGCTCCAGAAGAAGATACCCTGTGGCGCATGGCCATCAGAGTTGCTGAGCCTGTGTTAACCCTACCCCAACTGCACAAACTGTCCTGTCATGGGTTCAAACACTGAAACTGTTGTCACTTCCAGGGACCGAGTCCTGAAGCCCAAACTCACTCACCAAGCGGCTCCTTGATGTGTCCTCGGCGACCCCATTTGGTTCTCAATTCCACTGGTTTAAACCATAACACATCCTCTAAGATTAAAAACATCCATGAAGAAGTGTTTTAGTAGGCCTCATCTATTAAGGGCCAGGTGCATGATTACAGAATACAGGGGGGAGGAGGGGAAATCTTTGCACCCAAGGGAGGCAGAAAATGGGGTATGTACACTCAGCTTTGAAGAGAACTAGGGATTTTAAGTAGGTGTGAGGAAGGAGGACACAAGTAGCATGGAGGCCACAGAATGACCAGGAGCACAAGCAAGGCTGTCACCTCAGGACCCCTCATGAGAGCCGCCTGAAGGCTCCAAGATGGCTGGGAGGACTCTGAGGGAGCAGCAAGACCTCTCAGTCAGAATCCAATATTAGAAAGGACCAGACACAGCCTCCAATTCACCCCACTAGTGTAAGAAACCAAGGCTCTGGAGGGAGAGGGGCAGGGCCAAGGCCCGGGGCAGGATATGCACTTCTCTTGCGGTTAACACTTTGCCAAAGGACCCCTTGAGTCAGTCATATCATCAGTGACACCCTCGGAGAGCCAAAGGCTACCAGAGTCTCCCTGTCACCTACCTCTGTTAAAGAACATGTAACGGACCACAGCCATTTTGGTTAAGATCTTGAAAGGATGCCCACTCAGCACCAGTCTCTTGATGACCATCCTGTCCGGATTCACTGAGAGGAGGGACCCCGTGGCAATGAGGCTGTGCTTGCCTAGTGGATTTGGGGGACGATACATAGTGATCCATGGAGAACAGCAGAAATAAGGCAGCCAGCCACTCACTAGCAGGGCTTCCCATTTCAGACTTTAATCCCTTCCAAAAATGAAGGTAAACCCAGAAGGAATTGGAACCTCTCTTGCCTGTCCTATCCCCCAGAGAGTTCTCTGCTAAGCTATCCAAGAGCAGCCTTTCTCCACAGATTCAGACCCAGCTAGGCAGGATGCAGTGACCCTTTCTAAAAACACGTTTGATTCTCACCCAGTGAAGCTTCCTCCTCAGCCCCCCAGGGGACCCTTCAGGCTCCAGTGCTCACCATCAGGCTTCTGTTTGAAGAGCAGCACTGAGGCTGGAGGGAAGGTGATCGGGGCATAAACAGTCACCACTAAGGCCACATCAGGACGAAGGAACCTCTCTGCCTTGTGCTTATCCGCTAACAAGGGAAAAAAAGTTAAATAGCATCTGGGGCTCAGAAAAATATGCTTGTCCTTGGGCAGCACACTCCGCTAGGCTCAGGACAGATAGCCACCTCTAATGAGTTCCTGGGATCCTAAAGACCATCGGGCCACTTTACTGACCACAGCCAGCTCACCCACCACCCTGCCCTTGTTAAGAGACCATTCCGTTCTGAGGCCTGCACTAATCTAATCACTTCAGTCTTTGCCCCTGTCCCAAATGACAGACAGTAGTCTCAAAGGTCTCATGTTATTTCAACCAGGGAAAGAACATGCGTCCAGAGGCCCTATCCCTAGCAGGGGGCTGGTTTATATCCCTGCAAGGCACTATTTTAATACCCAGAGAAAGTCACTTAACCCCAAAGCCTCAGGCCCGCTTTTCTAAGCCCAGATGAGAAGCAGTCATAGTTCACAAGATTGTTGGAAAAGCCAAAAAGAACGCACAGCAAACACAAGGCTGCCAGTTCACAGCTATTCCCAAAATTTGCCCAAATGGCCCAGGAGCCCCGGCCCCCTCCCCCTCAAGCTATGGCAGCTATAGACCTGCAGTGTGCTGGGAATAGAGAGGCGAGGCCCGGAAGCGACGGAAGCCGCAATGGAAGATCATCTCCTCTTTGGATTTCACAGGCTCCTCGTTCCCGGGGTGTCTCCTCACCACCATGTTCAGCACCGACATCTACAGGATCAGGAAGATGTGCTGACGTGGGCAAATAGGCGCCCTCAGCTCGCAATGAGCCAGTGAATAGCCCAAAGCATTCAGAGAGGGGCAACAAGACACCCCCACCTGCCCCCCCAGGACAAATGTCCCTACTGCCCCCTGCACATCTGGGAGCCAGGTGTTCTGAGGGAGGGCTGTCACTGCCAGCACCCAACCACAGGCACCCCCGCTCCAGCCCAGCTGATGACCCGCACGTCCCCCACCTTGACTAGCAGGCCAGTCTGTTCTAAAGGTGGTGGCGCCCCACGACAAAGCTGACCCCCCCCCCCCCCCGAGGAAGAAGCCTCAGAGCCACACAGAACGCATCACTGAGATGCTTCAGACAGGTTCAGACATACTGGCACCCACCATCACTGGCTTCTCCATCCTCCTGAGGAGCCCACCCAGGAAAAGAAGCCCCAGGTTCCTAGCCCAGGCAAGGACAGCGGCAGCTCACCTTCTGCTCATGCGGCAGCAGGGAAAATGCGACCAGAGGCGCGCCCTGCCCGAAGCTCTCACCCACAGAGGCAGGAACCCCTGTCACGTGCAGGGTCACGTACCATCCAACCTGCCAAGAGAAGCCGGGCAAGTCCAAGGTGGAGCGGACCCCCGCTGGGGAAGGCAGGACCCCCCCCCACCCCCACTAGACCACCTTGGGCTTGGAGGCTTCAGGGCATCACACTGAGGCATCACCAAGACTCAGCCAGGTTCAGACATTGTAGCCAACATCATGAGCACCTCCTCCCTAAAGCAGCATAGGCCATGACAGACCTGGGCGAGGCAGCTGGGGGTGCCAGAGGGCACCATACATGGCCTCCAAGGCATGTCAGCTGGGTGACCCTGGACAAGTCACTCCACCCTGTCTGCCTCAGTTTTCCCATCTATGAAAAGGAACCTAAGAGAATGACACACCACTCCAGCACTTTGCCAAGCAAATCCCAAATGGGGGCACGAGCCAGATACCTCAGCCCCTTCAGATTCCTCTTCCTCGACCTCCTTAAAGATCCGTTTCCTAGTTCTGGAAAAGTCCTGAAACTGAAAGATCCGTGCATAATCCTGGGGCAGGTTTTCCTTAGGATCCCACGGGGACGTCCGGAAGCTCTTCAGGCCTCTGTACTTCTGAAACCTGGACACAGACATGCCAGAGAAATGAGCCAAGCCAGGAACTTTGTGGAACCTGCTGGGACTTCTTCCTTCCCAATCTACAGGATCCATAGAAGAACCCAAGTGAGGACTTCCCAAGACCGTCCAAAGAGAGAACTCAAGCCAAGCCTGGACCCTCTAAGCTCCAAGCTCACTCAGGCCAGGGCTAAAATGGCAGCAGGCCATAAGGACACCTCACTCAGAGCCCCCAAATTTCCATCCTGATGTTGGCGGAGACTTAGGCCAGGTCTTCCCTAAGTGAGACAGAGAAAAGCACCTGTCCCCCAGAAGAGCTCATAATGGAGAGGACCCCTGCTGGGGCCAAGGGCCTAACCTCAGCTGGGACAAGCTTGTTCATTTTGGGATCCTGATCTGCCCCTCCATGAGCAGCCCAGTCTCTTCTTCCATAAAGACAGGCCCGATTCTCTTCAAGTCCTGACTTCTCCAAGGAGCTTGGATCTTTAGGCCTTCACAGAATTCACTAGGAGAGGGGCCAGAGCTAAGCGGCCCTGGGGAGAACTAGGGATCAGTCGTTACACTGTTCTCAAGTCCGAGGGGCTGCCTTTGCAAGGAGGAGTCTGCACAAGCTTCTAATGGGGATTCTTTTTCCAGAGAGGGTTTAGAGTGGCCCTTCCCCCTGGGTCTTGGGGCCAGAAGGGCCCTCCCAGGCTCCCTGATCTAGAGGCCGCTGAGCAAGTTTCAGAGACCAAGACAGGCTCAAGACCAGGAGTTGTAGGGGCAAGTCTTCCTACCGGCCGTGCCAACCCTGATTCTTGCCCGTCTACCACAGTGCAAACAAGAGCCAACTGACCGGACTCTTGCTGCCACATCTCTGGGGGTGTCCACTTCATCTGGAAACATCTCGTCCAGCCTTTCCTGCTTGTATTTCTCCAGCATTTGTTCCTCGGCCTCTCTGTCAATCTTCTCATCATATTGGTCGTCCCGAACAGACTCCCCCAAGGTCACGGTCTCACATTCTTCCTCGCTCCCTTCAGCCTGGAGACAGGAATACAAGTTTCATCTTGAACAAGCAGCCTAATCTCTGGGCTTGCACTTCAGCGGCAGTCCTGACCTTTCCCGGATAAGTCTGAGCAAGTAACTCAAACAACCCTGTGGCAGAGAAGGCAGGGACCTGGCTGAGGGTCAGGTGAGAGCTGTGCCTCCACGAGGGTGCTGAGAACTATGAAAGGCTAAGGAAACACCGATTCTCAGCCAGTCTGCCATGGAGCCCTTCCTTGTCTGCTTCAGTGCCTACTTTCCACCACTGTGGGTCAAGATCCCATATGGGGTTTTACAATATGGGGGTTGTAAAATGTTATCAGTAAATGTCTGACATTTATGTTATATACCTGGGATCACACCAAAATTTCTTGGGTAAAAAGGAGTTGTGAATAGAGAACGTTTAAGAAGCCCTGGCTCGGCTTCAGGCTATCAAAGCTTCAGACCTGGCTAGGGCCTTGTCCTCAGCAATGAAAGCAGCAGAGCTGGCTCACCTCTGAATCCTCCTCCTCCATGAAATCCTCAGCCTCTGAATCCTCCTCCTCTTCTTCCTCCTCTCCACTGCTGCTGCCTTCCTCATCCACAATCCACTCAGCCTGGTAGCTGGATGTGCCCTTGGGGACTTTCTTCACCACTTTGGCTTTTTCCTTTAAGAAGGCTGTCAAATGAATTTGGGGTTAGGGATAATGGGAACAATTTGTACTGCTGGACTATGCATTTCTGTTATACTTGTCTTGTTCTCTTATATGGGAGAGGATTAGAAGGGAGAAAATAAATAGTTGCTAATTAAAAAACAAAATGGAAAAAAGTTTTAAGGAATTAAAAGTCTACCAAAGTATGATCTAGCTAAGGGGGTGCTCAAAGTACTCTCACATGCAGTGCCCAAAGCGACTCTCTCTATAAGGAAATCTAGAAGACAAGAATAAAAACTACTTGCAAAGAAAATTCAGTCACTGGCCTCTTTCCATGTGACATCAATAGATCCCAGTTCCCCACCTGCAAGAGCCCTCTCCTAACTCCACTCTTGCTCGCACAGATCAAAGCTTCACTGTTCTTCCCCCTATCCTCACCCCGAGCCTGGCTGCCTGGGACTTCATCAGCGCCAAAGGAAATCCAGGATCCCGGGAAAACAGCATGGAATGACCCCAAAGGACACCAACCTTTGGCCTCATTCAGTTCCTCCTCTGTGGGCCACGTCTGTTCTCCCTCCATGGGGTCCGGAACCACCTCTGACTGGAGAGACTCCTGCCGAGCAGGGTCTGCTTTCACTAGAACCTTGATGTCCTCCTCCATCTCGGACGCACCATCGGCATCCGCAGCATCGATCTGGGAGAGAAGGGTGGCCGGCTGCTCAGTCTGCCCCTTCCTCACTGGGCCCCCCAAACAAGACACTTCAGAACCAGGCTGCCCCCCATGGCGCCATCAGATTCTCCAGCTGCTCTCCCACGACTTGTCATGGGGGAGCCAACCCAGCGTGCTTTTAGCATTCATTCTTAGGGGCAACCGCTGGGGCAATAGGGTCCTAGAGTGGGAAATAGGAAGGCTGGAGGTGGGCCCATGCCCCACACGCGTCTGCTCCCAAGCAACTCACTTAGCCTCCTTTGGCCTGTATTAAATGAGGATAATCACAGCACCTACTCCCCAGGTTGTTATAGAGATCCAATGAACTATCTGTGAAGCCCTCTGCCGACCTTCCAGGACCATAGACATCTTTGCTGCTATTATTTTCCTAAGGGTTCACTTCACAGCAGGCTTAGTGTTCATTCTGAACTAAACTCAGCCTTGCTGAGGCAGCCCAAGACTGCAATTTTCCAGTCTCCACCACGGCCACAGACAGGGTCGTGGGCAGAGAAGCTCTGTGGGATTAACGGAACTTTATCTCAAGACAAGGCAAGCACAGAAGACTCCCCTCCCCACTCGTCTTTCCTACATTCTGTCATTTTTCAGAGACATCCCACTCTCCGTGACCCCAGCTACTACGAGTTAAAGGTAGCATTTGAATTTCGGTCTGGCACTCTATAAACTCTGTACCACCTAGTTGCCACACTGATCTTCCTTAAATGCTGCTTTCCTAAAATGCAGGATTCCAAGGAGCCTGCTCCTAACTTTCAATGGCTCCCTATACCCTAAGCCACTGGTCAGGTTGGTTTCCACCCACTTCGATAACTTTCACCTATCCACCACCACTTTCCAACAACATTCCAAGCAGCACCATTGGCCCAGCCCAGTAAGCACTTATTAAGCACCTCCCATGTGCCAATGCAGATCTACAGAATTGGCCAAAACGAATATTTCTTTCTAGTAATGAGACCAAAAAAGATTTAAAATGACACGTGCTGCCAGCTTCTTTGGAAACCAGCAGTTACTGGTAGCCACAGCCCAGTCCACAATATCACATACCTGCATTGCCATGTCCGTGCCTTTGCTGGACTTAATCACTCTGGGATTTAGAGGAAAGGGGTCTGTGGGGGCATCAATCTGCTTGATCTGAAAATCACCATGTCCAACAATATGCAGGAGACGGTTTACGTTGAGAGTCTGCCCACGAACATAGCCTGACAATTTTAAGGTGCCCACCGAGCTGCTCTCTTGGCTGGGTACAAAGTCAGCAGTGTGGGCAAACAAGTAGGAACGCCGGTCTCGAAAGGCCAGATGCCTTTGCTTCTGGTTAGCCAGCTGTCGAAGGAGCAGTACAGCGTCCTGCGGGGTGTCCAAATGGAGCAGTTTGTCTCCAGGGAATCGCTTCTCTAAGACCTTGCTCAGCTTCTTCTTGGCATCTGCTTGTTTCTTTGGGAGAAGGCTCCCAACCCCCTGGATGGCTAGAGCTGGGCACAAAAGAGATTTTGGTAGTTAGAAGCCTTGGTAACTAATTGCAGTTAATGAACCACTTACCCTACACTGAGCCCAGAGCAGACAAGGGACTCAGGTAGATATGCCACAAACCTAGACCCTCAACCAACACTGGACAACTAAACAGCCCCCTAAGATGGGTGATAATCATAACCCACTTACAGTAGGTGGGAAGGCCTTGGGCAAAGAGGCAAGAGAGGCAGTAATCTCCTGTGCTGTCCCAGCCCTCCATGGGCTCCAGAATAAACAGGATGCTATCAGCCACTTTGGCCAGGTCCAATACAGTGTGCAGATCCCCTGGATTCAGAAGACAAAGTCAAGATGGGATGAGCAGGGAGGACAACAGCACTTAACCACCCCCGGCAGCCCAGGCCAAGCCCACCCCAGGCGCCGCCTTTGGACTTCACCCACCTGGCTGTGCAGCCGTGAAGAACCAGCGCCGCTTCAGCTGAGGGCAGAGCAGCACAAAGCTGGGGGTCCCAGCCCGCTCCCCCGTAGGCACCGACAGCGGGTCTGAGCTCCGGAGCAGCTGCAAAGCCTGGCCCAGGGAAACGCTGGCGTGCAGGGGCACCAGCAGCACCTGATGAGGCGGCCCATCCTTGCTGCCCAGGTGCCTCTTCTCCGCCAAGACCTGGGGGCGAGGAAGGGGCGGTGAGACCCTCGCGGGGGAAAAGGGGGCTTGGGCCGAGTCTCCCACTGCGTTGCCTCCCTGGCGGAGACGCCGGGCCGCTCTCTGTTCTCCCGGAACCCGTGTTCTTTATGAGAAGGAGGGAGGGACGGTCCAAGAAAGACCGCACGTGGGGGCAGTGTGAGCCGCCAAGGGCCGCACCGCAGGCTCGGGAACTGGGAGCCTCATTTCTTAGATCGCTTTGAAAACAGTGTGGAGGATAAAGAAAGGAGCCTGGAAACACTTCCAACAGGTAACAGACGGGGCTGAACCACAGCAGAGGGCCGCAGACGCGGCGGGGGCAGCACCTCGGGCGAGGCCGAAGGGAGCCTCCAGCTGCCCACCCCCACCCCGCGGGGACGGCCTGCCTCTCCCAGGGCACTGCCCACGGGGGCCCGCGCCACCCCTCCTCTCTCCCGGGCCTCACCGCCTCCTTCTTCTGCTTCCGGAGCTGGTTGGCCCGGTGCCGCTGGTCCACTCGGCTAAGCTCCTTCCTCACTTTCTTGCTCTGGACTTTCACGGCCACGCGACCTGCAAGGCACGAGGGTGAGCCGAGGGCGCTACGGGAGCCGAAGCGGGTCAGGCGCGGTCGACAGCGCAGGGCCGAGGAGGGCCCTAGGGCGGAGGACTTCCTGTGCCGGCAAGGACGGCCAAAAGGCTGAGTTGAGCCGTCCTTCTACCCGCCCCAGGAGCACCTCACCTTTGCCGTCCCGCTGAGCGGAGCCCCGACTCCGGTGTCTTCCGCTCTTGTGAGTCTTATTCTTCTGCTTGAGCGGGCCGGAGCGATGAACCGCCATCTTTCCCCACGTGCGGCGGCCTTCTACTTCCAGTCCTAAGCCAAGTATTTCCGGTGCCTCCAGCAAGGAGGCCTGAGTGGGTGGAGGCTCTTCCACGGGGCGGAGTTTCGCTGGAGAGGGGCGGGGCTTCCGCCAATTCCAGGGGTAGCTCCCGCCTTAGCCAATGGGCGAACAGTATTTGAGACCCACCGCCTACTTCTAACCTTTCCTTAGGTGGGCACGTATGAACTGGGGGCTTTAAAAGAAGTTCTATGAGGCGCCCTAAGGAGCCTCGCTCGTTCCTTGGAGTTTACGAGAACCCTCCTTCGGTTGGAGAGCAAGATTGGCCATTTGCTGATGACTGGGGAGACCCCCTCCCCCCAGGCCCTTCTGAACTCCGGGGCCGCTGGGGCAGCAGCCTGCAGGTGCTCGTGGTTTCTTGGGTTTTCTTCTCTCCCTCTTGGGCCTCAGTGCCTCTGGAGCAAGACCCCTGGTTTCTAGGTGTGGGGTGGGTAACTCGTCCGAAGAATTTCCTGTGAACTGAAGGATTTAGAACCCTAAGCGCTCTGGGAGATGATCTCATCACCTCGTCAATAGAATTGATTAAGCCTTAGGGTGGGAGATCGGTTTTTTTCACAGATTAATTTTTATGGAAATATTTTGCATCACTTCACCTGTGGTTTGTTAATTGTGGGTGAGAATAAGGGAGAAAACCTAGAACTCAAGATTTTTTTTTTTTTTTTTTTACTGAGGCGGTTGGGATTAAGTGACTTGCCCAGGGTCACACAGCTAGGAAGTGATCGGTGTCTGAGGCTGGATTTGAATTCAGGTCCTCCTGACTTCAGGGCTGATGCTCTATCCAGTGCACCACTTAGCTGCCCCTAGCACTCAAATTTAAAAACAAAAGTAAGCTTTTTTTCTTGTTTTGAATGTAACTAAGGAAAATATTAAATAAATAAAAGAATCGATTAATCCACCACTATGTGCCAGGCTGAATGCCACAAGGCAAAAAAAAAAAAAAAAACCTCTCAATTTTCTAGATCTCTCTCACTTAAAACAAAAGGAATCTGGCTCAGCCAAGGGAAAAGCTCCTCAGTCTAAGCTCCTCTCCTCTAACTTCTGGAACTGGATCGAAGCCAATGGCTTAGATTTGACACAAGTCCCTTCACCTCAGTTTCCGCCTCTGTAAAGTGGGTCAGTCTCTACAGTCTCTTCCGGCACAAGCAATCCTGTATGTCTCATTGCTGGCCAAACTAAACCCGACGACTTCAAGACCCGGAGTTTGCCACCCTACGATAGCTCCCCACCCCACCAGCTGTGGATCGTAAACAGGTGGTGCTCGCCCTGGAACGAATCCCGAAGCAGAGTTAAGTCAACCAACGTATTTGAGGCATCTTCTAGCCGCCTGGCGCTGTGCTTAGCGTTGGGGATTCAAATGAAAGCAAAAAACAAAGAAGAGCTTAGTCTAACTGGGGAGACTTCACACAAACAACTCGTTACAAAAAGACAGAGTCAGATATAAATGGAATCCTCAGAGAGGAGGCAGAGTAGCGGAAGGAGTGCCAGCGATCCCTATTTAATCACTCGGATCCCCAGGCTCCGGGCTGGGGTGCTTGTACAGCCTCTGGGGTGCTTGTCCAGCCTTAGGGTTGCCGGCTTGCCGAGGGCTCCGCCCAAGTCGGGAGCGAGGGGCGGAGGTAGCCCTCCGCTAGCCCCTGAAGGACCCTGCCGCAGTTGCGGGGTTCCCTACGTGCGGGGCTCCGCTCCTGTCGCCCAAGCCCTCGAACTGATCTAACGGGAGAAGCCGTTATACTCGGCTTGCATTCACCTTTGGGGCGGCTACTTTTAGTCGGGTGAAAGATCCCCCTTCTCTCCCCACTTCCCGACCCAGGGAAGCGCGGTTGCGTTCTCCATCCTCTCCTTTTGCCAAGCCTCCCACTTCCCGACCCAGGGGGGCACGACTGCATTCTCCCCCTCCCCCCTCCGCTCCCTGGTATGGAGCGGGGGACATTCACGAAGCGCCAGGCGCACGCCCTCCCGGCTAGGGGTGCGGGGGTGGGCGGGGGGAGCCCGTTGCCATGGAGGCTGCCGCTGGATGGCACGCAGCTCCCCGGCCGGCCCTCCCCGCTTCCCCCGCCCCAGGTAGGCGCTGCCTCCCCTCCCGCCTCCCCAAGCCCCCCCGGCCGTGGGAAGGGGCCGGGCCAGCCTCCTGACGTCTGTCTGTGCCGGGCTCGGAAGATGGCTGCGGAGCCGAACGGCGGGCAGCGGCTGCGGCGGTGGCTGCGGGGCGCCGGGAGCGCGGCTGGCCGGGGCTCCGCCTTGCCCGCGGGCAGCTGAGCCGCGGAACACCGCACTAGGCGCGGCGGCCAGCGGCAGTAGCCGGGGCTAGCCGGCGCTGCGCTCCGCTCCCCCGGCACCATGAACCGCACCGAGGACGCAGTCAAAGAGAAATTGCTGTGGAACGTCAAAAAGGAGGTGAGGTCCGCGCTGGGGGCGTAAGGAGCCCAGTCCCGGGGTCCCAGTGGGTGCTCCCCAACAAACCTAGCGTGGGTGGGAGAGTAGGACATCCAAAAGGGCCAGCTCGGGGTGGTCCCTTACTTTAGGGCCCCCTTCTTGCTTTGGAGGGACCCTCTTTATTTGGGAGGACCCTCCCCGAGAGGGGGGAGTCTCTCCCAGTGTTCCCCCGTGCTTGTTTTCTCCGCGGTCCCTGCAGCTCCCCACCCTATGACGGCAGCAGCAGCCTGGGGAACGGGGTGGGGGAGTGGGAGGGGGAGCGATGGTTGTTCCTCTGGAAGGGAGATTGGGGCTGGGGGGGGGGGGAGGGAGAGAGATACTATTCATTCATCTGAAGCCCTGCAGGAGAGAGGTACGGGGGCGGGGTTTCTCTTTGGATTCCCTGGGGTACCGGGGCAATTCAGGGCACCAGCCCCAGCTCTGGGGCTCGAGGGTTATAGAAGTTGGATGCCTATCTCGTCCTGCTCCTCGCCCCCACCCCACCCCCGCACCCGCTCACGGGACGAAGGACTTTGCTACAGAAAGGTTTTCCCCACCCAGACAGATTGTCCCTCCTCCCATTCCCTTAAGCCAAGCTACTGCCCGATTCTTGCCTGAGAAAAACCCGCCCGATCGTCTATATTTTCAGTGGAAGGAAACGCCTGTACTTTCCTACTAGAGCTCCCCCACCCCACCCCCCTTCCCAGTTTCCTTCTGCCTTGCCACTCTGACCTCTTCTATTCCCGGTGGCTATCCGATGTCCCCCTCCCCCTTCCATCAGTGTGATTCTCTCTCCCTTGGAAGTGTCTTAGCTGCCCTGCCATGTTCTCTTCCTTTAAGGGGTTCATTTCTAAAATGTCCAGTTAACCCAGAAGCATTTATTATTCTACCCAAGCCAACGGGAGCCCCTTTCTCTGCATCCTTCTTGACTTCCTCCTGGCTTTGGGGCCCTGTCTTGGAACCACATATATCCCCACACCCACACACCCCAATTCCATAAGAGGAAATGCCCCTAGTGAAAAGAGTTTCCAAAGCCTAAAAGGAAAGGGGAACTTGGGGGAGGAAGGATGCTGAGCTCTGTGCCAGACTTCAGGAAGCTTGATGTGGCAGCCAATTTCAGGACCCAAGGTAGACTGGTCTGGGGGTCTTTGGAGTAGGGATACCACTTCTTATAAAGACTTCCCCTTTCCCTTCTCCAGGAAGAACTGCCAGATTTCTCTCTCTCTCTCTCTCTCTCTCTCACACACACACACACACACACACACACACACACACACACACACACATACACACATACACACACACACAAATTTAAAGCTAACTGCCTCTCCTTTGGCTGACTGAGAGAGACTAGATATAGAGTCAACAAGTATTTGTTAAGGGTTTCTTATGTGCTAGGCACTCCACTATAGTGCTTGATAGATAGGTACAAAGAAAGGCAAAGACAATCCTTGCCCTGAAATATTGAATATACTGGTTTCTCCTATTAGTGAGGAGATTCCCAAATGCACCTGGATGAACATAGCCAGGAAGACATTAAAGACGCCAGATCCCCAGACAAGCAGGCTGATGACCAACTGAATCTTACCCAGGGGAAATAAAGAAAACCAGCTCACAAGTAGAAAACAAAATCCGTTCTCGGGGGAGATGGGCCGGGTGGTATGGGAAGCAGGACACAGTGGTAAAAAAGCAAAGTAGGACAAAGAGCCTAGGCTACCCAAGCTATATTTGGACAATGCTGAAACTTGGGGAGGTTTGTCAGGTGACGGAGATAAAGATGTCTAGCCAGACCATTATAGGATCATAGATTTAGAGCCGAAAGTGAACCGGGAGGCCATTTAGTCCAACCCTCTCCATTTTACCGATCAGGAAACTGAGGCCCAGAGAGGCTAATGACTTGCCCAACATCACAGTTATTTAGTGGCAAAGATTGGTATTCAAATCTAGGTCTTCTTGACTTCCAATCCATCATTCTTTCTTTCTACTGTTTCCTTAATGGATGAGTTCTAATCAAGGTGAGTGGTTTCCAAACAAGTGTGAGGAAGTGTGAGGAGACACACAGGTGCAAGGCATCCCACGTGTCCTGGATTAACCCTGAAGTGATTCACATCCACCTGTAGAGCCTTTAGAAGTAACTGGTTCTGGGAAACTTTACCTTGCCTCTCACTAAGAGAAGTCTCAAGCTTAAACAAAACCAAACAAAAAAAGTCCTTTTGTAGGCAGGACCAGACATTTGTTAATGTCCTGCCTACTCTGACAAAATGGGTATCACTCTCACTAGTCTATAATTCATTCATTTGACTTATAACCCTCTCCCTACTAAGATCCAAGAACTCCCAGAAATGAGACCAGTTAGACAGTAACCTCCTTAAAGGTAGGCAGTGTTCTTATTTGCCAATCTCTGCATGCCCAGGGCCTGGCACATAATAGGCGATTAATACTTGTTGACTGATGAGCCATTGACAGCTTGATGAGTTGTAACCACAATCCCCTAGGAAATAAGAGTCCCTCCCAGATCCAGGGGAACCCCAAGTCTGGAAGAGCCTACTGATGGAGGAAGATAGGCCACTGTTTCACCAACTGCTTTGTATATGGAGGGAGATTTGACAGTCTGCCATGTGCCCACTGGGATGTCCTGTCAGTGACAAGGGTCTTTGGGACTTCTCTGGCTAAGAAAGACTGACAGAGAGCTTCATTTGTTCCTAGGTAAAGCAGATCATGGAGGAAGCCGTCACCAGGAAGTTTGTGCATGAAGACAGCAGCCATATCATTGCTCTGTGTGGTGAGTGACAGGGGCTGCGTATATGAGAGAGCGGATCTTTGTGGGCAAAAGGAATGGAATGACTCACTGTTTTATCTGTACCCCTAGAACCGGGCCTGGCACATAAGAGGTGCTTAACAAAGATTCGCTGATTAGGTGAATGAGTAACTAGTACAGAGGCAGAGGCAAAATTTGAACCCATGATTTTGGAGTCATGGGCAAAGTGGAATTGTTCCCTGGAGCTGCCTTTAAGCATCTTTCAGCTTGTCCTTATTCAGCAGTGACTACTTGGCGTAGCCTGGTGATTATTTTTTCTGATGCTCTTCCATTCTTTTATTCTTCAATTCAGTTCTCTTACCCTCACCATTTTTAGTGAACACATTCTCTCTCTCTCTGTCTCTCTCTCTCTGTCTGTCTCTGTCTCTGTCTCTCTGTCTCTGTTTCTCTCTGTCTCTCTCTCTCTCTCTCTCTCTCTCTCTCTCTCTCTCTCTCTCACAACAAAAGTCTTCCAGGATCGAGGTAAACCCAGAACCTTTCTGCCTCTGAATGGATCAAAACTAAAACCTCTAAGCTGAATTTACTTTAGATTTCCTGAAAGTTTGTTCTTCCTAAATCCTCGGGAACAAGTAGCAAGGAGCTAGGCAGCTTTTCACCGTAGCTGACGAGTGAGGGGAGCAGCTACGTGGGGCAATGATCTGGAATCAGGAATCCCTAAATTCAAATCCCTCAGATACTTATTATTTTACTAATTTACTGGGCAAGTCATTTAACCCTACTTGTCTCAAGGACAACCAAAAAAAAATGAGTGCGTTTAAGAGAACTGGACAGAAATGATCAGCTATTAATCAAATTGTAGGATTTAGAACTAGGAAGCAAGTCAGGCCATCCAGCCCAACCCCCTCCTCATTTTACAGGTGGGGCTCCCCAAAGGGAAGTGACTTGCCTAAGTTAACACCACTTATCATGACAGTGCTGGGATCCAGACCTGGGTCCCGAGACTGCAAATCCAAGATCTTTCCTTTGAAGCGTGGAAGCAAGAGAGAAAAAATTGTTTTTTCCCAGATCTTTGGCTCTTTGAAGCTCATGGTAGGTTTCTGAGACTCTTAACTTCTGCCCCTATCTTTTGAAGACGAATGTTTTCCCAGGCCCTTCACATAGTAAGTCACACAGAGGACTGATTGTAATCTATAATGTTTGCTGAGGGAAAATTACATCAGCTCTGATTCAATTAACTTGGAAAGGTATTAAGCTGGCCCCTTCCATGTTTAGCTGTCTCTGCTTGCACTGTGCCCAACACAGTACCTCACACATAGTGGGGAGTTTTTGGATTTCGAATCAGGTTTGTGGTGTCATGGACATAGGGAACTCCCAGGTGAGGAAGCTCCCTCGTGCTGTGGGTGAGCACCCACTATACAGTACAGGGTTAGCCTGGACCACTGAGAGATCCTGGGACTTGTTCAGACTCAGCTACTCATGAGAGACAGGTTTTTAACCCCAGTCATACTAATTCCAAGACCGGCTCTCTCTTCATGACTGCAACCTTGCCTTTCACACATAATGTTCCCTTATTATGTGTGAGTCAGATTGAGGAAATAGGGCCTTGGACAAGAAAGGAATCGGCCCAGCTCTAATCCTAACGGGAACTCTTGCCCTGATTTACCTTATTTGACCTTTACTTTCCCATTTTATAAATGAGGAAACTGAAGTCCAGGCTGTCCACGTGACTTGCCCACGATAATAAAGGTCAAAAGTGGGATTTAATTCAATTTCCAGTGTTTCATTTTTTCAGCTGCAAAATACAACTTCCTGCAAAATTATAGAATTTTCCCATTATGGAATAAAAGAATTTTAACTCAAAAATGTCAGCCTAGAGACTGGCATAAAATTCAAAGCTCAATAGGCTCCCATTCCAACTTAGTCATGGGTTAGCTGGACACCTGGGCCTTCTTGGTAAGATTTAGCTTCTAGCCCAGTCCCGTTACCATGCCCAGAGCCAGGACCTTGTGACATACCCATCCATTCCATTTGCTTCAGCAGCCCCCAGCCAGCTCACACCTTATATAGCTGAAAAGGGCCTTAGAAAGCATCTTATTGAACTCCCTTGTTTTATAGAGGGAGGATCTTTGAGACCCTAGAAAGGAAATGATTCACTCAACTTCACAAACCCAGCCTTTGAACCCAGTCATGATCACATACCGTTCCTGAACTGGCCCTCCTTCTCCTGCTGCCCTGAATGCTCTCCTTCCTCATCTCTGCCTCTGGGGATCCACAGCTTCCTTCAAGGCTCAGGCCATAGGCCACTTCCTACAGGAGGCTTTGCAGGCTCGGGGTGCTCTCCTTCCTCAGATGATCGTTCATGTATTTGTTTTTGGAGAAGATGGGCGAGAGACCTATCTTAGAGGCCTCAAATTCTGACTGTGTGACCCTTGGCAAATCAATGGACTCCCCAGGCAACTGTCTGAGCCTTTAAATCTAAGCAGAGAATATGCTGAAGCACTTCCCTCCATGCACTTAGAGCATCCAGAACATTAATCTTTGCACAAGCTGGTACCTCATATCTACCTTAAAGACAAAGTGTTCTTTGTAGATGGCATAGCCGCTAGAATACTGAAGCTAGAATCTGGAAGACCTGAATTCAGATCCTTCCCTAACTGTGTGATTCTGGGCGAGTCACTTAATCTCTTTCTGCCTTAACTGTTTATCTGCAAAAGAAATCCAGCCCCTGTCTCCCAGGGTAACTTATATATTTTGCAAACTTTAAAAGATACTCTTAAAATGATAAATTATCAGGACAGCTAGTTGGTGCAGTGGATAGAAGCCCTGAAGTCAGGAGGTCCTGAGTTCAAATGTGACCTCAGACACTAACACTGTGTTTGTTAGCTGTGTGACCCTGGGCAAGTCACTTAAGCCCAATAGCCTCAGCAAAAAAAAAATTAAAAGATAAATTGTTATTATTTTAAATACTTATTGGGTTGGATCAGGATCTTATGGTTATTTCTTTATATCCTACACCACCCAGGTTGCCATGAGCTGTCATAGACTGGGGAGGCAGGCAGAGATCTTGGATTCAGATCCTGTCTCTGATACTGATTACTAGTGTGACTTCAGAAAGCAAGTTGCGACCTGTCTGGTGTCTCCATTTTCCAAATTGTAAAGCTGAAGAGGTTGAGGTAGACATCCTCCAGAGACTTCTGGGTCTAAATCTGTGATCCTGTGTGATCTCTTGTGCGGGCTCTGCGTTGACCACGCCTAGCTCTTGCCCCTCATGGAACACGATGGGCAGGCAGGAAAAGTCTAGGGGAGGAGGCGGGCGGCCGACAGGCTAAGCAGGAGGGTTTCCCAGCGAAGCCGGGGGGAGCAGCAGCCCCCATCCCCAGCTCATCTATGAGCCATCCAGCGAGACTCCCCAGAGTAATGGCCCAGTCTGGTTCTTTCTAACTGGCTAATGTAGACCGCACTTCAGCTGTGCCAGCAATGGAGTGAGCAAGGGAAGCTATTGACCTGAAGTGCGTTCTCAGCCTCCCCTCGAAGTGATAACAATGCTGCTGTTATTGTATTTGTCTCACATTTATCTTGTCCCTTGGGTTGCGCTTGAAGAGCGTTTTTTCCTGATTCCCCAGAAGGCCAGGGCATCTTCCTCATTATACAGATAAGGGAACAGAGCATGGGACTTACCCCCAAGGTCACTGGGGAGTCCATGGTGGAGCAGCATCTTCTGACTTGAATTCTTCCTTCCATTGAATCAGGCAGTCTCACCCAAAGCATTGAATTTGATTCCCTTTCCCCACCCCATGCATGGAAAACCTGGGACAAAGACTCCGGTCTCCCAGTTCTTGAGCCCAGAATGGGCTGCCTTGGGCAGCTAGGAGGTGGCTCTGCTCAGGGTCATGGTAACAGGAGGTGATCCATAGCTGTTACAGCCAAGCAAGGCTGTGAGAGCAGAAGTAAAGGGAGTAAAGGGAGAAATCTTTGTGACTCCAAGTCTGTTATCCCATCCACTAGGATGTTTGCCAATTGTCAAGAAGCAACATGGTCATATCTCATCAATGTGACTCTTGTCCTTCCCTAAATTCTCTCTGTGTTCTGGGGGCCTTCCGGCTGCCCTGCCTCTCCAAACCAGCTACTAATCCAGACAAGACCCTTCTGCGTACTCCCATATATAAACGCCTTATTTGCAAACAAAGGAGGGATAGCCTCCTGCCCCATATGTTCCTTTGGAGTTTCCTTCATCCTGAGCTATAAGCATCCTAAGCCACTGAGCCCTGGCTTCCGCTCTCCACTGCTCCAGAGTCCTTCATGTCATCTCCATTCCTGCCACATCCCTGCCTCCTTCCCTTATTCGTGCCCTCTAGAACTGCTATCCTAGTTAACAAGGGGCCCTCCGTGGGAGACTTGCAGTCTTTGTATACATCTTGTATTTAATGTTTTATACAGATATTATTTCCCCCAATAGAACGTAAGCTCTTTGAGGGCAGGAGCTAAGTTTTTGTGTGTCTTTGTATTCCCAGTGCCTACTGCAGTGCCTGACAATATTAAGTGCACAAAAATGGCTGGATCGGATCTATTTCGGGAGGCATGGATAGACAGCAGTTGTTCAGTTAAAGATCTGAGAATGTCAATGGGCTGCAAGCTCAGTATGAGTCAGCAGTGCAACATGGCAGCCAAAAAAGCTAGTGTGACTTGGGGCTCTGTTAAGAGGAGCAGGGCTTCCAGGAGCAGGGAGGTGATGGTCTAGCTCTTCTCTGCCCCAGGCAGCATACCTCTGGAGTATTGGGTTTGGCTTGGGCCACTGAGCTCGGTTCAAGAAGGACATTGATAAACTGGGGGATGGATGGATGGATGGGGGCAACCAAGATGGCAGATGTCCTTGAGTGTATATTATATGAAGAGCTGTAGAAAGAATAGGGGAAGAGAAGACCCAGGGAGAACATAATTGTCTCCAAGTCTGTGAAGGGTTGTCAAATGGAGAAGTGCCTGGACACTAGGAGGAATGGGTAGGAATTGCCAAGTGATCAATTTAAACTTGTATCAGGAAAAACTTCCTAAGAAGTAGGCTTTCCAAAAGCGGAATGGGCCTCTGGTAGGGTTCCCCACACCTTGGAGGTCTGGGAGCGGAGACCAGACAACTACTTAGTGGGAATGGCATGGACATACTTCTGAGGCAGGGGTTGGATTAGATCGCCACTGAGGGCCCCTCTCAGCTCTCCTCTGCTGCGATTCTTTTGGAGTCCCAGTGCTGTTCTTTGTGGGGTAATGATCTATGGCCTCTTTCACCCAACTAGAGTAGCTGTTATCACTGTTCTGTTGCTGATGGATTTGGTGATGATCATTTTGAGAAGGGAGGTCCTCCAGTGCTGGGCTTAGAGTCAGGATGACTTGAATTCAAATCCTGTCTCAGATACTTAAGAGTTGTATGGCCCATGGCAAGTCACTTAATTGTGCTCAGTCTTAGATTCTTCATATGAAAAATGAGACTTATTCAGTGGCCTCCAGGATTCCTTTCAGCTTCAGATCTTTGATCTTTTGAACCTGATAAACTTATTACTCATTTGGTCCCAGCACTGCCCAAAGATCCCCGCCTAAGGCCTAGGTGAAATCAGCCTAGTAGAGAGAGGGGACAAAAGGATGGATCCTTGAAGAGGGACCATCATCATGATCAGTTCGGTGCTCCACATGGATTTGTGATCTCACCAAGGTGTGTATTCCCTCCAGGGTGGCAAACTGTAGCCCATCCTATTTGACTCGTGTGAGTCTTGCCTCAAAGGAACTAGCCAACATGCTGGCATCCTGGCTTCCGTTCTTCATTCTCTTGATCTTCTCTGGAACCAAACTGTGCAGCTGATTATCCTCTGCTCCCACTACATGGCCAGCCCTTTTTTCCCCTAAGTCATACTTTGTATAGGATACCCTTTATATCACCCCATGGGCCACTCCCTTGTGTGTAGCATGTGGTCTGCTCATTTTCGACCGCACATTTTTCTATTGCCTTTTAGGTGATCCTAAGGGACTAAATCACTCAAAAAATAAGGGCTAAAATCAATCAAGGCTTAGCAGTGGGATTCCTGGAGCAAAGGTTTATACATCAAAGCCAGGTGCATTTCAGAAGCCAAGGGAGGTCAGGTCTGAGCCCCAGGCCCAGGTTCCTGGCAGTGAGAGGAGGAGCCAGGGAATTCCAAGTGGAGCCAAGGAATCCATGTGCACTGGGGAAGTTGCTTACCGTGGGTGTGTCCGTTCTTGCTCCGGAACCTGTCTGTCCAGTTGGAGAAGCTGGCCAGGTTCCTGCTCACAGACATTTGTTTGAAGAAGGAGGCTTTGTTTGTCAGCAGAGGGGGGCTGTGCAGGAAGGAGGGAAACAGAGAAAGAGAGAGAGAGAGAGAGAGAGAGAGAGAGAGAGAGAGAGAGTGTGTGTGTGTGTGTGTGTGTGTGTGTGTGTGTGTGTGTGTGTGTGTGTGTTTTGCTCAGAGTACTACCACTAGGGATGTTCACCTTTCTAATTTGAACATTCTGAGGGATTTCCTGCCTCACTCTCTCCAAGATGGATGCAAAACTATCTCTGTTCTTGCCTTTTAGGAATTAGGTCCTGAAGGTCAGGGTTCCAAGCACAAATTACTTACTGTGTGCCAAGCACTAACTATGACATAGCTAGCCACTCTGCCTAGCATGGTACTCCAAAAATCAATGAGGCATCAATTGTGCTCTTTGGAGAAGACAAAGAAACTGCTCTGCCCTCTCCCCGGTGTTCAGGGAGCACCTCTGCCTCTGAACCGAACAGGGCGGGACTGTGCTACTATTTCATTTGGCTAAAATCTAACCTTTGGTGAGTGGACTGTGAGAGGAAGCTGAGAAAGCTCCCAAGAGGCTCCCAGCCCTCAGGCTCCAGAAATCCTTCTCCCCCAGAGTGGCTTCCTTGGTGCAGGGAGAGTAGGCTGGTTCAGAGATGAAGAACCCAGATGCTTTTTAAAGATCCTTTACAATTCCAAGTCTGTGATTGTTGGAGTTGCTCAGTTCCTGCTCCCTCCATAGGGCATCGCAATGCTTCCCCGTGATCACAGGATGGGTTAACGTTGGAACTGCTTCCAGACTGGGACTGTGCCCCTCCTCCATAGGAGTGGGAGGTGGGGGTCCTCCCGGGCTCCAAGGAACAGCAGCAACAGCAGGGTCTCATGATTCAGCTCCCTGTTGCTAAGCAGCTTTCATTAACAGGGAAAGTCTGCAGTGAGCGGCTCTGGGGAATGGGAAGGAGATGCTAATAAATGAAAAGAGAAGCAGGTTCGAGGGAACGTTTGCACCCCACCTTGCGTAATTGTGCTGAGAAGCCAAAGTCTTTGCCTCATATTTAATGTCTTGGACTCCTGGCTGTTTTGAGTCTTTCTCTCTTTTCCCTGCAAGGATTCCTCTTCATATTGGAGGTTCCTCCATCCCTGCCCCCCTCCCCGCTTTCTTCTCTGCCCTATTCAGTGAATTACTCATTTTCAGGGTATCGCATGAATCTCACTCCTCAAAATCCCAGAATGTCAGAGCCAGAAGGGACCTAAGCAGCCACACCTGGTCTGATCCATACCTGAAAACCAAAACCCATTAGAGTATCCCCATCTGACCTCTGCTTGGAGACCTGTGGTAGCAGGAGACCCTCTGCCTCCCAACAGCCCATCCTACTTGGGCCAGATGGAGTTTTTTCAGACTTCAAACCTAAACCTGCATCTTTGCAATTTCCACTCGCTGCTCCCAGTTCCATCTTCTGGCATTTAGGAAGTCCAAGTTTAATTCTTCCTTTTATAGAACAGCTTTAATGCTACTGGAAGATAGCTATCATTCCCTACCCCCACTCTCTTCTTCTCCAAGCTAATCATCTCTAGTTTATGCCACGATCCTCAGATGGCAAGGACTCAAGACCCTTTACCATCATCAGATTGAGGTGATCAAGATGGGAGGGAGATTGCCAAAGGCTATTCTTATCCTGGCTGCTCACCAAGCTCCACTCTTCTTAAAGGATTTACTCTCAGACCCCATGACCCTTAAATAACATGGCTCACTTGGTAACCTCAAAGCACTACAGTGAAGATGAAAGGTTCCTTCTCTGTCCGTTCCCAAACAGCTCACTGGCATTGAGATTGTGGGCCCCGGTCTCTTTGTTTTTAATTCTAGCTGGGGGTTTTAAGGACTTTTCTGGGTTTTTTTTTCTTCTTGAGAAGTCAAAGTTCTCTGGGTGCTTCAAGGCTGATTTTAAAGATGGATTTGAGCAAAGAATGTGGAGGTGAAGAATCTGGGTTTTGCTGCGAGACGGGTCACCTGAAAAATCACTTCCAAGGGACTACTAGGCACCTTGTTCAAGCAGGGGCAGTGGTGAATTTTCAGTTCACTTTATCAAAGGCATTTAATGTACCCACCACTGTGCAGGACACAGGAGAGATCTTGCCTGAAGGAGATTTCAGTTCTGTTGGCAAGTGAGAAGTCTAAACTCTTACAGCTCAAGGTCACAAATAAAATTGATCTACACTGGGGAACGGGGGCCTGAACATTGAGTCCTTCCTCGAAAGTCACACGTAGTTGAATCCTTGGCTCAATGCCCCTGAGCAGGCTAGGCTCACGGAGTTGCTATTACATCCTAATCCCTTTTCCTAGATGTCAGTTTTCTCTCCTGCTCTCATGCTACAAGCATCTCCTTCTCTCTTCCTCATTCTCTCCTCTTCCACACTTGCTCACAAAGACCAGGTACACAATCTCTAGTGGCTGGTTTATAAAGGGCAATGAGGTAGCACAGTGAAGAGAGCATTGGTCTTGGAGTCAGGAGGGTCTGTGTTCAAATTCAACCATAGATACTATTTGACTTGGGCAAGTCACTTACCCCCAGTTGTGTCAGGAAAAAAGTAGTCATTTACAGGAACATGTCTATGAGACTGCAGAGAAGGCATATTTCCAGGAAAATCTCCCCAGATAAAAGCAGGTAGTTATGTGCTGGACAAAAGCATGGATCTGAAATCTAAAGAGAAGGATTCACTTCTCTATCACTCATCAGGTGAATTTTTCAATTCTCCTCTGTGAAAAAAAAAACATGGTTAGACTTGATCAGGGATACTTAGAGTTCATTAACATTTAAAATATTTGTTTTTATTTTATGCATTAAAATACATTATTCTCAGAAGGGGTTGGGGTCTATCACACACACACACACACACACACACACACACACATACACACACACACACACACACACACAGACAGAGGTTCAGAATTGGGCTAGACGAACTCTTCAGTCTCTGATAGCCTTAAATCTATAATGAACCTATGAAGAGAATTTTCCCTCTTCCTACAATTAAAGAGCCCAATTATAGAATTCTAGATCTAGCGTTTTAGATGATTTCTAGTCCAAGCCCTTTGTTTTACAGATGAACAAACTTAAGCGCAGGAAGTTTGTCCAAGGTTGCACAAGTAGTAAATGTCAGAATGAGATTTTAACCTAGATTTTCTGACTTAATGCGGTGTTCTTTCTATTATATCTCAGGAGGCTGACAGTCTCCAGACCCCTTTATGCATGATATCAGTACAATTAGCTCTGTCAATAATTTGCACTTTCTCTCCCCATTCCTAGCACAATATTTCACCCTCAATAGGTGTTTAATAATGGCTGTTCAGTGAATTTATAGGTGAATGGATGGATTAGTTAATGAATGATGAATTCCAGCATAGAATGAACCACTTGCCGGACTGCCCAGAAACAGTACCCTGGACAGCTCCCAGCCATCTACGTGGCAGCTGGAGAGAAGGACAGCAGCTAGCCAGCCTGGCAGTCCCTCCCAGTCTTTCTGGGGGCGGGCTGCTGGAGACACGATTACCTTGTCATGCAGGAAGTTTCAAACATAAATGCGTGGGAAGAAGGCTTGGGGGGGAGGGGGAGGGTGTGATGCTGCTGCTGACCTTCCTCTTCCTTCAGGTTTCATAAAATCTGGACAGCCAAAGATTTTTAATCCCCCTGAGAGCTTGAGGCTCCCTTTTAGCTCCTCAGAGGCATCCTCCTCACCTGCCAGAAGTTCCCCAGGCAGGTCTTACTGGCCTGGTGGCCAACTTGCTGTCAGAAGGAAGAAGGTCAACTCGCTAGTCAAGATAGATGGGATGTTAGGTAATGAAGTCATCCTGTACCACACCCAGGGGAAGGCAGTGAATGAGTCAATCCGGCCTGTGCCTCCCTTTTGAGGAACTGAAGCTGTAGAGAGGACAGGACAGAATCTGTGGCCAGTGAAAGGAATGGGGTTGAGTAGAAGAGAAACACCTTTGGCAACAGACAAAGCTCTATCCTCCAAAAGATAGTAAACCTTCTGAGAACATTTGACCCTCTTACTTAGTGGGAAGAAAGGGGACTTTTTAAAAAAAAGATAAACTTCTCTCTTTTTTTGGGGGGAGCTATTTATCAGGTTCTAGAGGGCCAGATTCTAAGAAACAGGACAAGTAGACCTCCAGGGAGGGCAGAGCCTATTGCTACCTTAGGAACAACAACTCTAACCCTGGCTCTTGGCATTTATGTATATGTTCATAAAATTATAAAACGTGAGAACGGCTATCCTTTATTTCTGGGCTTAGTTACTTCCATTTAAGATTCTGAAACCAGATTTGGTTCATCTAAATACCCCCATTGCCCAGCTATCTTTAGTGGCTTTCTGCTTGGGCCATGACCCCCACAACCTGGGCTAGAGCTGCTTTTGCCCAAGCCAGAAGAAAGAAATATTGGAAAAGAGTTTGGGGGCAGAGAAGGCAAATGTGAGCATATGAAGCACCCACCCTGAGGGTGATGGGGGATCTGAGACATTAAGAAAATTGATCCCCCAGAGAGGTGTAAGTAGCTTATGCTACAGAATTCTGGTCTCATGGAATCAAGTAAAAAAAAAAAATACTAAACAATCTATGCAAAGCTCTGAGCTCTATGCTTCCATGGCCTGGAGTGATCATCTTAGCACACTTGTGAGCTTTCTCATTTCCTGGCCTGCCCCCAACTCCCCTGGAGGTAGATAAAAGCCTGTTGATATATGAATCAAGACTGGCTCCTTGTATTATGTCTCTGAGAAATGTTGTGCCGGGTGGGAGGTGGGAGGGGAAGGGACTAAGGAGACAAGAAAGGAAAGGAAGTCTACTGCCCATCATGGATTCATTTCCCAATCCCAGTTCCAATAATCTGAGGAGGAATTGCTCTCCTATTTCCATCTAAACCTAGGTAGGAGAGTTGGTTTCTGGCTTCTGGGATGAGCCAGCAAGGATGAATTCCCCCAAAAGCTGGAGCAGAAAACCAGCTTCCCTGCTGTGAGCCGGGGGAACACACACCTCAGTTACCATAGAGATGCTCATTCCGAGTGGAGGCAGCCCTGCTCTGTGCTCCCAGCTCAGAAATAATCAGCCAGAAAACAGAGGGGCCAGTGGGAGGGAAAAAAGAGGGAGATCTTTCCTGCTTTCTTCCATCCTTGACCACATCTAGAATAAGACCCTTACTTCTTCCTTTCCAGTTTGCCCTGGAACGAAGAGTAGAAGTGTCTACACTCTGCCAAGAGTGGAGTCCATGGTCCTGATAGGATCATCAGGGGTCATTCCTTCCCTCTTCTAGCCAAGAAAGGGTCTTGCCTGAATGATCTCCAGAAACTTACATTGAACTCCCTAAATCTTTGCCTTCTAACATCTTTTTCATCTTAATGATCAACCTAATGGTGCTGGTGTCCTAGACTCTGTATCCCTCTGTCCTCTTCAAAAACAAAGGATGAACAAGAGCAACAACATAGGAGCCAGGTTCAAATCCCACTTCTGAAGCATTTACTACCCGAGAGACTTTGGGCAGGTCACCTAAACCCTCTGTGCCTCAGTCATTTGTAAAATGAAAGGAGCTAGACTAGGTGGTTTCTGAAGTCCCTTCTAGCTCTCTGATTTCTTTCCCTTGGGAATTCAGATTGAGAGGCATATTTTTGGGATCTTGCATATGAGATGAAACTGTCTTCTCTCTCCTCTTTCACCATGGCACCCCCAAGTGTTCTGCTATTAGATGCTTGTTAGTAGAATACAGATCAACCCTGATGGGGATACCAGGGCTCACCATTCCCCCACCCAGTGCTAAGCTCTGCTTGCCTTGAGCACTCATTACCAGTTACGTGATACTCTTGGCTCCAGTTAAGAGATGGACAGTAGGGAATTTTAACCAGGAGTCCTGCCCCTTTGGATCTCTGCTCAGATGGTCTCTGACCCTATACCTGAGGAGTGCTGGATGCAGTGGCAGATGAAGCTGTCCCCATGGGCTGGGATACTAGCAGAAGTAGCAGCATCCTCTGTCCCTCCCCATCTCTCAGCAAGTTGTGTAGAGAGCCATATGCTTGGCAGTGGCTAGCCAGCTGAAAATCTCTATAGCAACTGCAGCCCAGCTTCCCCCAGGGGTTCAGGTGGGAGGGGGCAGATGCCTAGAGGTAGCAGAGAGTAAGCTTGTGGCATAGGCAGCAGGGATGGGGGCAGGAGCCTGGCAAAGGAGGGCAACCCACAGGTTCTTTTTACCCACTCCCTATTAGCTCAGAGCTTGAGCCCTGGCTGCCATCTGGACACTATGAAAAGAAAACAGAGTTTCTATGCCTCCTCCCTCAGTTTTTCTAGACTGGGATACCCCAAGATGGGGCCCTCAGATATCAAAATGAGATCACCTGATTTTACCCCAAACCCCAATTTTTTACAGTCTCATTTTTTTTGTTGATATCTTATGTGTTTAAATCAACTTGATTTACAAATCTCTCTCTCTCCATTGTCCTCACCAGTGCGCTTCAGAATAAAGATGAACAAAGCAGAAAAAGCAGTCTGCAAAGCTAACCAAAGCATAACAATTTAGCCAACATTTCACACCCATAGCACCAAACTCTCCCCAAAAGGATGCAGGGAAGGCGGCATCCCAGCCTCTAAACCCAAAGCAGGATCCATGGTGATAGAGGACAGCATGGGGCTTAGAAGCGTCTCAGGGGCTTGAGACATCTGATCCAGGACCTTGGATAAGGGAACTGGGCTTAGTGTGGGCAGATGGGTAGGGATTAAGAAGGGTCTTCTGTGCGTCCTGAATCCTCTTCCATGAGTCCCATGCTGCATTGTCTCCCCGGCCCAACTTAGCTTCTTCCTAAATCTGGGATTGGGTGGGTTTGAGACTCCTGTTCTTCACCTTACTGCCTTGGCTCCTAAAATTGGGCTGGATGATGACTTATGCTGGAGAACCGAACCGGGGGCTACCTCAGCAGGTCTAGACTGCTACAAAACTCCTAAGACCAAGGTTCAGCACCAGGTTGGGTCAGAAGGGGTAGAAGCAGAAGGAAGAGCAAGTATCTGAGTCATTAGATTTAGAGTCGGGAGGAACTTTAGGGATCATTGAGTCAAATTCATTTATTTTGCAGATAGGAAAACTGAGGCACTGAGAGGATTAAGTGACTCACTAAATCACACAGTTAATAAATGTCCAGGGAAGTTTTGAATTGATTTCTTCACAAGCTTTAAGCCTGTCCTGCTGTAGGTCAGACTACAGGACCTGCAGGCTTGGAAACTTTTCTAGAAATAACATTATTGGGGGATGTTAGAAGCCCCCGAGTCTGCTTAGCCCACATGGTGTAGGAAGCAGAGCTGGGGCTAATTTGACCTTGATGCCAGGCAGTGAGAGCCAGGTAGCCCTTCTCCCTGGGAAATTTAGCTCCATCCCAAAAAGTGATGCCAGACACTTCCCCAGAGAGGCAGCCCGTAGGATGACCCTACGTGGCTTCTCCTGCCTCGGGTAGTTACCAGGAGCCCCAGCACACATTCACTGGGTGCCTATGATGTGCCGAACACTCCAGGAGGTGCTGGATATAGAAGGCTGCTGGGACAGCCCCTGTGCTTTGGGAGTTTTGCATATACCTGGGGAAGCAAGACAAAGACATGAATGGCCAGTAAGACTACAAGGTAACATGCAAGGCAGTCCCAAAGTTGGGAAGATCTGAATTCTAGTTAAGCCTGGTATATATGACTCTGAATCAGTCATTTAACCTCTTAGTGCCCCCAAGCAGCTGCTAAATGTAAATTGAAGAGCTGGAGAGGGAGTTTTTTTCATAGACAGTTGACTACACCAAAGGCATCATGGATCTGCCTTATTCTCCCCTCCAAAAATAAAAGACCAAAGTAGTGGCAGGGGGCAGGGATTAAATATTTATAAAGCACCTATGGTGCTAGACCCTGTGCTAAGGACAATAACACATGTTATCTTTGATGTTCAGCACCCTGAGGTAGGTTCTACCATTTTACATTTGGGGAAACTGAGGCAAACAGAGGTTAAGTGACTTGCTCAGCTATCTCCAAGGTAGTAGGCACCAAAGTTCAAATCTCAGCTTTGCTATTTAACTACATGCCTGACCTGGAACAAGCAATCAAGTATTTAAGCATATCTATTATTGCCGAGGGCAGTCAGGTGGCACAGGGGATAGAATGCTGGTTCCAGAATCAGGAAAACTTGAGTCCAAATCTAACCTCGGACACTTACAAGCTGTGTGACCCTGAGCAGGTCACTTTACTCTGCCTCGATTTCCTCATCTTTACAATAAGGTGGAGTAAAAATGGTGAACCAATCCAGTACCAGTTCCAAGAAAACCCCCAAATGGGGTCAGACGAGACTGAAATGATTAAACTGTAATAATTATGTTGGGTACCTGTGTTGGGTACCTGGGATGCAAATAAAGAGAATAAAATAATCCCTATTAGCATTGAATTTATATTCTCTCTGGGCCTCAGGTTCCTCACCCGTAAATCAAGGGCACTTGATCGGGTTTGTTCCAGCTTTGAATCGATGGTCCAGATGAGGGCTCTTAGACTCAAGGAAGAATATACTCCCCATTCATGAAGGACAGACAGTCTGTGATTTGGATTGACATGGCACTAGAAGTCACTGAGGGCTGGAGTGGTCAAGAAAGGCTTCCTAAAGGAAGTGGGTTTGAATCCTTCCTCCAAAAGAATAGGACATATATATATATATATATATTATATATATATATATATATTATATATATATATATATATATATATATATATATATATGGGGGCAGTAAGTGGTGCAGTGGATAGAGCACCCTGAAGTCAGGAGGACCTGAGTTCAAATTTGATCTCAGACACTTAATACTTCCTGGCCATGTGACCCTGGGCAAGTCACTTAACCCCAATTGCCTTAGGGGGAAAGAAAGGCTTGGTCAAGAAGAGAGAAACAGACATCCTGAACAAAGAGAACAGTTTGAGTAAATGTGTAGAGATGGGAAGTCAAGTAGCATGCTTGGGGGAAAATGAGTAAGAATCTGCTGGAAGCTTCACAAAGTGCTCACCTCAACATGGTCTTATCAGACAAGTAGTGCAAAGGTCCTCCTTACGACAAGGAACCTGAAGCTGAGAGTAACTTACACATAAGGGAACTGAAGTGCAAAACACAAGTGACTTGCTAATGGAATCACGGACTTAGAGCCGAAGGGACATGAGCTCATTTAGTCCAAATCCCTCATTTTTTCGAAGCAAAAACAAGAGTTGTGACTTTGCCAGATCACACAAAAAGTGACAAAGAAGGGTTTGAACCAAGGAGGATTTAGTCTTCATTAATTCCTTCCCCCAGTTGTATCCATCGGTTGCTATGGTTCATATGATGGGGCTGGAGGGGAGCTCTGGCACAAGGAAAGCTCCTGTGTAATGGGAAAGGCTCCAAAGTCATACAAGTACAAAGTATCAGAGCTAGAATTCAAACCCAGATCTCCAGGGCCATCTCCAGTGGTCTGTATCTATCTGGCCATTGGGGAAAGTAAGGAAGGTGTCCTTGCACATCACTCAAATCCAATCCACTTGCAAGTCATAGCATCACCTCCTGATATCATAGTCCTCTTCAAAAATGAAGGACAAAGGGACAGCTGGGTGGTGCAGTGGATAGAGCACCAGCCCTGAAGTCAGAAGGACTTGAGTTCAAATTTGACCTCAGACACCTAACACTTCCTAGCTGTGTGATCTTGGGCAAGTCACTTAATTCCAATTGCCTCAGGCAAAAAAAGAATGAAGGACAAACACAATAAATTAGTTAATAAATTCACTCTAGAACATAGAAAATATCTTGTTTTTTCTGTCTCTCTCTTTCCCTTCTCTATTCTCTCTCCTCAGTCTGTCTCTTGATTTTATTTCTATCTATCTCAGTTTCTTTCATGGCCTGGACCTAGTGGTATGCTTTTAATGTTTAACAATCAACTCTCCAGAAAAAAACCATATATGAAACTTAAGTTTTATTATTATTAACATTTTTTCCGTGAGATTTGAGGCAGGGACATGATTAATCTGACAGCCTTGTCTGGAACGGATTATAAAGGGCAGAGACTGGACATAGAGAAAAAGGTCCAGGGAAGAGAGACAGAGACAGCCATTGCTGGATTCCTATTGCTTCCTTCCTTCCTATTGCATCAGCCTGACCTCTTCCATAGCCTCTGATGACCAGTCATGGTGCTGGCTCTGATTAAGCAATTAGTGCACACTTTCCCCCAAATTATTTAATCTACCTTCGAGGCTTAGATCTGAGAAGGGACTTGATTGGTCAAACAGCTTGTTAATGACAGAGCCTGGATCATAGATTATATAGATCATCCTAGATCCTAAATCATGATCCCACATCTGGAGCTGGAAGGGAGCTTGGAAAGCTATCCAATCTCCTCATTTTACAGATGAGGAAACTGAGGTCTAGGGAGTAATAAAGTGACTTGTCCAAGGTAATTCTAGTACTAAGTGGCAGGTCTGGATCTTGAACCCCAGGATTCATTGCACAAGGATCGTACAAAATGGTGGGCATAGGGTATCATCATAGACTATTGTTTTCATGATCATCATTGCCACAGTGATGGAGGAAGAGAATGAGAGCTATGGCTTGGCTCCCACTTTAACAGCATCGTTCTAAAAGACAGGTGGCTAGCTGCGGAGCAAGGGGCATGTTTGGGAAACGATTGGCTCCTCGTGAGAATCTCGGTTTTCCCTTCAGTCCCAGCATAATGGGTGGGGCTCGATGGCTGCAGATGAAGCCGAGCACTTGGTTCCCCACTTCTCCAGCCCTGCCTCTCTAGCCATTTGTCTGCACCCTGGGGAAGGTGGGGAGACTAATGAGTCATTATCCTGTCAATTAGTCACATCCTTGTGTTCGCTGCAAATTGCTGCCACCTGCCTTTGCTCTGGCAGCCAGGGACAGCATCCAGCACTGCCCCCTTCCCCGATGGCTCTTTCTCCTTCGGATCTGGACAGCAGAAGACCAGCGTCAGCTCACGCTGCTGCTGGACGGCGACTTGAAGGAAAAGGGCTTTTCTTGAGCCAGAACTACCCAGACCTCGAGTTAGAGCTTCATGGCAATGGGTGGGTACAGCTGGGGGAAGGAGCCAGCGAAGATGAAATCCTCCTTGGTTCAAACCCTTCCTTTGTCATCTCGGCAAAGTCACTTAGCTCTTGTTTCTGCTTCTATGAGTGAGGAGTTTGGACTTCATGTCCCTTCAGGCTCTAAATCTGTGATTGTGTCCGTTAAACGCTTCGCACCTCAGTTTGCTCATTTGCAATATGAGAGAATTGAACTAATTGGCTTCTGTGAACTTGCTCTCACTCATATTTGTCAGGCACAAGTTAAAACAGAGACCAATGGATACGTGTGTGTGTTAACATAAATGTTCATAGACGAATTAAAAACCTACAATCACACCCAGGTATACCCAGAGGCAGACACAAAATAATCAGGGTTCTAATGCTCGCTAGCTGTGGAACCTCAGCCAAGCCAATTCCCTGATTTGAACTTCTATAAAAGGAGGTAGTGGGACTTATGCTCGAAGCTCCCTTTGGATCCAACAATCTGTGAGTCTTTAAACCCACAAATTGAGATAGAAGGTAGTCCGTGCACTCCCCGGCCTCTAGCCTGTCCACCATTTCTTCAAAGACATGTGGTAAGCAATGTCCAGAGGGAGAAATTCGGTCTTTCCCCTAAATCAAGCCTATAAAAACAGCCCCAGAGGGCCTGGAAACCTCCTTTTGCTCCCTGCTGCTGCTCATCAATAATGAAGGAGTTGTTGTCAGTCCTGATAACCGCAGCATCAGCTCCATCAATATTTGATGGTTTCTCCAGAGCCTGGTTCCTTAGCAACCACAGTATCCAAGGGCCCTGGGAGGCCTGGCTGGCTTCTGCTGCTCCCCGTGCCCTTGGTCCTGACACTGCCCATCATGTTCCCCCTCGATGGGGAGGGGGGGAGGTGCAGATAGGCAGAGGAGACGGATCTGCTCTGCACACATGTTCCCTGCCCCCACGTCGCCGAATGCTAGTTGGATGTGCTGTGGGAAGAAGGGGAGGGAGGTGGAGGGGGCGCACCCTGCCATAGAGCAGCAGCAGAAATGGAGCTATCTGGCCCCATGAGCGGGGGGAGGGCTGGGTTCCATCCGAGCACGTTTCTGCCTGAGCAGGAAAATGGGAGTTGAGTGTCCAAGAGGGAGACCTCCGTGGTACAGTGGAAAGAGTGCGGAATTGAGGGTCAGGGGTCTGGGTTCAAATATACCCCTTCCACTTGCTACTTGGATGAGCTGGGGCAAACCCTTTTCTGAGGTTTGGTTCCCTAATGGCCCCCAGGTTCCCTCCCAGCTCTGAATCCATTTAATCTAATGCTTAAGACCAGTAGGAGCAGGCTGAAAACAGAATGGATCAGTTCATGAACTCTCGACTTCACTGGAATCCTATAAACAGGTCCTTGACTTGGGTGATGGATAAAGCAAAATGGACTAGTCAGGGATGACTCGAAGAGTATTTTGGCTCAGATGTGGGTTGGAAAACTTGCCTCTGCAATCGCTTCCAAGTGTGAGATTCTGTGAAAATACACCTCTCTCCCTCTCCCCCTTTCTCCCTTCTTCCTTCTGTCCTTCTCCCTTCCCCCCACTTTCTCTTTTTCCCTCCTTTCTGTCTCTCTCTCTGTCTTCCCTTCCCCCCACCAGTGATTTTTCCAGAGTGTCTGGGCAAAATTGTCCAAAAAAGTCAAATGTCTGGGATTTGAACTCAGATCTTCCTGACTTCTATCCACTACCCCACTTAGCTGCCCCATTCATGCACTTCCACTGACCATACTGGAATTCCCTCATTGGAATTCTCTCCCTCCTCATCTCCTCTTCTTGGCTTCTTTTAAGTCCCAGCTGAAACCCCGCCTGCTACAAGAAGCCTTTCCTTATCTCCCTTAATGCTAACCCCTTCCGGTTGCTGATCATCTCCCATTTATCCTGTACAAATCTTGTTTCTACATGGTTGTTTTCATGTTGTTTCCCATTAGATTGTGATCTCCTTAAGAATAGGGACTATCTTTGGCTTTTCTTTGTAGCTCCTGTGCTTAGCACAATGCCTGGCAAAAAAAAATAGGTACTTAATAAATCCTTATGGACTGACTGCCAGAAGCACCCACGAGTTTTCTGGCCTTTCTCCAGGGCTTCAGCCAGGCCTGGCCTAGAAGGGCGGAAAGAAGTTTTGCCCACCTTTGGGTCAGATGTTGGTTAGAAAATTTGGCTCTGCAATCCCTTCCAAATGTGAGATTCTGTGAAAACACACCCCTCTCCTCCCTCTTTCTCTTTCTCCCTCCTTCCCTGTGTCCTTCTCCCCTCTCTTCCTCTTCTTTCCCTTCTTCTCCCCCCTCCCTCCCTTTCCCTCCTCCGGGGAGAAAGTGGAATGGCTAAACAAATTATGACATATTAATGTGATAAATCTTATGCAATAACTACAATGATTAAGAAAGCTTTAAGAAGGCTCATCAATGCAGAGATCAACTCTGATTACAGAAGACTTCTAGATGAAACATGTCACTCACCTCCTGAGAGAAAATGGGTTCAAGATGCAGAATATCACATAGTTTTTGGCAAATGTGGGGATTTTTATGCATATTCATTACAAGAGTTTTATTTCACTTTTCTTTCTTTTTCTACAAGGGAGATAGAAGTGTAGTGTTGATAAATATTTAATTGAAAACATTTTAATTTTTTTAAGCACAGTGATTAGAGAGCACTGGCTCCACAGTCAGGCCAGAGCCCTGTGGGACATCCAAGGTTAGAAGAGAAGACTTTGGTGAACATCTCAACTTAAGGAACAGTCAGAAAGGTAGAAGGAGAGCCAGAAAAGAGTAGTATCCCAAAAACATAGAGAAAAGAGAGTTTTAAGGAAGAGAGAGTGGCCAACAGTATCAAAGATTGCTGTGGGGAATTGGAAGAAAATTGGGAGAAAAATCCATTGGATTTTGCAACGAAGAGATCCTTGGTAATTTTATAGAGCAATTTCAGTTGAATGATGATGTGGGAAGCTGGAGTGTAGAGAGTTAAGAGAGTAAAAGGAAAGGAATTGAAAGCATTGATTGTAGATGGCCCTCCCCCAAAGGAGAACTGTAGGATGATCATTACCAGGATGAGCGTATCAAGTGAGAGTTTGGGGGGATAGGGGAGATGTGGGCATGTCTGTGGCAGTAGGGAAGCAGCCGGCGGACAGGGAGCAACCAAAGATGAGGGAGAATGAGATGATAGAAGGTCAGTCTGGTGGAGAGGACAGAGTGAGGTAGAATTACTTGTCCATGGAGAGCAGGTTCAGTCGGCAAGGAGAAGAACTGACTCTTCATATGAAACGGGTGAAAGAGGTCATGGTGGACGGCATCCCAATGATATGAAAAAAGGGGAGAGGTGGACTTTTTGTGTCATCTTTCCCTCTTCTTCAGGTGTGGTAGAGACCTGCCTGCTGCATCAGCTGAGGCGTCGGGCTGCGGGCTTCCTGCGCAGTGACAAGATGGCTGCCCTCTTCACCAAGGTGGGGAAGACCTGTGTGGTAGCCGGAGAGGTCTGCCGAAAGGTGCAGGAGCTGCAGCAGCAGGTGGAGAGCAGGTGAGTCCCAGGTCAACTCCAGGGCCTTCCCTTTAGCTTTCTCGCCCACTTTCCCTCTAGGAAGTCAGCTGGTCCTGTGTATCATCTGCCATTCTCCAGGTGGCTGCGAGGCAAATGTTCTCCTTGTTTTTCTTTGCTCCACTGGGTCTGGCCAGGACTGAGAAAAAACACGGTCCAGGGAAAAGGACGGAGGGGTGGGAGGCTGGCTTTATGTCCCAGCTCTACCACTTGTGCCTGGAGCCCTGGCCAGCTCACTTGGGAGTTGGATTCCAAGGTTCCCAACCTGCTCGAAATCTGAGAAGCTTTAGCTTCCGATCCATCACCAACCTCGTCCCCTGTGAAGTCCCCTCTTCGGCCACATCTTCCCCTGGCAGACAAGGAGGCCATGACAGGGCCACCAGTCCCAAGGAACCCTCTTCCCAGGCTTGCTCTTGTCCCTGAATGGCCTCATTTCCCTCCCCTCAGGAAATCAACAGGAGGCAACCAGGAGGCCCTTCGGAGACAGGGCTCAACTGGAGGGAAGCCCCCAACTCTCAGCCCCCAGGCCCTGAGGCACATTTGGGTGCGCACTGCCCTCATTGAGAAAGTGCTGGACAGAGTTGTCCAGTATATTGTGGAAAACTGCAGGTGAGTGCTGCCCCCCATCACACCCTCCTCCCATGTCACTGCCTCTCTGTCCCAATGATGCAAAGCTTCCATCCAACCTTCTACAATTAAACCCATTTATGTTCTGACCCACCAAAGTCATCTTCTTTTTTCTCTTCTCCTTCCCCCCCCCACCTTCTCATTCTTTTTTGCTCTTCTTCCTCATCTATCTTCTCCTTCTTCTCCCCCTTCTCCTTCTCCTCTTCCCAAGTTCTGGCAATCCTGGGTCACGGGGCTGGGTCGATCACCGTGTTTTGATCCTCTTGCTATTCAGCAATCCTGACAACCAAGGCTGTTGACTAAAGGACAACCTAAGAGGACTTAGGATTTCCAAGCACTTTCTGTATAATATCCACTTACTTCTCCTTTCTCTTAAAGGAAGCTCAGTGAGCGAGGGATAGAATATTGTCTGTGAGTCAGGAAGAACTGAGGTCAAACGCTGCCTCGGAGATTTCCTGGCTGTGTGACTTTGAGCAAGTCCTTTCATAGTCCCATTTTCTTCTCTGTAGAATGATAATAATAATAGTACGTAATTCATTGGATTGTTGTGAGTATCAGACAAGATACCACCTGGAAGTGTAATAGAAAACATAGTTGTTATGATCAGTTGTGTCTCCTTCCCATTTGGGTTTTTCCGCAAAGATACTGGGGTGGTTGGCCATTCCTTCTCCAGCTCATTTGACAGAGGAGGAAACTGAGGCAAATAGGGTAAAGTGACTTTTCCAGGGTCACACAGCTCAGAAGTGTCTGATGTGTGGAAGAAGTGTGCCCCTCAGAAATGTCAGGTTAAAGTAAACTAACAGGGACAGCAAGGTGGCACGGTGGATAGAGCACCAGCCCTGAAGTCAGGAGGACCCGAGTTCAAATCTGCTCAGTCACTTAACACTTCCTAGCTGTCACTTAACCCCAATTGCCTCAGGGGGAAAAAAAATAAACTAACAAAAGACTTTGGAGCCTCACAATAACCCTGTGAGAGAGGTACTTGGGGGATCATGGTCCCCATCTTATAAATGCAGAAACGGAGATTCAGGGAAACGAAATCACTTGCTTGCTAGAATGTAAGTTCCTTGAGGGCTGGACGTGTCTCATTTTTGGTTTTTGTTTCCCTACCTAGCACAGTGTCTGGCTCCTCCATGGTAGGCACGCTAAAATGCTTGTTAATCAATTGAGGGCAAAGCCTTTTCATGTTTGACTTGAAGTTCCAGCATATCCTCTTTTTATATATATATATATTTTTTTTTATTTTATTTTATTTTATAATAACTTTATATTGACAGAATCCATGCCAGGGTAATTTTTCCAGCATATCCTCTTAATAGCTGCTTGATGATTGATCCATTGCCCTTGATCATACAGCTAGGAGGTGTCTGAGGTGAGGTTCAAAGCCACGACTTTTTCGCTCCTAGTCCCTCGCACACTCCGCCATTCCATGTTTTCCCGCTTCCGCATCTCCTTCCTCGATCCAGAGGGGAAGCCGGTGACCGAACCGAGGTCCTGTGCTCACCCCTTGTCTCTCTTCTGTTTGAACAGCAAATACTATGAGAAGGAAGCCCTGCTGGCGGACCCCGTGTTTGGCCCCATCCTGGCCTCTCTGCTAGGTGAGTGGGGCGTGGGGCAGGGTTGGGGTACCAGGACGGGGAGGGCTCCAGCTCCCCTGCTCCTATTCCAGGAGATTATCTTCAGATCCTGACTGTCCCTCTCCCCACAGTGGGACCCTGCGCTCTGGAGTATACCAAGCTGAAGACGGCAGACCACTATTGGACGGACCCATCTGCCGATGAGCTGGTCCAGAGGCACCGCATCCGGGGCCCCCATGGCCGTCAGGACTCGCCCTCCAAGCGTCCGGCCTTGGGAGTAGGTTTCCTTCCTTGCAGCGTCCCATGTCCCTCCTCCCTCTTCCCCCCAGCCAAAGGCCTTCAGAGGAGGGGAAGGGATCCCTGTCTGCTATTACTCCTGCAGACGTGGGTCTTCCCACCAGGATACTGACCCTCTCCCCACTCTAGCACTTGGGTGAAGCCCCAAGCTGGAGAGTTGACTCTGAGCCAGGAGCATAGATTGTTCAAGAGCTGCTGCAGCTCGTGGAAGGGGAGCCTTAGAGAAGACCTGTCCAGTGTGCCAGTCAGGGAGGGATGAAAGGGGGCCCTCCAGGGATGCTACCATCCCAGGTTCTCCACAGACGGCCCCAGATGCCCAGGCCAGGGAGTTTCGGGGGCAAAACTATCTAGCAAAGCTTCTCTCTGAAGGTCCGGAAACGACACTCCAGCGGGAGTGCGTCGGAAGACCGGTTCGCAGCCTCGGCTCGTGAGTACGTGGAGTCCCTGCATCAGAATTCTCGAACGCACCTGCTCTACGGCAAGAACAACGTGCTGGTACAACCGGTGAGAGAGCCCAGACCTTGGCTTCCCACAGCAGGGAGAGGGCGAGGGGGGAGCTAGCTTCCTGACAGGAAGTCCCCTGGAAAGGAACCAGTCCCCCGATGGACTGATGCAAGAGGGGATGTGCCAGGGACGGGAAAAGCCTTAGCTCTTCAGCATGGCCAGGACCTTGAACAGCTTTCTGTCCAGAGGGAGTCATCGCTGCTGCCGGATTGGCAGGGGAACCCCTTTCCCTCATTTTGGGTTCTTTGTCCAAAGCTCAGACCCCAGACAGACCAGCAGGTGGATAGGACTCTGGAGATCACTCTGGTTATGCTCCTGGGTACCTTTCTTCATTCCTGGATCTTGTTCCCCAGGGACTCCAGAATCAAGAATCATTCATTCTTTTTAATTTTGTAAAAAAAAATATATTTTTTTATTTTATTTTATAATAACTTTATATTGACAGAATCCATGCCAGGGTAATTTTTCCAGCATATCCTCTTAATAGCTGCTTGATGATTGATCCATTGCCCTTGATCATACAGCTAGGAGGTGTCTGAGGTGAGGTTCAAAGCCACGACTTTTTCGCTCCTAGTCCCTCGCACACTCCGCCATTCCATGTTTTCCCGCTTCCGCATCTCCTTCCTCGATCCAGAGGGGAAGCCGGTGACCGAACCGAGGTCCTGTGCTCACCCCTTGTCTCTCTTCTGTTTGAACAGCAAATACTATGAGAAGGAAGCCCTGCTGGCGGACCCCGTGTTTGGCCCCATCCTGGCCTCTCTGCTAGGTGAGTGGGGCGTGGGGCAGGGTTGGGGTACCAGGACGGGGAGGGCTTCGGCTCTCCTGCTCCTATTCCAGGAGATTATCTTCAGATCCTGACTGTCCCTCTCCCCACAGTGGGACCCTGCGCTCTGGAGTATACCAAGCTGAAGACGGCAGACCACTATTGGACGGACCCATCTGCCGATGAGCTGGTCCAGAGGCACCGCATCCGGGGCCCCCACGGCCGTCAGGACTCGCCCTCCAAGCGTCCGGCCTTGGGAGTAGGTTTCCTTCCTTGCAGCGTCCCATGTCCCTCCTCCCTCTTCCCCCCAGCCAAAGCCCTTCAGAGGAGGGGAAGGGATCCCTGTCTGCTATTACTCCTGCAGACGTGGGTCTTCCCACCAGGATACTGACCCTCTCCCCACTCTAGCACTTGGGTGAAGCCCCAAGCTGGAGAGTCAACTCTGAGCCAGGAGCATAGATTGTTCAAGAGCTGCTGCAGCTCGTGGAAGGGGAGCCTTAGAGAAGACCTGTCCAGTGTGCCAGTCAAGGAGGGATGAAAGGGGGCCCTCCAGGGATGCTACCATCCCAGGTTCTCCACAGACAGCCCCAGATGCCCAGGCCAGGGAGTTTCGGGGGCAAAACTATCTAGCAAAGCTTCTCTCTGAAGGTCCGGAAACGACACTCCAGCGGGAGTGCGTCGGAAGACCGGTTCGCAGCCTCGGCTCGTGAGTACGTGGAGTCCCTGCATCAGAATTCTCGAACGCACCTGCTCTACGGCAAGAACAACGTGCTGGTACAACCGGTGAGAGAGCCCAGACCTTGGTTTCCCACAGCAGGGAGGGGGCGAGGGGGGAGCTAGCTTCCTGACAGGAAGTCCCCTGGAAAGGAACCAGTCCCCCGATGGACTGATGCAAGAGGGGATGTGCCAGGGACCGGAAAAGCCTTAGCTCTTCAGCATGGCCAGGACCTTGAACAGCTTTCTGTCCAGAGGGAGTCATCGCTGCTGCCGGATTGGCAGGGGAACCCCTTTCCCTCATTTTGGGTTCTTTGTCCAAAGCTCAGACCCCAGACAGACCCAGCAGGTGGATAGGACTCTGGAGATCACTCTGGTTATGCTCCTGGGTACCTTTCTTCATTCCTGGATCTTGTTCCCCAGGGACTCCAGAATCAAGAATCATTCATTCTTTTTAATTTTGTAAAAAAAAATATTTTTTTTATTTATGCTTTTTGATTTCATATCATATTTATTTGCAAATATATTCCTCTCTAGAAATTTAAAGAGACAAGAATGATTCAACGAAACAGACATTTGACCATATCTGATGATGTATGTACTATTTCTCACCCATAGTTCCTCCACATCTTCCATCTCTACAGTGAAGGGAGTAAGGTACAGTTTATTAGCTCTTCTCTAGGAACAAGAATAATCATTAAAATGTCCCAAAGGCATCCCTTCCTAGGAGATTCAAGCAGTGATGAGTGGGGAGAAAAGACAAACTTCCCAAATCTGGAATAGAGACCAATCTGAGGAGGAGAAGGACGAGGGTCACAGAGGTGAAGTACTCGTCCAAAGTCAGCGTATAGGCTTTAAGTGGCAGAGTCGAGATTTGAACTTGGGTCCTTTGGCTCCAAATTGACACTCTTTCCATTACAATTCTGGCCCTCACCAAGCTTGTCTCCCAGCCTGCGGCAAGTGGGGAGCCCGGGGAAGCCATCTGCTCTAGTTAATTAAGAGCCGGGCTACCCAGGGTAAGAGTGAGTGCCAGCTGGCAGGCTAAACAGCTGGCAGCTTGATATTAGATGGCATGAGAAGGCAGACAGGCAGGAGGAGACAGAGCTGGGGTTTCCTCCAAGCTGCCCAATGTGGAGATCTTGGATTCTTCTCCCTCTTCTCCCTCTAGCCCAAGGTGCTGGGATTCATCTTGCCCAGTGAGTCCCTTGACTCGATTGGCATCTGCTTGTCAGTGGGAGTATGAGGGAAGGAGGGAGGAAAATGTGCTGAGTGGGCGATGCTGTCACACAACAGTTGGTCACAGCTGAGAGCTCAGGAAGGCTCCCACGTGCCCGACAGCCCTTCTCTGATGAAAAGGAGGCAAGAGCAACGTCTGAGTCTCTCTGCCCCAGAGTGCTACCAGTATGGCAGGGGCTTCCTGATTTTGAACCTGCTCCCCACCCTCAAGTGATGCTCCCCAGTACCAAAGAGTGATACGTTTGGAGCCAGAAGAACTGAGTTAAAATCCTAGTTCCAATAGCTGTCAAGTGACAATGGGCAAGTCAAATCTCTGAGCTATTTCATAGTGTCATGGGTCATAGGATCAAGGATGGAAGGGATCTTAGAAATGACCGTACTTGCTCTATTCAAGAGAAACTGCTTGATAAGATAGAATCAGGGAAACCTGGGTTCAAAGGTTACCTCAAGAACATGCTAACTGTGGGACTCTGGGCAATCAACCTCTCTGAGTCTCAGTTTTCAAATCTGTAAACTAGGGATAATAATAGCAACCACATCACCGGGTTGTAGAGAAGATAAAAAAATGCATCTAAAAGACTCCGTATATATATTATTATTACCTGCTTTATCAGGTGGTTGTGAGGAAAGCACTTTGTAAACTGTAATGTCATGTGGAAATGTGCCTGTTCTTGGTTCTTGCAATGTTTCTTTGCTGCTTTAAAAAAGAAATCTCTTTGTTCTAAATAGGTGACCTTTAAAAAATTATATATTTATATAAGTGTGTGTATGTATGATATATATAACATACATATATATATATATATATATATAACTTTCATTTGCAAACATTCATTTCTCTTCCCCCTATGAAGCTTTTTATTTATAAAACATATGCATGGGTAATTTTTTTTAAAAAAAATTTTATTATAGCTTTTTAATTACAAAATATATGCATGGGTAATTTTTCAGCATTGATAATTGCTGTTTGTTTTTGTTGTTTATTAATCCAATAGTTTTCTTAGTGTCTATTTTACAAATCTCTCCTTTTTTTTTCTTTTTTTCTTTTTAATGCATGGGTAATTTTTCAGCAATGACCCTTGCAAAATCTTTTGTTCCAAATTTTCCCCTCCTTCCCCTCACCCCTAGGTGGCAGGTAGTCCCATACATATTAAATATATTGAAATATATGTTAGATCCAATATATGGATACATATTTATACAGTTATCTTGCTGCACAGGAAAAATCAGATCAAAAAGGAATTAAAAAGAAAAACTGAGAAAAAAACCAAAATGCAAGCAAATAACAACAGAGAGAGTGAGAATGCTATGTTGTGGTCCATACTCTGTTCCCACGGTTCTCTCTCTTGGTGTAGATGGTTCTCTTCATCACTGCACAAATGCAACTAGTTTGAATCATCTCAATGTTGAAGAGAGCCATGTCTGTCAGAATTGATCATCATATAGTCTGCCACAGAGAATTTTTAAAAAGAAAGGGGGGAAATTGGCTTAGCAAAACCAATATATTAACTTAAGTCTTGACAGCATATATGCAATATTTCTGTTTCCACAATCCCTAACCTTTGCAAAGAAGGGAGAAAAGTGCATTTTTCTCAACTTTTTCCAGGGCTAAGCTTTCTTGTTCATAATTACCCAGCATTCAATTATGTTATTGTTTTCTTTCTATTTAAGTTATTTTAGTCATTGTGTTTTTGTCCTACTTATTCTGTGTATTTCATTCTTCATCACTTAATGCAAATCTTTCCAAGTTTCTCTAAATTCTCGTGGCTCAGTAATATTCCATCATAGCAGTAAGTTATAGAGGGAAGAAGCAGAAAACTAGGATTCAAATCCCAGCCCTAATATTATTTTTTTTTTACTTTGAACAATTTACTTAACTACTCTGTGCCTCAGTTTCCTCAACTGTAAAATGGAAGGGTTAGATTTGGTCACCTCAAGATTTCCTTCCAGTCTCTTGGTCTATGGGCCTGCATACCATGACACATTTAGCATTTTGCCATTTGACAGGCGACTGCTTTATTCCAGTTCTTTGTTACCACAAATTGTTGCTGTGGACATTTTCGGTACACATGGCACCTGCCTTTCCATCTTTGAGCTCCGCAGGGCACATGCCTCACGGTAGATCTCAGGGTTGAATATTTTAGTACGAATATTTTTGTCATTTTTTAATATCACGTTTTTCTCTTTTTTTGTACACGCCTAAAAATAAGAGCTCTCACACACATGGCAGATGACCTTGTCTCCTACTCAACTGAGAAAATCAAGGCCATCTGATGAGCTCCCTCAAAGCTCCTCTTTTCTGTCTGCATCCTTATGCAACCTCCCCTCCCTCCTGTCTCAGATAATAATAGCTAACATTTGTTTAGCATTTACTACAAGTCAAGCATTGTATTAATTATCTCATTTGATCTTCACAACTCTGGGAGGTAGGAGCTATTATTTTTTACAGATAAAAACAGTGAGGCAGACAGAAATCAAAGGATTTGTCCAGTCACTAGCTAGTGTCAAAAGCTGAATTTGAACTCGGATCTTCTTAACTCCAGGCCTGGTGCTCTCTATCCACTGTGCCACTGAGCTGTCCAAGATGAGATAGTTGATCCTTGCCAAAGTTTTCCTTCCTATCCGTACCCTTACCATTTGTCTCCCCCCACCACCACTGGAAAGGATGCTAGGTCAGTCAATAAGCATTTATTAAGTACCTACCAGGTGCCAATTACAGAGTGTCATAGACACAGAAAAAGAGGAAAAAAACAGTTCTTGCCATTGAGGAGTTCACAATCTAATAGGAAAGACAATAAGGAAGCAATTACATGTGGAGAGAGAGAGAGAAAGAGAGAAAAAGACAGAGAGAGAGAGAAAGGGACAGAAAAAGAGAGAAAGGGAGAGACAAAGAGACAGGGGGGGGAGAAGGAAGGGAGAGTAGAGAAAAAGGGAGGGAGAGACAGATACAGAAAGAGAGATTGAGAGACACAGAGAGATTCAGAGACAGAAAGAAAGGAAGAGATAGAGACAGAGACAGAGAGGAAGAGAGACAGAGAAACAACAAACAGAGACAAACAGGCAGAGGTAAGAGAGGGATACACATACACACACATATGTATGTATTTATGTATGACAAATTGGAAATAATAAAGAAAAGAAAAACACTAGAATTAAGAGAGGTTGAGAAAGGCTTCCTGTGAAGATGGGATTTTGGTTGAGATCTAAAAGCAGCCAGTGTAGCCAGTAAGCGGTGAAGAAGAGAGAGCATTCCAGGCATGAGAAAATGCTGGGAATTGAGAAATGAAATGTCTTGGTTGTGGATCAGCCAAGAGGCCCATATCCCTGGCTCAAAGAACACGTGGAAGGGAAGAAGATGGTAGAAAACTAGGAGGGGTTGGGTTCTGAAGGGACTTTACATGCCAGCCACTTCTATACTTGATCCTGGAAGATAGAAAGCCAGTGCGATTTATTGTGTAGCAGCGTGACATAGTCAAACTTTATGGCTTTGTTAGCTGAATAAAACATGGATTGGGGTGGGAAGACTTAATGTAGGCAGATCCATTGGCAGACTATTGAAATAATCCAGGTGTGAGGCGATGAGGATCTGTTCTAGAGCGATGATCGTGTCAGAGGAGAGAAGGGGCGCAGATATTTGAGAGAGAGTTCAGAGAAAAAATCAGCAGCTTTGGGAGTAGCAGATTGGGAAGGTGAGAGATCGTGAGCACTTGAGGACGGCTCCTACGTTGAGAGCCCGAGAGATTGGAAGGATAATGTGGTCCTCAACAGCAAGAGGGACGCTGGTAGAAGAAAGGGCTTAGGGGGAAAGATGAATTTGCTTTTGGACATGTTGAGTTTAAGATGTCCTCTAGATCTATAGTTTGAGATGTCTGAAGGGCAGTTGGCCATGGGAGACTCATGGGAGTTCAGCAGGTTGAGTAAATCTGAGAATTAGCAGGAGAGAGAAGAGATGGGATCTAATCTATGGGAGCTAATGAGTTCACCAAATGAAATAGAATAGAGGAAGAAGAGACCCAGGACAGAACCCTAGAGGTAAAGGACATGAACCGGATAAGAATCCAGCTCAAGGTGAATTGGTAGAAGAAGCAGGAGGGAGGGATGTCCTGAAAACCAAGAGAAAAGGAAAGGTTAAGGGAAAGAGGCTGCAGAGGGGGCGAGGAGATAGAGAAAAGCCCTTGGGTTTGGGAATTAGAGGCCAAATGCTAACTCTGGAGAGGGAAGTTTCAGTTGAATGATGAGATCAGAATTTGGATTGGGAGAGGAGAGGAAGTGAAGGCAACAGGTGCCTTCAAGAACTTTATATCCATAAAGGGCAAAAAGAAATAGAGGATAATAGAGTGGATGGAAGGATCAAGTGGGTTTTGTTTTGTTTTGTTTTGTTTTTTTGAGGATAAGGGAGAGATGGGCATGGTTATCAGAAGTGGCAGAGCCAATAAACGGAGAGAGTTTGAAGATAAGAAATTTAATAATTTCTGGGTTCAAATCCAGTCTGTGCTACTAAACTATGTGTGTGATCATGGACAAGTCATTTGACTTGCACTCAGATTCCTTATTTTTAAAGGAGGATATAGGATTATATAACTTTTAACCCTAGGTGACATCTATGACCCCATCCCTGCCATCTCCCATGGGACCCTGCTACATCTTACTCTCATTCTCTACTGGTTCCTCTCTCTCTGACTCAAGACCCAATCATCTCCCTGATTTCTCCTTTATATCAACTCACTGCATCCACTTCCCTTTCACCCATTTACTCCTCAGCCTCTTTCAATCTCCCTTCTGTCCTTAGTTCTTGATATGAGAATCTCTATAGTAGAAACTCACCAATGACCTCCAACCCAGTGCCCTTATTTCTGCTCTCAATCTCCTTGAAATGTTGTGGAGTTGACAATGTGGCCTACCCCTTCCCTCTTTGATGCTCCCGTGCCCAAGCTCTTCTCTTTTTTTTGGCCTCTCTCCTCTCCATAGAAGGAAGACATGGAGGCTGTCCCTGGCTACTTGTCCTTGCACCAATCTGCAGAGAGCTTAACGCTCAAGTGGACCCCCAACCAGCTCATGAATGGAACTCTGGGAGACTCAGAGCTGGAGAAGAGGTGAGGGGGTAGGATCCAGTGGAAACTCTTCGGGGCTCTCTGGGGCCCTGGCTGTGGAGGTGTTTCACCACGCCCACCACGCTAGATCTGGGATTTGGAGGCTGACAATAGCAGCAGCACAAGGCCGGTTGAAAACGCCTCTTGGCCATGGAGTTGAGCAGGTGGCTAGATGAAAGGACAGAATGGGTAGGATCAGGGACAGTAACGCGCAGCTTGTTCCTTTCCAGCGTGTACTGGGACTATGCCCTGATCGTGCCCTTCAGCCAGATTGTCTGCATCCACTGCCACCAGCAACGTAAGCTGTGTCCCTCCCCTCGGGACCCCAGGCACAGGAGCAAAGAAAGGGAAACTCATTTTGCAAATCCCTCTGATTTCCCAGGGTCCTCAGGGTCTCTTTTCTTCGCTCTCCAGGCCCCATTGTTTAGTCAGGAGAAGTGCTGGCTGGGAGCTGGCAGTTTTTAGGGCCAATCCTCTGACTTACCATAGACTTGATTTTCAAACTTGGACTCTGGGCCCTGGGAACATGGCCCAGCTCAGCGGGTGAGCTATTCATTCAGATAAGAAGAGCCCCTCCTTGGGGTCTCCTAGCCTTTGCCCATTTTTCCTGTCCCTTTTTTCAGAGAACGGTGGAACACTGGTGCTGGTGAGCCAGGACGGTATCCAGAGGCCCCCTTTGCACTTCCCTCAGGGCGGCCACCTCCTGTCTTTCTTGTCCTGCCTGGAGAATGGGCTTCTGCCCCGAGGACAGCTAGAGCCACCACTGTGGTCCCAGCAGGGAAAGGTATACCACCAGAGCCTGGGTGGCGGGCCATTGGTGGGAGATCTCCATCTTTGCTCCTGCCCGATTTCCTCGCTTCCCTTCTCCTTCACTGAATTCGGGCCAGGGATGCTGCAGGAGAGGGATGGGTCCATCCTGGCCCACCAAACAGGAAACCTGGGCTCAAGGGCAGGGGCTTCTGACTACCGGCCCTGTTCTCCTCCACAGGGGAAGGTCTTCCCCAGGCTGCGGAAGCGGAACAGCTCCATGCGGTCTATGGATCTGGAGGAGACGGTGATGGATGAAGGCCGGGCCAATGACTACGTGTTCCGGATCATCTACCCGGGCCACAAGCACGAGCACAGTAAGTGCCCCGTTCCCACTCGTGGTGGGGAGGGGAGACGAGCCCCTTCTAGCAGAGCCGGTTAGGACAGGGGGCTGAGGTGGAGCACAGTGCTGAGGAGCGATTGCCTGGATGATCCACTGGAGCTTTCTGCCCCGAGAGGTGCTTTGTGCCCAGGGCCTCCTCTCAGCGCGCGTATTCCATTTCTGCCCTGCTCTTCAGGTTGGCTTTTTTAGAACATGTGTACTACCTACAGCCAGCCAGGCTCAGAGGTTCATGGGTCTAGAGATGAGAGACCTCATGGATCACTGAAGGCCCTCATTTTATAGAGGAGGAACCTGGAACTCAGGGTGGAGAGACCTCAGGGCCTACAGTTAGTAAGTAGCAGGCCCAGAATTGTGGTTCAGCTCCTCCAACCAGACTCATAATGCCCATCTGCATGTCAGAAAACGGACCCTATGGTGGGACTGGAAAAGGAGGCTGAGAATACAGAATTTCTCGTTCCTTCCAATGCCCAATCTCCTTCCACCCCTGGCTATGCGTGCTTGGTGCCCGTCTCTGGTGGTTTCAACCCTCCGAGCACCTTTGGGGTACAGCCTTGCCTTTTTCCCCTGTCTCTTTGCTGGCCAATGAGAGCTTTCCTGTTACAGTGGACAGGGGCCAGTAAACTTGGCCTTTTGTTGGGCTGGGGGTTTGAGAATGGGAAGAAGGAAATTGCCACAAAGCTCCAAGACTGGAGAACTTCCACCTTCCTGCCAATCTCTGCACCCAGGGGATTATGGGTATAAGGGGGTATGTTTTGAGACTTTGGCCAGAGAGAGACCCAGTGACTTGAATATTCGGCGTTGTTGCTTCTGCTGCTCCTGACATGAGCAGATTTGTTTTCTCATCTCGACCCACTCTGCAGATAAAAATCAGATCATTTGTTACTCACCAACCCAGCCCTGTAGGATCCCTTAACCTATGTATGCAAAGGGAATAAGCAACACAGCTAACTTTCAGCTCCTTAGGAGCAAATCAGAATCACGTAGCTCATGATTCTAGGATCTTTTAGGATTCCCAGAGCCCATCAAGATGATTAGTAGTAATAGTAGTAGTTGTTGTTATAGTAGAGTAGTAGTAGTTGTTGTAGAAGAGTAGTAGTAGTAATAGTGGTGGTAGTAGTAGTAGTAGTAGTAATAGTAGTAGTAATTAGCTTTTACATAATGCTTTAAGCATTTTTCAAATGGTATTTCCATTAATCCTCACAACAACTGTAGGAGATAGGTGTTGTCATTATCTCTATTTTTAAATGAGGAAACTGAGGCTGGGAGAGGTTAAATGACTGACCCAGACATATAACTAATGAGTATCTGAGATAAGATTTGAAATCAGGTCTTCCTGATGTTAAGTCCATCACTCTTTCCACGATAATACAAATAGCATTATCCCTATTTTACAGAAGAGGAAACTGAAGCTTAAGGAGGTTGCCCAGGGTCACCCAGAGAGCGAGTGTTGGCAGGATCTAAATCTGCCCCAAAGTCAAATGTGCTTGCCAAGATGTAGGGGGAAGGATAGCCCAGGGTGGAGGATGAGGTGAGATCTTCTTCAGAAAGCACATTTTGCTTGCAGGCCTGGAATTTAAATTTGGGCAATAGATGTGGTATATTATCCAGATGTCTTTGCTCCTCCTGTTCTCTATCTTCTAGTCCTGTTCCAGAGCTTGGGCCAGGCTCCCAAGGAGCCCTGATAAGACCCATACAGTTAGCTAAAGTGGCTGGCGGAGATCGGAGCCATATTGTATTTGTCTGGGGATTTCAGTCCTCCGGGCATTCTCAACTCAGTGCAACCCTAACCGCTCCAGAGTTGGCAATATGATTGATGTTGTAGTTCCCAACTAGCCTTCCAGCACACAGCTACATGACTAGATTGCTCAAAGTGGGGCTGGCCTCCCCATGCCATCCCCATCCCCATTTCGTAGTCTACGCTGTCAAGACTTTGATTCTCTTTTGCATTGTTCCTGGACGGAGAGGGTCTCCCCATCAAAGCTGGGCTGAAACTCCCACCTTCCTTCCCCACAAACCATAAGTCAGTGAGTGAACTCCCTCCCATCTCCTCCTCCTCCTCCTCCCCCTCAGTGGGGGTGTGGGAGAAGCCCATCCCCTGGAGCCCCTCCCTGCCAGGCCCTCACAAGCGTCTCTCACTATTCTCTTTGAGCAGTCACTATTAACTACCACCACTTAGCTGCCAGCCGCGCGGCCTCGGTGGACGATGATGAGGAAGAGGAGGATAGACTACACGCGATGCTGTCAATGATCTGCTCGCGGAACCTCACAGCTCCCAATCTGATGAAAGGTTTTTATCCTGCGTCCCTCCCTGTCCTCCTCCCCCCTGCCCTGATTCTCCCTCTCCACCGGGTTCACTGGCCACAACCTGCAGGGACTCATGCAACAGTGCTGGCATTATTGGACTCCCTGAGAGTCAGGCAGAGAGAGGCTGTGACAAGGACACACGACAGGAAGGAAGGGTAGATGGGACCAGCAGTCAGAGAGAGCAGTCGGAGGGAGAGGGACGGCTGAGCGCCGAGCCAGACGGCTCCCAGTAGCTCACCATCTGCACCGGGGAAGGGACTGGGCCTGTCCCTGGGAGGAAGATGAGCACGGAGGAAGAGATCCCAAATCTCGAGCCAAAAGCCATCTCAGAGGCCAGCTAGTCTCCCCCTTCCTTTTATAGAGAAGGAAACTGAGACCCCAGGAAGGGAAAGGGCATGGTCACTTGGTCACCCGGAGTAGCACTCAAGTCTCAGAACTTCAAGTTCTGTCTTCAGAGTTTAAAAGCCCATTTAAATTTCCAGTCCATTTCTTTGTCTGGGGTCAAGATGATGGCAGCTGCAATTTAGTCCTTTCCTCCATGTCCCCTCATGTAAGCCAGGACTTCTCTGTGCCTTTACCTGGTCACTAACGGGGAGGTCACCTTGCCTGAGGGTCTCATTTGACAGTGGAAGTGGGATCTGCTCAAGGCCACTTAGGTGACATCATGGGATTGGAGACTTAAAGCTGAAAAGACAATGAGAACTGTTAGTCCCACTGCCTCTATTGGACGATAGATTTCAAGCTGGAAGGGACTTTGGAGGTCAGATGGTTCAAGGGTCAAACGACAACTAGGGAAGGATTCTCTGAAGGTAGAGCCTAACAGTGGGACAGCCAGTAAGGAGCCCAGGGAGCCATGGGAGACAGCATGCTGGTCTAGCTGCTTCTTTTATTCCTTTGTGCCCGGCCCCCAATACACACACACACACACACACATAGAGGCCCACACATACAGTATACACACACACACACACACACACACACACACACACACACACACACACACAGAAGCACATGCTTACACATGCATATGCACCTACCCATACATACATGCACATTCAAACACATGCACACAGCATACATCCATGCATGTACACACACAGAGAAATACATGCACACACTCACCCATATATACATGCATCATGCACACATGCACAGGCAAACACACACATGTACACACCCATACATGTGTACACACAGAAATACATGCATACTTATGCACCACGCATAACACAGGCACAAGCACATGCATACACGCATATACAGGATACACTCATGCGTGTGCATGCACACGCAGGGACATGCACATGTGTGTACACATAGATGAACACTCCTTAAAACCACTGAGCTTCTGCCATTGTAGATTTCAGACTTTCACCAGAGCTTTGGGAATCCCTTGCTCATTTACGCTGAGTTAACCCATCAGTAAATAAGCATTTATTATGCACTTGCTATGTGAAGCAGCATGACAGAAGGGATAGAGCTGGCCTTAAAGCCAGGAAGACTTGGGTTCCATCCTGCCTCTGAAGTGTATTTAGCTGCGTGACTCGGCCTTGTCTCTTAACCTCTAAGACTCTAAGATTCAGACTCTCTCAGACACCAGAGGAGGCTGTCTGCATTGGTAGAGGATATATCTCTGTGGGAGAGCACCACGCTGATGAAATCACAGATCATATTTTTTTTAAGTGGTAAACTGACAAAAATGAAGCTGTCCCTGCCCTTAGAAAGTGTATATTCCACAGGGGAGAAACGACATGTACACATAAAAAGAAAAAATATGCAATATGACACATATATTGTATAGTAATAGAATATAGTTAATAGAAGTGTGTAATATGCTATAGATATAATACAAAATGTTTAATACAATAATGGAATATATACTACACATAGTATGCAAGATATATTGCGCATAATGATAATATACAATATATATGATATGTAAGGGATGTTATATGTTAATATAATTATGTAATATATATGGTATATGTATAGTATATATAACACAATAATATTACATGTTTGTATAATATACAATAGATGTAATATGCAAGATATAATGTATATTAATATAATACAATAACATAATATACTATATATAATATAATGTATATTGCATGATAATGTAACATAGTTAATATAATTATATAATATATAGTATATGTAACATACAATGTATATTGTATAGTAACATGACACAATTGTGTAATATACAATACATGCAACACGCAAGATACATTGTATATTAATATAGAATCGATACAATTACATAACATACAATGTATATTGTGAAGTAACACGACACAATTGTGTAATATACAATGCATGCAACATGCAAGATACATTGTATATTAATGTAGAATCGACACAATTACACAATATACAATGTATATTGTGAAGTAACATGGCACAATTGTGTAATATACAATACATGCAACATGCAAGATACATTCTATATTAATAGAGAATCGATACAATTACACAATATACAATTATATTGTGAAGTAACATGGCACAATTGTGTAATGTACAATACATGTAACACACAAGATACATTGTATATTAATATAGAATCGATACAATTACAATATACAATGTATATTGTAAAGTAACATGGCACAATTGTGTAATATACAATACATGCAACATGCAAGATACATTGTATATTAATATAGAATTTACAATTACATAATAGACTATATATAATATACTATATATTGTATAATAATACAATTAATATAATAATGTAATCTACAATATATGTAACATCCAAAATGCATACAAGGTAATTGGAGGCATTAGTAGCTAGGCAAGTTGGTGTAGAAGGTAGCCCTGGAGCTGAATCTTGCAGGGAGTGAGGGATTCTGGAGTTGGGGGGTGGGGCTGAGGAGGAGAGGATTTATTGGACACTCTGTGCCAGGCACTGTGCTAAGCAATTTACAAATATGATCTCATTTAATACTGGGAGTTAGGGGTTATCATTATCCCCATTTTATAGTTAAAAAAAAAACACACACAAAAACTGAGGCAGAAAGAGAGTGAATGACTCAATCAGGACCATATAGCTAATAAGTCTTTGAGGACACGTTTGAACTCAGGTCCTCGTGACTTCAGGCCCAGTGCCGTCACTTGTCACTCTGTCATTTGGGTGTTTCCAGGAAAGCTGATAATTGATAGAGATCACAGGATTATAGATTTCCAGTTGAAGGAGGCCTTAGATAGAAAGTGACCAGTCCACCTTCTTCGTTTCAGTTGCGAAATTGAGACTCAGAGATATTTAACTCTGCCCAGGATCACATGGGTAATGAATATTGGAGTTGGATTAGAACTCAAGGCCCTGACTCTCAGGTAGTCTGTGGAGGAGGCTCTGCAGGGCCTCTCCAGTCCCACCCATCCCTGTGCCTGCTGCCATTTTCTGCCTTAATTCCTTGGCCCCGGGCCAGGCCTCCAGGTCAGGGAGGCCTCCTCCTGAGACCTCCTCCCTGGCCTGAGACTTAGATCCATTCTTGCCCCCCCTTCCTCTCCCTTCCCTTCTACTTGTCTTTTTTTTTTTTTTTTAATAAAGATGAGACTTGTGATTCCAATGGTGTTGGCAAGGCCCCCAGTGAGGAAATAACTTTTTACCAAAGCAGATCCATCTCCTCGGCTGCCTCTGGCAGTCACCTGGAGACACCAAGGTGTAAGTGACTTGGCCAGGGTCACAAAAGCAGTACGGGTCAGATTGGGACCAAAGGCTCAGAGATCAGCAGGTCTCACAGCTTAGAGGACATCAGAGGCCATGTAGTTAGACTAAGGGTGGGTTAGAGGTGGCTGGACATGAAGTGGAGGACACTCAGGCCCCGGAGCCAGGGGGACCCAGGTTCAAATCCAGCCTCTGACATGCACTGGTTGTATGATCTTGGACAAATCACTTAAGTGCTATTTGCCTCAGTTTCCTCATCTGTAAAATGGGGATTATAATAGCACCTAACCCTCAGGGTTGTTGTGAGGATCAAATGAGATAATTTTAAAACACTTAGTACAGTGTCCAGCACATAGTAGGCACTTTGAAAATGTTATTGTAAAGGCCATTGATCTGTACTTCCAGGGATGTAAGGGATTCCTAAGTAAGAGAACTTCCTCCCCTCACACAGTTTCTTCCAACTCCTCTAATAGGGAGCTAAAGGAAGCAGGAAAGCAGCACTGAGTGGCCAGCAGAGACCCATTTCTGATGATAACTTATTTATTGGCAGTTCTGCAAAGATAAAGAGCTCGCTCCTGCCTGAACATCATTCCCTATGACCTTAGCTCTCTGGATCTCAGTTTCTTCATCTGTAAATTGGGGAGGTTGGACTAGAAGGCTTCTAAGGTCCTTTGAGCTTCAGAGCCAAGATCCTATGACTAAATGCCACTTCTGATCCATGTTGGCCATGTGGTCCTGGGCCAATCATTCATCCTCTCAATGTTCTAGGACACCCTCTTAGCTGATCAGCTACAGAGAAGGCAGAAGGTGAGATCTCCAGTCCAGTCCCTGTCTCTGTCTCCTCACTGGACCCCACCCCCCCAGCTAGATTTTTTTCAGGCCCTGGACCTGTGAGTTAGTTGGCGCTTACCTTCAGAGGCTCTGTTAGGTTCCCCTTATCCTCTGAGGCTGACTGGTCCTGAAGACACAGAGTGAGTTTCAGGTGCTGGGTCACCTTTTTTTGCTTAGTCTAAGAACCCCAGGGATCTGTTCTGTAGCCAGAGCTCCTGGCAGGTCTTGGTTAAGAGGCAGCAGGGCTTTGCAAAGAGCTTAGAGGAGGCTCCTTCTTAGGAAGAGAAAGGGAACCATGAGGCTGGAGGTTGAGGGCAGGGTCCCTGCCGATCCCCGGCTGTAAGAAGCTTTTAAAGAACAGATTCCTTGCCTAGGGAGGACCCTGACCTTTGAGCTGGGAGTCCAGAGGCCGTTTGTTCCCAGGCCAGCCTGCTCTCAGGAAGCGTTAGGGACCCAGAGCCTTTTTTGTGAGAGGATGTTCATCCTTTACATGCACATGTGCGCCATATGTTTTGTACCTCTGCACCCCCAGCCTCCTAGGCACAGGGTCCCGGCTGCTGGGCTAGGCCGGAGGGAGCCAAGGAGGAGGGGGTTGGCACCAGAGAGCGAGGGGTCCCCAACGTGTTCCTTTGCGGTCCACAATGACAACACTGTTGTGTCCCATCGGCTAGCCTTTGCTTCTGAGTTCTGCAACATGCTTGACTTTGGTGCATGTGGATAAAGTGGCGGGGGCCAGAGCTCCCTTCCCCTCCCCTCCCCCTACCTCCAGTCCTGGTCTCTCCTTCCCTCCTTCCCGCTGACGAGCCCCGAGAGCAGAGATGCTATTCACACTAATTCGAGGCCTTTCATTTGGACTTCTGGGGGCTGTGGGGTTCGACCATCCTCAGAGTTTTTGTCTCCAACTTTTCCTCGTCCTTGGAGGAGGAAGCCAAATCTGACAGAGCCAATCCTCTGCCCCTGAACCGGCCCCGAGAGTCTAGGTCCTTCTGAGCCCGAGTTCTGTGCCCTGGGTGGATTCAGAAAATATAACCAGACGGGATGGTTACTTGCTGGCTTGCTCAGCCCCTTCCTGGAGAATTAAGGTGAAGAGCATTTTCCCATGAGACTTTTGGTGGGTGGACCCCACTGCTTGGGCATGATTTTACTCTGGGTACTATCCTCCCCTACCTGCCCTGCCTGTGACCCTGCTTCCTGCTGTCCCACTGGCTGGCTGGTTAGCCGGGCTCCGCTCCTGTCTGTCAAGGGCCTGCTTCCTGCTGCAGAGTGCATGAGTTGAACTCGGCCCTTACTCACTCTTCCCCATGTCTACGTCCCCTTTCGTTATCTCGACTTCTCTTTTGGGGGGACGGCTTGCACCCCCTCGAACCCCCACACCCGATCTAGAACTGCAGCTCGTCCTTGCCAAATCCACTCCCTTAAGTTACCTCCTAATGGAGTCGAAGGGCCAGCTGTTGGGGGGCAGGAAACAGCTTTGCCATCTCAGCCCCTCCAAGCTTCTCTCGCCAAATGCCCCGGGAGCTCATGAGCAGCTCCCCTCCCAACCAGGGATCCGTGACTGAGTCGTAATGCGTTCACTCTATCCTGTGATCTACAGAGCCCGAGTGACATATTAGATAATTGGGTGATTAATACCAATAATATTACAAATTATAACAACAGTGGTTTGCATTTATATCAAGCTTTAAGGCTTGACCCTCAAAACACTGTGCATGTTATTTCATTTGGTTCTCGCACCAATCCCATGTAGTTGGTGCTATTATTATCCCCACTTTACAGATGTGGAAACTGAGGCTGACATTCAACGACTTGCCCAGAATCCCATAAAGAATAAGTAGCTAATAATTTGAACTCAGGTTTCTCTCATTCCAAGCCCAGCACTCTAACCACCTGCTCTCTAGAATCAGAATTGACAGGGTCCGTGGGGGGTCAGTTAGTCCAACATGGATTGACCAGGATGATCCCCTTTAGGGCATCCTTGACATGAGATGCTCCCATCATCACTTGAAGACTTCCAGGGATAGGGAGGACCTACTTTCTAGAGGCTGGGCAACTCAGAGCCATTGATAGGGCCCCTTCTTTCAGCTGTGCCCCTCACACAAATCTTTCTTCTCTTCCCTTCTCCTCTTTCCTTTTCCCCCCTCTTCTTTACATCATCTACCCTCTTATTCCCTTTCCTCTCTTTGCTCTTTCTCCTCCAACTAATGGGACTATAAGTGGGTGTCCCGTTCCCTTCCCCCCACCATAAACCTAGAAGGAAAGCTTTGAGGGTGACTTGTATCCCAAGCACTGGTATCTAAGTCTGCTCTCTATTAATCAATAAATATACTTCTATTAAGCCATAATACTACATGCTAAGCTCATAGTAAGTTTAACAGGCTAAAAAAGGGGGCTAAAGACAATCCCCGCCCTCAAAGAGCTGACAGCCTAATGGGAGAGACAATCCACAAATATAGACAAAGCAAACTAAATAGAGAATAAATAAGAAATAATTAACATAGGGAAGACGTTGAAAGTAAGAGGGGTTGAGGAAGGCTTCCGGTAGAAGGCAGGATTTTACTGAGGACTTAAAGAAGCCGGGGAGATCAGTAATCAAAGAAGGGGGAGCACTCCAGGCCCGAGGGACAGCCTGGAGCTGAGAGATGGAGTATCTTGTTCACAGAAGAGCCAGGAGGTCAGTATGGATGGATGGAAGAATATACAAATATAAGAAGGCTGAAAAGGTGGGATGGAGGTAGGTTAGGAAGGGCTTTGAATGCCAAATGGAGCATTTTGCATTTGATTTGAGAGGCGATACGGTGTTCGTTGAATGAAGAATGCCACGATTGGGGGACTTTTGCTTTGGGAAGCTCACTTTAGTGGCCGTATGGAGACTGGAGTGGATAAGGCAGACAGAGCCACCAGTAGGCTAGTGCACGAGGCAGTTGGGAAATGGCGAAACCGCAGCCCCGCAGGTGGCCGCCCTTCTGGTGGTCTTAAGAGGGCTTTGCCCGCCTGGAGTTTTCCAGATTAAAAAGGCCATTGAAACAGTTAACAAGCACTAGTCAGTGTTCGCTCTGTACCAGGCACTGTGCTAATCGCTAAAGCTATAAAAGCAGAAATGACCCCATCCCTGCCCTCAAAAGGCTTATGTTCTGCCCAAGGACACAACTTCTACCATTTACAGAATGTTAGGAAGGAGATAGGGACTGGACCTATGACCGGTAGAGGGAATTCCCAGGCAAGGAAACTCCCATCCTCTCTGCAATATCTAAGAGATGTCTGGAGTCCCGAGAGGGTCACACGGCCCCTTCAGAGATGGGACCCAGGTCTTCCTGGCTCCTCAGAGCTCTCATTCACTAAACCTCACTCAGTGTCTACAAATACGACATGGATCTAAAATGAATGTGACACAGCTTTGGGAAGCAGGGTCCTGGCTACTGGGAGGATTGAGTCTTCATGCACAAGATTGCCACATTTATACAGTGCCTACTGTTTGCAAGGCATGGTATTAAGCACTTTACAGACACTCTCATTTGATCCTCACAGCAACCCTGGGAGGCAATGCTATTGTGATCTTCATTTTACAGATGAGGACACCAAGGCAAACAGAGATTCTGGGACTTGGCTAGAGTCACACAGCTAATCTGAGGTTGACTATGAACTTTTCCTGATTCCAGGCCCAGTGCTCCATCCATCTTGGTGCCTCTGCTAACCAAACAATGGCCCAAAGAGAGTCTCCAAATCATGGGGAGGTCTCTCCTTTTTGCTCTCCAGCCCCAAGACCTTGGAAATTCCTACAAAAGAGACACGGCCTTGGCTTCTAGGGTTAGGCGAGGGGTTGATGGAGAGAGCCTTCCTTCCTTCTTTAGGGCAGGTTACATTAGCCAACCTTCATCATGGCAAGTTAACGTGAGCTGCAAAGCCAGTGACATCTAAGGGTCAGGGAAGAGACCTTGTCCCATTGAATGGCAGGAAAATAAGAGTGTCCTGGTCTCCTCCTTCAATTCAATTCTAGTCCAGGAGTTTTAGTTTTAGATTGAACCTGCAATTTCGTTGCCAATGAGGAAACTCCTTTTGCCAATGCAGATAATCTCTCAATTTATAATCTTTGAGAGTTTCCTGGGGGCCTAGAGAAATTGTGCCTTGCCCAGGGTTACCTGAAAATTGGTTCGTCTCTGAGGCAAGACTTGAATCCAAGTCCTCCTGATTCAGAGTCCGGCTCTCTCCACAGACTGAGAGGGACCAGAAATTCTCCAGAGGCCGGGTCACCAAGTCTTTTTAGGGTCTAACTTCCCTCTCTACTCATCCACCTCTTGGAGAGTAGAACCCAAAGGGATAAGTGGATGTGTTTCTGTCCTTTCCTCTCTCTCTCTGCCAGAGTATTTAATCCTATCAAAAGAGCACAGGCAAAAGAGGAGAGCCTCTGTCTTCACCTTTCCTGCCTCCTACAGAGATTCCCCCCGTCCCTTCCCTGAGGCCTTCAGCCTTCTGCTAAGTGCTGAATCTGAGCTGCAGCTCCAGGCAGCTAGGCCTGGCACAGCCCGGGGTGCTGTGCCCATAGCACTGACCATCACTCTTTCCCTTGTCCTAGATACTGGGGACATGATTGAGATGCAAGGCTTCGGGCCAAGCCCGCCAGCCTGGCAGTACGAGCCTCCAATCGGCCGAAGCTCCTGTCTCTCCTGTTCTATCCGAGGTTCGCCCTATGACCCACCCAACTACTGCAACTGTGCCCAAGACAGGTGAGTGGGACCTCCGCTGGAAGTCAGCTGGACCTCAGGTGGGGGGGGGGGCTGAGAAAAACATGGAAATATGGGAGGGGGGCGGGTGGGAAACCAAGGAACTTCAAATCTTCATCTAGATGTCCTTTCCTCTGTGTGCCTCCTTAAATGGCTTTCTGTGAATTTGTGTGTGCTTCTGAGCAGCTGAGAGTATGTGCCCATTTCTGTCTCATTGTCTTTGTGCTTCTCCCAATGTGACCAGTCAGTGAATATGTGATGAGCACCTACTATGTGCAAAGCATGAGGTAAGACATTGTGCTTCTCACAGGCCCTATGAAAGCTTGCACCTTGCACATAGGAAGTTAATAAACATTTGTGGAATTGCCTTGTATCTCTTTCTGAAATTTTGTAATCTCCATTACAAACTTAATAATATCAGCAACAACATATTAAAAGCCTTAAATGCCATCATCATTTTTCAAATGTGTACATTAAACTTTAAGCAAACAGCACAAATGTATTTTTACTCTAGAGTCCTTTCTGATTTCCTTTTCATTTGTGGCTTTGTTTTTATTTTCATTATCTGAAAAGTACACAGCGCCTAGTTATTAACCATAAATGAGCGCAACGTTGCTTGCCAGGAGTCTGGAAGTGGATTTACGTTGTCAGTTGGGTTTATTTGCTTTTGGAATACGAAACATCAAAGTCACTTTGGTAGCTAGTTCAGATTAGAATAGGACGCAATCACGGAACCTCTTCAGAAGAGTTAGCTACTCTGGCCAATCCTTGAACAAGATTCCTCTCTACGACATCCCTGACAAGGACGTCAAGGAGACAACTTCTACCCGTTTACAGAATGTTAGGAAGGAGATAGGGACTGGACCTGTGACCGGCAGAGGGAATTCCCAGGCGAGGAAACTCCCATCCTCTCTGCAATATCTAAGCGATGTCCCCTGACCGGGGGATCATGGATAATCTTTGTTAAAGGGTCCCAATAAGGATGACTCCCACTACCTTCTGATGAAGTCCATCAGCTTTGGGATAGCTCTTATTATTAGGAAATTCAAAGTTCGTTTCGAAGCAGGCTAGGAAGCAGATAGTTCTCTGACTTAAGGTTAGAAATTCCTTGTCATTACTATTTAATCCAATATGGGAATTGTGTGCCCCGTGGGCAGTATATTTCTTAGATCCCTTCCCCAAAATGAGTTCAAACATGTCTGTTGTATTGGACGTACCAGACATTTCATTTACACTTAAGATCTTTTTTAGGCTACCTAAAAGACTCTAAACCCAAACAAAAGCTAAGGAAAGGAGGCAAAATTCTCCATTCTCCTAGTGCTCATTCTTGTTTTTATTATTATATATGTTTGCAGAAAAAAATGCTGATTTGGGGGGCAGCTAGGTGGCGCAGTGGATAGATCACCAGCCTTGAAGTCAGGAGAACCTGAGTTCAAATCTGATCTCAGACACTTAACACTTCCTAGCTGTGTGACCCTGAGCAAGTCACTTCATCCCAATTGCTTCAGGAAAAAAAATTGCTGATTTTTGCCATCTGTTCTGGCCAAGTGAGAAGCATTATATAGTGGATAAAAAACTGGCCTCCCAGTGAGGAACATGTAGGTTTAAACCCATCTCTGGCAACTGTCCAAGACCAGAAAATGAAGAAGCAGTGTCCGTTTGCATCAATGTAAGAAGTTTTTCTTTCTGTCCACCTCCTTACCAGGAACTCCTTATTCTGTTGAAATCACAGCTTCCATTAAAAAAAAAATCTGATTTGATAAGGTCCTACACTGACGTCAAACTTAAATTTGTCTTCACCACTTCTATCCATTGTTCCTCTGGGGCTTCACATTTTAATCCCTTGGTCTTGCCACAGCCTTCCTAATATCTGAAGTCAGTCCAAATAAAAATTTTTAAACTTTCCCAAAGTTTAGGATAGATAGTAGAAATCAAATCCAATTCTCATCCTCTAAATTCAGCCCTTTTTCTACTACATCATTATTATACCCATTTTACAGGTGAAGAAACCAAGGCTTAAAAAGATGATGACTTGGGGACAGCTGGATGGTACAGTGGTTAGAGTGCTGACCCTGAAGTCAGGAGGCCCTGAGTTCAAATCTGGCCTCAGACACTTAACACTTCCTAGCTGTGTAATCCTGGGCAAGTCCCTTAACCCCAATTGCCTCAGGAAAAAAAGAAAAAAATGGTGACTTGCTTGAGATCACCAAATGAGTTAGCCAGGGAGGTAGGACAGAAACCCCTGGCACAACCCTCTTTACCTCACTGCACCCCACTAGTCTCTCCGTGTCTGTCTCCATGTTTATTTCCTTGTGGCTGTGGACATCTCTGTGTGTGATTCCAGTCTGCTCCTCTGTTTGTGTTTCCCTGCACTTCCGCTGCTAAACCTTCCCTGTATTCAGCCAGGAGAGCTAAGGTATGGCTGCCATACCCAAAAGATCCCAACATAGCATATTTATGGCCGTGCCTCGAGTGCTCCTGGTTAGATCTCTGTAAACCTCAGACCTTTCTATACTGACCCATGGGGTTGTAGACCAGAATCCATCCTGCTGTCTGGAGCCTCTGTTGGACCTCCCTGTAAGCACATTCTGAGCCCAAGTTCAAGGCCACGAATCCCAGTGCCAGTATATAGAACATACTTAACTAAATCTTCTCCATTAATGGATCCACTTATTGCCCAAGGGCGCCCCCCACTGGTGACCAGGCCATGAGGATTAGGCTGGGAAGCTGAAACAGTTTTCTTGGCTGGAAATAGAATTTCTATTTATGAGAGATAGGTGAATTGACTCTTTCTCAGATATTGGGCAAGGACAAAGTTATAAGAACAGGAACCAGACTCCCTGGGTCTCAAGAGAATTAGAAAAAAGGATTCTGGGAGGTCCCTCACCTTAATTGGGCACCAGGGGAGAGAGACCACGCTCTTGGAAGTTCTTCGAGGCAGCCAGCCCTCCCTCTCAGGGTCTTGGCAAGGTGAGCCGAGGAGTCTATATCTTGATTTCCCAGAATTGAGCTTTCAGGGCTTAAGAGATCTAGTTCCACCTTCACTTTTTACAGAGGAGTCAGCCAAATACCAGACAAGTGATTGGCTTAAAGTCACGTGACAAGGAGATGGAACAGGTGGGATAGGCCGAGGGAAGTGCGTTAGCCAGGGGGACCCCGACCAGACAGAGCTCAGGTGGTAGCCCCCACAGGTGCAGAAGCAGACCTGCCTCCTGCCTCCAAAGCCTGGAGTTCTCTCCGTGGCTCCACAATCTCTCCCCGAGGCTTGCATGGGAGGAGGAGAAGGGGTTTGCCAGCTGCGGCAGCTGGTCTCAAAGTCTGTGACCACTGGCCGGTGGCCCTCTCTTCCACAGGATGCCCCTGAGACTGCTGTGTGAGAATATGAAGAGGCAGATCATGTCCCGGGCCTTCTATGGATGTGAGTGGGATGGAGGGGGAAAAGGGAGGCCACCCCTGAGAAACACCGTCCCCCCCTCCTCCCAGTGGCACTGACCTTCCCACAGGGGTCGATTTTAAGTCTCCTGCCTCCCCTCCGTCTCCCCCTCAGGGCTGGCATACTGCCGACACCTGTCCACTGTCAGGACCCACCTGTCAGCCCTGGTCCATCATAATATCATCCCGCCTGACCGGCCCCCGGGAGCTTCCGGAGGGCTCACCAAGGATGTGTGGAGCAAGTACCAGAAAGATAAGAAGGTTTGGGAAGGATTCTGGGTGGGGAGGGGGACCAGGGAGGGTGGGAGTGTCGTGCCCAGGAAATGAGGATAAGAGAATAACTCCCAGTCTAGGAGAATGGCCAGGACAGAATGGGGTCCTCTAAGGGAAAGAGAGGGAAGACTGCAGGGTGAAGAGTAATCTTCATCACCTGATCATCAATGGGCCTTGGTCTATAATGATGGCACCCCTGCCTCCACCCCAGCACACCTCTGAAATAAGCACTCCATTTTTAGCTCCATTCTACAGAGAAGAAAACTAAGGCACACTGATGAATTGTTCACTAACACAACAAGAATGTTCAGGAACCAGGCTCTGAATGCTAATCTTCTGAGAAGTCCAGTGCTCTGCTGGGCTGCCTTTCCTAGGAGAAATGACCTTAATTCTAATTTTAATTCTGCCACTAATTCTATGTGACTGTGGATTACTTGTTTCCCTCTCTCTGGCCTGTACTTCTGTGGGGACCTCCTGGGTCCTGGTGGCGAGGCTGTGTGGAGAGACCTCCTGAGCTTCAGGGTGTTCAAGGAGGGACCTTGGGTTTCTTCCACGTATGTGGGTACAATCCCACCCAGAGTTTGTCTGCCCAAGGGGGAGTGAAGCAGGATCTGGCCAGGAGGTAGAGAGAAGGATCCCCTCTGTCCTGCCCGCTCACTAAATAGATGGAACCTGCTGACAAGGAAGGAGTCGAGGGCTCTGTGGAGTCTCCTCTTTTCCCTCTCATCCTCTCTCCTCTCCTTTCTCTCCTACCCCCTTCTTTCTTCCCTCTCTTCTTTTCTCCCCTCTTTCCCATCCCTTCTTTCCTCCTATTCTCTCTCCTCCTCTATTCTACTTTCCTTTCTTCCTTTCTTCCTTCTCCTTTCCTTTCCCAATCTTTTCCTCACAACCCTTCCCCTTTTCTCTTTTTTCTTTTCTCTTCTTTCTTCTCACTTCTTCCTCTTTCCTTTCCCTGCCCTTCCTTCCTCCTCTCTCACATCCTTTCTTTTTTCTCTTCTTTCCTTTTTTCTTCTCCTTTCTTCTCACTTCTTCTTTCTTTTCTCTTCCTCTCTCTCCTTTCCCTGACACTCAGAACTACAAAGAGCTGGAGCTTCTGAGGAGAGTGTACTATGGGGGTGTGGAACATGAGATCCGAAAAGACGTCTGGCCTTTCCTGCTGGGACACTACAAGTTCGGCATGAGCAAGAAGGAGATGGAGCAGGTGAAGGAACATGGTGGCCAGGGTCACAAAGGGCTCCCCAATCAGACAAGCTCAGGGCTCACTCCTCCAGATGGCGTCCGGCAGCCTCCCAGCAAAACCTGCCAAAGTAAAAGAAGTAGAGCAGCCCCAGGTCTGCTTCTGTCTGGGCGATCTTGTGCTAGTCCCCTCTCCAGATCTAAGCCCTGTAATCTCTTTAGTTGGATGATTCCTGTACCTGGGGCTGCCCCAGTCCTACTCTTTCCCTGGACTCCCTGCTCCCAAACTGCTCATTCTGGGAGAGGCAGACTTGGGTATGGACCTGGTCCCCAGCTGGGGAGGGCAGAAGCTTATTCCAGGGAAAGGAGGTCTCATCGTAACCCAGGCTATTCCCCAAGTACAGGTAGATGAGGCTGTGGCAGCCCGATACCAGCGGGTCCTGGCGGAGTGGAAGGCCTGTGAGGTGGTAGTCCGGCAGCGGGAGCGGGAAGCCCACCCAGCCACGCTCACCAAGTTCTCCTCGGGCAGCAGCATCGACAGTCACGTCCAGCGCCTCATTCACCGAGACTCCACCATCAGCAATGATGTGAGTCCTGGGAGCAACAGAGAAACAGGCAACTGGGGGCCAGGGCTGGAGGAAGGGACAGATTGGGCAGGGACTTAATGGCAGCCACAGCGGTCACCCAGAGCTCGTGTCAACTCTGGAAGACGTCTGGCTTCCCATTATTCGTCTTTGGACCATGACAATAATGAGGCATAAGACAAGTTTTTATTTCACTATTTAGTTTTGAAGAGTTTTTAATGCACCCACTATGTGCCAGGCACTGGACTAAGTCCAAAAAGCTTATATTCTAATGGGGGAAGGATAATACATAAAGGAGGAACTAGAAGCTGGAGGAGGGTAATACCTATGAGGTGGAATAATTTGTAAGTTTATTTCTTTTTAATACACATTGATTTATGATCATGTTGAGAGAGAGAAATCAGAGCAAAAAAGAAAAAACATGAGAAAGATTAAAAAAACAGAAAAAAGAAATGAAAACATAGCATTTGTTGATTTATATTCTTTTTCTGGATGCAGATGGCATTTTCTGTCCAAAGTCTAGTGGGATAAGGTCAGATCTATTTGGTTTTTTGTTTTGTTTTGCTTTTCATTTGGGATTAAGTGATCTTACCCACCCAAAGTGTGTTAGAGGGCACATTTGAACTCAGGTCCTCTTGACTCCTGCTGTCCCAAGGTGGAATAATTTGGAAATGGCCAGGAAATGACAAAGACCTGATTCTGGTCAAGATAAAGAAACAGCTCACTTATTAATCTTCAAATTAAAAAAAAAACACATTTTCCCATTACACATAAAAACAATTTCTAATGTTCATTATTTTAAATCATGGGATCCAAATTGTCTCTCTCCCTGTACCCCCTGCTTCAATGAGAAGGCAAGCAGTTTGATAGAAGTTATACCTGTGCAATCTATTAGTTATCTTATAAAAAAAAATACAGGATATCCCTTCCCTCCCACAAATAACAAGAAAAATAAAGTTTTAAAAAAGTATGCACTCAGACTTTATCGGTTCTTTCTCTAGAGGTGGAGAACATTTCTTGTCATGGATCCTTCAGAATTGTCTTAGATCTTAAGAGTGTTGAGAATCACTAAGTTATTCACAGTTGATTTGATACAATCTTGCTGTTTCTGTATACAGTGTTCTCCTGGTTCTCTCACATCACTCTACATCAGTTCGTGTGAATCTTTCCAGTTTTTTCTGAAATTGTCCTGCTTGTCATTTTGTTTAGCACAACAGTATTCATATTTGTTCCGTCATTTCCCAATTGATGAGCATCCCTATTCAATTTCCAATTCTGTGCCACTATAAATATTTGGCTACATATAAGTCTGTTTCTTTTTTAAAATTACTTTGGATTATAGACCAGTGGTAGTACTGCTGGGTCAAAGGATGTGCACAGTTTTATTGCCCTTTGGGCAATTGTTCTGGAACAAATTGTTCTCCAGAATGGTTGGATCAGTCCACAACTCCACTAACAGTAAACTAGTGCCTCAATTCTGCTGCATCCCCTCGAACATTTGTCATTTTCCTTTTCTGTCATATTAGCCAACTGAGAAGTATGAAAGGGTACCACAAAGTTGTTTTAATTTGCATTTCTATAACCAATTCTGATTGAGGGCATCTCCCCCCATACAACTGTAGATAGTTTTGCTCTCTTCTTTCAAAAAGAGCCTGTTCAGATCTTTTGACAATTCATCAATTGGGGGATGATTCTTTTTTTATCCTCCTCCCTTTCTATTTCCCTGTATGTTAAGATAGATTTTTATTCCCAAATGAATGTGTATGTTATATCCTCTTTGAGCCAATTCTGATAAAAGTTTAAGCATTGTCCACCCTCCCCCATCTTCCCCGCCACTGTAAAAGCTTTTTCTTGTGGGCCTATTTAATGTGAGATAATTTATTCCATTCATTCTCTCTCTCTCTCTCTCTCTCTCTCTCTCTCTCTCTCTCTCTCTCTCTCTCTCTCTCTTCTCCCAGTGTATCCTTCCTCCTGATCCCCTTAATTTTATTTTTTTAGATATCATTCCTTTATAGTCAATTCACCCTCATGTCCTCTGTTTATATAGAATCCTTCTAATTGTCCTAATACTGTTAAAGTTCCTAGGAGTTAATAACTATCATCTTCCTATGTAGACATGTAAAGAGTTTAACCTTATTGAATCCTTTCTGATTTCCCTTTCCTGTTTACCTTTTTCTGCTTCTATTGAATCTTGTATTTGAAAGTCAGATTTTGTATTCAACTTTAGTCTTTTCATCAGAAATACTTGAAAGTCCTCTATTTCATTAAATAACTATTTTTCCTCTGAAGGATTTTATAGCCATCCCTTCCACATCATGGGGGTTAGGGATATAGCACCTTCTCAACCTGGAAAATCCACATAAAATTTTTTTGTATCCAATTTTGTATCCGATCGGAAAAGTCCGATTTTTTGGGGGGTATTTATAGTACTATATAGTACCTTATTGTACAATTTGGGTTAAGTACTTTGTCATTAGCTCTGTGCTATCCATTGATTTTCACGTATTGCCTATGGCTTCCATAAAACTCCCCCAAAATTATCACTTAATTTCTCATGCAGTGCATCCACTACAATGGGGAAAGTTGTGATGTGGAAGGTATTACAACAAAGAATTACCTCCCAACAACATTGAAAACTGAGACCAATTCACATTTATTTGTCTTTGAAGTTTGCCGTGTAGCTGTTTAGACTTTGTTGTCTTCTTCTGAGTTTGTATTTTGACCTTCTCTGTCACTATACTAATTTTTTATGGTCAGGATCTTTTTTGTTGTTTTTTGCTCATTTTTTCGCACTTTTTTTTTTTTTACTTTAAATTTTATTTTAAAGTTGGACTCTAAAAAACTGTCCCAAACTTTAGGATTTTTGTGTTGCTGTTTTCAGACCTAATTCTGGAGGATCTATAGGTTTTCAGTTCTTCTAAGGTGGTATGATCTAAGGAGAAATGTGGTCACTGCTATTTTGAACTATATTCTGGGCTGTGAGTAACCACAAGCGGTCTTTTCTACAGTTCCATGATTCCCTACAACTACGACTAAGGTCTCCATCCCAAGTCCCAAGCTGCAGTGTGCTAAGGCTCTTCATTATTACCCTAAGAATGCAACCCAGAACCACATATGAACAATACAACAGGTGCTAGCAAAAGGTCCCCTGTAATCTCCTTCTGACCACTCGTCCAACCTCCTTCTTGTCTGTGGGCTGAGAGCTTCAGAAGATGCTATCCCTGACTCAGTTGCCCCCATGGCCAGCTGCTGACTCGCCTGGATGCTGCCCGTTAGACTGTGCTTCAAACTCTCACCGCTCTCACGGCTCTTTCCTGCCGACCTTCTAAATTGTCTTGGGCTAAAAAATTATTTCACTTTGTCTTTTCATTGATTCTGCTGCCTCAGGATTTATTTTGAGGGGAATTTGGGAGAACTCAGTACAGTGCATGCTTTTATCCTGCCATCTTGCTCAGTCTTCTCACTTATCAGGACTTCTAATTTCAGGAAATTAATTGTTAATTTCTTTAGAGGTTAATTTCTTTAGAGGGATTAATGGTACACATGGAATGTTGGACTTAGTTCAAATCCCTCCTAAGATACTTACTAGCTATATGATCCTGTGTAAGTCGCTTAACAACTATCATAGTGGGGAATTAAAAGAGAAAAGGCTGAAAGACTAAAGTGCTCTATGTAGTGGAGGGCTTCAAATGCCAAGGCCGCAACATCAACATTTTATTCCAGAGGTCTTAGGGACTTGTGAAAGAGTTTTGAAGCCAAGAAGCAACATGGCCAGATTCATGCAGGAAACTGCTTACTAGGAGTGGCTGTGGAGGCTGAGTGAGTGAGAGGAGGGGCATTGGGGGAAAGGAGATCCCTCAGGAGGATCTTTGAACAATGTGGGCAGGTGCTGTTAAGGGACTGTACCAGAGTGCTCACCATGGGGACGGAGAGGAAGGGGCAAATGCTAGTGACGGTACAGGAACAACAGGCCTCGTCAACAGAGTTTCATTAAATATCTGGGAAAAGTAAGAGGAGCCAAAATATAAATAGCTTGGAAAATATCAAGCAAAAGGAGGATTTAAGCCAAGCAGAATTCCAGAGAATCAATCGACAGGCACTAATGATTAAGCACAAACTATGTGCCAGTCACTGGCGGGATGCTGGGATATAGAGGCAAAAGTTAACAGTCCCCACCTTCAAGGAGCTTGTAATCTGGTGGGGGAAACAAGTAGTAATAATAATAACTAAGAATAATAATAATAAATATAAGAACAAATTTAATATATAATAAATGTAATAAATAATAATAACTAACATTTATGAATATTATCTCTTTTGAGATATGACTATTGTATGAGTAGATACTATATATGTACACACATGTGTATATGTAAAATGTGTGTGTATGTATATACACACACAAACACAATCACCTTGTATTTACTCTTTGTGTGTGTGTATTTTAAATAGTAAAACTCATCTCAAATGACACTCTCTAGATGAAGCTTTTCTGGATTCCCCAGTTAGTGCCTACATGTATGTATATTTATATTTATATGTGTATATGTACATGTATCTCAACTTTATGTTAAAATTAAATATCCTTTTACATACATGTGCATATACTCTTTATATGTATATGTATGTATGTATGTGTATATATATATATATATATATATATATATATATATATATATATATATAGTGCAGCTAGGTGGTTAACATACATATGCATACAAGTAAATATAAGGTGATTTTTAAACTTTTAAATTTACTGATTCTTGTAGAGCAAGCACTGACTAGCAATCGAAGAAATGCAGAAAGACCTGGTGGAGGCAGCGTCACCTAAGCCTGGCTTTGAAGAAAGCCGGGATTCTAAGAGATAAGTGATGAGAGTCGGCATTCTAGGCATGAGGGTGTGGACAAAGGTACAGAGCTGGGAGATGAAGGACATGTGGAAGAAAAAGTAAAAATCCCTTTAAACTATTTCTTCCCCACTGTGCCTTGAGTGTTTAAAAGCCCCAGCTGATGGGGAAAGGATCCCTGAGCCCTGATGGCTTTGGGCTTGGGTATAACTCTTGGAGAAGATCTTTCTGACAAGGATGCTTCCGTAGCAGCAGCATAAGGGAAACAGTCCTGGCTTTGAAGCTAAAGGTCCTCCTTTACAGTCATCTTAGCCAAATTACTTCACCTATCTTTGCCTCAGTTCTTCTGTCTGCTTGATCTGGATGATCTCTAAGACTCTTTCCAGTTCTGATCTCTCTCTATTCCTGTGTTTCCATCTTTCTCTGTATCCCTTTTTTTCCCTCTCTCCTTCCCTCCCTCCCTTCCTTCCTTCCTTTTTTATTTCCTTCTTTCTTTCTCTCTCTTTCATTTTCTTTCTTTCTTTTTCTTTCTCATTTCCTCTTTCCTTCTTTCCTTCCTTCCTTCTTTCCTTCCTTTCTTTCTTTCCATCTTTTCATAAAACAAAATAGCCTCCTCTCACGCAGGGTCATTTTCTGCTTCTTTTCCCTTCTTCTTTCAAAAGAAGAGAAGAAAGGAGGAGGGTGTCACCATCAGGGACACTTCTGTATTTCTCTTTATTAAATACTATCTCATTTGATCCCCTTAGCAGCCCTGTGAAGTAAGAATTCTGCTCAGAAATGCTTAATGGTGTCCATTATCTCTGAGATGAAATGCCAATCTTTAGCCTGGCAGAGGATTATGGAATCATAGAACTAGGATTGGCAGGTGGTACTTCAGAGGGCGTCCAGTGCGACAGAGGACACTGAGACGCAGCCAGAGAAAGGAATTTACCCAAGATCCCATAGGTAGTATCAGAGACAGACTTCAAAGCCCTCCCCAATGTCTCCAACTTATCTTTCTGGCTTTAGTCTCTGCAAATCCTCTTCCTTCACAAACAATGAAATTGTTCTCTTAGTTTTTTTTTTTTAATTCCTTCCTCCATGCCTTTACCCGGGCAGTTCCCCCTGCCTGGAGTCTAGCCCTCCTCCCCTCCATCTTTCTAAGGTATCCTTGACCTTCAAAACTCAAGACTTTTTTTAGCATGTCTCCCTCCTCAAATGAACTTTCGTGATTACGTAGGTATATAAATGCCGTATATTCTATGAAGGTAAGCTCTTTGTGAACAAGGCTCTTTATGAAAATTAATTCATCTCCTTCCTCCCCTAGCAGTTAGAGACAGTTAAAAGAGACAATAAATAAATTATCAGATCTGCAATCAGGGAGGTTTAAATTCAACTCCGACTTCAGATATTTTATCTGAATACTTTATCAGATACTTTATTTTTGTGACCCTGAGCATGTCCCTTAATTACGAAATGGCTCAGTTTTCTCAGCTGTAAAATAATAGTGCCTCCTTCTCAGGCTTGTTATGAGGAACAAATTAGAAAATATTTGTAAAGTGTTTAGCCCAGTTCTCAACATATAGTAGGTACTTAATAAATGCATTGAATTTCTATTGAATCTCTGATTTATAGATGAAGTTTTACCCATGTTTATATAGCCCTCTTCTCTGATTCTACATCTGATTGTCTCTCAGTTCAAACACACATACACAAAGTGGGAGGCAGTGGTACAATGGAAAGGAAATCTAGAAACGAGTTTTAGATCATAAGCAGGATTTAATCTGGTATAATAATCTGGAGTCACAATCTAGTTTGAAATCCTGGTTGACTCTTTAGATAAGGAGTCACCTTCCTGGGCCTCAAGACTAAATAGTGCATGTTCCTTCCAGCTCTAACACTGACATACTCTGATACTCTGGCATATTCTAACTGGATGACATAGAAATCAATTATTCCAAGGGCAGCTGGGTGGCACAGTGGATAGAGCACCAGCTTCGAAATCAGAAGGACCTGAGTTCAAATGTGACCTCAGACATTTAACAGTTCCTAGCTGTGTGACCTAGGCAAGTCACTTAACCCCAATTGCCTCAGCCAAAAAAAAGGAAAGAAAAGAAAAGAAAGAAAGAAATTATTCCCTAGAACCACCCTTTCTCTCATTTATTCCTCCTCCCCTTCCTTTCTCTAGAACAACTGTTATAGATTAACCATTTCTCTCTGTACAAATAGATATCTTTAGTGACTACTTCAGCAGCCTTTCTGGTCCTTCCAGACCTGCTTCTTAAAAAGCTCATGTGCTTTTTATTCTGAACTCTGAAAACTTAGTTGTGCTCAAAAACATCAAAAGTGATTTTATTTAAGCCTATCTAATTGACTTTATTCACATAAAAGTTTACAATCTAATGGAGGAAGATGATATATAAAAGAAAGATAAAAAGGTCATTGAGGTTGGCACACAATCATTCTTGAGAACTGAGTATTTTATTTTTTATTTTTCCCCAATTACATATTAAAACAATTTTTTTTTTAACATTTGGGTTTTTTTTAAGTTGTGAGTTCCAAATTCCTTCCCTGCCTTCCCTCCTCGCTCCTTGAGATAGTTAGCAATCTGATATAAATTATGTAAAATTACACTTTTATTTTAGACTTTTTGTACAAGAAGTGGGGGACAAAAAGAAAAGAATGAAAGAGAGAAAGAAAGAGAGAGAGAGAGAGAGAGAAAGGAAGAAAGAAAGAAAGAAAGAAAGAAAGAAAAGAAAAGAAAGAAAAGAAAGAAAGAGAAAGAAAGAAAGAAAAGAAAGAAAGAAAGAAAGAAAGAAAAGAAAGAAAGAAAGAAAGAAAGAAAGAAAAAGAAAGAAAAAGAAGAAAGAATTATGCTTCAGTCTCTTTTCAAGCAATATTACCTCTTTCTCTGGAGGTGAATAGAATTCTTCACCATGAGTCCTTTGGGATTGTCTGGGATCATTTTATTCCTGAGAATAGCAAAGTCATTCGAGATTCTTTATGATATTCTTGTTACTGTGTACAATGTTCTTTTGGTTCACTTTGCATCAATTCATGTAAGTCTTCACAGGTTGTTCTGAAATCATCCTACTTGTCACTTCTCTTAGCACAGTAACACTGCATTACAATCATATTCCACAGCTTGTTTAGCCATCCCTCAGTTGAGGGCGTCCCTTTGATTTCTTAGCCACCACAAAAAAGAACTGCTACAAATATTTTTGTACAAATAAGTTCTTTTCCCTTTTAAAAAAATGTTTTTGTGGGGTAGCTAGGTGGCGCAGTGGATAGAGCACCAGCCCTGAAGTCAGGAGGACCTGAGTTCAAATGTGATCTCTGACCCTTAACACTTCATAGCTGTGTGACCCTGGGCAAGTCACTTAACCCCAATTGCCTCAGCAAAAAAAAAAAAAAAAAAAAAAAAAAAGTTTTTGTGATATAGACTTAGCAGTGGTGTTGTTATAACATTTTTTTCTTTAAATTTTGAATTCCACATTCTCTTTCTCCCTTCATTCCTTCCCTAACCCATTGAGAAAACAAGCAATATGATATCAATAATACATGGGAAATCATAAAAAATTGCATATTAACTAGATTGCCAAAAAGCAAGAAAAATAAAGTACTTTAAAAATGTACCTCGATTTACACTTAATGTTCATCAGTTCTCTCTCGGGAGATGGGAGCATTTTTCATCATGATTCCTTCAGAATTGTGTCAATCAGAATAGCTAAGCCTTTCATAGTGGATCCTTGTTAAAATATCGCTGTTAGCAAACCGCTTAACCTCAGTTTCCTCATCGATTAAACGAGGAGCTCAGACTGGCTGGGCTGTTGGGGCGTTGTAGCCCACATAGAACACGGCCGCCATCACTCCCTTCCTTCCATGCTAGGTGTTCATTTCCGTGGATGAGATGGATCCCCCTGAGATGGGACCAAAGTGCCCTGAAGATGCCGGAGCTGATCCGGGGCCGTCGGCGGGAACGCCGGGCACCGTGATCGTGGAGCAGCAGCAGTCTGTAGAATTTGACTCTCCAGACTCGGGGCTGCCGTCTTCCCGAAACTATTCAGTGGCTTCTGGAGTCCAGTCCAGCATCGATGATGGGCAGAGTGTGGGATTCGAGGAGGAAGACCAAGCAGAGGAGGAGGATCTGGATCGGTCTGCTTCTGGGCCCCACGCCTCTCTCTATGAGCCCCCAGACCCTGGCCAGGAAGATGCCCCACAGTCCAGTGAGCTGGGGGCAGGGGAGGAGCTGGCTGCCGTCTGTGCTGCTGCCTACACTGTAAGGGCCGTGCCCTTCCCGGCCATCCCCACCCTGGTCCTTGAGTCCATGGCCCAGACACCCTCCCCCCTGACCAGAGGAGCAGTACTGAGACCGCCCCCCTCCCATAACCAGCTCCCCTGCCACTGTGTGAGCAAGTCCACAATCCTGGCAGAAGGGCGCTGATCTCTGCCCCGAGCCAGGGCATGAGTTAAATCTCCCCTACCATCCCTGGCCTTGTCCAGGACCTTGTTGGGGAGGTGGGACCAGGAATAGAGGAGAACTTGACTGAGAGTCCAGGCGGAAAGCCTTGGGATACAGGACTGAGGGATTCTGGGTCCTTCCTCAGATAGAGTTACTGGACACAGTGGCCTTGAACCTTCACCGGATCGACAAGGACGTGCAACGGTGTGACCGAAACTACTGGTACTTCACACCCACCAACTTGGAGAAGCTCCGCAACATCATGTGCAGGTGCCGGCGGTTAAGGGGGCTCAGAGGGAGCCAGTGTGGTGGGGAAGGGGAGCGCTGGGGCCACGGGCTGGGGGCGTCTGCAGAGGAACCTGGGCGTGTGAGAGATTGTGGGGGAGGTCAGCCTCTCACCCCCTCATTTTACAGATAAGAAAACTGAGACCTAGGAATAGTGAATGATTTATCCTGGGTCACAAGAGTATTAGATGGCAGAGCTGGAGGTGATCTGATATCATCTAGTCTAATCACCTCATTTAACAAATGAGGAGGGGCAGCTAGATGGTGCAGTGGATAGACTGGGGGGAGTGTCAATCCTTCTCTGATCAGCTTCCAGAGGCCCCCTGCTGGCGGTTCCCAACCCCAAAGTGCCCAGGATCTTCACCCCAACTTCCCCCCATTGCACGCATTTCAGGAGTCACAGCTGACCTAGATCAGCCAGAGTCTCCCTCTCCTCACTAGAAATAGAACCTTAGGACACAGAATAGAGATAGAAAAGGTGCTTATTTCTTCCTCTTTCTCCTCCTCCTCATCCTTTTCCACCAAAAAAAAATAATTCCCTGCACAATTCTTGGTATGCAGTAGATACTTAATAAATGCTTATTTATTGAGCTGATTGGGAAACAGTGAGCCTGCAACTGGGGATCAGTCTCATTGACTAATTCTGCTTTCCTGGGCCTCACAGCTATGTATGGGAGCATCTGGATGTGGGATATGTGCAGGGCATGTGTGACCTGCTGGCACCCCTCATGGTCATCCTCGACAATGGTGAGGGCTCCTGGGAGGCCAGGAGAAGTGAGAGGGAGGGTGGTGCCTGGGGCTTGATATTCAGGGCCATGGTAGGGTGGGCAGGGCATGGGGCGGGATTGGGGTGCTTTAATCTTATCGGCCGGAAGCCAGAGGAGAAGCGAAATTGGTTCCCACATCTGGGGTTCACTCTTTGGGTATCTCATCCTTGGAAGTGCCCCAGCCTCCCAGGTGGGGGGAGGTGATGCTTAGGGTTCCGAGGCCCCAGGACACCACTGGGAGATGGCCAAGGCGGTAATGTCCTCCCCTTACTGGAGGCCCCACCATTCCCTTTCCCATCAGATCAACTGGCTTATAGCTGCTTCAGCCAACTCATGAAGAGGATGAGCCAAAACTTCCCCAACGGTGGGGCCATGGACACACACTTTGCCAACATGCGTTCACTCATCCAGGTAGGCGCCTGCCCCCCCCCCCCAGCTGCCCGGAGTCCTTGTTTAGAGGGGGCTCTAGCCATAAATCACCAGTCTAAAGAGTGACAGAGCTTTGAGGGGCCATAGAGATTATCTGTTCTAGAGCTAGTTCTAGAGAGCAACCTTCTTGTGTTAATGGAAGGAAATTAAAATCCAGACAGGGGAAGGGACTAGTCTGCGATCAGAACCCAGGGCTCCAGACTTCCCAACTGAGTTCTCATTGGTCACCGCTACAGGATAATATGCTCTCTCTCTCTCTCTCTCTCTCTCTCTCTCTCTCTCTCTCTCTCTCTCTCTCTCTCTCTCTCTTTCTCATAAATGTTAGAGATGTCCCAGTTCCTTGTAAATTACTTTGCGTGCTGTAGGTAGTTAATAAATGTTTGCTAGACTCTTGAGATGTAACAAGCCTCTCATTCAACAATCGTGTATCAAATACTTTCTGTGTGTAACAAACTGGAGATACAGAAACAGTAAAAATCATTGTACAAATATTTTTTTTTTAAAAAAAGCTTATAGTCATGATTTGCTCTCATTTTTAATTAGTAGTAGTAGTGGTGGTGGTGGTGCGGGGGGGGGGTAAGTAGTAGTAGTAGTTCTTGTAATCACTAACAAATAGAGTTCTAAGGTTTACAAAATGCTTTACCATATCAGAAGTAGGTGATCATTATCTCCATTTTGCAGGAAATTAAGGCTGATAAAGTTTATATGACTTGCCCAGGGTCACACAGGCATTTATTAAGCACCTACTTTGTGCCAGGCACTGTTGAGTGCTTTACAAATATTAAAATCCTCACAGTCCTGGGAGATGAGTGTTATTACTTCCATCATACGGTTGAGGTCCATATCATCTAAAGAGGGGTTGAAGTGATTGGAGAAGGAAAGGCTCCAAGTAGGGAGGAGGGGAAGGATGGAGTGAGAGAGACCGAGACAGACAGATGGAGATGAAGATTGTCTTTAAGTATTTGAAAAGTAGTTGTTGGGTGGGAGAAGGCTTAGCTTTGTCCTGTTTGGCCCCAGAAGGCAGATCCACCTCCTGGATCCAGATCCAGGAGGTGGACCAAAGTTGCACAGGGGCCACTCTAGGCTTGAGATCTGGAAAACCTTGGGCTTCCCAACGTGGGTTGGACTGTCTCCAGAAGCTGTGGGATCCTTCTCCTGGCCATCATTGAGCACCTATAGTCACTTGTGAGGATTCTTTTCTGGTCTGGATTGTTGGATTAGAAGGCTGCTGAGGTCATTTCTGATTCCAAAATCCTGATTTGTTGTTTCTATAATTCTCTTTAATGTTGGAGGGATCTGCATTTCATTCCCTCACCTAGGAGTGGTGTTTGTATGTTAGAGAGCAGCAGTTAAGAAATGAAATATAACAGAAGGGTGGTATTGTATTTGCAAACACCTGCCCAGTGAGAGACAAAACAGGGAGGGACAAAGAAGGCAATGAGAAGTGTAGAGACACAGATATACTAAAGAGAATGCCACTTAAATATAGAGAAACAACCCAGGCAGACAGCAAGGTTGGACATACAGGAAGGAGTATCTGAATGGCTTTGGATGCACATCTCCAAGTGTGTGCATTCTGAACAACAGCTTGTGGTCACTTTCTTCTCCCTTTCTCCTTTTTCTCCCTTCTCCATTTCTCTCTCCTTCTATCTATTTTCCTTTCATCCACCTCTCCTCCATTCCTCTTTCTTCCATCTATTTCTCCTTCCATCCATATCTTCCTTCAGATCTCTCCCTTCTTTTTCCTTCTCTCATGCTTTTATTTTTCCCTTATTCCTCTTACAGATCCTGGACTCAGAGCTCTTTGAATTGATGCACCAGAATGGAGACTACACTCATTTCTACTTCTGCTATAGATGGTTCCTGCTAGATTTCAAGAGAGGTGAGAGAGAGAGAAAGAGAGAGGTGTGGTGGGAGAAAGGCAGAGTGAAGGAGAAAGATCCAGAGGAGGAAAGGGAGAGAGAGAAAGGAGACGGAGGAGAGAGACAGAAAGAAATAGAGACACAGAGATGGGGGAGGAAAAGAGGAAGACAGATACACAAAGAAATGGGTGAAAGACAAGAGACACAGAGGCAGCGTGTTGCTGTTCTTTCTTGGAATCTCTTACTGGGGATGGTGGATTGATCAGGGGTGGAGTTAGATGGAGTCTGGAAAAGACTTTGGATAATAGGAAACTCACTATTCTCATTTATTTGTAATTTTATTTTTCCAGTAACACTTAAAGCAATGTTTAACATTTATCTTTAAAACTTTGAGTTCCAGACTCCCTTCCTCCCTCCTTGCCCATTGACAAGGCACATGTGAAGTTGTGCAAAATGTTTCCAAAAACTCACTGTTCTCATGAAAGATACAAGAAGCTCACTCCTAAATTTCAGCTTAAGTCTAGATCACATTTGTGCTGAGTCAAAGAAGGTAGTATAGTGTCTATACTATATAACACTATACTGTTGGAAAGCAGAGATCTATAGATCATAGCATTTTTAGGGTTTAAAGCTATAAGGAAAAAGAGCATTTAGTTCTGCCCCCTCATTTAAAAAAAAAGAATTTTGTGCGTATCGTTTGTTTTTAAATTGCTCACTTTTCCATTTTTCAGTATTTCCCCTCTCCCATCTGAGATAGACAACCTTTGTAACAATGAATTTTTAAACAAAAATAGAGCCGTTCAGCAAAACTAAACAAGTCATCAGCAAAATCTGATATTTTATACAGTGTTCCACATCCATAAGCTCCCACCTTCACACACACACACACGCACGCACATACACACACAAAAGGTGGGAGGTACTTCTCTCTCTTCTTGGTCCTTTTATTTTCACATCTCTCCAGTTTTGACTGTTTTGATAGTTGTGCTTTCCACTTACATCACTGCTATGATGTTTTCCTGTTTCTACTTCACTTTGCATCAGCGCATTTAGGTTTTCTCATGCTCTCCCCAATTCTTCATATTCACTGTTCCTTACGGACCAATATTTCGTTACATACCTGGCCATGGCTTGTTTTACCATTTCCCCAGTCAGAGTTTGTTACTAGATATTTGCCGCTTGAAATACGTTAGTGGACATGGGTCAGCTACCCTCAATCTGTTTGTCAGCCTATCCATCTACCCATTGATTCCTTTTTTTGTTTGAGACCGAGTCGCCCTCTCCCATCCAGCCTGGAAGTGCAGTGGTTCTTCACAACATGATTCCAGGGATAATGGGTGTGGAAATACTTACTCCATTTCCCAATCTGGACTGCTTCACTTGTTTCCTTCCACCCTAATCCTACCCCAACCTTGGCCCAGGGCTCAGTAACATGGTGTCCGACTTAATACAGTCACTAGACTGACTTTGACTCTTCTGCTCAGAACACAAGCTCAAGTGACTCAGCAACCTCAGCCCCTCTGTCAGCAGCAGGATTATAGGGTGTCCCCTCATACTCACTCAATCCTCTCATTAAACAGATGAGGAAATTGAGAAGTGGTAGAGCCAGCATTAAAGCCCAAGAGCTCTCTCCCCAAATCTGTGCTCTTCACCCAAAACCACTGGGCCATAACTTTGGCTTCTTTGACATTGAGCTTCCAGGACACTGAGGGCTGCCCGCTCAAGTACCAACCAGTCCTGTTTGCTGAACAGACCTGCTAGAGCACAGGTGCTCATGTGCTGTGGCCTTGGATGTCAACACAGAATTCCCCCCTTGGCTCTTGGGTCCTCTAGGACCCTTGCCTCTCAGGCTTAGGGATGTGGAACACACTTTCCTGCTCCCCCAATCTCCCCCCACTACAGAGCTGCTCTATGAGGATGTCTTTGCTGTGTGGGAAGTGATCTGGGCTGCCAGACATATCTCTTCGGAGCACTTTGTCCTGTTCATTGCTTTGGCCCTGGTGGAAGGATATCGGGAGATCATCCGAGATAACAACATGGACTTCACAGACATTATCAAGTTTTTCAATGGTATGGACATGAAGGGGGACTATAGGCCCCCCAGGCTTTGTGACTGGCGTGGCCCGTGGGTGATGGCAGCAGTGGCTTGAAGTCCTTGGGGGTTCCCGTGTCCAAGGATTACAGGGCTTAAGGTTGCAAGGGCCCTCTCATTTTACCCATGAGGCCCATGGAAATTAAGTGGCCCACCGAGTGGCAGAGCTGGGGTTTGAGAGTGGAGTTTCTTGACCCAGATCTAGCTGGTCCTAGCTCTAAATTGATGATCCTAGACCTAGGGTTTCTTTGGCTAGTCCAGCAACTCCCCCCACTTCTGGCCCCAAGCAGGGGTGCTTTGTGGGAGTTCAGATTCAGCGTCCTGTTCTTCTAGATGGAACAGATCATACCTAAGCCTTCTGGGGCCCTAGCAGCCCGGCTGACCCAAGGAAGGACCAGATAGGGCTGGGGCGGCCCTAACTTGGCTTCGTGTCTCCTGCTGCTTTCCCACCTTCCCCAACACCTGTGGGTTTGTACTCCCTGCAGAGCGGGCGGAGCATCATGATGCCCAGGAGATCCTGAGGATTGCCAGGGACCTGGTCCACAAAGTACAGACGCTGATTGAGAACAAGTGAACTTGGCAGCGGCATTTGTGAGAGGAGGCAGAGGAGGGGGCAAGAGGCCGCCCAGGCTCCCCGAGCCCCAGGATGGGACAAGTGGAGGGGATGGCCCCGTCGGGACGGCCATCACCCTCCCTCCCACCAACCTGAATCCCAAACATGCTCCTGAGGCATCTTCCATGCAGTGCCATCCCCCCAAGAGTAATTTGGAGATTGAGAGAGGGGGGAACTCCAGGTTTTCCATGAGTTGGGCCAGGGCTGGCCTATGGAGCCCACCTCTGGGTCAGAGGGAAGAATGACTGGGAGTTAGAGAGCTCTGTCTGGGTCTTAACTGGGAGCAGCCCACCCTGGACCCTTGATGCCTCAGGCCTGTGACAGATGCTCTCTGGGACAACTACCTCCCTCCCCCCACCCCAGCCCCAAGGAAACCTCTTTCAGGGTCACCCGAGGAATAGCCAGAGGCCCCAGGCAAGACCCTTAGGGAGATCCAGCTTGAGGGGTATCACCCGCGGCTCTCCAAGGGCTAGAATCTGGCCTGAGACGCCCCTCCCAGATGGAGGGAGGATATCTTCAGACCAGACTGGAGGATGGCTCAGGAGGCTGCAGGGGCCAGCGCCCTCCCTAATGTGCTCTCTTACCTTTCTCTTCAGAGAAGCTGGGGGGGGGGGGAGGGGGGCTGGTGGTCCGGCAGTTGCCCGCCTCGACGCGGTCACAGGACCCCTTTTTGGGAGGCCAGACTCCTGTCCTGCTACACAGTCGGGGGGGGGGGGGGGGGACTGGAGCAGGGCTCTGGGGAGCAATTCTGGAGCTACCTTGGCAGGTGTTCCAGCTCCTCAGTGCGATCCAGGAGCCCAATTCCAGGATGTTTGGGAGGGAGGGAGGAGGAGAGGGAGGGCGGGAAATAGCCTGGAGCTGCCCCAGGGCCCTGAGCCCTCCAGCACTACCGCCTGCCTTTCTAATCCCGGGTGCCCCAGAGCCCCTCCTGTGTGTGTTCAGCTGTCCGTGGTCCTGAAACTGTGAGACACGGCTCCTCCCAGGCTGGAAGGAGTTTGTTTCTTGAAGGCTCCTAGTCCGAACCCCCTTTTTTAAAGAGCAACAGCTTGAGCCCCAGCCTGCTTGTGACCCAGGTTTCTGTGCGTCAGGCCTCCTGCGTGGAGAAGGCACTCGGGTGGCCGCCCGCCCCTCTCAGGGACCCTCCCCCGGAGCTCCCGAAGCAGCCCAGGCCGCTGTCCCACAGGTGCCTCCCTGCTCCCCTGGAGCCCGCTCCAGAATATCCCCAGGAGTCGCACCAGGATGCCGGATCCTCCCCTTGGGCTCCCTGCCCTCTCCCCGCCTGGCCGAGCTTTGGGGGTCAGAGGGGCAGGGAGAGGGCAGAGAAGCTCCGGGGGCATGGCTGGATCGCCCCTCCGATGGGGAAACAGGAGGGAACGAGGGAGATGGCCGCTCCCTGGCGGAGCCCAAACCTCTGCCTGAGGCCCGAGCCCACCGCTGGGCGCCCCTGGAGTCCTCGGTGTTCTCAAGTGCCAACACTGCCCTAGGCTTGGGGGGGGCCAGGATCCTGGCCCCCAACACAGCCGACTCTAGAATGTAGAGACCCATGAGCAGGCTCTTAGGGATCCCTCCCACCTCATACAACATCTCTAGCCCCCGGCGAGAGGATGGGTGCCGGGCTCCTCCTGCCCCCCCATGGGCTCCCCCCCTCTGGAGAAAGGGCCTACCCCCAGGGCCTCCCTCTCCTTAGCATGCCTACTGCTCTCCTGACCCAGCCTCCTCCTCCCCCACCCTCCCACCCGCAGGCCCTGTTGGGGGGAGGGCACAGTGAGGGTGCATTTGCCACTGGGGCCTTCTGAGCTCCTCTGCGGGCCTGCTGTCATTTACTAGAACAATGGGGGGACCCCCTTCTCTTGGGAGACTGCCCCCCAGCCTGCCCCTCCCCTGTGCCCCAGCCTGTGCACTGCCCGTTTGGGGTACGCCCATGAGGCCGCATGTGCCGCCCCGTGCCCGCCTCGGTGCCACCCTGTGCCCTCTTCAGTGCCGCCAGCGTGCGCCAGGAGCAGAAAGCTCGGTGGGCTTCCTCTGTTTCCCGGCTCGGATGTTCTCGTGCTGTCCATTGTAACCAAACCAATAAACGCTGACTTTGGTGATGGCTGCGGATCTGGCGTTCTGGGCCATCGAGCCATCCACGGGGATGGCACAGGCCTGCGGCAGGGCTGGGTGGGAAAGGATGGAGCCCCAGGGAGGGTCCCGAGCTTTGCTTGGAAGATGTAGAGTGCAGGGGGTGACTCCAGGTCACAAGACCTAACAAGGCAACGCGGGAAAGAATCATGTCCTTGGCATAAAAGGCCCTGTCCGCTCGCTTATTGGGTGATCTGGGGTAATTCATAACCCCGCTTTGGAATCCTGGCAAGTCAGCGCCGTGGAATCCAGAAATCTCCCGGGGAGCTGGCTCCAAGCTGCCATTCATGTACAGCTGGGGTGGGGGTAATCTGAGTCAAACTACCCCTTCCCAACCTGGCACAGTCGGGATCCCCTCCCCCCCATCCTATATTATTTGGATCAGCTCGTCCTGGATAAAGGGGACAGAGCTGCTGATTTGGATTCGTTCTGGATCTGTCATTCCGCCATCCCCTCTCAGTGCAGTTTTCCGACTGGCCCTCACGCCCCCAGAAATAAGCTCTCCATCCCAGTCTGGACCTGGATTTGTCAGAAGGCGAGCCCTCCCTCATCCCAGCAGAGACCACAGCCCAGGGAAGCAGATGGGGAGGGAAGGGCTTTGCACCAAGGAATTAACTCCATGACACCTGCTTCAAAGCTCCTGGTTACCAGAGAGAGGGGTGGACTGGGAAAGGGCGGAGGGGACAAGGGGCCCATCACAGTCTGCAGCCTTGGCAGGGGAACCAATCCCCATGTGAACCATGTCCCCATCCACCTCCATCTCCTTAACCCCCGAATTGGAATAAGCCGTCCATAAGCATCAGAGTGACACTTATTCCCATGCCTTGTACATTTTAAATTTTGGACCATAACTGGGATTTCAGCAACTCCCGGTGTGGAAATTCCCTCTCCCAACGCAGATTAGCACCTGCTTTGCAACTAACACTCTTAGTTGCCTGGAGCATGGAAAGGGTAAATGATTTGCCCCTCTGCTGCCTACAAAATCAGTGCTTAATAAATGCTTGGGGGCAGCTATGTGGCACACTGGATAGAGCACCAGCCCTGAAGTCAGGACTCGAACTCAAATCTGACCTCAGACACTTAACACTTCCTGGCTGTGTGACTCTGGGCAAGTCACTGAACCCCAAATGCCTCAGCAATAAATAAATGCTTAAAAGATTGGAGAAGTTATAACTCTAGTACTGGAAATTAGTGCTGTCCTGTAAGAAAGCAGCTGTGGAAGGAAGCCCACAGCCCCAAATTCATCGACTTGCCCCTGAGGGTTCCCTCCCTCTACTTTTCCAACCCCTCTAGTTCCAATTTCCTAAATTTTAAAAGAGAATCCAAATGTTTGGTATTGTATCTGAGTGGCTAAGGGGAGAGCAGAGGGAAGAGAGCAATTTGTAATGGAGGATTATCACATCTCCTTCATGACTTATTGCCAGGCTCAAATAAGTAAGAAAGACAAGGACAGAATAAAGAATGAAAAAAAAAAAGTCCTGAAGACATTGGGATCACAAAAAAAGCCTCTATAAGGGATCTCAGAAACCATCTTGCCCAACCCACTCATTTTACAGATGAGGAAACAGGTCTAGAGGAGACGATTTGCCCAAAATTTTATACATAGTAAGGGATCAAGGCAGGATTTGAATCCAGCTGTTCTGAGTCCAAAGCTAAGGCTCTTTCTAATTGACTAGAAAAGTAAATTAGTAAATTGTGCACTAGAAAAGTGCACAATGGTTATGGCCCCTGTTGCTTCTTCCCTCTGCTACTCAAGTTTTTCAGTACAACTGGGCTTTGGGGGTGGGGCGGGGAAAAGAAGGTGACCAAAGTGAGGTTTTTGGTCCTAACATCACAGCTATACTCAGCACCAAGGAAAGTAGACAAGGGCTTTTCCCAGCGCTGAAATTTTATGGGTACTGGCAAACACTTGCAGTTCTTTAACAAGGTAGAAATCATGGATCTTGGTTAACAAAAATAATTAGGTAAACTCCAAAATGACAGCTGGAATCCAGCTGAGTTATTTTCCAGTTGGCCAGTCTCTCCCTGTCCCCCAAAGTCTCTATTCCCCATGACCTCTGTAAATATTTGAGAGTGTATAAGACTATTCCTGCTTGCGACAGCTCCACGGAGTCCTGGTTTGGACTCCAGCATCCAGACCTGAAATTTACCTTTACTTCCCCTATGGTTGTTATTTCCTTTGCTAATCTGCCTCAGGCCTGGGTTAAAAATTGGGCCTTTTCAATTCCTCAGTAGGACATCAACAATCTTTGATGTCTATCTCCACCAATGAAGAGAAAGAAGAAAACTGTTTTTAACCTGGAAAGCCTTAAATGAACCGATGCTGGGTAAAGTGAGTAGAACCAGGAAACCATTGTACCCAGTAACAGCAAGATTATGGGATGATTGATTGTGATGGACTTGGTGGCTCAGGACAGTTCCAATGATTTATGATGAGAAGAGCCATCTACATCCAGAGAGAGAACTATGGGACTGAATTAGGGTTAAAGCACGGTATTTTCACTTTTTTTGTTTGCTTTTTCTTTCTCATGGTTTTCTCCTTTTGGTGTGATTTTTCTTACACAACATGACAAATCTGGAAAAGGATCACACACATTTAACCATTATCAGATTGGGCAAGGGGAAGATGAGGGAAGGAGCAAAATCTGGAACAGTCTTACAAAAACACATGTTAAAAATTGTCTACATATATTTGGGAAGATAAAATACTATTGAGAAATGGGAGTGGGAGAAATATATCCCAGAACATCCCCAGCAGTCTTCCAGGGCTCAGTTTCCTCATCTATGTAATTAGAGAGCTGAACTAAAATCCCATCCTTACATTCTAGCTCTCTTCCCCAGGTCAGCTGATCAAAAAAGGAAGAGTTTTACTAAGAAAACCTCTACTTGGGATGCCTTCTTTAAATGTATTTTTGTCCCAGTCTCATGATCTTGTGAAGTGGCTTTGTAATTCTAAAAACTGTCGACAGGGGGAGCCAGCGTCTCATAAATGGGTATACCCCTTGGTGTCCAGATGTGAGATGGAGGACCAAATCTGTTGGTATTGTTTCACCTTAAGGCTTTGCCTTTTGTTTCTCAAAAGGATAGCGAGGGATGTCGCGGTAAGGAGTACGGATGGGACAGGAGGGAAGGTCCGGTCAGTGCCCCAGGATGGCCCTTCTTTCCGTCAGTACAGAAAGGAGAACACAAGCAGACCGGAATGGCCCCTCCCCTGTGATGTCCAAGTCATTTCCCTTGACATCTTCCCCACCACTAAGGTTGAGGTTCAAACCTTCCCCAACCTTCTGAGTCAGCTGGTTTATAGGAGGACTGTGGGGATGAGAGGTGATCTCTCAGTATCACTCTGATCCCCCAAGGCAGAAATCCCTATTCCCCCTTCCTGGGATCAGAGAACTAAGATGACCTCCGGAAAACCACCCAGGATCCTTTCTCCGACTCTCCTGCTGACCAATGAGAAGACTTGTACTTGGGAGGCTTGAGAGAAACGACTCACTCACCTGGGATGCAGCCCGGGGGAGTCCGCCCTGAGATATCACAAGTTTCCTTGAGGGACACATGTCCAGGGTTGAGGCCTCCTGCTATTTGGGTGCTCCGAATTTCCCACTCTGGGGCAAAGTTCTGAGATCTTCCCTAGTTACACCGCTGAAGGCAGATGCTGAGCTAAGCACAGCTTTTCCCTGTAATGCTAAAGAATTGCCGCTTTTTTCACCTCCCTTTGGAAGCAATCAGTCTTTATGACAAGTCTCCCATCAAATCCATCTTCATGTTTTCCTTTCCTTACTCTGAAACTCGAGTACCTTTTAGTTATTTACACGGGTAAAGAAATATCTGGGCCAACCTCAGTCTTCCTCACTTGCAGCTCCCAAACCAGAGCTGTCTCTGCTCAATTGAGGAAGTTCAACGGTGGTCAGTTCCATGAAAAATATCGTTAAGGTGCTACTGAGCAAGGAATACAAACACCTCCGTTCTAGTCCCAGGCTCACTACCGAATGGCCACGGGCCCTTGCAGCTAAGCTAGGTCCACCTACTTGTTGGGTCCTAGGGTTTCCTCTTCTATGGGAGAGAATACCTGCCAATCTGCTTAAAGGGGGGTTTCAAAGATCATACAGTCGTACCCTGCACTGGTTTAGGGTTTCCTTGAAGTCAGGAAGAGCTGGTCCCAAGTTGCCTCCCACACGCTAACTGTGTGAGCCTGGGCAGGTCACTTAACTTGATTTGGCAGCTAGGACCGCGGCAGGACCTGGGGCGAGATAAACTACAGTGACTGGTGGGCGGAGCTTCCTCCCTCAGGATCCCAGCCCCTGAGATTTCCTGGGTGCGGTTCCCATGCTTGCAACCCCAAGGTAGGAGGCTGCTCAGGAAACCCCAGGCTCTCCCCACCCGTGTCACGGCTTGTCAGCACTCCAAACTCTTTCCAGCACATAGTGGGCACGAATGCACTCTTGGAAAATTCTACAGCAAAGTACAGGTGGAAGAGTGACAGCTGTGGCTGGGGGACCAAGTGCTGGGGTGCAGATTTGAAGCCGATTATCCTGGCTTCAAAGCCAGATAGCACAGAGCACCAGTCTCATCTTACTGGGTTCAAATCCAGACTTGTAGACTCTGGGCAAGTCTCAAAACTCTATCTGCCTCAGTTTCCTCACATGTAAAATTACTGGGAAGGAAACGGCTCTAGTGTTTCTGCCGAGAAAACTCGACACGGGATCGGAGAATCAGATACGACTGAACCACCATCAGGGCCAATCTGTTTTACACAACAGGAAACCAAGGGCCAGTGAGTGGTCCATAGTCTTGTTCTCACCGGGATTCCAAGGCAGTTCTGTGTGCCAGATCCAGTACTCACTGCAGAACTACGGGGCCAGCCTCATTCTGAGTTGGGCCCCGATAGGCCTTGATCTGAAAAGTGAACAAGGGCTTCTCTCACCTCTAGCTCTGGGTTCCTGGTCCCTCCAACCTCTCCCCCCCCCCCAAAGAAACGAGGTGTCTGCAAGCCCCCGACTCACATTTCAGTGCAGGTTTATTTGTTTCAATGTTTTATTCCAGGCAAGTGCTTTTACATGGAGAATATTCATGTCCCGATACCTAAAGTCTTAGAGCGTGAACAGCCACTAGAATACAGCTCAATAGTAAAAATACAATATGTACAAAATTAGGGTTTTTGTAGGGTTTTTTTTTTTTTTTTTCACACAGCAGATGTATCCAAACACATAAAAATCTCTACAGTCCGGGGTCTTGAGGCTTCAGATTTCCGGAAACAGAGACAGCGACTGAGTCCTCACTGTAAACAAGGGCCACCTCCCTGAGGAGGGTCGGGGGCTCATCCTGGAGAGGGCAGGGCCCAAGTGCGGCCCCCACAGCACCCCACTGTGCTCACCCTGCCCACCTGAGGACCCGAGCCCTTCGAGGTAAAGACTCCCAGCCAGCGAGTCATTTAGAGAACATAAAAAAATAAAATAAGCATGAGAGGTAAGATGTGTGAGTGGCTGTGGGTGTGTATGTGTGTGTGTGTGTCCCAAGTTAGGAGGTTTGGGGAGAGAGGCAGGGCTCAGTATCCCGAGGGCGGAGAGGGCCGGGGCTAGGCCTCATCCCGGCGGCTGCTGAAGGGGGCGCTCCGCAAGGAGGCTGGGATGCAGAGGGACGGCAGCCCCCCCAATGTTACAGCATCACGGCGTTCACCAGAAAACAAGACAGCACAACAGCAACACCCAAGGGAGCCACTCTAGACACAGCACACAGACCCCCCTCCCCCTGTCCCAGGTGCCTTGGGGGTTGGATGAGGTATCGGGGCAGTCCCCAGAGAGTGGGGGGAGGCACAATTTAGATTCCACTCTTGTCTGGCCATGGAGGAGGATGAAAGGAGGGGAGGACAAGGGAGAGGAGGGGAGGGATGGGAAGACGACAAGGACAGGACTGACAGCAGATCTCACCATCCATTCTCTCCACACAGAGCCACCTGGGCCTCCACACCCACCCCACCCTGCCCCACCCCACCCCCAAGGCGGATCCAGGTGGACCAAGTAGAGCTTATGGCTCCTTGATGTCGACAGGAGGCCAGGAGGGGGAGGCTACAGCTGGAGGAGGAAGTGGAGGGTGACTAATGGCTGGTGTTAGCATGTAGGTCAGCCTTTCCCGCCAGGCCAGGGACCTAAGGGAATGGCCTGCCCGGGACAGTTCCCCAAAGGGAAATCCACAAAGCAGAAGGAACCCCGACGCCCCAAATCTCCCAGCACAAACTGGAAACTGGAAGTGGGTTTGGAGGCAAGGCCGGGTTTACTTCCAGGCAGAATCCACTCTGGGGCTCTAAGGTGTTCCCGCGGTCCCTCTTCTGGCCTGACACCCAGGACGGCCCGCTCAGCCCACCCGGCCTCCACAACGGCACGGCGGACCTAAGACGTAGGAATCTGGGAGCTTCAGGCGCCCCCGGCCTCCCCACAATGCTCCTCCTCCCCGGGACAGGCTCAGCTTGGTCCCAAACACTCCTGGGAAGCCCAGGGACCGACTCCACCGTCAGGATACTTGCCAAACAGCCCCCATGAAGGCAACGAGTATATGTGTCTATATATGAATATATATGTGCCTAAATGGGTATCTGAGTGTACATGTACGCGCATGTGTTTTACACAAGGTCACTTGTAATAACTATGTGAAAAGAGAGGAGAAACCAAAGCTGTCCCCAAAGGCAGACTCACTAGTAGGGAGGGTCCGGGGAGCAGGCCCCACCCTCCCGGCCTAGGCCCCACTCCTCTGGGAGCCGGGATGGGGGGGACAAGGCCGAAGTATGGGCGTCTCTTTCCCTTTCTTTCCCCTCTGGGAAAATGCCTGAGAGCCGTCCTCAGGGAGAAACTGAGGCAGGATGCTAAGGTGGCTGTTCCCCAGGCTCAGTCCAAAGCATCAAAGGTAAACCAGAGAGGGGCAGGAGGGCCGGGGAGGAGAGGCCGGGGGGTCAGGCTGCAGCGACTTCTCTGTGGCCAACAGGCCAGTTTCTGAGGGGATCCCTGGGCCTTCCAGGGCCCAGAAGGAAACTCGGCCTGTGCAGAGCCGGCAGCAGGGGTGGGGGGGAGGGGTCACTGCAGCCTTGGCTCCCCATTGGCCACAATCTTCTGGCCGCGGGGCCCAGAGCGAGAGAGCCGAACCCCCGGGCACGAGGCCCGTCCTCAAGCTCGGTGAGGGGGAAGGGCAGGGCACTAAGAGACACACACGCACACGGACTGAGCATGCAGATACACACATGCACACACGTCCACCAGTTACAAGTCCACAGAGCTGAGCAAAGGGAAGGCTGGGGGTGCTTGGGGGCTTTGGAGCCGCTCCCCTCACAGCCAGGGACTTAGAGCCCCGAGGAGAGGGAAGGGGCTGGGGCCGGGCCCTCTCCCTGACTCTTTACTCCTCTTAGGCTTGGGGGGGCCGGCCCCACTGGGACCACATGGGTCTCTCTGGCGTTCTAGGTTCTTCCACCAAAGTAGATGTCAGGGGTTGGGGGTGGGAAGAAGAAGAGATCAGCAACAAAGCCCCACGGGAATCCTCCTGGTTTCTCTTTCATTTGGTTTATTATTAGTAGAGAATCGTCTTAAATAGTTCCTACTGTAACAAATCACAGTGACCTCAGATGGATCGATCAGACTGTAGTGTGGGCTGAGGAAAAGGGGGGCACCCTCCAACGGCGGCCCCCCCACCCCGGCTCCTCCACGCCTCCGGCCCACCGAGCCACCTGCTTCCCGCCTCCCGGTTCGGGCAGCCCCCACCCCGGCCCGGCTTGAGAACCCCTGGGGTTCAGGGGAGGGCCCCCAGAGCTCAGCCACCTCACCCTACAGAGCAATAGCAGCATCAGCAGCACACGAGGTGGGGAGGAGGAGAAGGGAGGGACGAGGGACAAAAACCAAGAACATCACATCCACAGCTCACTGATTACACGGGAAAGGGAGGCGAGGCGGGGACAGACCGGGACGAGAACGGAAATCGAGGCAGCCACCAGAGCTATGGGGACCACGCTCACCAAAGTGTCTCTGGAGTTTTTTCTCAAGTCCAAAGGCGGCAGGCCCAGGCCGGTGCCCCCGGGCCCTCCTGGCCCAGCTCGGAGAGGGAGCCTCGTCGGCGCCCTTCTCTTCTCCCGCTGGGCTCAGTCTCTGCACCCGGCCCTTCCCCTGAGGGCGGGGAAGGGGGCTGGGCTGGAATGTGTGGAGCTGCTTGGTGGGAAGGGTGCCGGGAACCTCCGAGTAACGCCCCCTTCAGGCCAGCTTCAGGGTGCTGACGGGGAAGGATGGCATGGTGACCATGGTCACCGGGTTCAGGACCGTCTGGCCCACCAGCTGGGGGTGGTGGACCACCTGGGCCCCCACAGCCGGCTTGGCCATGACCGTGGCTGGTGGCCCCAGCCCGCCCGTGCCATTGACTTGCTGGTGGGAAAGGGTGTGGGCGATGTGGCTCACGGCCACCGGCTGTGGGTACAAGGGCAGCTGGGAGCCCAGATGGGCCACGTGATTGAGGGCGGCGGGGTGGACAGTGATGTGGCCGATGGGGGGCGTGGCAGGTGCCAGCTGCACGGGGCTGGGGGCCGAAGGGGCGATGTGGGCGATGTGCTTGCCCCCCGGGCCCTGAAGCACGTGGTTCACAGTCTGGATGACTGAGGCGTGGGTGGTGGCCGTGTGAGCGATGACCGTCGAGCCCCCTCCCGCCGTGGCCACGAGGTGGGCGGGGGCCGACACCAGGGTCTGGGCGGCAGCTGCTGGAGGGGGGGGCTTCTGCTGCAGAGCCGTGGGGTGGGAGTGAGGGGCCGCGGCGGCCGGGACCGCGCTTGGAGGCAGGGCGGCTGGCTTCAGCAGCTCGGCTTGTGGCCGTTGGCTCAGCTTGGGCAGCCCCAAGGCCGACCGGTCATCCTCCATGTCTTCATCCATGTTGTCCTCGCCTTCTGTTGGGGGAAGCAAGGGAAGAGGGTCAGAGGCAGCCAGAAGGCCAAAGCTTCCCGGGGGTTGGGGGGGCCGGAGGGGGCCCTGCCTCACTACCTGAGGCAGTGGAGGTGGAGGCCTGGTCGTCCTCGGGCTGCCCCGCCTGCCGCAGCACCCGCTCCATCTCCAGCGCGTCCATCCACTGGCTCAGCTCGTGCTTCAGCTCCGTCAGCTGCTGCTGCGTGGCGATCTTCTCCCGGGCCAGCCGCTCCATCTCGTGCTCGTACTCCTTCTCTTTCCGCTTCAGCGTCTGAGGGACAAGGGGTGGGGGCCCAGGGGAGTCAAGGCCGGTGCCCGAGTGGACAATCGCCCGCCCAGAGAGCTGGCGTAGCCCAAGAGCAGGGCTGGGGGGAAGGAGCCCCAGGCACGAAACCCAACGCTCCCACTGTGAGCCCGACCTCAGGGTCCCGAGCCTGGGGTCAGTGTGGATGGGCACTAAGCGCTGCCCGCTTCTGGAAAGGGGGGCCCTGGTTCCATCTCAATAGGGGCAAGGGTGGCCCTTCTGCCTCCTCCCAATTCCAGGGCCATGTCCCCAAGATTTGCATCATCTCTCCTGCCCACAAGGAGCTTCCATTCTCTCTTTCAGCTCTGAATCTCTCTGACTGTCCAGCCCAGGCCTTAGGCCCAGCAGTTTAGTTCTTTCCTGGCCGCTCTCCACCTCTGACCTCCCGTCCCCTTTCACCATGTCTACTGAGGGCTGCCCCTCACTCCACAGGGTTGGGGAACGGTGCCATCTCATAATCTAGCTTTTCTCTTCCTGCTCCCCAGCTGGGTTGAGAGCCCAGGGGCCCGGCAATCCTGCGACACTTCTCCCAGCTCAGAGTTCCTGTTCGTGATCACGCTCCCCTTGAGCCTCCAATCTCACTGCCCAATTCGCCCTGACTCCCTACCTTACTCCTGATCTGCCCTTTGTAACTCCAAGCCTTCTCCTTGGGTTGGAATTCTTTCCCAGTTCCCCATCCTGGAGCATCTCCATCTTTTCCCCCACCAGCTCCCTGCCCTTCAAACATGTCCTAGTATTTTCCATCACAAACCCTTCCCCTCCATGCTGCCCTGGCCACACTTCTGCAAAGGGGGAGTGTGTCCCTGTCCCAAGCCTTCCTCTCCTCCCCATTCTCCCTGAAGGTCTCTCGGAGGGGTCACCAGGACAGCTCCAAAAGCCTTCTGGGACCCATTTGGCTGCCTGGTGTCCCCTCTGCAGGTTCCTTTTGCTCATCTTGCCTCTCTTCACAGCGAATCCTGGACTGCTTTTCTCACTCCAAATGTACTTTTTTTTTTTAAAATTTTTAAAAATTTTACTTTAAAAATAAAAATAATCAACAAAATAAAAATAAAATAATATACATATATATGTATATATATATACACACACACATATACATGTAGCATATACATATTTGTATATATGTATGTATTTCTTTTTTTCCAAATGTACTCTTAAAAACCTAATTTGTTCCTGTAGCTTTAACTACAGGTGACTTCCTTCTGTTTATCTTCAGCATTTTTATTCGGGAGGTTGCACCCCCCTCATTCCCTCAGACTGGCTTTTCTCCCAAACTTCCCTATTTCTGCTAAAGAGCCCAGAAAACTCCCAGTGATCTAGGCTTTCATTCTTCTTCCCCTTCCTTCTAAAATCAGCTAGGAAAGCTTATTCCCTTAAAATAGCTTTTAAAGAACACAAACAGAACGAATAAAACAAAACTGAATGCTGTGTAATTATAGTCACCACATTTGGCCCTAGAAGAGAGTTGGAAAAAACGTACTTCCCTCCCTGCGCTGCACAGGTGGGAGACAGAATATCACACACAGTCATGCGGTGGTTAGTTTTGCGAAACTTTTTTTTCTTTCTTCATCTTTGTTGCATGAGATAAAGCAAGCTGGATGGGGGAAGGGTGGTGGTGTGTGAATGTGTTCAGAAATTAATGTATAAAGCCACCTTAAAAAAAAAAAAACAGCTCCACGGTCACCCTCCTAAACCAAAAAAAGATCCTTATGCCTTCACATCTGCATTACTGCTACAAATAGCCTTCTAACTAATCTGCTGGCCTCACGTTTTCAGCACGGGAAAAGAACCGCGGCCAAGCCTCTGTTCCAAACTTTGTGACTTTGAGAGAGCCAGTTCATCCCTCCCAGCCACAGCTTCCTCATCTTGAGTTCAAGTTCAATGCTTCCAACGACCGCTGCAAAACTTGCACACTTCTGTAGACCATTTCATAAACTGCTGCGGCCAAAACCTATTGCACGTGCACACACAAACACACACACAGAGCTCCTTCCAATCTTGGCCAGGCTGGCCTGCCTTCTCGCAAGGAGCTCTCAGAGCCTGGGTCTCACTGGCACAGTCCCTGAGGAGCCAGGGACCTCATAGACCTATCTCCATGGCATGAGAAAACACCAGAGAAAGGCTGACACTCAGGTCCTACATGTATCTGCATCAAGGTGTACAAACAACAATCAGGGGAACTATTTTTGCATCCCCCAAGTCCACCTTCCTGCCCTACAGGAATGCCAGTGGGAGCACTAATCAGGCTGGCGGGCCCTACCAGGCTGGAAAGCCTTCAGGTCACACACAGGCAGCCCGTCTGATGTCTGCAAACCAACCGGGCAAAGTTCAGAGCTGCTCATTTCTGCTCAGCTATCGGATCAACTCTTCAACCAAGACACCCCCTGAAACCAAGACACCAGCTTGCCCTCAATCCTGGTTCTTTTTCTCTTCTATTTCTATCAACGAACCCACCAAGCCCCCAGATATTTTTTTAAAATCACCTTTGAATAACACCTGCTGACGGAGTCCACAAGGGGAGAACGTACTCTGAGAGAATCACCAGGTCCTAAAGGAGTTTGGGGCTCCTTTAAGCTCTCTTCTGCAGGTTGCACCAAGTCCAGCAGCTTCTCCACCTCCCCCTGGAGCTTCTTTCACTCACTCTTGCAGCACCTCCCCCTCCCTGGCTCCAGCAGAGCCACTGGCCACTCAGATCAGCTTCTGACTCCCGCCCTTCTCTCCAAACCTCACCCAATTTAAGTGTCATCTTCTCTATGAAACCTTCCTTAAGCATCCTGGGCTATGCCAATTCATCTCCAAACTGTTACAACCCATATGTCGCATTAAGAAAATTAACTCATCGATAAAAAAGTTTTTGCATTTCTATAAGGGTTCACGATAGTTTACAAAGCAATTTCCTTGCAAACCTTTTGTGGATAGGTAGGGTATAATTCCCAGTTTATTCAACACCAGAAAAGGAATGACTTGCCTCTAATCCCAAGCATCAGGTTCCTGACTCCAGAGCTGGGAGGGTCTTTGGGTACCACATCCTTCAGCCCTTTTACTTTGCAGATGAAGAAACTGAGCCCAGGTGAGCCCTGAACCAGTAATAATTTCCACTTCAAAACCTGGTCAGACTTGATACAATTTCTTACCTAAGTTTCACATGTATCCTCTCACTTCCCAAATAACGACTCCACTTATTACAAAACATCCACTGCCATTGGTGATATCCGCAGAGAAGAATGGGAAGTCCCCAGAGCTCTGGGGCTGGAAGGGGATCTTGGAGGACATGGTAGCCACCCTCAGATCCCTCGGCCAGCGTGTTTGGAGTGGGCCAGAATCGAAGGGCCAATCAATCAGTGCCTCACATCAGTTCCTTTCTCTTACATGAAGGGACACGGTGCACAATCAGGACACAATCAAAAGGAATTCGAGAAGACATTTCAATGTGGTCCAGGAAAAGAAGTGACCAAGAATGCACATTACACCCTAGTTAGCTGAGGTCGGGGATGATGGATGTGAAATGTTCCAAGCTCACACAAAGGCTGGTTTTGCTTAACTTTGACAAGGGAGGGTCTACTACTTTTCTCAAGTGGGCCCTCCGAAACAAGGCAATCCTTTACCTCCAGGCAGATTCTTTGTCCCACATCACAAGAGTGCCCATTCTAAAGCTTTTGTCATAGCTGAGATGCAGCAACTAGAGAGTGAATGGGGACCCGAAGGGAAGTCAGAAGATGGATGGGGGGAGAATATCTGTGTGCCTCAGGGTCCTCATGTGTAAATGAGAGAATTGGACTGGTTGGCTTTTAAAGTTGCTTCTCCCCCCAAATCTGTGACCCAAGGCCAGCCACCCAGAGCAGAAATCCAGATCATCACCTCCTGTTCTGTTTCCCCTGGACTCCAGCCTCTAATTTAGACATGATCCTATTACTGATCAAATCCTATCCTGTCTTTTCCAGTAGATGGTGCCTCCGTCTAGCCTTCAGTCTAGCGGTTCCACGGGTCCTTCTCTGCTGTGCACACACTCCCCATCCTTAGGAAACCCTTAACAGATGCTAACATGCTCATCAACTACTACCCTGTGTCCCTCCCCCCGCACTCCCCAGACACAATCTTCTACCTCTCAGCTGGGTGTCATGGTCCTGGCTGCCCCCCAAGCTTCTCTCCTGTCTGTACAGAGCAAACTCTTAATAAAGCTTCATTCATTCCTTCGATTCTGCTTCTTGAATCCCTGGTTTCCTTCCAGCCCAGTTCCAGAGTTCATACTTTCTGATGCCCCAGCCTTAAGCTGACTTTGTATCTGGGCGCACATGTTGTTTCCTCTGACAGAATAAGGCAGAAAGCAGCTGAATATACGCCAAGAGTTTAAAGTATTAAGACTTGGGTTCAAATGCAGCCCTTGTTGCTACATGTGTGGCCCTGGACAATGACCTGAAGGACCTGGAGCAGAGGCTCTGAAGCCTCTTCCTGCTATTGATCTAGGGTCCAATTCATCAACCTGCCTCCTTTTCAATCCAATGCCCCTTTTTTCTATGCACTCTCTTCCTAGAGATAGGGATAGGCCCGAGCTTCTAGAGGCTCAGGAAGAACAGTCTCAGGGCAGTTTCACACACAGGTGCCACAGCGCACAGAGCACTAGACCTGGCAGCAGAAGACACGAGTTCAAAACCATCTCAGAAGCTTACTTACTGTCCAGATCATTTAACTTGTCTGCCTCAGTTTCATCTGCAAAATGGGGGTGATAAGAGCACTCATTCCCTTCCTGGTTTGCAAAGCGTTTCGAAATCCTTAAAGCCCTGAGTGCTATTAGCTATAATCCTGACCACTAAAACACCGGGATAGGCCGGAGGCTGCAGGCGAAGGCCACGCCCCCACCGAGTCCCGCCCAATGCCTCTCGCAGACCAGTTCGGGTCCGCCCCCGCCTCTCCCCACTCCGGGCCGTTGTTCCCAGAGGGTCCTACGGAGCTCAGCAGGACGGACCCGAGGCCTTCGTTCCCGCCCATGGGGGCGTTTTCTGCCATTGTACCCTCGGAGGCGCTTGACTTAATATAACGCTCCTAGCCCGAGGACGCCGCTTCCCCGGCAGGGGGCCCGGTCGGCGGGCAAAAACAGGCCTGACCCTCTGGCGCTCCGGCTCCACCCTCTTTCCGATGGAGCCGCGGGCCGGGCCTCCCAACAGCGGCGCCCTCGCCTGCCTCCTGGTCACGGTCAATTTCAATCACGTTTCCCCCACCTCGAACTCATCTCCGCCCCGCCCCCGTCTGCCCCCTCCTCCTGCCAGTGCGAGCACGCGCGCTCCCACGCGGAGCTTAGCTCTGCTGCGTCACGTCACCGCGACCAGTCCATTTGCTGCCCCACCCCCACCCTGCACCCAAGGCCGGCTCATTCCCAACCAGCCAATCGACGACCTCGGCTCCGCCCCTTGCCCGTGCCGGGAAGAGGCTGGGACAAGAGCCAGCCCGCCCGCCCCTTCCCCCACCCCACCGGAAAGGACGCCGGGAGACAGAGGGAGTGGGGGTGGGGTGAGGGTAAAGGAGGGGTCGGAGGAGCGTCCTCTGGGCCTCAGCTCTGAGAATAATAATTTTTAAAATCCAGCTTGGCCCAGTGACATCAGAACACCGGCCCGCAGCCGCGGTCGAAAGCAGTCTTAAACTAACGGCCATCCTGGGGTGGGGCTGGTCGCCGAGGTTCCCAGCCCGCGACCTGGGGGAAACAGGCAGAATGACGTCAAGCCTTGACCCTCTCTGTCCCTACAGGCGAGCGAACCCCCCTAGGCCGCCAGTCACAGGGGAGCAGGCTCCGCCCCCGCCTGGTGTGGGTGGTGGTGGTGGGGCTGGGAGAGACCTGGGCTCCTCCCTAGCCGGGCAGGCTCCGTGACTGGGCTTCGCCTCGGGCGCGCGCCTCCCGCTCTCTGCCTTCGCTCCGGGAGCGCGTGCACACCTGCGGGACCCCGACGGTTTCCAAGGAGACAGAAACTCGCGGCTGCCATGGCAACCGTCTTATCTGGCGGGTCTGGCCCCGCGAGCGCCCCCACCCCCACTCCACTGCGGAGGAGACGAGGCGCGCGGGCGATGCGAGGGGGGTTCCTCTTGGGCGGAAGGAGTTATTTTTAAAGGGCGAAGAGTGACAGACACCGCAGCCGAGGCGGGGAGACCCTAGCTTGGTAGCTAAACCAAGTTCGAATCGCAACTCGGACTCTTCTGGGCTGAGGTGGTTCGCCGCCCGGGGCCCCAAGGTCCTGAGCTCGGAAAGGAAGGGGCTGTCCCAGAAAGAGGCTTCGGAGCCGAATGGACCTATTTTAGAGGCCGCCCGGCCAGGCCATACCCCCGTTTCTAAGTGAGGAAACAGGCCCGGTGGCAAGAAGCTCACCCACCCAAGCTAGCTAATTACCCCATCTGAACCCCGGGGCCTCCAAATCCAGCCTTTAAAGCGTTAACAAAGCCAAAAATCCGCCCCTTCTCATCACCCACCACCTGCCCGAAGGGGTGGGAACTATCCGGGAGTCACAACACACTGTGCAGTGCTGGGCAGGGCTTGAGGTGCAGCTTGGCCCAGAGATATCTGACGCAATCGGGGTAGATTCCAGCAGTTTGAACTTAATTCCCTGAGTACAAGGAATGGGAAAAGAATGGGGCACCGGAGAAACCTACAACTCTCCATGGCTCCACTCGTATCCTAACCCAAATAGATCTGCTTTATAAAGCAGAGCGATCTTGCCCAGCCGCCAACCCTCTCCGCGCCCCGCGGCAAAATCCAGCTAGGAAAAAAACGCACGGGCAGATGGGGGGAGGGGGATTCTCAGGCCTGAAGTGAGGTAAGAGATAGTCAGTGGCCTATTTAAATTCTGAATCTGGCCCAGAGTAACTCGTTTATGTATGGCTTTAAGGTCTGAAAATAGAAGTGCTTTCCTCCCAACAACCCTCTCAAGCATGGAAAATCATTGATTTTGAGCTGGAAAGCACCTTAGCATCCCATCTAACCCGCTCATTTTATAGATGCAGGGAAAGGCCCGGGGTTGTGACTTGGCCAATGTCATTCAAGTAATAAACAGCACCGCATCCCAATTAAGCACAGGGCCTTGGGGCTCTGCCAGGTAAAGGGCCTCACGCAAAACAGCCGGCAAATGTGCTAGGGGAGATGGCGAACCGGGTCCCTAACCCAAATCCGGGCTTTTTTCCTACAAGCCCAAAAACCTTTGCCCCACCTTTCCACCCACCATATTTCTTTTATAATTAAGAGGGTGCTCCCACTTCCGGGGGGCTTTCTAGAGCTAACGCCCGAGAGTCTTCTCCCGTCCTAGTCTGGCCTTCCCCTGCCTTCCTACTTCCTCCCTTCCCCTCCCTTCCCTTCCCCCAGTCCCAGCGGCGGCGGCGGCCGCCGCTGCAGCTGCACACGCAGCGAGCCTCGGCTGGCTGGCTGCTCCAGTCCCTCCCCCTCCTCCTGCCTTCCCTTCCCCCGGCAGGGAGGGAGCCCCGCTGACGTCAGCGCCAGCCCGGGCCATGTGCTCACTGCCCGCGTGGAGGAGGGAGGGGGAGCGAAGGAGGAAGGAGGGGGAAGCGGGAGTTGGCGCTGAAGCCGGAGCCCGAGGGGAGGGAGAGGAAGCTGCTCAAGCAGCCGCAGCAGCGCCGCCTTCGGAATAGGCCCGGCCGGCTCTGCCAGCCCGCCTTTAACCCTCCCGCCTGGGCCCAGCTTCCCTACATCCCTCCCCCTTCCGGGCCCCGGGTCTCCCCACCCCAAACACACACAGGCTGCCCAGCCGCCAATTACAACGCGGCACCAGGTTGGCACAAATCCGCGCTGCCATGCTTCCCAATACCTGAAAGGCCCATAAGACAAACAGCCCTCCCTAGGGCTTGCCCCCGAGTCTGCGTACCTGAATGTATCTCAGGGCACTGCGGAGGACACTTAGATTGGAGGTTTTCTTGTCATCCACATTGGGGATGTTGCGTTTCAGAGTCTCAAAGCATTCCTTCAGATGGGCCCGCCTAGGGAAAGGGGGGAGAGGGGGAGGAAGAGGATGCAGCTGGTCAGCGGGAGGGCTGGCTGGGTGTAGGTTGGGGAGAACAGTAAGGGCGATCAGGCCAAAGATGTGGGGGGGGGGGGACGGGGGCGGGGCAGACTGGGAATCCAGCAAAAGCTTGGGGAGGGGGAGAACATATAGATACACACACACCTGTTCTTCTCCAGTTTGTTGTGCACTTCCCTGGTCCCGATCCTGCAACCCAGATAGACGGTGGGGGTGAGGGGTGCAGGCTGGTTTTCCAGGCCTGACCCTGCACACCTCCAAGTGTGAAAGGGGGCCTGAACCAGAGAGTCCTGGGAAGGCGCCAAAGCCGATTCTTCCTCCAGGCTTTCCCAGCCTGGTGCCCCTTGATGGCCTCCCAGAACCCTCTTGGCTGCTCGGCTGCTCCACAAGACCCCTTCTAACTGCCCCCCACCCCCAAGACCCTGTGAGGTCTGTCTTCAGGACAGTTTGTACTGACTTAAGTGTGGATTTTCTATTGCATCCAATTAAGATCAAACATCATCAAGGACAGAAATTGTGGGGTTTTTTTTTTTTTTTTGGTCTTTGAATACCCAGCAATTATTAAGCCCAATAAATGTCTGAATTAAAATGGGAGATGGGTGGAGATTGAAGGCAGGATTTTTTGGGAGGTGAAAATAAGCATCTTGACCTTACAGAGCCCAGAGCAAGGGTGAGGCTGCCCAGAGCTCTAGGTCAGCAGGAGACCTTGGGAGAACTGGAGAATTCTCCCCACGCCCTCTTCCCAGTCAGGGGCCCAGCGGCCCCCTCACTCACCCCCCAGGCCGCTTCTTCTGTTCGATGGGCTTCACCTCCTCAGCCGGCGCCAACTTCAGAGCTGCAAGTGTTGGTGGTGGAGGTGGCTGTGGGGGTGGCAGCTGGGGCTGAATGGGCTGCTGGACCACGTGGTGCTGGGCGATGGTCAGGATGGGTGTGGGAAAGGGCTGCAGGGGTTTGGGGCTGCCTGTGGGTGCGGCGGTGCCCTTCGAGTCCGGCAGGAGTGGGGTGGCAGTGGCTGGTGGCCTGGGGAGTGGGGGGATGGGGTCCTTGATACTGAGTCCGGGTGCACTGACCAAGGCTGGTTGTCGTGGGGCTAGGGTTAGCGGCTGGGCAGGGGGCAGTGGGAGAGGGGGAGGGGGAGGCATCGACTGTGGGGAGCCTGTCACCACAGGGATGGGGATGACAGTCACTGGGGTGGCCAGAGGGGGTGGGGGTGCAGGTGGTGGAGCTGGAGGGGACAAGGGAAGTGGGGGGGCCTCAATCCGGGGTTCTTCAGGGGGCAGCATATGATTAACCCGCGTGGTGCTGGCCTTCTGCTCCTGCTCCCGCTCCAGCCGAAGTTTCTCATGTTCCTCTGCACGGGTAAGAGACAATAAAGAAAAGGCAAGCTCGACTTGATGCCAGGGCCAGGGTAAGCCACCTACCGACTTCCTGGGGCCCAGCTGACCTCCAGGAGCTGGGGCAAAGGTGCAGCTCGGAGGACTGGGGGAGACCAAGCATTGATTAAGCACCTATATGAGCCAGGCACTGCGCTATAACACTTTGCTAACATCAGCTCATTTACTCCTCCCAACCTGTCACACACAAGGAAACTGAGGCAAACAAAGGCGAAGGCCAGGTCCTGGGCACTGGGCACTGGCCTTGATCCAACCAGTCAGGTCTGTGTAAGGGCCACAAAAGCTTCTTCCTCACACACCCGGAGGCCCGTGGGCTGCATCTCCCTGAGGTCTGCCCTGGTTCCAGCCTCCCCAGGACCAGAGGAGGGACCTGGGCTCACAGTTCCCTCCCTTCCTCCTTTTACAAACAGGGATGATGGAGCAAGAGCTTAGCAATGCCCTGACACAGCTCCCAGAGTGCCTCCTCTTCTGGGAAGCCCTCCTTGATCCTCCCCACCCAGATAAGATGGGTACATCTGGTGTATTCTGTCTATCCTTATGTTGCCTCCAGGCTGTCCCCTGACTTAATGCTGGGGGATCGAATGATTAGAAGCCTGGTTTCTGACAGTCCAGTGTCCTTTCCACAAGGCCAAACTGTCTCCTACAGAGGTATCAGAACCTTATTAACATCGATGGAACATTTCCACATCCTTCCTCATCTGACCCTCTGATCAAATGAGATGACCAGAACCTGGGCTGCAGTGATAAAAAGGTGCCGCTGTTATGACGGGAGGCAGAGGGGTTTGGAGAGTGACTTGTCCAGGGTCACACAGCCAGGAAAGAAGGGACAAAGGCAGGTCTGGAAGTCAAGCCTCCCCAGCTGGAGTTCTTGGCCCCAGGAGCAGATCTCAAAGAAGCAAGGAATGCATCTCTGCCCTCCCAGGGCCTAATGCTCCTGGGGAACCAGCGGCGGCTCCCAGGGGTGACTGGAAAGAATCATGAGACCTGCTGCACTTGTTTTTTGTTTTTTTCCTCCTCTGGGACTGTGGGTCCAACAAAAGGTGAGAATATGCCAGGCTGGCTAAACTCTGGGAGCCGGGGGAAGAAGAGCTGGGCAGCCAAAAGGGCAGCATCAGAAAGCAGACACAGATCCCGTCTGCCAAGCCCTGCCCTGTGTCCGAGGGCTGGGAGAGGGGAGGCCGAGGGTGGTCTGCCTGCCCTTTCCCCCCTTCTACCTCTCTTCTGGCTCTGGGCCCGATTACCAGGTCACCCTGCCCTGAGTGCCCTGGAAACCCAGGGCTGGGGGTGATGATAGGGCACAGGAGGAGCTGACTAGCCCCGCGGGTCATTTGCATGTGTGCTGAGATCCACCTCAAACATGTCACCCCAGAGAGGCAGGCTCAGAGGCGGGGCCCAGGAACACCAACAGGGAGGGGGGAGGACTGCTCTGGAGCTGCCGACAGGCCACAGGGGTCCCCTGGCCAATCAGAGACCTGGGCTGCCAGGTTCCATTCCCCCACCTCCTTCTGGGAGGGAAAAGGGAAAAGGGCGGCGGAAAGGTTCTTAACTGGAAGGCGCTCAGTGGCTTCCCAACAGGACTCGCTCTTTGATAAGATATTTGTGTGTGTGTGTGCTCTCCTCCCTTCCAAAGAACAGCTCTGTACAGCACCGCCACACTGGGGGCCTGGGGGAAGAGGAGGAAAGCAGGCAGGACAAGGAGAAGGGCTGGGCCTTGCTGGTGCCAAACACACACCCTTTTATGCCAGCCCTCTTCCACCTTCTGCCTCGGTTTCCTGCCTCCTCCATACAACCATTCTCATGGATCACCTTGGCTAACTCGGGATCATTCCCTCTCTCACTTCAACCCAGGAGGAAGGACCAGGCCTGGTCTGAGAGAAGGGGCAGAGTTTGCCAGAGGCCCAGGTGCTCTCCAATCTGTCTACTGTGTCTTCCCTTAGCTCAGCCCAGGCTCCTTCCTGGTTCCTCAAAAATGGCGATTGGGAGAGGCTCAGGACTTGCCTCAAGGATCCGGAGCACCACTAGCTACAGGCAAAAGAAGGATGGGCTGTGCCTCCAGGCCCCCTTGAATGATCCTTTCCAGCCTCAAGTCCTGGGACCACAAAGACCCAAAGGTGATCCTTGCCCTAAAGAGGGGGCCTAATCAAAGGAGAGAGGCCCTGCAGACACGCGTGCACAGGCCAGGGCAGCACCGAGGTACGGAGGAGGATTTCTGGGGACCCTGCATGATCACGCTCCCCCCGGTGCCAGCTCAGAAGTGCCTCTCATTCATTCCTGCCCCTGCCCCCTGGAATGTCAGGATCACGTTAAGCCCAAGAGAAAGCTGGGCTTAAACACTGGCCATCCTCCCTCCCTCCAGAGTATGCGCGTAGGGGTGTGTGTGACACACACACACACAACTTCCTCACTCTGTCCTGTCGTGTACAAGCCCCCCCTTCTGTCTCCCAACCGCCCGTGGCTGTTCAGGCAGCACCAGGCCTCTCCAGTCCAGGTTCTGAAAGATGGTGTTGGGGCGGCAGGTGACTAGACCCTCCTAAAAGCTTGGAAGGGGTTTCCCATAGTTTAACTAATCCAAGCTCCTTTTGTTATTGATGAAACACTAGAGATATTAAGAGACTTCCACAGGGCTTCGAGGATAGCAAGTGTATGAGACGAGTCTTTTGGACTCCAAAGTCCAACCTCCAGCCTCCCAAGTGTCTCCTCGAAGGGGAGGAAGAGAAGCCTCCTGGGACCTGGTGGGTACTGCTGCAGAGTCAGGCTTGGGGAGAGCCGGAGCCAGACGACCTCCTAACATTGGAACTCTAAGATCAGTGAGGCAATATGGTAGAGGAGAGGGAGCCATCAGACCTTAGCCACAGGCCCAGAGTAACCTCCCATCTCCCAGAAGCACTGGGAGGGCAAATCGAGATAACAGAACCCCTGGAAAGCACCTGGAAAAGGAAAGGTCTGGATCCAGGAGAGCAGTGGGGATGATGGTGGAAGAGGCTGTGGCAGCCTTGTCCCTACAGGGTTAATGGGCTTATCCCTCTACTGTAAGCTCCATGAGAGTAGGCAAGGTATCTTAATTGAACTGTGCTGCCCCTAGGGCCTGAACACATCAGGTACTTCAAAGATACTGAATTAATTCTCCCTTTGCTCTTTAATTCCAAGTGGAGGCACAGAGTATTCAGAGGCCAAAGGAAGGCCCCTGGGATTAGCCAGGACCCAGAGCCAGATTTCTTTCCTCCAGGAGTCCACAGCTCCTTCAACTGACTCTCCAGACTTTCTTCTCTAGTTCCAGAGCGGGGAATGCTAGTGAGACAGATGCAGAGTCGACCCTGGCATGGACTCAGGGGCGGGGGAATCCCAAGGTTCCCCACACCTTTCCAGAGAAAGGGCCACGAGGCAGGGGCCTTCAGTTCCCCACAGGCCTCCTGGATCTCTCTTCTTGGTATTGTTCCCCGTGAGTGTCTGTGCACAGCACAGGGGAGGGAAAGCAGCCGGCCAGCTCTCTCCTCCCTCCCTTCTCTCTTAAACTGCATCGGAGGGTGGCTGGCTTCAGAAAACTGGGCACAGCACAGAGGTCCTTACAAAAAGAGAGGGGCTGGGGAGAAGGGGCGATCCAAGAGGACCACCTGGGAAAATGGGGCTGCCCCAGCACTACCCCAACGCCCTATGCTGGGCCCTGAGCGGCCTGGGAACTGGGGGCAAGAGGGATGGGGGATGTGCAGGCCAGGGAGGGAGGTCCCCACAATTCCCTCCAGAAACGAGTTCCCAGACCCTGGATATTTTCTCAGTCAGGGAAGACTTCTGACCTTGAGAGGCCAGCCCCCTCCCGCGTACCTTCCCCTCTCTGCCCCAGTAGAGGTACCCACCCAGCTCCGAGATTCCTGAATGCACGCGCCCCGCGCGCACACTCGAACACACACGTGCGCGCGCTGCAGGCGCGGCCTCGAACACACACGCACACACAACACTTACAACCTCCAGCATGACTCATCACTGAAGCAACAATAGACACGGAGGGAAAGGAAGGGAGCGCTGGAGCGCTAGATTTCTTTCTTTCCTTTTTTTTTTTTTTTTTTTTGCTGGGGAGGGGGAGGGGCGAGGAGAGGGGGCGGGGGCGGGGAAAGCTAACTCAGATCCTGCACGCACGCACGCATTTCGAAAGCTGGATGGAGGCTGGAGAATAAATGTCCTTCTGCCCAGAAAGGAGAGATTCGACAGGGAAACAAACCTTCCTCACTCCTCCCCAAAAGAAAGTCTAAGGGTCGGGGACAAGGCTCTAAGGCTGGGGCCTAGGAGCCAGGGGACCGAACGTTAAAAGGGTCCCCCCTCAAAGTGCCAAAGAAATGCTCCACCCCCATTGGCCTCCCTAGTCTTAGGCAGGGGCCCAGCCCCCCGGGGCAGGGAGATGAATGATAAGAACAGAACAGGGTCTCCACGTCTTACTAGGTAGCCCCCCCCCCGAATCCCGGGAGTTTCCTTCAAACACCCCCCAAGGTAAATGCAGGAAACCTGGAGGGAGGGGGAAAGAAGCAAGGAAGGGTCAGGTCACTTCTCTCCTCCAGGCTCTCTCCGGGTGCCGCCCCGGGCCCAGTCCTCTAGGGCTGGGCCCCCTCCTCAGCTCCGCCTCTTACCCCGCCCCTCCTCGCCCGCTCCGGGAACCTAGGTCAGCGGGGAAGTAGCAGCGGCCCAGTCCCCAGCGGGAGTGTCCCCGGTGCACGTGTTCGGGGGCGGAGCGCGTCCACGTCATCAGCCCCAAGTAACCAACAAGCTTGGAACACAGACACACGCAACATTCCAAGCGAGAGCGAGTTTGGAACGCGCAGACCCTCTACATTCCACCCCGCAGGGGAGGGGTTCGCGGCCTTGGGGAGGGGTTGTGGGGGGAGGGGCTTGCCCGGAGCCCTGGGTGACCCTTCGGGGTCCGGATCGTCAGCGGACCCCCAAAATCCACCCCAGTCCAGCTCGGGGGGCGGGGTCAGGCGGGGCCGGCCCAGGATCATATGACAAGCGATGTCATTTCATTCTGCAAAGGCCGCCCCCGCCCCCAGCCGCGCGCAGCCCAGCCGGGGGGCCCCCACGGCCTGGGAAGCAGGGAGCCTCTTGGCGTAGAGTAATCCCTACCCCCACCCGTGTACTCTACACACGCACACTCGTGTACGCGCATCTCCCCGCATCCCCTCCCGATAATACCACACGCCCCGACGCGCGCATCGGGCATGCACGCCCTGCTCCATCCCCCCCACCCCGCGCCGACCCCTAGCATCCCTCAAACATGTCTGGTGACAGTCAAAGGCGCCTGTCCCCGCAGGACCAAGCCCCCTCCCCTCAGTCTCCGGCCGGCCAAGGGGCACCCCAAAGGGTGGGGGATGCGGGGAGAAGCGGCAGGCGGAGCTGAGGCCCCCGGCAGAATGCTAATGACTCCTGGAGCTGGCACCGCGAGCGCGCAGCGCGGCCTCGCCCCCGCCCCCCGCGCCCCAGCCGGGGTCCCCCCCGCGCCCCCGGGGCCCAGCCCGGCCCGCTCACCACGTGCTCTCTGTTGTTGCTGCGCTTGCCATTCCAGGAAGCGGGCCGCCTCCAGAAGCGTCTCAATGCTCATCTCTCGGGCGGCGGGGGCGCGCCGCGGGGCAGGCGGGCAAGCTGGCCTCGGGGGGCTGCGGCCGGCCGGGCGGACGAGCCTCGGGGCACTCCACTGGGGGATTTCGGGAAAGATGCTCCCCGAAAACGGCCCCCAAAAACGGGAGTTGCAAAAAAAATAAAAATGGACAAAATGCTTGGGTGCAGCCCCAAAACCCCCCCCAAGGCGGCACCACCTCCCGCCCGCCCCTCCCGCCCGCCCCTCCCGCCCGGTGCCTCCCGCCCCGCGGCCCCCGCGAGTCCCGCCGACAAGAAAGGGCTTTGCAACAAGATGGCGAGGAGGCACCGACACACAACAAGGGGAAGCAGCCGCGCTGCCCCCGGCCGCCGCCCCCGCTACTACACCGGGGCCGCCGCCAAAGCCCGGACCGGAGCCCCGCCCGCTCAGGCTCAGGAGCGGCGCTTCGCGCTGGGCGGAGCCCCACGGAACAAGCCCCGCCTGCCGACGGACGAGCGACCGCGTGGACACGTGGCTGGGGGCGGGGCTGGACAAGGCTAGGGCGGCCCCGGCATCCGCGCTTCACTTCCGCCTCCTAGCGCAGCCCCCTTCTTCTGCCCGGCCCGGCGCGCACCTCGGCGCCTAGGACCTGGCTAGTTGGTGTTTGCAAGGGGAGCTACTCCGGGTCCCGCCTCGGATAGGAAGGTTGAGGTCTGACGCTCACACGAGCGCCATGTGAATCTTATGAAGGAAGAGGAACAGTAGGAAGAAGAGGAAAAAGACCTAAAATCCCTCAAGAGCCGCGTCCCCCCTCCAACCAGCACGTGGCTCCACTCCCTTCGCCCCCCAAGTCTTTTGCAATTCCCGCGGTGCCCCGCCCCTGGGCGGAACCTGCAGGAGGAAGCTCCGGGAGAGGAGGCGGAGAAGAATGGAGCAACGATCCGGTCCCAGGTTTTGCAGCCGATCCTCCCCCCGCAGTGCGTTCGCATTTCATTAGTAGACGTCACCGGGCCTCGGGCCAATGGGCGGGCAGGACAACACGGCATGGAGCAGCTCCACATGGACACCCCGCACCGTCGGCCGCCCGTTTAAAGGGCCAGTGCCAACCAGAGTAAATTGAACTCCCGAGGTGGGGGGGAGGGGAGGCCGTGGGATTGTAGAGAAGGAACTAGGAGAGTAGGGTCTCACTGTTTGCTGGCATCCTGCCATTCCCTCGAGAAAGCGAGGACCGCCTCCCACCTCCCGCGTTAACCCTCATTCTTCCCGGGCCATCAGAGCCCCAGGAATTCCCAGTGTTCCCTTTGCCCACGTGCGTCTGGCTTGGGGCAGGGGTGGTCTCCACGACCCCAACCAGAGGCTGTCTCCGACTTGGGACAAGTGTTGGGGTAGGGAAAAGCAAGGGGAAGGGGGAGTCCAGATCCCGGGGTGGGGGCAGGAGGCGTGGCCAGCCTCGGGAACAACAACGTGGAGGGCGGAAGCCCTGCCCTCCTGGGCCCCTCGGGCCACTGACAGACCGCGGGGTGGGGCGCAAAGGGTGAAGGCCCGGTCCTCTCTTAACCCCGCCCTAAGCGCCCACCCGGACTCCTGGCGCCCGGAGTGACCGAGCGCGGCTGGCAACCGGCCCATGGGCCTGCTCCCACAGATTATGGAAGGGCCCATGAGCCCCAACGGAGGGCGGGCCCACTTGTGATCCCGCGCCATTCGGATGAAGCTTTGGCTCAGGCTCTGTGTCTACGCTCTGACATCGCGGGGCCTGTCTCCTGCTGCCCTCGGCAAAAATAACTAACCATAGAGGCGGCAGGGACCGATGGGGCACAGAGGGCTGGGGTGTGCCGAGCCCCTTGTGTGCATAACCGCCGCTGACGTCGAGTCACTCCAGGCTTTCCAAACTGCAGGCCGACGAGCGGCTGCGGGGCTCCCCGTGATCGCACCCTGTCCTCTGGTGTCTTCTCCAGAAGGGCGGGCAAAGGATAGTTCAGGACCTATCAGGGCCCCAATCCCAAACTGCACCCTCTTTGGTCGCCCATTCAACGCGGGTGTCCAAACGCCTAAGATCCGGTACCAGGAACAGCTCCCTGTCTAGGAGGGGATCGCCCCCCCCACCCCAACCCAAAAAACAGGCCACATGACCGCCGAAAGAAACTGGGCAAGCGAGTCCCGGGCCCCTCCCCAGCCGCTGGGCCCGCGGCTGCTTGGGGGAAGAGGCACAGCTTTAGATTCAGAATCTCGGCGGTCAGCTCCCCTAAGGCAGGGACTGTTTGGCCTTCCTCTTGTATACACACGTGTACACACACACACTCTCTCTCTCCTCCCCCAAAGGCACACCTAATGCTCCCAGACTCGACCGGGCCGAGGTACTGCTCTCTGTGCTCCTTTCCTCCTCTTAGCCAACTCCCTGGTGGAGGTGAAAGTCCAATGAGCCAGGCAGTTTGCCCCCCTGCCTTGACTACAAATGTAATGCGTTTCTGATGCTGTCACAGTCTGTCTAACCTATAGTCGCCACAGTTCAGTTTGTAGCTTTAAGACTCGCAAATTGCTTTCCTTATATTGAAACTGGAGGGTTAATCCAAGTATTATATCCAGTAATAGAAGTAAACCGAAGATCGTGGTCACTCATGAAAAAAGCTCGAGTCCGAATCCGAGTTTCTTTCACACTGTTGTCTCATCACTGCAGCTACAGGATCCTGAGAAACTTAGGTAGAAATGGTGTCTTAAGTGGTTGGGTGGTCATTCTCGGAGGGGTGGTCCCATGTCACTGACACCTCTTCTGCTAAAACGAGGCCCCTGCAGTTTGCCTGGGAAGCAGGACTCGGCAGATCCTGAAGCCTCAGAGGACATTTTATCATCCTGGACACCAAGGCTGTGGGCAGCAGGAGGGGAAAGGAGGTAAGGGAGATCCTCAAAAAATGCCGTGGTTCAAATCAAAACACACCACAGAAGTGACTGGAGGCCTAGCTCTGCTTGGGACCCATGTGCTGCCTTCGGCCTAGAAGCCACAGCAGTGCTTTCCAACCTGCTCCTTGGAGGGGCACAAGGCGATATGTTGAACCTGGCCTCTGCTCACTCCCTCTCACAGGCCAGGCAGGTTGAGAACCCCAACCAGCAAGAACACATTTTTGGACTTTCCTTTGGGGAGCTTCCCTATTTTGCCCTAGGAAACTGAAGATCTGGTCACTAAGTGGTTTCCCAGGTCACACAGCTCATGTTGGCAGGGGAATCTGCTGGCCAAACAATTTCTCAAGAGATATCACCAAAAATAAAATAGGATTCTGAGCTGATTTCAAAAGTGAGGTCAAAAGAGGATTTGGCTTCTCTCTTGCCTCCAGTAACCCATCTGCTTCTGGGCTTAAAAGAAACGATTGCTATTTAAAACAAACAGCCTTACTGAGTTCACATGATCATCTGTTTATTTGGGTCATATGGGGACAATAAACCTGGCATCATTAGGCAAGAGAGTTTAGTAAGGTTTCAGATCTGCTGCTGACCTGCAAAAAGCATCTAAGGGGTCCCCTACTCCCAGGGCAGCATCTTTGCTCTCACTGTGGAGGAGAGAGCAGGCTCATGAGGCAGTATGCAGTCAGTGTTTACTCGGCCCTGTTGCAGTTACTGGAAGGAGAAGAGGAAGAGGTCAATCTGACATTTCAGCAGAAAACAAAAGGGCCATCCATGCACTTCCTGTGTGGGACCTGCCACTGGTTCTGCTGCATCAGAAAAGGCAGAGGTCCCCTGACCCGAGTGAGATGCTTGGCCCATACCTCACACCCCAAATTCCTTATTTAAAACTCAAATGTGCAACCTGCTGAGGTTCCAAGATATCAGAGATGTATAACTGGCACACACGAAATTAGGGACATGTTTATGTCCGAGGCTGCACCTTTACATTCCAGAGTTCAAATTTTATTCTAAAAAATTCCCAATACTTGATACCATTCCTAAAAACTCCCTTGGGTTGGAAGGAACTAAAAAAAGAACGAAGGAGGTTCAATGGATGGAGAGGGACACTGAAGCCTGAAGATACTTATGTAAGATTACATATCATATTTGATTAGAAAACAGATTAATAATATCGGCTAGGATGTCTCAATTTTTCCAAATGCTTTTATGAAACTCCTTCCCTCCCTATGCCTGAATCACCAAGGAGAATTTAATGTAGGAAGGGAAAACAACAAGAGGTAAGAGAACAATTGGGCAAACCCTTATATTGTACCCCAAACAAATGATTTGCTCCAATTCCAATCAAAGGTCACTCACTTGACTCCTTGCCAACATGACCTCTCCACGGTGTTAATCCCTCATCCATTTTCCCCCTGGAGCCTCAGCTGCTCTGTCTAAAGTTTTCTCTGTTCTGATAAGGCAGTACCCAGCTTCCCAACACTTCCCTTCTCTCCAGATGAGAAGAGAGGGCACTAGTAGGGAGGCAGAAAATAAAAGGGGAATCTGTTTTCTAATTCTTGCCCATTCCCTACTGGCTGAGCCTAAATAGCCATGGCCAATATGATGTAGTAGGTTCAAGCAAAGGGTCCAGGCACATCATTCCAACCTCCAGAAGCAATTTTACTTTTCAATTGCCCATCTCATGTTACTGATACTCCCTCTTCAATGAATGTTGGAAATGAAAAGGGGGAGTCTAATTCTATTTCTACATGAAGAAACTGAAGTCTCAAAAAGTTCAAAGATTTCCTGTAGAGCTGGTCAATGGCAATAGCTGAACTAGAACCCAATCCCTGACCCCAGAATTTCCAGGGAAGGAATTATATCAAATCCACAAATGACAAAAAGGTCATCCAGCTGATGACCCTTTGAGTTCTTCCTTCCCACAGCACTTCAGAAACACCTCCAGTTCTAGAAATTGTAAACTGACAGGCAGTCCCTGGAGAGATTTCTACCAAGGACACTACCCTGGCTCTGAATGCTGAGCAAGAAACTCAGGTCCAAGGTACAGAGTAGGGAGGGGCCAAGACATCTGACCATGAGGCCAAGTGGGGCAGTGGGTGAAAAAGCAGCCTGGGAATCTGGGGAATGAAGTGGGGATGACTAACAAGGATTGGGGTCAAAAGGCAAAGGGAAAAGGTAATGAAGTAAAGGAGCAAGAACAGACAGAAATAGAGGCACAAAAAAGAGGAGGGGCTTTCCAGGTCCTAGAGAAGCAAGCCGATACTCTGGAGGCTAAGAAAGCGCCAAGGCCAGTGTCTGGGCTGTCCTGTCTGAGCCTGCACTCCCTTTCTGCAGCAGTGACACCACCTCCCAAAATGGCATTGTTATCTGTGCCAAGACCTCAGGCTGTCTAGGAAAGGCAACCACATCCTCTGGGAGTCTGAATCCAGCAGAGGCCAAAGGGGACACCGGGGACCCACAGCAATGCCAGGCCATGGGAAGAACCGACCCAGGGACAGTTCAGGGAAGAGCAAGCCCCCAACTCATCAAATACCACCCATGTGACTGAAATGCAGAACTCCTTCCTCTAAGGGGCCCAACTCCCTGACAGCACAATACTAAAACAAGTGTTCCGAGCACTCTCTATCCTCTAGGACAGGGCTTCTGCGTGGCTTCCAGGTGGTACAAAAATCTAATTTCTCCTTTTGCCTTCCAGACTCTGTAACAAACTGTGCCCTAGCTCCCAGTTAGCAGGACAAAGGTTTCAGCTGGGAAGCTGAGCAGAGCTTAACTGGCCCCATGATCCATAAGGCAGCCTCTCCTGATGATTTCCATGACTTGCTAAGAGGGCAATGTGATCTTTCACCCTGCATTCAGTTCTGGCTTTGCTTCTGACAAGATCCCTCCATCTCCTTAGTCATCCACAACCTCTAAACTTGCTCCAGAATTGTTCCTCACATGGTACCCGTGGCTGCCTGTGCCATAGCATCCTTCTCCCCTGCCATTCTGGAGCAAGGCCTCTCCTGCACCTCTAAGCCGGGAAGGTACCAGACAGGGAGCTGACTTCCAGTGCAAACCACAATGCCTCTGCATTTCTAATTGGGGGCTAGCCTGTGGCTTCCAGCACTCTCTGGGTAAGTATCCCCCACAGTGGGGAACTCTCTCTTCTTAAGCAACATTTAAGAAACAGCAGCTTCTGTCTCCCATTCAACAGACATCTTCCATTTCTCTCCACCCCCACCCCCCCAGCAGAATGGTCTGGCCTTCATAGGGAAGTCAGGTTTTTCTAGAGAAGGCCCAACTTCCCACAGCTTACACATCCAAACTCTCCTCCTCCTACTTGGGCTAGAAAACACTGCTGGCTCCCCAGAAAGGGAAAAGATCTGCTCCCCCAAGATAAGGTCAGGACAGGATATGGCAGGCAAGACATTTTGAGACCTATTAAGAGCGTGGCCAAATCTTACCAAACTGAAGGCCAGGCTCACTCTGCAAGGAGCTTCAGGCTACTGCCAGGACTCCAGGGTAGGGTGTTCTTCCACACTTCAGGCTTGGCACCCTGCTCCCTTTAACTCACATTTCAAGAACACAGACCCTTTCAAAACAGGGAAAAATTGGGTCTGCAAGCCTTCTGCCTCAACTTGGCTTGTAATGCTCTGGTGGAATACCTGAAGGAAGACCTCTACCAAGGGAGGATGTTAGGGCTGAGCACCCTGCCTGCCTGGCTCCATCACTAGCTTCTGCACACAGTGACAGCTGACATCTGTACCAGGAAAATCTACACGAGAGGACACAATATTCTTTGAACAGCTGCCAGAGATATTGAGAGAGCGTCTGTAAATCGCCTCCCAAAGAACAATCTCAAAAAACAAATTAGTCTGTTTGAGATATGTGCTACTGACAGACACAGAAGAAAGAAAACCCAGCATCAGGTCCACTATAACCCAGTTCCATGTTGCCAAGTTGTCCTCAGGAAATCAACAGTTATTTCACGTTCTCTGATCCAAAAGGTACTTTTACAAGACACTTTTGTTATGACCCTTAATTATCTGAGTTAAAAATACTGCCAGATAAAAAGATTTGGTAGTATGAATTTAAAACTATTAATCTTTCTCTTACCCTAATCTTTAGTCATTGATCATAGAGAGGTGGAAGAAATGTTACCTCAAGTGCCTAATTATCAAATGATAGTAAGAAGTGTTCTCTCTTCCCCATCAACATTAATTAAAGTGCCTTCTCCATGGGATAGGTTAGTAGGATTTAGGAGACTGTGTTAGAGGTAAGGATGGGGAAAAGTGTGTTCTTCACAGAGGTCAAGGCTCCCCAATAAAATGTGAATTTTAGCTCTATTTGGGGATAAAAATATGACATCACACATTCAAGATCTTTCAGCTTAGGATCCTTGCATTAACAAGAACTCTATCCTACTTCCCCAACCCAACCCATATCTAATGGACCCAAATTCACCATTCTATTGTCTTGGATTACTAAAACATCTTTCCTCATCAAAACTACAAACAATCCAATCCTGGCATGTTAACATACACCAGCTAATGTGAACAGAAACTACTAACAAATCCTAGTCACAGAAGGCTGGAGTTTCTGATTAGACCAAGAATCTACATCCCAGAGACTGCTGTGAGATACACTGTCTTCACCACAGTCAAAACATGCTTCCTCCAAAGTACAAGTGCAAGCCTACTAAATGTAGCACTGGCTGCTCCAATTACCAATTAAATAAATAAATTGCTGTTTTAGTCAGTTGGATGAGTCATAGCAAAGCACCCTGAGAGGCTCAGCCTTTAGAGTTCCACAGTATGTTGTGAAGTGAATTTGCAGAACTGGAGGTAAAGGGTCCTCAGAAAGCTCTTTAGTGACATGGAGTTCCTGAAACCAAGATGGCAATTACTCATGTAGCTAAAGAGGTACAAAGAAATCAGGAACTAAGCTCCCAACCACTTGTGCCCTTATGCTATTTCTGGAAGCACAAGTATTTACAGAATCAAAGATGTGCCAAAGACTTCCAGAGGGCACATAGACCCTCTTTTCCAACAAATGGCCTCAATGTGGTCTTATTCTTCAAAGACCTCAAAGCTGGGGGACATCTTGGCCCTTTCTCTTAGCTTAAAGACTCAAGGCTCAATGAAAAATTTTATTTCCATCCAGCCTCCACCTACACCTGCCCGTCCTCCCAGTTCTGCCCCTGAGGGCAAAACACAGCAAGCCAAATGTCCTTCATTACAGCCCTTCAAACACCTCAAGGCAACTCCCATGCTCTCTTTGGGTCCTCACCTGTCTCTCAGTCACACCTGTTTAGATGTTTCCTAAAAATGCAGGCCCTATAACAGAACATGGTCACTGCCTTTGGAGCTTCCACAGTAGCTTGTATACTGGTCATTTGCAGTCTAAGGGGGCAGAAATTACCTTTCAGTTAATACCTAGATGTCTAGCAGCCTTTTTCAAATTCAGCCACATCTTTTCCAAGGTCCACTGCCTTGAAGGGTACTGAAGCAAGGCCGCAGCTTCCCAGCCTAGCAGGTCTTCCCTGGTGAAAGACTGCCCGACAACTTCAATACTTGGTTCCTTCCTTCTGCTAAAGCCACAAGGCAGAGGCTGAGCTCAGTGCCAGCATGAGGTCCTGACCTGGGACAGAACTGTAATACACATCCCAAAGGAGGAGCTTCAGGGACAAAAGGTGATGGCAGCCTCACCACCCAATAGGCAGTCTTGGTCTAAACAGGAAAAAGGAAAACAAACAGGTTTAAAAAACCTGAACAGAGAATATTTGAAATCATCTCTTTCTTGGAGATTTTCAAATTTCTAGTCAGATCTGAAAGTATGTATCCATTCACTGTGTGGTGACGCCCTCCTCGCTTTAAAAAATTTCTTAAAGGCTAATTAATAACAAAAATTAAGAACTTCGCAGTTCTTGATGACAGTTGAGGAAATGACTTATCTGGAAAGCTAATTTTTACTATGTAAGCCATTAAAATATAAAGTTCTTTCCGAAAAAACACCAAGGTCTAAACCATTCTTCCCCATAAGGAGGCAAGTACTCTGGAAGAAAAAAAAGCCACAAATGCCCCCTTGTGGCCATGATGGGGAATGCTATATACTGCTTTGTGTCAAGTACAATGCAAGTCCTTAAATAAGATAATGAACAATTTCAACACACGTACTATGCAGCCACTCTGGAACTCTGGAGCCTAGTCTGCATAAGCAGCTGGCTTCTGTTTCCAAAATAACAGTCTTTTACAAGCCAGAAGTGGTTGGTGTTTAAAAGCAAGCCCATATTAAAGCATTATGTACTAAGAGTAGATTTGCATCCTAACCAATTTCAAACAGGAACATGTCATCCGTGCTTCCCACATTTATATTTCAAGCCCTATGTGAAGGATCAAACATGCTCTTGGCCACGTGAAGGTAAGCGACATGAGCTCTAGACAATCTTAACATCCTGCTGGGAAATCCTCCCATTCCATGAGGCAAATGTGGAACATGACATCCCAAGATGTCATTCCCAAGGCCAAAGCGTATGTCTCGCGATATATACCCCTAGAAGTGCCAGCCAAGACCCAGAAGGTGAAGAATGTTGGGCTTCAGACTGCCTGTACAAGTACAGAAAGAGAACATATTTTTAAAGAGTTCTAATGTCAGTAACGCAAAAGCGGGTATCTTGGGTTTCAGATTCAACAGGGAGATCTTTCCAAACATCTATGCAAGTTGGCACACCTAGTTTCCAGCTGCTTAAGTACTGCTCAAGTGATGTCACCATGGCTAGCTCTTTCATCTGACATTTTCCTATACTACCTGGAAATCTCTGTACAACTTTCAAACCAGGTTATGCCAGACTAAAACCTAAGTCATCACGGGCTTGCAGGGTCTGCCCACCGCGGTGCTGTGACACAGATCTTTGGAAAGGTTTCTGACCCACTAACATAAACTATTTGCTCTCAAAGCTGCTGCATCACAGTACTGAATACCGCCCTTGCAATTGCTATTAAATGAGGTTATTATACTCCAACAGTGTTCGAGACTGGATGTTTTTAGTTATGGAACCAACTTCACTTAACATTAAATATGAACTGAAGGCAGAAAGGGTTCTAAGAAAGTGAGTCAAGGATGCCACGTTAACAGCATCTTTATACTTGGCCTATTTCTTCAAAATACCACTAACAGAAACGGCCAGGGGGCTGACCACAGATCTGGGTTCAATGAAGCCAAGTGACATCAGCACTTTTCTCTCTTTCAAAAGCAGCCTACAGTCTTAGACTATATTAGACCTATTCCAAAGATCTTCGAGAGCATTATCACCTTATTAGGCAAAACCCATGTCAGAGAGAGTAATGACTCAGTAGCCTGCAAGGAAAGGATCATGGACCCTACCAACACCTTCTCAATTAGAAATAAGCCTGGAGCAATTGTACAATTCTGGCTGTATCCCTAGAAGAGTAAGCACACTAAGGGAAGTCACCTGGGGGATTAAAATAGAAGGGAGATCAAACCCATTTGTTCCTGAACAATTTACATTCAAGTCAGCTTCAATATTAACGTTAATCAAAAAATTTTCAAACTCAATTCTATTCATTCCTGATGAATGTACATAAGGGGCAAGAGACTACAGTACCTGTGATCAAACACATGTCAAAATTAAAAAGGGCAAGATAGCGGGGTTGAATCAGACAAGAACAGCAAACAATGCCACGGACAGAGAAATTGGCAAGAATGTGAGACACGTTTCAAGAACAAACTGGGAAACAGTTCCATATAAGAGGCTGATGAGACAGGAAAAGGGGGAGGAAGTTCTGAAAGCACATATGTCTGTAGAGAACAACGGCAGCTATGGTAAAAAGCAAGCTCACCTTCCCTCTCTCGGACAATTACCAAACAAAGGAGAACCAGCACCAGGGCATATCTAGGCAAGCCTGCTAAAGAATGCCACCACACACATAGACCTTTCTTCAGAAAGGCCTGTACATTCAGACTTAATAGTCAGCCTTGTGCTGATCTTATGAGTTTAACAAATCATTTGCTTTGGAACAAAAATCTAAAAAATTTCTTCTTAAAAGAAGACATATTCATCCTCATACCTCCCTCTGGCCCAAGTGGAAGATATGTGCTTAGGCAAAAACATTTTAAAAAACCTAACTAGTTGTTTTATAAATTTCAGTGTTCTATAAATAGGGAAATAATACCAACTTCTCTGAGCCAAAAAGTAGTCTGTTCTTTCCCAAGGAAGCATTTAAAATCAAGAAGGGTTCAAATACAAAAAAGCTGCACCTTGCTTCCACATGATTTTAAATGGAAGTGTAATTCTGGTTTCATTTCAAAAGCCTGTTAAGGGAGAAGTTTAGATACATCCTTACACAGAACCTGGAACAGTCTAGGAACCACCCACAATGATACCAGGCCCCTGGATTAGGAGCCGCAGACCAAGTTCTGCCACACATTAGGGTACTGGTTTATTTTCAGCCCTCTGTCTCCTCAAGGGAAAAACAAAATTCTTTTCCCTGCTAATAACCTACCCTCCAGAGGGAGTTGATGGTGCAGTAGTTAGAATCTGAGCCTTCAGTCAGGAAAATCAAGTTCAACTCTAACTCAAAGATTTACTAGCTGTGTGACCCTAGTCAAGTCACTTCTCTGCCTCTTTAACTGAAAAATGGGGAACATAATTATCTACTTCAACAGAGTGGTTCGGGAGGATTAAATGAGATAATTGTAAAAAGCACTGAGCCAAGTTTCTTGGCACATAGTAGGTACTCTATAAATGCTTGTTCCCTTTCTTCTATAACAAAAATAGCAAACACTGTTTTCTGTTTTAAATATGAACAGCTGTCATTTAATATGAGTACTGCAAACACAAGGAATTATATCCTAAAGTCAGGAAATATGGGTTTAGCCCTAGTACTGCTCTGAAATCACTCCATGGTTCTGATACTGTTTTCTTATTTGTACAATGGAGGGTACTAGGGAAGGAGGGGAGTGAGCAGACTAAAGAGAGGGCCCTCTGAGGTCCATCCTAAGATATGAAGTCACGAGTACATGTTTGTAACAATTAACCAACAGTGCTGGGCAAAAGAAGCTCATAGACACCCCATGTGTGCTCAGAGTGACATTCCCTTGACTTTACTCTAAAAAGTTCAGTGATTGTGCTCTTTTTCTTAGAGGAAGAGGGAGTGATGATACATATGTGTGTGTGTGTGTGTGTGTGTGTGTGTATCTAGATAGATAAAACCTCAGAATTGGAACAATGCAGCCTAGTACATTTAGAGCTGGTCTTGAAAAAGGGAAGTCCCGGTGCTAACTGGCACATGGTACTTAAAAACAAAACCCTAGCTTTCCCAACCCTAACTGAACCCAAAGCATTCTTCCTTGAACACTTGTTTTGAGAAGGTGGTTAAACTAGGAATCAAAATTCTACTGCCAGTAAAAAAATGTGAGGTTGAGTTGACTCTTTTGATCACAATGTTCAATTAGCATCAGTTTACCTGTCAACAAATGAACTCTGTGGATTTAGACCAATACCAATACTCACAGAATACTTTGACAACAAACGTGTACTCTTAGTTTCTGACAACTTCAAATCAATTACAAGCAGTCCCCTGTGAAACAAGAAACAGGATCGACCCTTTTCATTTTTGAATATTCTGTGTGTTTGTGTGTGTATACACATACACCAAATGAAAGTTGGTTGATATTTGTGAATGATTCCAAAATTGTGTGAAATTAATGTTGCAAAAGAATAACACTGTATACAATTTAGAGGAAAGGGTCTCTAGACTTAAAATGGAGTTTACTCTTAGGTTTTGGAGCCAGAGCATCAAGAGCCTTTCTTCTTTTGCTCATTAAGTACATGCTTCCTGCCAATTTCTAATCAAGAAAACCCAAAATGAAGAATATCTTTCTGAGGATGAATTGAACCCCTTTGCTCCTGTGTTCCACCTAGCCTTGACTCACCATCAGACCCCTAAGGTCAGGATCCAGTTGGGTGGAAGGGTCAATCAGAAGAGAACACAAGTGAGCAAGTTCAGTCTTGATGACTCATGAAGACACCCTTGAGCCTGCTAAATTGATCTGTCTTTGGAGTGGACGTAATGAAACCACTTGTCTTTCTAAAGTAATAGCCTTTAGAGAAGACCTGAGGGACTGAGCATGTATCCCTGAAGGCTAAAGTACCTTCTCTCTCTCAAGCTGCCTCAATCTCGGATGCTACACAAATAATCCGATGGCTTGGAGAGCCAGTCTCACACCAAGAAAACCAGATTTAAATCTGTCCACAGTCCCAGCCTTCTGGTAGTTTTTTATTGTTCCTAACATCCAAGACATTTCTTCTGGTGTCACTTCACAGCGATTCCCTGCATCTAAACAAACAAAAATTACCATTCCAGTGGACTCACTAGAATTGTCTTTAAAAAAAAAAAAAAAAAAAAAAAACTCGTGCCAGTGTCATTGTTTTCCCCCCTAAATTAGTAAAAAGAATTCTAAAAAGCAAGCTGCCCTACATCTGACTGTAGCAGCTGTGCCAGGAATTTGTTTGTGGCTAACTAGCAACAAGCCTGAAAATCTGGTTGCGTAAATACGTGCAGAGCTGGTTCATTAAGTCCCTATTCTGGCCCTCAACCCAATGCATCTCTACCACTGTATCCTCGTTTGCCTCCTTCTTGACATTTATTAAACACTTAAACAGATAATGTCCTGAAGCCCCTTGAGAATTTTTCTCTCTTTCAGCCACTGTACTGGCAACTTCTTCAGGAGCATCTACCTCCAATGCGGTAGAGAACGAACCCCTGACACTTTCTAAAACCGCTGTCCTTCCTTTTTTCTCAGTCCCTTCTTCCTCCATTGGCTCTTGGCTATTGTCTGGGTGGTGACTTTCAGGAACAGCTGTTTCAGCTCCACATATGGTAGGCCTGGATGGGGAGCTCTCATCAGAGCGCTTGGCCCACCCTGGGTTATTTTCAATCTCTTTGGGCAGAGGTTTCTCCTCTTCCATAGCTTGAATGAAGTCTTCAGAGGCTCGAGGAACTTCTCTCAACTGCCTCACTCTGTCTCTTTTCTTTCTCCTTAAATGAACCCAAGAGTTTTCTATGGCTGTTAAGAATAGACTAACTTCCTCTTTTCCACAGGGAACCCGTTTATGCTGGACCTATTTAGAGGAAAAAACAGAATTTCATAGACATCAACTCTGTATCCCCTCTCCTGATGCCCCCAAAACAGATCAGGAGAAACATCTTCATCTCCTAAATCAAGTACCTTCAGATCAGTGAGGATTTTTTCAAGCCATGTTGTAATAACTGCTATGCCTTCCACAGTCTCCGAGCCCACAGCAGAAGCTTTGAGGGATAACTCTTTCATTGTGGCTGCTAATACTACAAATGTAATGGGCTTCCTGGGCTTTTCTAGTTTCCTTCTTTTAGATGGAGGTGACTAAAAGAAAAAGAAGAGGGGATGATGGGATTAGGAGATAAAAAGTATCCAAATCAACCACCCATCCACCCCACACCCCACCTTCCAACTTCCCCCACATTAAAGACAATGGAATCTCACTAAGATCTTAATTGATAGAAAATAATTCAATAACTAATAGATAATTCCCTTATGTGCTGTCACCAAAGTAGGCTCCTTTTATTCCATTCAATTACACAGATTTGAATACAAGCATTTGTTAAAAATCTGTACCTCACAGTATGCTTAGGCCCTACAATGACACTTAAGAATTGCGGATACAAAGATAAAATGAAACTCCTTGCTCCTTAAAGAGCAAGGGGGGGAAAGACTATGTACAAAGAAGTAAATATAAAATATATCCTAAATCATTTCAAGAGTGAGGAAAAAAGAGCACTAATGACTGGGACTGGAGTGGGGGGAGTCTCATGCATCTAAGAGTACTTCATTTCAGGAAAGAACAAAAGCTCTGGAGATATAATGTGCTCTTTTCCAAAGGGACCCCATACACCTTGGTTATCAACTTCTATTTTGTGTTTCAATGTCTGCAGAAGCTTTGAAGGAGCCATAGATTACCAGGGTTTGCCTTTCATTACTGATCAGAGTCAGACATATCTTATATTGAATCTTGCAGGACATCAGGAACAATAGCTAGTTAATGAGCTGCACATACTTTAATTGAACAAACCTATGGATTCCTCATCTCAAAATTTCCCCCCCAAAAAAATCATTCATTGGAAGCTTTGTTTTACCCAAATCAAGCCTGTAATCCTGGCAGCTCTTTCTTTCCTCCTACCTCAAAAGCATGGAATCTAAATCTTTCCTGGCCATACCCACTAGAGGGACTCAAACTCCATATTCAAGTTCAATTACGTCACCACATTTTTTCCTCTTAAAAATGGAAACATCTCCCTAGATTAGTCTTATACAAAAGCAATTTAAAAAATACATTTTATGGATATTCAGCACTCCTTCCCTCCCCACCCAAGACATTTCTATATTCAGAATTGATCATATTGAAAACTGGAATATAAAGATGTCAACAAGAATAAGGACATTAGAAACCAAACAGAATGGTACACAAAGACCAGAAGGTCAAATGGTTTTGAAGCACTTTTATTCCAAAAAGAACCTATGTTATTTTCAGACAAGCCAAGACAAAGTCTAGTCCAAGCCCACATTTCACAGAGGAGGAAAAAGAACAAAAAGACCCAGTGACTTTGTTGAAGGTCCCCAGGGTGTTACAAGCAGAATCTCTTTTTACTAAATCAGAATTGTTTTAGACAGCAAACTCCAAGTACAAAAGGGACCTATTATCTGGAGTGAAAAGATAACGGGAACCCACTCTGAGGCTGCAAATTTCTTTCTCCAATACAGACACATGGGAAAAGTCATTGTATTTCTATACGAAGAATTTTTCAATGTAACAATTTCCAACTCTTCAATATTTATCTTTTAAGTCAGTAAATAGATTCAATAAAAGATCATAACATTAAGAAATGCTTTTAAAACAACAACTCAATTTAACTGAGTTTACCAAAAAGGGACGGAAACAGAGGAAACAAGCCAATCAAAAAGCACTCTGGGGAAGTGACAAAGAGTGGATTCTGGGCTGTGCCCAGGTCTGGGCTTGTTAATTAATATTTCCAGACAAGAACAAACAGATTCAAATTTGACATTGAGAGAGTAGTGCAGTAATGACTTAATAGCGCAGCAAAGGAAAAAGTAACCACTTGTGAATATATGTACAGTTTCAAGTATCTCCTGGTCAAGAATATAAAGATACAAGTACTAAACTAGTTACATTGTATTTGAAGCCATAAAAAGTGGGTAACAGAATCACAATTCATATTTCAATTTCAAACATGAGAATGGGTGTGTGAGTGCACATGTGCCACTCCAGTGATTCATTTTGGTTCTTTGAGGTGCTTGAGCAGAATATGGCTAAACATGGAGACCCAGGATGGCAGCAGCAGGGCTTCCTGAAACTACTCCACTAGGAGTGACAGGTCCTGACTCATTTGACTCTCTGAGTAAAGTAAAATTTGCTAAGAGACAGAGCAGAGTCCCTTCCCTGTACCATCACCCCTGCTTGGACACCCCTGCCTCTGGAGGAAAAGGGATGCACACTAAAATCCTGCTAATTTACTCTTCCTCTGTTGTTATCTGCTTTTCCAAAACCTAAGGGAGGTCAGATCCAACAACATAGAAACATTACATTGCTGATGTAGATTTAATTGATAGAACTTCTTCTTGTCCTGAATGGGGCTGATAGGTTACCAGAAATGTCAGATTAGCTAATAGCTGCTTATTCATTAAAAAGATATTTTAAAACTTCAACATTACTCAGAACAATACCCAGCCCCCATCCTCTCCTTCTCCCCCCTTCCCCCACCAATCCATTCAGACTCTGACAGATTGAAAATCCTTATTTCACTCAGCAGGGTCACATTAAAATGCAATCAATAGCAAAAGCAGGTCTTAAGAAACCACCACTTAAATTTATTCACAGAGATCCCTTACATTAGCATACTTTCACGCCTCTTCTCAAAGGTCCAATGAATGGGAAATATTATGGATGGCTTTTGTCTCTCCTCTACCAGCAATTAAAATTTAACTTATTTTGCTAACATCAAAACCTAAAGTCATCATCAGAGATTTATTTCAAGTCTTCAAACATCAACAATCTAGTGTAGCAGGCAAGGTGCACTTAAATAATTCAACATTTTTAAGTCTAAAAATCAATGCTTTACACTGAGTAATCCAATTTAATGCAGAGGACCAGAGCCCACTTTACAAGTGATGTCAGAATAGAAGGTTCCATAATACTGTGCAGCTGAAATCAGTCCTCTGGGTCCTTTGCCTGTTTCTGTCACAATCAAACTGCAGAAATTTAATGGTTTATAACATCATCTTATTAGTTATTTGGTAACACTATTAAGAACACAAAGAATGAGAGAGGGTAGGGAATGTTTACAAAAAGTTAAACTAAACAAATTTTACTTAAATGATTTCTTAAAATCTACAAATAGGAAGTTTGAAGATTCCTTAAACTCCTATTTTCACCATCACTTAAAAGAAATAACAATATCTATGAATGAGATCTACTAGACTGGAACATATGGCTCTGGCCTGGTTGTTATTATCAGCAGCTCCCAAGAAAGCCATGAGGAAATTAAGTGCTCTGATTTTTAATAAGAAGCAGAGAGGAACAGAGGGAAGAAAAAGAAAGTGAGAAGGAAATGAGGAACAGAAAGAGGAGGAAAAAGGGGGGCAGGGGGGATGGAAGGGGAAGGAAGAGAAGCCTACTTGAGGAAAAGCTTGAAAATGAAGACTCTTTGCACCCAGGTTCTGGCAGTGAGAATTGGCAGAAGCAGGAAAATGGCTCAGAAAAAGGACAATTGAAGTGGGAAGGGATACGTCAGATGGAGAGCAAGGAGCTTGGCACCCCTCGAGTACCACTCAAATGCCTCTAAAAGCTGTTACAGGGGGAAAAATAGAAACATTCACCTTAGCAACAAAGGCCCGTTCTCTGCCACTCTTTTACAGATACAGAATATGGATGCTCTTCCTTGAGAGGACAAAAGGACCAGAGCCAACACAAGCATTTCCTGGAGAACAAAGATGGGAAAGTCTGAGTGGGCATAGTTGGCACATTTTATCAAAAAAAGCGCCCACTAAGTGCCTACGCAGCCAAGAAGTCTAGTGTACGAACAAATATTGGAATGAACAAAGAAGAGCTCAGGAAAAAAAGCAACCCCAGTCAATAGTCTGAAGGCAAGCCCAAGAAGGAAATTAAAGTGTATACTGATGGAATAAAGCTACATACTGATTTTTTTTCTTTAAAAGAATGAACCATGCCAGAATTTACTTAACCAAATGCACACTGGCCCCTTCAAAGCAATCACTGTGCAGCTATTCCTTAATTCAAATCTGAGTCATTTAAATAGTATAAGTGAATCACAAAAGAAATTAACTCCAATAGTTTATTGGTCATACCATCCTTTTTAGAAGAATACAACCCTCTTTCTCCACTCAAGTCCAAATCTCATCATGGAACAGGGTTCTTTTCAAAGGTAGTCACCTTAGCTGAAGATCCTTAAAGCACAATTGTGGAAGCTGATTGTCATCTGAGAAACAAGCTAGCTAAGTCAGGAGAAGTTCAGAATTGGAGAAATTAGCCAGTAAGGGAAGAATTTGTTTTTAACACACTATAATTAATGGTGCTAATACTTATTAAGACAAGAAGGGATAGTGATCACTATCAGTGGGAAGACCTTCAAAGAGAAAAAAACCACAGCTCTTTTGAAGACCCAGATTAGTTATTTATCTTTTTCACCAAACATGGCTCTGAATGATTTATGGACCACTTCAAAATTTCAAATCTACCTTCAAAGACCTTAAGATTTATCACCACGAAGTTATATTGTGAAGAGATATCTAAAAAGAAATTCCAAAGAAGTTCTGAGGAACAGGACAATATTCAAAAGGATCATAAATATTGTGAAGTATTTTTTGGCTTGAATAATGAGGGAAAAATGAAATTTAATGTCCAAATTTAAATATAAATTCTTCTCAGATGCCTGGAAAGTATCTTCAAAACGTTCTTCTGAACTATTCTGCTCGGTTTTTTTGGTTTTTTACTTTTCATAGTTTTGTTTACACTAATGTGAAATACAAAATTAAATATACATACTTTTTTTTTTTTTGAGGTAGCCAGCTAAAAATCCTCAACATTAAAATAAATAAATAGGTGGATAGAGAGCCCTAACCCCAAACTATTGACTACAGCAGGTCAGGTATATTAAAAACTGTCTCATGTCATTGTCCTGAAAATAAGGCAGGATGTTTAAAGAGTTGTGATCTGTGATTTCTGATGTTTGTGCTGCAGGGCAATAATCCAAATACATACATGTAGCTGCCAGGACTCTGTAAGAAAGCAGACAAAGCCTAAAAGGAATAAAAAAGGCTTGACCTCTTCCCTCCCTTTTTCTTATATTGAGATTAATGGGTTAAAGGAAACCATGCCAAAGCACACAGCCTGCCCCCATACAGTAACATAATCAATAAAAAGGGAGACTAGAACTGTGCTGAACCTACCCTCGGGCTTTTGCCCACTGGACTGCCCAGTCTGCATGCCCCTTCCTCCTCTCTGGCTATCTCCCAAATTGCCCTTTCCTCAGGCTTCAACCCAAGATGTTAGAGAACATCTAGTTTTCTAGTTTTCTCCATTACAATGATATCACTCAAGATGGCAGTTACTCACATACCACCTTCTACTAAAAAGTCCAACACATAGTTGTCTTTTCTCTCCACCAAAAATTATGAAAAAACTAAGAATGAGGACTAGATCCTAGACATTTCTTTTCTATCCCCTATAAATCTAGGAACACAATAAATACTTGGTGAATTGGAAAGAAAGTTGCCCGAAAGCAGAGTCTTCATAATAGTTTATCTAGTGAACACACTGTGGGACAGTGGAAGGGCCAATAACCTAGAAGCATGAAGACTATCTTCATGCTTGAGTAATTTTAACTTACTCTTGTTTTATATGCCTTTTTTTAAAACAGCATTTTATTTTTCCAAATACATACAAAAATAGATTTCGAAATTCACCTTCGAAAAATCATGTGTTCCAAATTTTTCTCCTTTCTTCTTCTTCCCCTTCCCCTAGATAGCAAGCAATCCAACCATGTGCAATTCCTCTAAACATATCTCCATAGACATGTACGACTTATAAAAAATGAAAAATTCAGTTTAATCATCTAATTCTTTTAATTATACACCATGCAAATGATCTTTTTTTACATTAAATTGGTTCAAGATGCCAAACTTTAGGATAATTCTGAGTGGTTTCTGAAAGCTAGCCCCTAAGTGACAAGATTGCTATACCTGTGAAAGGCTGCTTATGGATCTATGAAAGATCAAATGCAAACAATATTTAACAGTTACATTCAATACAACCTTCTGTACATGCATCTCTATAAGACAGTTAAAGCATAAACAGTTGGGGATAAAAGAACAATGAAAGATTTGGCATTTGGAAAAATTATTCAACAACTGAATAGGAAAAACAATTTAGATAACCAAGCATATTATTTCTGAAGACTCCCACTAAGTGTGCTGCCCATGTCATTCATTCACAGGTTTTGAAGACTTATTAATAAATATATAGCTTGTCTCTGCCCTCAAAAAACAACAAATCCAGGATCATTAAATGATCCTGCTTCTGGAGATCTGGTTACTTCCCACACCAACGCCCTAGTTTCCTCCTCTGTAAAATGTCGGGATTGGACTCAGACCTCTAAGGGCTTCCCAATTCTAGAGCTTGTAGATAGAGCTGGAAGAGCTAATTTATCATTTATGACTTTTGATCTTAAATTTCCATGATCTTTGTACAGACCAAGAAAGCTTCTAATTTCTCCAAGATCTCAAGAAAAATCGGTGTTATCAGTGTTCTAAGGGTTTTAACCCAATTCTTTCTTTCCAGATCTTCTCCCTAGTTGAGTAATGATGCTCCACTCTCATTCTGAGTGGACAGCTGTTCTTTAGCCACTTTAACCCTAACAAATTAACCTCTATCCTGTTTCCAGGAACAACCAACCTCATGGCAATGTCTATCAACCTCCCTTGATAGGAGAACCCTAGAGAAACAAACATAAAAAAAAAAAAAAAAAGATTATGCATAACTCAATAGCTTGTGGAGAAAGGTCAGGGAGATTTTCTTAAAATCCAAGTGTCAAATTTCCTAAAAGGATAGAAAGGTGGCAATTCCCTCTTGGGGTAACTATAGAAAAGGAATGGGCCAAAGAAGAAATACTAAGCTTCTTGTAAGAATTCTGAAAAGAACAGTTGCTAAAATATGTTCCCTCATCAAAAATGATTCTGCAAAAATTCTATCAACATCAGGACCCGTCTTTTTGTTGCTAAGATAAATCCAGACAACAGGATCTACAAGCTTAGCAAAGACACTTGACTTGGCAGTAAAAATCAGATTTTTCTTAATGTTCAGCATCAACAGAAATGAGTCAGTAGGCCCAGGATAAGTGAAAACAGAAGTTGCCGTAGAAACTTGCATGCTTACACTAAAATGGTTAAGGAAAAAAGGAAAGCAAGAAGTAGGCCAATATTTCTGCTTAAGTGACTCTCTCTCTAGGCTTCCTCTCTCTCTCTGCCAGATTCTAAGTGAGGGCTAAGTGAGGTGAGCAATTCTAAACAACAGGGGTGTGAGGGGGGTGAGACTGCTACAAGACAATTCAACCATAATCAAAGCTCAAACCAAACATCCCCTGTTTGCCCGGCCCACCCCCGGGGGAAAGTGGTACTTGGTATGTTCAGGCAAGAGCAGATGCAGAGCCTCACACAGACACACACACATCCAGTGTGCCAGTCCTAAGAAACTGTTGCTGGGTGACTACGAATCAGAAAGTGCCATTTTTCCTGGAGCAGGTGAAGTGCACCTACTGGTACACTTGGTAACATGGGTATTAACTTGGGGAGGGGAGGGTTGCTGAATGCTCTGGCACAGGAGAAACTTAAAACCTGTAGCAAATGATACTCCTTCCTTTGAAGGAGGGCAGCAGCTTGGCCAGCACTTCTCAAAGACAAATTGCAGTGTCTGAAACAGAAAAAGGAGCCTTTGGGCTAGCAGAGACTTCACCAATCCGTGCGCGCGCGCGCACACGCGCACACACACACACACACACACACACACACACACATACACACACACAACTCTGGTCTCTGAGTTAGTATGGGCTCTGCCAGAGCTAATTATCAGCTCTTCTAGCTGGTATGCCAATGGCTGTGGGAAGCAGGTGCTGTTTGCCTTTATGCAGCTGTCGGGTCAGCTTGGGAAGAAAACAGTGCAGTCACACTGCCTTTAACCATTTGGGGGCAAATCTTTTTTTCTTTTTTGGAGGAGGGAGGTCAAACTAGATGATCTCTATATGTTTTTGAGGGGAGGTAATTAGGGTTAAATGACTTGCCCAGGATGGTTGCTTGATTGTTGTTCTTTGTTCTCCAAGAGGATCAAAATGATGTCATTGTCAGAGCTGTTACAGTGTTATCTGACATGGCTGAGCAGACTAGTACATGCTTAGAGTGCTCTGCCCCAGGTCAGACCAAGTAGCCCCTTGGCACATTTGGGGGCTTCTCCCTTTGTGCATCCCCCATTTCTCCTGAGCTAATCCCACTCTGCTTTGCTCCTAGAGCCTAGCCCCCTCTCTGATGAGGGCACGACATGCTGGGTGGTCTTGTACCAGCGTCTCCTGTGTCACACCATCAATTCTAAAGTTCTTCAGAGAGACTCTGAGAATGTCCCTATATCGCTTTTTCTAACCACCTGTGAGCACTTGCCCTGGGTAAGTACTCCGTAAAACAATTTTTTTGAGCCAGCGTACATTTGGCATTCCAACAATGTGGCCGGCCCTACAACAGGGAGGTTTAGTTGAAGAAAGGACCTCAGTGTCCGGTATCCCATCCAGCCAAGACTCTTCAGAATCTTCCTAAGACTATTGAATGGAAGCAATTCAGGTTCTTGGCATAGCACTGATACATTGTCCAGGTTTCATAGGCATATAAGGGTAAGGTCAGCCCAAGGGCTCGCCAGACTTTGAGTTTGATAGTCTAATACCTGTCCTCTCCCACACTTTCCAGCCTTCCAAACACTGAGCTAGCTCTGGCAATGGGTGTGTCAATCTCAGCATCAAAGTGGACATCCCTAGAAAGTATACTGCCAAGGAGAGTGAACTTATCCACAGCATTCACAACTTCTCCATTTGCTTTGATAATTCTACATATGGGTGGTAGTGCTGGCTGATGCTTTCTATACTAAATGCATTATCACTTGCCCAGGGTCACAAAACTAGTAGCTGTCAAAGGTCAAATTTGATCTCAGGTCTTCCTGATTTCAGGGCAAATGCTGTCATCTAGCTGTCGTTCCCCCCTTCCCCCCTTCCTGGGGACAAAAAGTGCCACTTGTGCCCTCCGTTTCAGAAGGAAGGGCCTTAAGGATCTTGGTCTGGTCACAGACAGACAGAACTACTCTTCAGGGCTGCTGGCAGAGAGAGGGAGGCATTAACCAAAGAGACTTTTCCAACCAAAAAATTCTCTATATAAATCATAGAGAGCAAGCACCCAGAATCCATTTGGGCATCCTGCCAACACCTTCAAAGAGCTGCCAAAAGTTGACAAAAGAGAAGCAGGAAACTTTGTTTCAATTCCTGCCCCAAGTCCAATGGTCCTCAAGAGGAGAAAGGAATTCCCAGAACAGCCCTCAAGCTCTCAGGTCATCCATTCAGAAAACACCACCAGTAACACACTAAGTGCTGCCTCTAGCTCTGTTCCCATTTCTATGGCAGAACGGGATCAGACACTTGCCAGCCCAGCACCTCCCTACACCAGCTTTGGACACAAATGAGGAGTCTACACTAACCTGCGCAAGCCTAATGAGGACTGGAAGTCTGAAGGACAGGAATGCTCTTGTACCTCAAGGAAAAGAAGAGGAGTCAAGTGCCAGCCCTAAGCTGAGTGTCACGGACCTAGGAAACACACAAAACATTGTGTGAATGAACACACGAGTGCAGAAGTGTGCTATAGGAGGAGAAGGAAAGGGAACTTTGAGTTCCAGACTCCTCCAAATTAGGCCTATTGGTTTTCCCCCAACAGTGCTGGAGGCAACAAATCACTTAATTAATGGCATGCATTGCACACTGCAAAGCGTTCTGCACTTAAGTGTTAAGGGCCTTGGGTTCAAATTCCACATCCCTGTTTCCTTGTCCATACAATAAAACGGCTTAGTCTAGATCAAGTCAAGGGGCCTTCCTAATCTGAATCTGTGATCCTATGAACCAAACTGTTTTTTATAATGATGTGAAATATAGGAGGGGAAAAATTGAGACTAAAAAGAAAGACACCCCCCCATCTTCCATTCCAATTCTTCCGACCAGCTGACTTCTCTGGCACTTAGTGCCTCAGCCTCTGAAAGGAACCTAAAAGCCAAGAAGGAAATATGGCTACCAATGGCTTCTTTTCTAATGCATTCTCCCATAGCTAAGGGTTAAGGTGGCAGAAGTGCACAAACTGACACTGCAGGAACAGCTTTCCAAATGTGTAGGCTCAGGTCCTTCCTGCTCTCTAAGAATTCAAGCCTAAGGTTAGCTATCTTCCAGAAGCCACTCTGCACGTTCCCAAATGCCTTAGAAGAGGAGGAAAGGCAAAAGGCAACACTCAATAAGGGAATTTTTTAAGTGTACAATTTTAACAAGGTAAAAACTTGCTTTTAAAAAGCTATCTCGACTTTCCAATTTAAGTTAGCTTGGCCTTCATAGCACATATCTGGGGAAGAAGGCCAGCTCAAAGGGCCATGCGGTCTCAGAGGGCCCGCTTTTCAAATGTGACCCACAACAAAGTGTTCAGGAAACAAGGGAGCAAAAGCAGGAGGCCCACTAAGGCACGCCATGACTAAGGCCCACACCTTATGCCAGCAGGATAAGCAGCAGCAGAAATTGGTACTTACGGGCACCGTCACATCATCGTAAAAGCTCCAAGCCAAGGCCCACCTCATGGTGCGCCCCTGACAGAATTCCGTGTGGGTGACTTTTGGGACCTAGGAGAGAGATAGCAGACATCATCAACTAAATAAAGAAATTCAATCAAAACAGCACAATAGACTACAGTGTCTTAATCTTTCCTAAGTAATGATTATAATCAACTACAGATTTAAAACGGGGCTTTGAGGGCATCTTCCCCTACGCTCCAGATGAAGGCAACTCAGAGGTCCCTATGCTTCATCATCCAAACTCAGCTTGTGAGTGAAAAATATGGAGACCGATCCTTGTAAAATGTGAGCTTAAGGAACACAGTGCTGGTGAGAAGCAGGAAAAGGAACAGCAACAAAAGGCAGAAATAAATCCCCCTACTTTTCAAGCCCACCAACCGCTGCCACCTTCACTGTCACTGTGACCACCGAATTAATCCACACAGCCCTTTATTGAGATTTATTTAGGGGTTAAAAGCATCCCGCACTGAATGTCCACATATAAGCTATCTAAAATTTAGCATTCCAAAGCCAATTCCCTAACCACTGAATTCAGACAGCCAATGAACTCCTGCTTCAAGTGCAGCATGGTGTCTTTCCCACTCTAGTCACACCAAAAATGTAAACGGCAGTTTGCTATTCTCACAGTTGATGCATAGGCCAAACAGGTTTTATAACTCAAGTTTTCTTCCACACGATCACAGAAGGTTCTCCACTACAGTAAACTGAGCTAGCTCTCCCAAATCCATACCATCAGCCCAATATGTGAAATAGTACATAGAGAGCCATGAAATTGACCTTTCTGAAGTCTACCTCTGGGTCTGAACCCTCTATAATAATTATGACTATCTAATGAAAGGGCTTACAACAGCTTTTTTTTTCAAGACTTCTTTCATGTCTCAATACATTTGAGTCACCCCTTTCCCTAGGCTCTCATTCCCCGCTCCAGAAACCCCTCTTTTAGCTGCCTGCTGGGATTTTTCCACCCCACAATATAAAAAGCTGCCCCAGCCTCGAGCAACCAGACAACTGTTTTTCCATTCCTCTCGTGTCTGCAATGTCCTGAATCTCCAAGGGGATCCCCATAGGCTGATAATCACGGGCTTGCTCACATCCTCTGCCCATGTTTGGGGCCCCATGCCATCTTTGTTTCTGTTACTGCTAACACAGACTAGAACTTACCCCTTGTATCCGAAGCTCTTCCTTCAATGGAGCCAGGCTGCATTTCTTCCCAAGCATGCAGCTATACCATCTAGGACGAAATCAGGCAATTTAAAATCATTTTCTCATTCTAAAAATAAATGCCTCCTTCTCCCCCTGCAACTCAATGAAAACAAATGGAAAACTGCAAAGACGTTAACATCAGTGATAATGACAAGATTCACATTTAGTAATGCCCCTAGAAATGACAAAAAATAAACCCAACAAATGAGACAAAAAGGGGTTTTGGTCTAAGAGCCTTCTGGAAAGATGTACCAGGAAAGGTATAGATTCAATGTGTGGGAAAAAGGAGAAGGAAAGCAAAGTTATTATTTTGTTTTTTTCCCCTTTATAACAATGGCTGCCTCAAAATTCAGAAGCACAAAAAGCTTTATATTATACTAAGGGGGAAGAAGGGTCTATAAGAGTCAGCTCCAGGTTCAACAGACATAAGGATTATTAGTCTGCTTGGTTTCATATATGGGCCATTTCTTTCTCTCAGGAGAAGAAAAAGTAAGTCAATGAACAACAACAAAAATTTTAAGACTCCAAGTACAATAATATAAAAGGACTCAGACATCTGCAAAGAAAGTCCAAATCCATTAGTCTTTGTATACTGAGGAGGGGAGATAAAGAATTCCCCCCACCTTTCAGAGGCAGTAGCTACCATCTCATTTATTTTTCTCAGTTATACCAGGCAAATCCAAAAGGATGGGGAAGAAACATCCGTCAGAATAAGGAAAAAAACTCTACTATATAATATTTTTCACTAAATGCAATTTTCCCATATACCTTTAAATTGGTAGCAAGTATAATACTTTATTTGCATCACTAATAACACAAAAGTTATTTAATGACTTATAGGAGATTCTCTAAGATAAGTGTCCTGCACAGAGAAGGTACTCAAGAAATGTTTTTGTTCAAACCGCTTGCCCTTGGTCTTTCATAGCCTAAGCAGTACTTAACCCCCACTTCTCTCCATCAATAGTAAAGGGCCATGTCCAGTCTTTCTGATTTATATATGTTTGGCCACTGAACCCAGATGGCACCAGAGTTGAGAAAGTATGGGTGGTAACTTTGCACAGCTCTCCCTCAGTAAAATCCAATCCACTTGCATGTCATCATGGTGATATCACCTCCTTGATGTCATGGTTCTCTTTGAGAACAAAGGGCAAACCATGATAATAGCACAAAGATAATAAACTTGTCCCTACTCTACGGATACTTCTGTTCTGTTCTGCTTCTAAAGAAATTTATATTAGTTTATTTATAGGTTTAAAACAGGTTGCACTTTTGTCTGCTTTTAAAAGTCCAGAAGAAACAGGATGTTACCCCTTTAATAAAATTGAAATGTAGAAGACTTTGGAATGAAGAAAGTAAGTCAGAAGATTAGCAGAGAGCTGTTCTGGAAATCTCAGTTAAACCTTTTCTTCCTTAATGAGAGCACAAAAGCACAAGTTCAGAAAATCTGAGAGATCATCTAGAATAGGACTTCTTAAACTTTTTCCACTCATGACTACTTTTCACCTAAGAAATTTTTCCATGATCTCAGGTATATATAATAGGTGTACAAATCAAACATTTAGTGATGATAAATCATAATTTCACAATTCCTACATTCAGTTACATGACTCTATATGGGGTCTTGGCCCAGTTTAAGAAACTTTGATCTAGAGACTAAAGGAACTTCTTCCACGATCCCTTGACAATAGCTACCAACAAAACCAAAAGCTACAAAGACAAGCAGCTTTCTGGTGCACTTGCAAGGAGTGAAAGTGACCTGTCCAGAGTCATGCAGATAATTACAGCAAAGTTAGGATTGGAACTCAAGTCTCCTGGCTCCTAAGCTCGTTCAGAGGTCCCCAAAAACTTCAGGAGCAGAAAAACACTGAGGGTGTGTCTAAGAAAGACAACTGTTCAGATAGATCAGCTCCCAATGCAGAACAACTGTCCTTCAAAATTTCTATTTCTTTTAACAAATCTTGTCTTAAATGGGAAAAGGGTAAAGAGTAAGGAGAAATGGACAACTTTTCAGCTTAAAAGAAAGTCTGTTTTCCTAATAAAGAGTAATTCCGTACAAAAAGAACATGTGAGGCAATGTTATAGCACAATCTCATTCAATTATTACTTTCTGAATAAAGTTTAATAAATGGCTTGCATTTATATAGTGCTATTTAAAGTGCAAAGTATTTTATGTTATTTCACTTGATCCTCATTAAACCTAGGAGATAGGTATTATTACTTTGCATTTTCAGCTGATAATACTGAGGTGGACAGAAGTTAAATCATCTGCCCAGAATCAAGAGAGGTACTAAGTATTTGATGTAAGATTTGAACTCAGGTCTTGTTTCCAAACTTAATGCTCTTGGCCAGTACTCTTGCTAATGGCATCTTAGCCAGCTGCCTCCTCATCTAAATAAGGACGCAGAATGAGGGCTTAACAACTTAACACTGAGTACACACTCTTCAATCAAGGGACTTTTATACTTCTTGCTCAACTTCAGTAACAGACTTGCCACTGACTCATTAAAACATTCAAGAGTCTAATATACCATCCAAACCACTTCTGACCTTCCCTGAATGCCAACATGTAGAATACTATTACAACAGCTCCCCTTCACAGACATTACACATGGTGAATGGATGGTTAAAGGGACACAAAATGAATTCATATTGTCTCTCTGGTAATCTGTAGCTATTTCATAACCAACTAGGTTGTATACATCACACTGTAAAAATTCCTTTTTTTTTTTTTTTTTTTTTTGCTGAGGCAATTGAGATTAAGTGACTCGCCCAGAATCACATAGCTAGGAAGTATAAAGTGTCTCAGGCCAGATTTGAACTCATGTTCTTCAAGGAAGCTACTTTCTCATGCATACAAAGAATATACCAAAAAACATTCTTTAGCTATCACAACACTGATACTACATGGGCTACATGGAGAAATTGAAATCCCTTTCAGCTCTGATGTCCTAAGAGTCTAGGAAGCAAAGGTCAAAGGAATGAAAGACATAAGTCCTACATATGTGTGAAATTCTAATTCCACAAGAAAAGAGAACATACCTCTGACTACATTCTGTAAACAGGAGTAATTTATTGAGTCTATCAATGTCACTAGAAGACTGTATTAAGAAGTTGTGTCATTAGAAGGTAAAATGATAACTAGAAAAAAGATTGTTGCATAAAGTTTCTCTGAAAAGTGTGTCATATCAAAGATATATAAAAAATGTTTACAAATTCATAACAGCAGCCATTCCCCAACTGATAAATGGTCAAAGGGTATGAACAAGCAATTTTCAAAGGAAGAAACCCAAGCTCTCAAAAAATGTTCTCAATCACTAATAATGAGCAAAATGCAAATTAAAGCTACCTTGAGCTCAGATTCACCATACTGGCAAAGTTGTTAAAAAAGGAAAATGACAATCACTGGAATGGCTGTGAGAAATCAAGTCTAACTATTACACTGTTAGTAGAACTGATGGAGAATTGTTATAGCCGTTCAGGAAAGCTAAGCCCAAAAAGCTACTCAAGTATGCATACCCTTTGATCCAAGACCACCAAAAGAGATCAAATGAAAAGAATGTAAATGGACAAATATATTTATAGTAGCTCTTTTTCATGGAGTCACAGAATTGAAAACAAAGGAGGTATCCATCAACTGGGGAATGGTTGCTCAAATTATAGTCTATGAATATTATTTCTTTTTTCCCTTTGATCTCATTTTTCTGATGCAGCATGATGAATATGAAATTATGTTTATAAGAATTGTACATGTTAACCTATAATAGACTTGCTACTATCTTGAGGAGAGAGGGAGAAAAATTTGGAACACATGGTTTTGCAAAGGTGAATGTTGAAAACTACCTTTGCATGTACTTGGAAAAACAAAATACTATTAATTTTTTAAAGCAGCATTAATAATAGATTCAGAGTTGTTGTGAAGATTAAATGAGATAATACATTTAAAGTATTTTTTGGAAACCCTAAAGTATTATATTTAAAAAAAAAAAAAAAGGAATTTTGAGAAGGATGGTTTCAAAAAAGCCTGGGAAGATTTGTATGAACTGATGCAGAGTAAAGAGAGAACCAACAAAACAAGACAATAACAAAACCGTAAAGACTACTTTGAAAGACTGAATACTGGTTAATGAATTAACCAGTCATGATTCTAGACTGATAATGAAATCTGCTGCCTGAGCATGTGATGGGATTCACATTGCAAAAGGAAACATTTTTGTCAGTGTACTCCACTGGGCAATGACAAGTGAGAAAGCTTTACTTCACCATTTTCCGGGGGGGTCGGGGGAGAGGAAAACTGAATCATATACATAGGCTGTAATGATCAAAGTTATGATTTAATTATTTTCCCCTACCCCACTTTATTATTATCAGGGGAATCATTATCCTTTCAAACATTCTCTACAATGCCCTAGAAACCTCTATGTGCCCTTGAAACCCCATTCTATTTATGGACCTCACACCCTAAAAGCACTCTCCACTGCTGCAACATCTCTTCCTCTAATTGATTGGCTACATCCAGAATCTCTTTATTTTAAGGAGAAAACCCCAAACAGCTCTATCTTCATGCACTCCTGATTCTTAGCAGACTTCCTCTACAACGTTCTCTACTCTAGATGCCTTCATTATTCCCCCTCCACCACCACCTCCTTTCACCTTTCTTTTGCATACTGTCTTTCCCCATTAGAGTACAAGCTCCTTGAAGGCAGGAATTTTCTTTGTATTCCCAGTGTAATGACTATAGATAAATGCTTATTGAAGGCCAGATTGGCATTAACTTCTCATTCTTCATCTCACACATCCTTCCATATCTCTTGCCTCCATTCCCTCTATTTACATAGCCCTCATCCTAGTTTAAACTCTCACCTGTTCTCTCAGTCTACCAGCCTTGGAATGAGCCTTCCTGTCTCATGCATTTCCCTCCCCTATCTACTTTCCACACATTAACCAAAAAGCCTTTTCTAAAGCAGAAGTCTTACCATTCTTTCCTGCTTCTAACGCATTTCCTCAATAAAACCCAACAGTTCCCATTAGCTCTAAGAGCAGACATTATTTCATCATTATTATATTCTTTCTTATTTCTATTTTTGTTAGTTTTTTAAACATAATTTTTAGCATAGATGCATATGCATATAATTGACAAGTAAAGCAAGTACACATATTTTGGATGCTCACTGAACCAACATATTTTGAACTCATTTGTATCCATCCTTCACACATCATTTAACACAGGTCCTAGAACATAGTAAAGAATCAAATAAATTAATCAAATAAATTCTTTGTTGACCAACTGATTCCGTTCTAGGTGAGGCTTGCTGGAGTTCAACTAAGCAAGGTCTTTTAGAGTGTCAAGTACCACATAAGATAATTTTTTCAAAGAAGGGTGTGTGTTTTGTTTCCTATCACTCAGAGCTCTAGGGCTGGAAGGGCTGTAGAGGTCACCTCGTTCTGTCCCCTTCCTTTTATAAGTGAAGAAACTAAGACCCAGAGAAGTTAATTAACCTGCCCAAGTGTCACCCAAGCAATAAGAGGCACAACTACATCTGTGTAAAATAATCTCTATGGAAGAAAAATGCCATAGTAACCAAGAGATTAAACAGCCTTTAGGATCTAAACCTTCCCATAAAGGCAGGTGGACTGTATAACTAGGCATCTGGCTCCAGCTCAGGAAACTGGCCTCTGCACAACAGGGAATGTTTTATCCCAATCTTTCTTCAAGGCTGGGAGGGTCTGCTTCTGTCTAGCCAGAACTAAACAATCAAAGTTGTAAAATGTTCTTAGGTTAACCAATCTGCATAAGACCTGAATTATTTCTCAGACATGCTGGTGGAACCTACAAGTTTCTTTGGGAGAGTTAACTCATTTCTGACCCTCACTGATAAGACTAACCATCATTTCTGTCAGTTTATAGATCTGGACCCTTATGCTACTGCCCCACAAAACCACTGGGATGATGGCATTTTGTAAACCTTCAAATATTACATATATAAGTGCCTTATGAAGTACTTCTCATCTAGCATCTAATTTGACTCAATTGCTCTGAGGAAGATGTCACAATATTTACAATTGTTAGAAATAAGGCAACTGAGATTCAAATAAAGTTTTCATATGAATCCTTTAAAAATCAAGGGTTTTCCCAACGAATGTTCTAAAACTTCCTTGAGATAAAAGCGGATGGGATCTAAAGTTGCTGTTGTTGGGGCTCCTTTCCTCCCTATAATCATACACATCTAACTTTAACTTCCCCTCTTTTTCTTCCTCTTTTACTTTACCACATTCCTTTTTCTTCTTCCTTCTTTCCTAGCTATATTTTAGGTCCTCACTTGTTTTGGGGCTTCTAATAAGAGCTAGGTAGAGATTACCGACTTCTGCTTGTACATACCAAGACCAAGTTATTGAAAACGTTAACTGTCAGCTTCACAAATTTAAGAGTGTCCAATTTTTCACATGCCAAATTTGACATAATTCCTTGAGAAACTCTGCAAAGATGCAGTTGGGCCCAGAATCAGAACCAAATGCTTATTTCCGCTTTTCATTCAGTCTCTGTGCTATCCATCAGCTGTTCTCAGAAAGCTGTATCAGTATTCTTAAGGTTTTGTATTTATTATTTGCCAAAAAAAAAAAAAAAATTCCTAAGGTTGGGATGAGGCTTGAGTGGCTAGCAGCCTGAGCACAACCTTTAAAAGACTAGTGTCCACACGCCTAGAAGAAGATGAAGGCTGTGAGAGGAAGCTAGGGCATTCTACAATGACATTGTAGAATCCTTCTTGATTCTGGCTTTTTGGAGAATTGCTGAGAAAATATGGGTCCTCAAACTACAGCCCACGGCCAGATGTGGCAGCTGAGGACAATTATCCCCCTCACCTAGGGCTATGAAGTTTCTTTATTTAAAGGCTCACGAAACAAAGTTTTTGTTTTTACTATAATCCGGCCCTCCAACAGTCTGAGGACAGTGAACTGGCCCCCTATTTTAAAAGTTTGAGGACCCCTGAGGTACACTGAACTGTTCTAGGTAGGCAGGTATATGACCTGCAGCTGGGAGGGGAATTCTAAAATCAATGATATCTTAGATTCATTTGAGGATCTTTAGAACCCTCTAATAGAAACCGAAGCAAAGTCTCAGGTGACCTGTTTTCAGTGTTTCAAAGTTCTTTATTGGAAGATATTAAAAAAAAAAAAAAAAAGATAATAGCTTCCACTTGGTTTCTTCCCAGTGTTAGAATATCACGTAATGTTTTTGTACCAGCAATTCCAATCTACCTTTGCATAGTTTTCTCTTTTACCATTCAAGACCTTTTATGTGACAGTCTTACTAGGATGTTATATGAGAATTTGAATAAAACCCTTATTAAAGAAATTAGTGAGATTATGTGTTGATTCTGGAATAGGATCTAATTTTGTTGAACAGAAATAACTTTAAATAAACCTGAAACCCACTCTGCCCATTGATCCAAGAACAACTCAACTGTCATGTATGAATGTAATAGAATATGAAAAACTCAAGAGAAGCAAGAAAAGACTTTCATGAGCTGACAGGAAGTCATATAAGACCATAATAATGGAAATGGAAAGAAAACTGAATGTTGTGTAATCATAATGAGCAAAACTTGGTCCTCAAGAACTGAGCTGTCCCTCTTTCCCTTCCTTAAAGAGGTGGGATTGTGGCATGGGCACTGGACCCAGGCTGAATGAAGTCCACAGCAAGTAGCCAGCAGTCTGATTCGTTTTTCTTTTCTTCTTTTTTCCTTTTTCTTTCAAGGTTTTTGTTGTCACAAGGAAAAACTCAATGGACAGAGTAAAAGCTCCATATATCGAAATGAATATGATGAAAACAAAGGCTGTGACTATATTTTAAAAGAAAATGGGAGAAAGGGTCTCCTTCCATCCTCCCTGAAGCTACACCCCGGTGCTGAAAGCTCTGCACTGTCTGTCACTTCAACCACATGTGGCAGAGCGAGAATCCAAGCAAGGCAAAAGGTTCTTTGTGAATATCTTCTCACTGCCTAATGACAGGTGTGCTGTCCACAATAATTAGCTTAGAAAAAGGGATCTCCTTAACCCTCCTATGAAACTGGCAAGGGATCTCAGTTTCCCTTCATTAAGTTCTTGACAGCTCAATGTCCTCACATCTGTCACTGTTTGTGGGTTCAATTCCAAGAACACAAATTGCTTCAAGGACTGGGCAACAAATCTATTTTGGCTAATGGGGAAGAGATGAGCCCATCTGTTTACTAATCAAAAGCCATATTTTAATCAGTTTGGCTCCATCACAGTGCAGGGTTGGTGTCAGCAGCATGATTGTGGGGCATCCACCCCTCCTCCACCCCCCACCCGGGATGTATAGGATCAGGAGCTAAAGGTAGACATCTCCCCAGGAACAGGAGTTATCAAACATTCTTATTTTTTTTTTTTAATTTGTTAATTTTTAGTCTACTATGGGAGAGAAAGAAAGAAAAGGAAACTGGTTCTGGTCCCCTCATCCACTTACCTCAGTCTTTTCTTCAGCTGCAAACTGTCATGAATAATTCTTTTGACAAACTCTAATTCACCTCCTTCTGCCATGATTTCTGTGATACCCCCAGTATTTACAGAACTTGGAGGAGGCCTACGAGAATTTCTAGAGTTTACTCCCTAAAGAGAAAAAAAAAATTTTTTTTTCAGATTCCTAAACTAGGTACTTGTATATGTTATTGCTCCAAAGCTTCCCTCCAATAGCAAGCTTTCTAAAATCAAACACTAAACTTATTCACCTCTTTCAACATAAACTCAAAGCTATAAAGAACCCTTAAGGTCATCTAGGTCAAAACTTCTTAAACTATGAGTTATGATCTGACATGGGGTCATGTGACTGAATATGGGAGTTATAAAATTATGATTATCAGTAAATATATGATTATCAGTAAATATTTAATTTGTACACATGCTTTATATACCTATATACAGGGTCAGGTAAAAATTTTTCTACTGAAAAAGGATCTTAAGAAGAAAAAGTTTAAGAAGTTCTCATTTACACCAACCCCTCACTTTAGAGAGAGAGAGAAACCATTTGTAAAAAACAAGAGAAGAAATGGTTTGTACACAGTTACACAGGTATTATGTGATAGAGCCTTCTTTTAAAAATTCAGGTTCTGTGGCTTTAAGTTCCTGATTTTTTTTTTTTAAATAAACATGTTGGTGGGAGGAAGCATGGCAAAGCAATAAAATGATGAATTTGAAAATATTTATATGAAGAAGCAGTATGTTTTAGGGAAATTAAAGGGCTGCCTAGCCATCAGAAAGCTCTGGATTCAGGCTCTGATTCTGGCACACATCAGCTGCATAACTGCTGGTAGGCCACTTTAACTTCTCAGTACACTCTCTGTAATAACCGCAAATTACTTGTCCATCTGCATTAATAAAAGGAGGTCCCCACACAGATGGAATAAAGGTCTGAAAAAAAGTCTGTGCGCACATAGACACACATGCATAAATAGATATATATCAAGCCAATAAAATGGTTAATAACCTTCTAATTCATTCATTCATCCATTTAATAAATATTTTATTGAGCACTTACTTTGTTCAAGGCCCTGTGGCAGGGCTATAAGGATACAAAGATAAGGCAATAAGTTAAATGCATCTGAGTTAACTCCTCTATTTTTAACCCAGATCATTTAACTTTACTTAATTATTTCTTTACTTATTTCCTTATTAGACATTAACTTAGGGAACAAAGTAAATAAAGTCACACCACTGAGCAAACCATACCTTTTGATTGTATCATAAAAACTTAATGAACCTAGCAATGATCAATTAATTCAACAAGGATTTATTTAAGAACAAGAGTTGTGATGGGTACAATCTATTAATCTACAATTTGCTACTAACTCAGTCCTAACAGCTTTCAGTGGATTCACAATTGATATATCAAGAAAATATCACATTATACTTTAATGCTTAGTAACACTGTCCTCAACATAATTTCCTAAAAAGACGAATCATTTTGTTCTAGATAAGGCATGATTAAATCAATTTTTGGTAAAATGTATACTTTAAAAGGGCTAAATATCAACTATTTCAAAAAACTTTTCATTGAATTATTTTGAAAATAACCATTTCATTTGGATTTTTATTTTAAAAAAAAAAAAAAAACCTCAATATTTCAGACCAACTATGTATGGTAAGCTGATCTGAAAAGCAAATTTTTTTAAAAATCCACTTTTTCTTTTTTAAGTCTATACAACAAATCATGATGATACTGCCTAACAAGTCCCAACAGGTTAATTGATAAGAATGATTTGCAAGTGCAATATTATTTGTTTCTAACTTATCCATTTAAGGTAAAATTTGCGCTCAAATAATTTAAGGAACAGCTTCACCTTCTGTTTCTCTATCAGATTTACTACTTCAGAATAACAACAGCCAACATTTAAATAGTACCTACTATGTATCAGGCACTATGCAAAGCACTTTACAAATATCTCATTGTATTTATATAGAAGAATCTGATAGGCAACTGAATTAAAGGAGCTTTACTGTATTGGGGTGGAGTTTGTTTTTGTTTTTTTGGTATTGCTTCTTACTGCACATCCTTCAAAGCTGATTTTCTTGAAAAATTGCTTTAGAGGAGTAAAAAAAGATCAAATGAAAAATATCCTCAAAAGAGATAGACCCAACAGGTGATGGTGAGAGGAGCTGCTTCTCTGCTAGTGCATAATTAATGAGTTAACCTCTACTTCTGCATTCTCACTCAATAAGTAGAAATATTTGAGCTGTTTGAGGCCGTAATTAAAAGTCTTTCTATGATACTTTTTCAGCTCTATAATAAGAAGACTAGGAAAAAATCTCAAACCCAGAGAAACTCTAGGGCCCCTCCCCCCAACCCAACACCCAACTTCTCCGGAGTCTATTTCCAGTAGTCTAATAGCATGCAGAGCAATTTAGTCTACCCATCAATTAACCTTGGGAAAACGTTATATTGTACAATGTACAATTGTACAATCCAGACCTGAAATATTCTCTTCCTTGGCAAACACTATTCTTCAACACTAACCCACCCGGTCAAATATGGCAAATCCAAACAAATATTCAGTTTCTCTAGAGCAGGAGATACTCTACCTTGGCTTCCAACTGGTTGGCAAAAAAGGGAGGGTTGCACATGCAAAAATCATAAATGATCTCAGATTCCTCTTTAAGAGCATCCATTAGGAGTGTCTTCTGTGGTACTTTAACCACTGGCAGAAAAAGCAGGATGTTTAAAATATGGAGCAACAATTAACTCACTATTGATTCATTAACATGCTTAATGTCTCCGATAATCATATGTTTAAAACTACCAAAAAAGTACCCTCAGTTTATACAAAAGAGACTTTAGGTCCCTGGAACAAAAGGAAAAGAATATTAACAGCCTTTAACACATATAGCAGGCAGAAGAGGAAAAAAACACCTCAGTCATCTCTAGGGAATTATGCTTCAATCTAGCACAGGTCCATGCACTCTGTGGTCACTGAAGCTCAAAAAGAGGGCTGGTTCAAAGAGCCACAGGACTTGGGCTAGGTGAAGCTTCTTCACACATCCCATAGCCCTCTGGAGGAAACAAAAGAAGAGGGTGGCTACAATCTAGGAATAAAAGCCATTTAAGCCTGCAGCTTGATAAAACCCAAATATTTCCATCAATCTTTGAACAAAAGTAAAAGGTATACAGAAGGTACACTAAATGATTTTTTTTTTAAAGGATATTTTTTCTGTGGAGAATACCTTTTATGAGCTCAGATAAACTATTCTGTTCCACATTTTTCTTAGCATAATTAAAGCACATATCATCCACTTCTGTTGCAAGGAAATACCAGCCATTGAGAGTTGCTCCAAGTAAAGGATAGATGCATGATGCTCCTGTACCTATAAAAATAAAAATTCAACACACATGCACCCATACATACATATACATACAACACACAAACACACACACACACACACACACACACACAAAATCATTGGAGAAAACAGCAATTTCCTTCTCTGAACTTCTAAAGCATGTATACAAGTCAACACTTAATAAAATATGCTCCATATTATTTTTTAGTTGTCTGTGGATGTTAATTTTGTTCCTTTAACAAAACTGTATCCATATTCAGATGGCTACAGTCCAGTATTCTAATTTGTAAATCTCTCTTAGTTCAGGGTATGTAATAGACATTCCATAAATAATCTGATGGCAGACTAAAAAAGTTCAAAACTCAAAAAGATTAAGCTGATTTACACAAGGGTTATATACTTTCACACATTATTACCTTGTTTCTATAAAGGAAATCAATGATATAGCATTTGTTAAAATACCGCAGTGGTCAAATACCACAACCAGATGCACATAAATTTCACTCCCCAAATAAAATCAAGTATCTTCCAAGTTATATATATTCTTTTGTGAAATGGAAAAAGGACTATTCCCCAGTATGGTTAATTGATGCTTGAAGGAAACTAAATTCTCTATAAAAATAAAAGAGAACTTGTCTAGTAGCTAAATGATCTAAAATCACTTAAAATTGGAAAAGATAAGATTTTTGATTCTAAAAATCAATCTAGGCCAAATGTATCAAATATCTAGATAACCAGCAGTTACTAATTCCAATTCCTCCAAAACAGCAATAAAGATTTTTATAAGGACTTCTTTGTACTTTAGTTCCCAAAAAGGAAATAAACCCTAAAGATTAAAGAAAAAATTACAAAAATATCCTTAAGTATACAATTTTTTTTTAGTAACATCTCCTATCTATTAAAAAGCCAAATACAGGAGTTTCTGCAACAGTAAATACAAAAAGGTTTAATATAACCTTATTTCAAAGTTAACAAGATAAAAACCATTTGCCTTTTAAAGACTAATTTCTAATAATTCTAAATTTGAAATCAAGCTTTCTTATAAAGAACTAGGACAAATTAAAGGAGAAAAAGGTAAATTAATGGAATGGGCTAGAGATGACAAATGGACAATATATTTTACCCTATTTCTATCTCCCTCTACTACTTCTTCCTAAAACTACTCTGGAGGTCTTCTGAAATGTAAATGCTTATAAAATGCTCATAAAACAATTAAGCAAAGCTCATTTTATGTACTGTAATTCCACCAGTTCTACTTTAATCATTCTATACAAATGATCATCCAAAAAGTCCTAAAAGGGCACTTTACAAGCCCAGGCAATATTTTAGTAAATTAGCACATCAAGCTAAAATTCCAATTGGATTTCCCTCAGTGAATCCCAATCCCAAGAACAAGCAAGAGACAATAAATATTCAAATCAATAAGGAAAATGAAAAACGCTGAAAAACAATCAAGTTTCTCATCTTCATTTTCAAGCTTTTTTGTTCTAGAATCCCCTGTGGCTGCCCAAGGGAAGTCAATGGCAAGAAAAGCACAAGTGTCACCAACAGAAGAGAGATCTCAGAGGTCAATTTCTTTAACACTCACTAGAGAAGCAAATAAAGAAACATTATGTGAAATCTCCAAGCAAGAAACAAAAAGAACAGATACCAATGTCAATCCCCCGGCGGAGAGCACTCCTGGCTGGGTCCCAAGGGCCAATCAGATCTTCTACCCAGTGGATGTAGTTGAGTCGAAGTGGAACTGTAGGAATGAGCCTTTCCAGTGGGATGTCAATGGAAAGTCCAAAGTCCTCCTTTAAGAGAGTGCAAGTCAAAGCTCGGACAGCTTCAGGGTCTTTGAAGTTAAGACTGGGAAGAAGAAATGTAGAGAAATGAAAGTCACTCAAGTTCATCACTGACATTACTCCCCATCAGAGCCCTTGGAATTATCTGTGACGACGTCTATTTTCATCAGAGCATCCTGAATCACAAAACTGCTGCTCCCTCAAAATGATATTCGCAAGAATTTTTTCCTTCTACATTGTCTATACAGCAGTGTCTTGAACTTTATCCAGCTGGCATTAGTTTACATTGAAAGCTACATGTGATATACTTGTGATTTAACCTCTATAAGTCTCAATTTCCTAAACTATAAAGTGTAAAGAATTATATTTGCATTACTTAACTCACACAGTTGGAAAGTATTTTGCTAACTTAAAAAAGTATATAAATTTGAGTTATTACTAAGATTTTAGAGAGTCTTTCCTTACATTTTGTAATCTTCCCTTTTAAAAAATTATAGCATCATGCTGAATAACTTTTTAAATAAAAATATTTTAAAATACAAAAAAGGTGGCAAGTCTAATTTTTTTTTTAAAAGGACGAATAGTTGTCTCTCTAATAAATAGCAGGACTTATCATATTACCTGTCAAAATCTTTACAAAGTACAATACAGAGAAAATATTAAAGTATAAAAGAGAATTTAATGCATTAAGTGATTTGTGAACTTTTTATAAATCAGAAATTGTGGGGGAAAGTAAAAAAATATATCTATATATATTTATGCTTGACTTTTTATGCCTCATTCCAATTTTCCCCAAAGTTATCAACAAAGCAAAAAGAGATTTTGAAGCTGTTTTCCAAGAAGAATTCTGGCAAAAAAAAGTTGAACACTCAGGCACAGAGGTGTCTGGGCCCCACTATTCAAACCCACAGGCATCACTGCCTTAGCCCCAAAATGTTTAGACAACTCTAGAGGGACATGGAGACTCTCAGCCATAAGTACAGGCTCTTCCCTCCCCCTTCAAGCACCTACCCATGAGATTTTAGTCTGGAGTCAGAGGATCTAAACTATAATCCCAAGGAGGAAGGGAGGGAGAAAAGAAAGGAAAAAAGGGAAGGAGAAAGGGATTTGAAAAGAGCTTTTATTATGTGCCATGAACTATGCTAAGCATTTTTACAAATATTTTGATCCTCACAACAACCCTGCTAAATAGGTACTATTAACCCCACTTTACAGATGAGAATATTGAGACAAAGATTAAAGTGACTTGCTCAAGTTCACACAGCGAAGAAAGAAACATCTGAAACCATATTTGAACTCCAGTTTTTCTGATCCCAGGCCCAGAGTTTAATTCATTGCACCATCTAGTTTCTATTAATCACATAATCTTTATCTTAAGCAAGTGCCTTGATTTATTGAAAACTTGGTTTCTTCCTGATCAAAATTAGGATTGTAAACTAGATCATTAAAGTTCTTCTAATATTTTAGAATCCTTCAGTTTCATAACAACAGCTTCATATGCATTTAAACAGGTATATCAATTTTGTAAACTTGTGAATATAGAAAAAATGAGAACAGTGACCCAGAAATCGAACAGGTATATGTTGAAAAGGACTGTACATGTATAACATATGTCAGATTGCTTGCTACTATCTTGAGAACAGGAAAGAAGTTAAGGTAGGGAAGAAGAAAAAATTTAGGAAAATGAATGCTAAAATTATCTTTACATGTATCTGGAAAAAAAATGCTACTAAAAAAAGAAAAATAAACAGGTAGAAAATAAAACAAAAAATGGCAAACAATAGTAATACAAGATTCAATGATCATTTCATTAATGCCCTATTATATTCTCCTAATGACATCTTAAAAAAAAAAAAAAAAAGCAACCCTATTATGGAAAAAAAAAAAGGAGCTAGATGATACAATGGATAGAACATAGGGCTTGGAATCAGGAAGTTCTGAGCTCAAATCCAGCCTCACATACTTACTAGCTATGTGATTCTGGGCAAGTCATTTATCCTTCATTTGCCTCAGATTCTTCATCTGTTATATGGGGGAACAATGGAGAAGGGAATGACAAACCACCACAGGATATTTATCAAGAAAATCCCATCAACTTTTGTCCCACATAGAGTGGGACTAAACAACAGCTGGTCATAAGTGGCAATAAACTAAAATGTTATGAGTTAAAGATGTTTTTTTAAAAACAAAATTGTACAGAAAAAGGGAATATAAGTTCCTTAAAGGTAGGGCCTATTTATTTCTCTTTTTGTAACCACTTCAGTCTTTAAAAAGATGTGTGCTGAATTAAAAATGTCAGTTAAAATAAATAGCTTTACATATTAAAATTTAATCATGATTTCTCCCAAGTCCAATTCTCTCCTACCTGCTGTCTTACTTATGCATACACATAAAATGTTTCCCCCTGCCTTTAAAGCCCAACACAAACTGGACTTCCTTTATTAAGCTTTCCCTCAACTGTATCCCCCAAAGCTGAATATAACTCACTACAGAACACTTTTAGACCTAATATACTAATTATGTAATACTGTATCAGCATCTTAACCTCTGGTAAGCTCCAGAAACAATGGCAAACCAGACATTTGTATCTCTCAGCGTCCACTCTCCTTGCAATAGGAATTTTAAAAGTATCTTGAATAACAGTTATGTTAATATGTTTGAAAAGTGAAAGCAGTGAACAAGACTATGAATTTGTATGATACTTAAATATCATGAAAATAAATTCTGAATCTCCTTATGACGCACTAAAGAAAATGGTATTATCTAGAGTGCTAGTTTTTGAAACAAACAATGAGGGGAAGAAGGGAGGGTGAGTAGTATAAAAGTGATAATGGGAAGTTTTGAAAGATAGTACATAAATAGCTACCAGGCCCAAAAAGGCCAAAAAAGTCTTGCTTCATTTCTAAGGAATGATTGAGGAAATTCATAATAGTCACAATTATTGAAGAAAGTAGTTACAGTTAAGATACTAGAGGTACCAATAGACAAGTAGTCAAATGCTGTGAAGAAACAGTTCTCAAACGAATTGCAAACTCTTTCCAAGCATATGAAAGAATGCTTCAAATCATTAATATCAAGAAAAAAGCATATCAAAATAATACTGAGGTTTCAGACCTCTGGAACTCTGCAAACAGATAAAGATGAAAAAAGTCAACACTTTTCAGTGCTGTGAAAAAAACAGTCATTAGTACATTATTGGTGGAGCTGACAATCAGTAAAACTAATTTGGAAAATCATTTAGAATTATGTAAATAAAATGACTAAAAATGTCCAACTCTTTGACCCACACAGTACTTTATTAGACTTATACTCCAAGGAGACTCATCAATAAGAACTGTTCACAAACACTAAAACATTTATAGTAGCATTTTTAATGACAGCAAATAATTGGGGGGAAGAGGAAGAAGCAGATGCCCACTGATGAGAGATGAGCTAAACAAAATGTGGTGCATGAATGTGAAGGAAAATGACTGCCATGTAAGAAATAACAAATATGATGAATATAGAGAAACACACAAATCTACATGAATCAATTGGAGGGAAGAAAGCAGAATCAAGAATACAAATGAAACAATAGGATGACTTGTATGTAAATCTAAAAATCCATAACAAAGTAAAAAACAAATGCTGCAAAATTACAAAGAACAAGAATGTCCAAAAGAGAGAAAGTCGAGGAGATGCTTCCCATCTATCCTACTGCTTTAATGCTTCCCATCTATCCTACTGCTTTATAAGATGAGAGATCCACATGGGTTTCACATGTTTATTTTACAAGATGGATCTGAGGGAAAAGGGAGAAATAGTGAGAGAAATTATGATGAAAAACACATCAATGAAACTTTTTTAAAAATGGAAAATAAGATTTCAGGGAGTACATTTAGAGGCATAATAGGGGGAGAGGCAGAAAATCAAACAGATCAATGAGACTTATAAAACTATCCAAAATCATGAAAATCTTTCTGTGGAGGCATCTCATCTATGTCTTCTTTTTATGATATTGTGGGCAGATTAAAAAGTAAAAAAGAAAAAGAAAACTAAAGCCACCATCTTCCCCCAGGAAAGAACACAGTCAAATATGGTCAAATCTCTTTAAAAGTATAACCAAGACTCTTGACTCTCCTAAAAGAAATCAGATGACCCAGATATTCAATGATTTTGCCATGAATAGAAGAGAAAAAGTTTTGGGGCTCCCACATCACTCACTTACATTACAATCATCTTAAACTGGATTTTACATCTAAAACAGAACAAGAGGCCTTTAACTTTCCGAGTTAAAAAAAAATCCCACAGTAAGGTAAATTAAAAGTTATGAAATCTACAAAAAATATGTTAATTTTCAATGAAAAAAGAGACCATCAGCTGAGTAGCCAAACAAGATGGGCCAATGATATTTTTTCTGTGATCAAAGGGTTTTAAGGGCATGTGTTTTATATATGGAAAGAAAGGCCAGAGGGTCAATCCACTAGATATACCATCATGCAAAGACAGTAAAAGAAAACATTTTTGATCTGGTCCACAGTGGCACCCCAATCTATTTACTCTACCGTGTTAACTCCCACAATAAGCAAATAAAAATAAAATCCAAATAAAAAGTAAATTATTGTTCAAGGACTAAAGATGTATGATTTAGAATTTCAAAAAATCTTTTACCTTACACAAAAAAAATATCATTTTAATGGGTCATAAATAGAACAAAAGGCCTAACACCTGATCCTTCAAAGGAAAAATACAAAGAATTACAAAACTGCCTATCTCAAAGTTAACCAAGAGTTAACATTTCTGAAGTGGAACATAAACAATATTTTTCAGAGGCAGAATATAAAAGTCTAAATAAAAGAAGTATAATGCATTTTTTTTAAATGCCCATCTCTGCCCATCTACTGAAGCTTTGTAACAAGTTGTAAGAAAGACAAAAAGAAAAAGGATAAGTATGAACTTGGTGAAAGCAGGTGCTCCTCAACTAACATCAGAGAGGAAAAAAAAGACTTAAAAATCTCAGCCTTTTTATATTTCACACCCATACAACTCAATCAAGCAAGTGATTACTTAGTCATATTACAAGAGAGCAAAGTAAAAATATGTACAAAGCAAAGTAAAGAAAAGTATAATTTTCTAAAATACAGAATGATCATTTTGTTAAACTAAGACCATCCACAACTCCCCAGATTCTCATAAATTATCATGGTAAAAATCAAATGGACTTTCCTTGGTCACACTAAAAATCAGTCCTGATTAGATTAGGTTTCTTTGGACCGATTTTTAATTCCTCATCAACATAAGAAAAAGAGAAAAATTATTACCCTCTTCTTTCTTTTTTAAATCATTCAATTAAAGATCAATAGTCCTGACTATGAACTATGAGTACGAATTCAGCCTTCTTCCTTACTCAGCCACCATTTTATCACCAGAAGAGTCACTCCGCAAAGGTCACAAATGATTAAATGTGACCTATGATGCCTGAAAGTGTAAAGTCTTCCTATAAATGTATTTTCTAGGAAAGATTAAATTAATGAAGTACCCGGGGAAAAAAAACCAACACAAAATAAACTTAATTTTTAAGCCAGTAACCTGATGTCCTCGTCCCCCTTCCCTTCTCTCCCCACCCCCCCCACCCCCCAAATCACTCTAATCTACTGCAGTCCTGCTCCTCAAAGTTCTTTATATTCAGATACCTAAAGGTCTGTTGTTAGTCAAGCTCAGGACAGATAGCCTTACAGTTCAAGAATAATTGCACTCTGAAAAGGAGGGATCTGGAAAGAACAGAAATCAGAACAGACCATGCCAAAAAACAGATTGAAAATGCCAGTATGTGGGCTTATATCCCAAAGAGATCATAAAGAAGGGAAAGGGACCTGTATTTGCACGAATGTTTGTGGCAGCCCTCTTTGTAGTGGCCAGAAACTGGAAACTGAGTAGATGCCCATCAATTGGAGAATGGCTGAACAAATTGTGGTATATGAACATTATGGAATATTATTGCTCGGTAAGAAATAACCAACAGGATTATTTCAGAAAGGCCTAGAGAGACTTACACAAACTGATGCTGAGTGAAATGAGCAGAGCCAGGAGATCATTGTATACTTCAACAATACTATATGATGATCAATTCTGATGGACCTGGCCATCTTCAGCAATGAGATGAACCAATCAGTTCCAATGGAGCAGTAATGAACTGAACCAGCTACACCCAGCAAAAGAACTCTGGGAGATGACTAAGAACCATTACATTGAATTCCCAATCCCTATATTTTTGTCTGGCTGCATTTTGGATTTCCTTCACAGGCTAATTGTACAATATTTCAGATTCTGATTCTTTTGTACAGCAAAATAACGGTTTGGTCATGTATACTTGTGTATCTAATTTATACTTTAATATATTTAACATCTACTGGTCATCCTGCCATCTAGGAGAGGGGGTGGAGGGAAGGAGGGGAAAACTTGGAACAAAAGATTTGGCAATTGTCAATGCTGTAAAATTACCCATGCATATAACTTGTAAATAAAAAGCTATTAAAAAAAAAAAAAAAAAAAGAAAAAGAAAATGCCAATATGGATCAGCTGGTCCCCTATAACAAGCAGCAGCCAGCCGGATACTGTTGAAGTGAATGAAGCTTGGCAGTACTTCTTCCAAGAGTGACAGCAATCACCTAAGATAACCCTGTAGCACATTTAAACATTAATTACCTTGTTTCATGAGACACGTGGGTCTAACAGCAATGTGATTAAAACTTCCCTAGTTCTTCAACTTCAAATCACTGTTTTTATACAGATCATTCTTACCATTCAGGAAAGCCTACATAGATACATTCACCCTGGATTGTTTGGCAACATTGCTTACTATTTATTAGCAAAGAAATAACACTCTAAATACCACAAAGTATAAGGAGGCTGGCAATAACCACTCAGTCGGCTTTCTCAAAGTTAGTCCAATGACTGAAGAAAAACAAACCAACCACCAATATCTGGGCCTCAATTCCAAAATGTGCATCATTTTCCCTTTTCAAGAAAAGGAAGATGCTAGTGTCATATTTAAAATTCTTCTGTGGGACAAAAACACTTCACAGAACTAGTAGAATACTGATTATTTTTATCAACTGAAGCCCCCCAATAGCCCAATTACAAACAGGACTTACATTTTCTTTGTATGAAAGCCTTTTATTACAATTTGTTCATCTCTTTCTTCACTCAGCAAGACCAAATAACCTATGGACCATGTCTAACAACATTCCACCCTTACCTTTGCAATGAAAATGTAGTTTTTCAACTTTTCTTTGGGACCAAACCTGGTAATTATAATGGTAAGTCTTTTGGTTTGAAAACATTTTTGATCACATATTTACATGAGGCAAAGAAATTAAAATTAGACAAAATCTCTTATTGCTGATTTGTCACATAATAATTTACTAAGGACTTACTTATACATACTTTAAAGTAGAAATCTGAAAATACACTCTCCTTTGCAAGGGTAAGAAGTACACAGGTATGATATATTGCATATATTCAGATTTTTAAAAAATACACAGGTCTAATTTGCGTCTTCCTTTATTTCCCCTTTAAAAAATATTATTTGTCATAAGGGGTGGCTTGATTGGGAAGAAAGGGAGGAACAGAGAAATTTAAGTAAAATGAAAACAAAAAATTTCATTTAAAAATTTTAAAGAACTTGCTTTAGTAAATACAAACAATATTACCGGTAAGGAGTTGCCTCTGGGCAACTTTGCCTTTCTATTATCCAAGGAAAATCCAATTCTTAGAATACTGTGGAAACAGTATCCCAATTCACAAGCCAAAGTCTTTGTACCTCTTTCAGATCCCTTCCTGTCTCCCAGCATTCACTAAAGAGCTAAAAATGATGTGTCACACTGTACCAAAGAACTTTTGGAGGCACTTGAAAAAACTTCAGGGGCTAGGTCAGTAGGCTTCTAGAAATCAATAAAATAATATCCTCCTGGCTTTCCCACAGTTGGCAGGGGGCTGGGTAGACAGCGGATGCCCCCCATGCATCACCATTCCTTCCTGAGTTACTGTCAACAAACACACAGACTCAAACATCTAACTATTCCCCATCCTTCTGGGAGCAAGACAGCCAAAGAGAACAAGAACTTTTCAGGTCTCTACTAACCCAGCCAGCATATGCTTCATTTAGACCCTTCTAAAGAAAGGCTCCTTTTGCCCCATGTTTGCCACCAAAGAATGAAGCTAATGCCCCTTCTGGACTCTTGAAGGACTAGTGCTTTAATTAGGGAGGAAGAGGAGAGAAGGGAAATTTGAAGCATAGGGTGCAGAGGTGAATATTGAAAACTATCTCTGCATGCATTTGGAAAAATATAAAGCTATTATTATATTAAAAAAAAAAAAAAAAAGAAAACCATTCAACACTTATAATGAAGCTGCTATTCACCACAAAATCCTGCTTTTTAGCACAAATACTTCAATGATCTTACAAGGCAACAAATAATGAGATGGTACAATCTCCAGAATTAAACTTGAAGGTAGCCTAAATGGGATAGAAAAACTTCCAGATATGCTAAAAATGCTAATTGGGCTGTGACCAATTACTTGAAATGGAGCGCACTCAGAAATGGTGTCAAGGAAAAAATCCACCAAGAAAGGGAGATAATGGAGTATGTAGGGCATGACAGGTAACTTGGACCAGACAAGCTCAGTGATGCACTCAGCCAAAAACCAGTCAACAGTCAAAGATCTGGGGAAAGGCCTCCAAAGCCCTGGGGGAGTCTCCTGTGAAGGATTCAAGGCAGGGTAGCAATGAGATTCCCACAGACCCAATGGGGAGTCACATCCATAAGTTTATATGCCTGTCCAAGTTCCACAGAACTCAGCTCACGATTATCCACTTGATAAGCACTTAATAAACATTTGTATAATCAATTAGATTCTTTGTGAAAGAGCAGAAAGAGCCAATCTCACACAGCCTATAGTTTGAGAGGATTCCTAGTATCAATTTTGTAACTGAATTTGGATCCTTCTATTTGCCCCAGTTTATGTTTAACTCAACATATTACTGAACTCTTTTTTAACAAAAGAGTTGCTAAACACCTACAACTATAGCATTCTTATGCAAGGAAATGTCATTTTCAGTGTATGGTCTCTAATGTTTAACATGCTAACATTCTCTTCTCCACTATTCAATTCACAGGATGCAATTATATACACAAAAAATTTAGGAGTACGTGTGTATGTAAACCAAGACTTCTACAAAATCACCATGAACAAAGTATTGCCTGAATTCTGTGCCCTTTCCCTGTAGCCCACAATGGGGTTTAGGTAACACTAATCCATCCTCCTATTCTTTCTTGGAACCAAAGTCATGAATTTATACAGCAGCTGCAGGCAACATTTGTGGAATGAATGGCTGGGGCCAGGAGATGCCATTTTGGCCCATGGATTAGCAGATGCTAACTTGACTAAGAATTAAACATTGCTGAGGACTGTTTAGCCCCCAAAGTTGCCAGATGTGTTAAAGAAAATTAAAGAGGAAAATTCCAGCAACTAAAAAGTCTAAAGATATTTTTCGATTATTCCCAGTCTTCCTACCTAATAAAGACTCTCCCAGATCTGATGTTATTAATCACTTCAGCTCCTTCACCACCTAGGATGAAGGGCTTCCCATTTTTTACTTGCCTTTCAGTTCCATGAGCAACAAAACACCCGCTGCTCCAAGTATTTCTGCCCTTCTTCTTACATAACTTCTTATCCCTTTCTAAACTCTCCTGTATTTATGCCTGTCATCTGAGCTGATTCACACCCTAGTACATAGTGTTAGGGAATGCTTGAAGCTTTTTTTTAGAGAAACAAAACACCAAAATCTTAAATAAAAAAAAAAGAGGGAGAAAATTTCATAGCAAGTAACTTCTCAAACTCCAATACTATGAAGCTTTTGTGTTTCAGTTGGCTATTCATACAAATAACATGAAAGTTAAAAAAAAAATGTTCAAGAGATTCAAGAAATATTTCTTACACCTACTATGTGCTGGGCACTACAAAGGTTTTAACAATGACTAAGAAATAGGTATTTTCCCCAAGAAGCTTACGATCTAGTAGTAAAATCAGGTAAGTACATAAACAAACATGACACTGAGCAGAATGTAAGTGCTATGAGAGAGGTATAAAGAAAAAGCACTATGATGGAAAGGAACTCTCACATTCATTTTAGGGGCAGAGGACAAATCAGGGAAAGCTTCATCAAAAATATTAACAGCTGAGAAAGGCCTTTTAGGAAAGGGAGGCTTTCAAAAGGCAGAGATGATGGTGGAAGGGTTTAAAGGTAATAAAAGTAAGACGTGGAAAAGCACTGGGTGTGTTCAGAGAACACAATAATAAGAATGATTAATTAATAAGATGATTTTAGAAGAGAGGGACATAGATCAGGAGAGATAAGGCTAGAAAAGGAAGACTTGAATGCCAGGCTACATTTTCATTCAGTAAGCATTCAGGAATCAATTTAAAAAAAAATTTTTTGGGGGGGGGGCGGGGGATGTAATAGGAAGAAAACTAAGCCTTAAGAAGATTAATCCTGCTTTATTGGACAAATGAAAGGAGAATCTAATGAGTTAGGAGATGATTCCAATAACCTAAGCGTAAAGGGCCTCAATCCTGAACTCAGGAGAGACAACATGAGTATAAAGTGAGAATCTGAAAGATTTGACTATTGACTAAGTGAGGAGGGTAAAAGAAAAAGGAATCAAAATTGTTTCTAGAGCCTTGGGCTTAAGTAATAAAGCCTCATGATTCCATGAACAGAGATCAAAGTAGCTGAAGCTGCTTTATTTATTTTTTTCCCTAGGATTACATCAAGGAAAGAAGGAATGAATTCTGTTTCTCTGAACTAATCAAAATCCATCTACCTTTAAAGCTGAAGGGAATGGATAAAGTTGAAAACTCACTCCATCAAGGGATCAGCTATGTCAGCAAAGCAGGTCAGAGAAAGAATATAAAAACGTCCTATAGAATCGAAGATTTACGGAACAGAAGTGAATGCAAGGGATAATGCTATAAAAAATTACCCTGGCATGCGTTCTATCAATAAAAAGTTATTAAAAAAAAAAAAAAGAAAGAAAGAAAAGAAATAGGGAATACCACAAAAAAAAAAAAAAAAAAAAAAAAAGAATTGAAGATTTATATCAGATGTCTCTGTATCCCCAGAAAGCTTTGTTAAAAGAATTCTCAAAAGGCAAAACCTAGAAATGAATGAGTAAAAAAAAAATGTTCATATATTATTTATCTTGCAACTCAAAGAAAAACATCCTTTTTAATTGTATGGTTTACTCCAGTATATACAATCTCTCATTTTTTCTGATCTGAAATTAAGCAGCTGAAAAATCTTTTAAATGTTAATTTACTTTTTTCTTTCAGCTTTGGAATAACCATTGATTGCTTTGATCAAAAGAAATCTGTGAGGTGAAAATACTCCTTACCATCCTACTGACATTAGAATTTTTTAAATCAGAAGCAAACTGCATTAGTCTGTCAAAGGAAAAACATCTTTGAAAAGCTAGGATCCAGAGAAACACAAACTAATCAACTTGGGATTAGATGAGTTCTCCAAATATGAAAGCAGGGGTACAAGAAGGAATTGAAAGCCAACTGCAAACTCTCAGTCCTTTCTCCATCACAGAATTCGGACCATATCCAAGTTTTCCTAAGTTTATTTATGACCACAAGTCAAGAGGTCCACTATTTAAGAGGCACATTTGTGATACCACTCCCTCTCTGTCTCAAAAATCATTTTGCCTTTGTAAAAGGCAGTTTACAAAAGTCAAAGAAATGGTCAGAAAAAAATGCCCATGCACTTGAATTGAATTGGGATTAAAATTATTTATTACACCCATAAGAAAAATTGGAAGAAAACTAGAACAGGTATTTTTCATACTATGTTTAGTTACAGAAGATATAATAATTTCAAAGCTTTTGCAAGAAGAAAATCAATGTAGTTAGGATAAGAAGGAAAGTTGAAGATTAAGGAAAAAATAACTCTTTGCATTTAATATCTCAGATAAGGCCCTGATATTAAAGATATATGGAATTAACACAAATATATTGGAACAAGAATTATTTCCCAATGAATAGTGGTTAAAGCAAACAAACAATTCTCAAAAACTGAAAACTACTAACAACCCTAGGAAAGTCTGCTCCAAATCACTTAGAAAAGAATTCTAAATAAAATGACTTTTAAGTTTTACTTCACACTCAGAAAAGTGTCAAAAACAGTAAAAGTTGAAAATAAATGTTGCAAGGACTGGGGAAAGATAAGCAAACTAAAATACTTTTGATGGAACTAAGAATTAGTACAATCATTCCAGAAAACAATTTGGAATTATGCTCATGAAATGACTAATATATTCATACTCTTTGAATATGTTATATATATATATGTGTGTATGTATATGCAAACACATGCAAACATACATTCTCCATGGAGGTTTTTTTTTTAAAAAGTTCCACCAATACCAAAATATTTATAGAAAAATATTTTTTTGTGGTAGCAAAAAACTGAACACAAAGTAGGGATGTACCAAGTGAAATGGTTAAACAAAGTAGCAAGTGGATATAAAAGAATCTAAGTCAAAATTCAAAGCAGCGCAGGAAGTCTTATGAATTGATACAGGGAAAAAAAGCAGAACAAGGAAAACAATCAAATTGTGACAACTAAGTAAATGAGTCTCCTGTCTCAGGTGAGGACTGCTGGGCTTATGAACCACCATGAACATCATCAGACTCAGTGAAAGTTATTACTTTTTTTTTTTTTTAAACAAAACTGCACTCTTTTCCTTTTCCTTCCTACCTCTATTTCTTGTTACAAAGGACTGTTCAATGGCAAATAAAAGTGAAGAATATATTTAGAAACAAAGGTGATATAAAAATAAAAGTTACCAGTGACAGTTTTGCAAATAATGAAACCAAACTGAGTTGGGAATAGTTTTTCCAAGAACCAAGGCAGGATCAGAGGCTATTAGAAATGAGCAATTGCTCCCAGGAGCATTCTGCCTCACCCCTCTCCCAGCCCCACCACCAGCCATCCTCAGTCCCTTTCCCTCTGCCTAACGTTCCACCCATGTATTCCAACAGTGATGACTTTGCTCCAGATTTCACCATCACATTAACCCTTCTGACCTTTGTCAAAACAGGAAAAGCTCAGACAGTTATCCTTGTGCTACCACAGAAATAAAGTTACTTCTCAAGATGCTATAGAAGTCACCCCAGTCTGAAAACTATTATCAACAATAACCTGAGGACACAGGGAAACAGAGAACAGAGCAGATCAAAGATTGTGCATGGCTGATGGACTCCATCTCTCATCTCATAGAAGCCACAAAGTTTGAGTTACTGAAATTCAAAGGACTCAACTGTGGAATGTGGTCTCTGTATCTACCACAAATGGAAATGTAGGAGGGAGGAAAACAAGTCAGAGAAAAGAAACAAGACCCTTAGCTATCTGTCAGCACTTCTGTGGGCTAGCCAGGAACATCTGATGACTTCAGGGTGAATGTTCTGCTGAAGACTGTAAGAACAGACAAGCACGTGTGCACTATTTGTAGTGTCAATGCTGCTAATTAAGCTCAGTGATGTCAGGAGTTCATCCTCTTTGTATTCCAAGCACCAGATCCAGTTCAATACTGGCAAGTTTACTTAGGCACCTTCTTTCTATTCAATAGAATACGAGAGATAGATACCTTTAGGTATCAAGAGTAACCAGGCAAGAATATGGATTAGTGGGGTGGGGGCTATCTTTTCTACCAAGGGTGAATGGTGGCAAGCACTACCTTCAGAGAAGGGGGCTAATTGCCATTCTGGAGCTAGGACGGGCAGGTGTTGGTGCCAAGTTCAAACTGGAGCTTTCACTCGAATTAGATAGATGACCAAGTCTCTAGACTCCACTTATAACTTCCTGAGGTGATGGTAAAATACTTTGAAAACCTTAAAATAGCATATCAATTATATAGTAGAAGGTAAAAATCTGGACAAATATAAAAGAAAAAAATAAGAACAAAAAGCTGATGTAGCTGATGATTAACAAACTTTATACTAAAGAACAACAAACATATTAAGGAATCTTTCTGTCATCAAACAACAGCTGCCACAATCACTTTAGTGATAGCATCTTCAGCACAAGCAAGGGGGTTGACTTAAAGGACCTTTCCTTTAAGGGCAGTGACCTAGTACATGTGCTCAACTCTATCCCAGACCTCAGTGCCCCAACTTGCTTTTTCACATCTATTCTTCTCCAGCTAAGAAAGAATGATTTTGGCATTCCTAACCTGCCATTGGGCCTGACCAATCACTAGTCCACCTGCCGTGGACATGTTGGCAGTCATGTCTCAATACCACATACACCAGATTCTCTTCCTTCTCATGCCTTAGTCATTTCCCCACCATCTCCTCCCCCTTTCTTATATTCAAAACCTCAGAATCCTGATCTGGAAAATGAAGATAATTTCTTAACTAATCTACCTTAATAATAAGTTAATATCTTAAATTAATGTCTAAATGCATGAAAGCAGGAGTCAGAATAGGACTTTAAAGACTTGATTGCCCAGAAGCAATCAATCAGTAAGTGCCTACTATGTACACTTCTAAGTGCTAGGAAATAAAGGAAACAATACATACATAATAATATATTCTAGTACTTAAATATCTGAACTGAAGCAAATGAAACAATCTCTTGAGAACTGTGGGTATGTGGTTTGATGTAAACCTTGAACCTAGGTGAATTTAAGGAAAACAAAGGGCCCAGATTCACCTGAAAGATTGGTAAAGAAAATGCTAGGATATAAATGAGATTTTGAAACATTTTCCTTCTCCTAATACCAAGAAAACATGCAAAAAGTAAAAAAAAAACAAAGGGGAAAATATGGTGGTCTTTATAATATGCTTTAGGATGTACAAAACATTTTCCATTTACTGTCTAGCTTTCTTTCACAATAAAGACAGGTCCCCCACTTTTACCAGTGGGGAAGCTTGAGAACCTAGAGGATTAAGAGACCTGCCATAATGTGCAAGGCAGAATTTTGACCCACTTCTCATCTGACCACAAAGTAAACAAGCTTTTCACCAAGCTGTGCCATCTTTCAGGGAGGCCTGGAAACTTACAACTTTGTTCTTAATGCTCTTCATCTAGAGACTCACCTACCCTTCTCTATAAAGACCTCTGATATTTGATACAGTTGGGTTTTTGGAATATACAGAATCCTTCAAAATGTGAATGGATAATCGAGATGGAAAGGGGAAAAAAGGCAATGTCCTGTCACTATTCCTAAATTCCACAACCTTGAAGAAAACTTTAGAAAATCCTAATTCCAGCTTCGCTTTTCCCCTTACCAGTCCCTTGGAGAAAAAGAACAATGATCATCATCCTGGGAAAGTGCCAATTCAGCATCCATATTCCTTGATATTCCACAATAAGGAGGGAAAGGAAAAAAAAGCTACTGTTGCTATGAGGAAAGGCCAAGGAGCAGAATCTTCCACAGATGTTATTCCCTTCTTCCTCCACCTCTCCAGACCCCACTCCAAACAACAATACCAAACCCTTCTTCTAGCAGCAGGAGCAACCACAGAAGTAGTCCACTACTAAGCACTACCATGATTCCACATGTGAAAACTTCAAATTTCTAATCGCTATGCAGCTACCAGGGACAAAAGCAGCAGTTCCTGATGTTCCCATTTAGCTTACAGATATAAAGGAATAAGATCTTCTTGTACAATGTCTACCACCATTATATAGAATGTTCTAAAACATGTCTTCAGCTTCAAGTGACCTCTTCTCCCCCTGAATCCTTGCCCCTCACCCCACCATCAAATTACTACATATCCCCAATCATATAATGGTCTTGGTACATATCCAAAATGTCTCCTTGTCTTCATAATATACCTCATATTTGAATTATATATCATCAAGATCCTACATAAATCAAATATTCCTTGGCTTATTAACCTACCTTACTCTTCCAGTCAGATTTATCTGGACATGCTGCTTAAAATCTGGATATTTGGATGCCAAATATGCAAAATCTGGAGGCTTATCCTTGTACCTGTTCCTTGCATGCATTGATTTATTCAAAGCCATCCTAAAAGAATAAAATAGTAACATTTAGTACAAAACAGAAAACAAGTTATCACAATACCCAATATTTAATTCTATTATATCTTTGTCAATCAAATCAAAAGCTAAAAATTAAAATTTAAAATATAAGTGCATCATCTTTTTAAAAAAAAACAAAAGAACAGCTACCTTTTTTGGAGTATCTTATCTTTAAGTGATAAGATTCAGTATCATGTGCTTTCCTAAGTTATTATAGTAAGATGATGATCATCTTCCTGGAATCAACTGATGAGGGCAGAGAAGCAGTGGTTTGTTGTCTAAGCAAACTGATTCCCAACTCTGGTTTCACTATATCCTTGAGTGTTTCCACTTTTTCCAAGTAATTGAGGAAATCTACATCAAGACAAAAAATAAAAATAATTCTCAGAATAAAGTCATAAAACCACGAACATAGTTAAATCAAAATCCCAAAAAGGTTTCTGTTCAAGGAATAGTCTGTCTCTAAGATCTGTGCAGAAGAAAGGAATTTATGACCAAAGAAAGACTAAAGAACATTATGAAATACAAAATAGATAATTTTGTTTATATTAAATTTAAAAGGTTTTGTATAAACAAAACCAATGCAGCCAAAACTATAAGGGAAACAGAAAGCTGGGGGAAATTTTTTACATCCAGTGTTTCTGATAAAGACCTCATTTCTAAAATATATAGAAAACTGACTCAGATTTATAAGAAGCCATTACCCAATTTGTAAATGTTAAAATTTCTAGTCATATGAAAAAATGCTCTAAATCACTATTGATTAGAGAAAGGCAAATGAAGACAACTCTGAGATACCACTTCAAACCTCTCAGATTGACTAAGATGACAAGAAAAAATAAGGATAAACATTGGAGGGAATGTGGGAAAACCAAGACTCGGAATACATTGTTAGTGGAGTTGTAAATTGATTCTCACACTGAGGAGAGCAATTTGAAACTATGCCCAAAGGGCTATAAAACTGTGCATCCAGCAGTGTCTCTACTAGGTCTGTATCCCAAAAAGATTAAAAAGGGAAAAGACCCCCATTTTTGTACATGTAGCGGTCCTCTTTGTAGTAGCAAGGAACTGGAAATTGAATGAATACCCTTCAATTGAGGAATGGCTGAATATGGTATGGTATGAAATACGAATGGAATAAAATATTATTGTTCTAAAAGAAATGATTAGTGGACTGATTTCAGAAAAGTCTGGAAAGACTTATATGAATTGAAGCTAAGTGAAGTGAGTAGAACCAAGAGAATATTGTACACAGTAAACAAGATCATGTGGTTATCAACTCTGATGGACCTGACTCTTTTCAACAATAAGTGATTCAATTCCAAACAGACTTGTGAAGGAAAGAACCATCTGCATCCAGAGAGAGAACTATGGAGAACGAATGTAGATCAAAGCAGAGCATTTTCATCTTTTTTGTTCTTTTTTTTTTCTTTGATCTGATTTTTTCTTGTGTAGCAAGATGGATATGGAAATATATTTAGAAGAATTGTACATATTTAACCTACATTGGATTGCTTGCTGTCTAGGGGAGAAGGGGAAAGTGGGAGAAAAATCTAGAACACAAGGTTTCGCAAAGATGAATGTTGAAAACTTCTTTGTATGTATTTGGAAAAATTAAAAACTTTCCCACTCTTTTTGTTGTTATTTGCTTGCATTTATTTCTTTTTTTTTCCAGTTTAATTTGATTTTTCTTGTGCGACAAGATAATTGTATAAATATGTATGCATATATTGGATTTAACACATATTTCTACCACGTTTAACATATATTGGATCACTTGCCATCTAGGAGAAGGGAGGAAAAAATTGGAACACAAGGTTTTGCAAGGGTTAATGTCAAAAAATTATCCATGCATATATTTTGAAAAATAAAAAGCTTTAATTTAAAAAATGAAAAAAAAGAATTAAATGACAATTACCAATAACAAGACAAATACATTTAGCTACAGATATCAACTACTGAAAAGAGAATTCTTTTTAAAGACAATTTCTCCCACTATATCACTTTAGTCATTCAGTTGTCTGTAATAGTTCAAGTCCTTATATAGAGTTAAAATGATTTTTTGCAAATGTACTATTTCATTTTTAAACTGAAAGTGTTCTTGACCAGGTAGAACTCAACAGAGTTATATAGAAGTCCATGAATCAGAGACAGATAAAGCACTCAGAACTTACACTTAATCCTTCTCAGATCATTGTGTAATTTCACCTCAGTCCTTCCCTGTGGGGTGGGGGTGGGAGGGTCCTCTCTCCTTTTCTGTAGCCCTCTAGAGTAAGGACCTACAGATCTCCTGGCCCTTAGCCCAAAAACTGTTCTCCTTAATTCCAACCCTTTTAGGTTTACTGCCAACATCTGATGGAAAGGGTCACCAAAAGCAAGAGTGTCAAGCTCAAAGAGAAATGAGGACCACTCATCTGTAAGTAAATATCTTGAGGGCCACATACTGACTCAGTTTTTAAATGGAGTATCTATAAATATTTCTCAATTATATTTTAATCTGGCTTGTCTGCATGGGGATTGGGAGGAGAGGAGCAACTGGGACAAAGAAAAAGGTGGGAAAAAAGGAAAGAGGATAGGACCTACAAAAGTGTGAGATGATGTACAAACCCATTAAATATGGAGACTGTTTGCAAGATAATGCCAATGCCAGGAAGACTGCTACTAAGTAGACTATCCAATTAGGTACATAAGAAATACTGAATAAATTAATCTAAAAAAGGAAGGATTTTTTTTTTTTTAAAGGGAAGATAGAAACACTACTGACTATCAAAGCAAATTACAATTGTAAACTCTGGAGAGGCAGGGGTCTCAGATTTGGAATGTTATATAGGTAGACTTTAAAAGGCATTTTGTGTTAATAATTTAACATGATATAGTCATCAAGTCATTAATATAAGTGGCTAGTTATTAAAAGTACAAAAGATGTTCCTTTTGCTTTGAAGCTAATATTCTAATACTTCAAATAACTCTAAACTAACAGAGGGGTTTCAGGCAAAGAAAAAAAGTTCATCACCCTGCAGGGCAAATCCCTGGAGGAATATATCTCCCAGTCATCTTGCCAAGTTTAGGCTCTATCAACATAACCTTCTAGAACACAGGGTAACAGCCATCTACAATGAGGGAGCAGAACAGGAACTTAGTAGAGGGAAGGCTGTGTACAACAATCAGAGATCAGTAAAACTGACAATCCCAAAGAATTATTTTCTCATTCATCTAATGTAAATTGTAGTATACCCTTTTCCAGACTGAAGCTGGTACAAAAATGTCCTAAAAAGGTTCAAATCAAGATCATTTCACTTCACTTTGATTTCTCTCAGCTGAGAAAAGTCATCACCACTCTACCTGCTGACATCCATTCCATCTTTTTAAGCCCAGACCAAATGTGAGGTCCTCATAAAATCTTCCCCACCCCATCAATTCAGTGATGTCCTTTCCAAACTCACATCTCAAAAAAACAAAAACAAAACAAAACAAAAAACCCCACAAGTATTATGTTTGCATTGCTCTTTTCTCCTTATATTATAGTTTATTACTGTCTATTGAGGAACTATGTAGTGGATAAAGTTAGCCTCAGGTCCAGAACCTGACTCTGATCCATCTGGGTGACTCTAGGAGAGTCTCTTAACCTAGCAATGCTTTTTAACAGGGTAATCACAATTTTTGGTCTCAGGACCCCTTTATACTCTTTAATTACTTAAGACACCAAAGAGCTTTTTGTTTATCAGGGCTATAGCTAATGGTATTTATTATTTGCAGTATTAAAATTTAAATGCCTTAATATCATTGTGAAAATTATTTTAACCTCATTTCTTTAACATCTGAAAACCTTTCAGGAACTCTAAAGGTCCCTGGACTACACTTTAATAAAGGCAGTTGCTCCAGAAAATTTGCTGGAACAAACATAGAGATGATGTTGACCTAAGTTTCCTCATTCAGAAGTTTCGTATTGCCATGAATCACAGATCCAGTCCCTCTTCCCTGTTATGTGTATTATTTCTCTATATGACATAAACCCTACTAGGATATAAACTCAAAAAGATGGGGATCATGTCCTAAATGCATACTTCTCAGTGTCTAGAAGAGTGGTGAGCACTTGAACAATGTTTGCTGAACTATTAAAAAAACTCAGCATATCATGGCTTTTAAAAAAAATCCACATCCAATATAGTAGGGGCTATCTATGCCAGATACCTTAAAATTCACTATTCATTCCTGCTCCCTCCTTCCCCCCAACTCTCCAAGAGAACATTTTATTTTTAGGATAATTCAATGGCAAACATTTTCTTCTACATGTATACACATTGTCTTCGAATTCTATAGGTACGTTCCACTTACGTGTAAATTCTGAAATCAGATTAAAAACTCATTTAATAATTTTCTTGAAAGCAAAGGCTTTATGGCGACATCTTACAAAGCATAAATTTGTCAATTCGACTCTTCCAAAAAGCTTTCTGACAGCAACCCACAGAGCTAACACGGATCAAAAAAGTGATTCACCTTTGGGGAAATTAGTCATTCATAGGTTTCTTATGATGCTTAATCTGATTCTTCCCCAGTCATTTATTATTCTAGAAATTCTGATCCCACAGACTCCCAACACAGTTCCAGGAAACAGGGATAACGAGAAAAGGAGGGCACACAACATGACGGGGCACATCTCAAAATCATGGAAGAACTGGACGAGACCTTCATAAGCATCTGGTTCAATCCTTTGCAGGGGAGGAAACTGAGGCTGGAAAACCCAAAGAATCGACGGCGCAAGAGAAAGCCGATTCCCTGATTCTCTAGTCAAACGCCTTTCCCCTGTGCAAGCTATCTCAATACGACACTTAAGGAGTGTTTAAAGTGAACATGCCTGGGTAGTTTTAGATTTTAATCGACATATTTTGTTTGCTTCGACCTCACTTCTGAACTCGTGGGATAAATTCCAAATAAAAAAGTAGGAAAAAAGCAGTTCAGCCAAACCAAGACATCTGCAGTGGGTGACCGTTTATAAAACGTGGGAGCTCGAGTTCTGGGGGCAAAGGAGCGAGGTGAGGCCTCTCAGTCCACCTCGCTCGTTCTACACGTGGGGAAACTGAGAGCTCGGGTCGAAAGGGGAATCCGGGCAAAATGCAGAATTTGAATCAGGTCCTGGGCCGGGCTGCCCACCTCTCTTCGGTCTCGACCTTCAGCCTCTCCTTCCTCCCATCCCTCGCCCACTATCTGCAAGGGCAACTCTAGGCCTCGGCTCTCGCCCCAGGGCTCCCTGCCCCTCCTCCCCACCCCCCCCCCGCTCCGGGACTCGTCTGGCCGCCTCAGTTCGGGGTCTCTCCCGCAACCCCCAGTCAGGTGTCTGCCCTCCCAGCCAGACCGACCTCAGCCCCGTAGGCCCTAAGGGGTCACTTCGGTGACGTTGGCGCCCGGCCCGCTCACCCCCGAGCTCCAGTTATAACCTACCCCGGCCACAAGCTCAGCGCCGCCGCTGCCACCGCTTCAAGAGCCCAACACCCCTAGTAACGAACGCAAGCACGACGCGACCAGCGCGCCGCCATCTTGTACCGCGGTCTGAGTGGCCACGCCGCTCTCGCGAGGCTTAGCGGCCCCCACCCGAAGGGCAGAGCGGCAACTCTCGCGAGAGTCCAGAAATCCGTGAATAAGAGAGGGAAGAATGCGGTGGCCGCAGTGGCCCGCTAGGGGGCACTGGAAGGGAAGCACGTGGCGGGCGGGCGGGCGGAGGAACCTAGGCGGGTCGGCCATCTGTGATTGTGTGGTTAACACCTAGCCTTGGATTAGTGCGCTTTCCTGCCCTAGAGAGTAAAGAAAGAGTGTGGAATGGAATTCAACCCAATCTGGAAGCATTTATTAAACACCTAGCGTGTTCAGTTCAGTTCCTCTGCCCTAGCCCTCTCTGCCGGGATCTAGGGATGGCAAGGCAAAATGAAGCCCCTCCTGTCCTCGGGGAGTTTGCATTCAATTGAATGTAATTGAGGAGACAATTGGGGGAAACACGTGTAGCTAGAAGACTATGCGTCCGGGGACCACGCCATGATTTGATAGCACAAAACACTATCCTCCTTTGGAGGATAAACCGGCGCCCATTGCCCACGCTTACCGGGATTCCGCAGCTAGTTATGGCGGAGGACTGTTTGATTCACCAAGGTGACTCTTTCCCCATCGGGGCCAGGCATTCTGTGTGTGCACCACCTGGCTGCCCTTCTGAACATAGTAAGCGCTTAATGAATGCTGGGCTGGCTTCGCGTGAATTAACTGCACTTCCCCAGGTTGGTTGGTGGATAGTGTTGGTCTAAGAATCAGGAAGACTTGAATTCAAAAGTCCGCTGTGTGCCCTGAGTCATTTAGCCCGCTTCCTTATCTATAAAATGGGGGTAACGGCACCTATTTTCCAGAGAGGATAAAATGAGATATTAGTGAAGTGCTTCGTAAATTTTAAAATGGCACATGAATATTAGCTATTATTAGTAGTACCAGGCTGCGAATGATTGGCTGACAATGGAGTCATTTTGAATCCGTTTTTTATTCAGTCCATCACTTAGTAAAGTAAAAGCCAAAATCAATAAGGATAAAAATAAAAGTACGAGGTGCGCAATTAAGGCAACTCCCAACACGATCTAGTTATTGACATCAAAAAATAGGAACCGGATAAAAGCAAACATTGATATAGACCATTTCTTGAGAATGAAAATCAGTCCCTATGACAAACAAACATATAAACAGCCTCAGGTGGTATCCTCAGATGAAGAAATATGGCGGACAAAATCAACACCAGTTTAGAATGTAAATTAATTTGTAATTAGGAGGATGGTGAAAAATGGAGTACAATTTCACCTCGTGAAACAATGAGAAACAGTAGAGAGAAACCAACTAAGGCAGGTCATTCTTTTCCCTCCCCTTCGCTATCACCTGATTTCCTTGGTTTCTTAGACAAAAATCTTACTTTCTATGGGGGAGCCTCCAAATTTTACCACTCTGAATTCTAATTTCAACTGTTGATTTCCAATTTATTCTGTATGTAGCTTGTTTCTTTGTAGTTATTTCCATGATGTCTTCTCCATTAGTCTCACAGTTCCTTGAGAACATCATCTTATATCTTTCTTTATATATCCAGTGCTTAGCACATAATAGATACTTAAAAAAAGGTTTACTAAAGGCATTTAAGAATGAAACTGGAAGAACAAAAACATATGAAAAATGAAAACCATCCATAAAAACGTTTATAAACTCTTCATCCATAATAGTGGAACTCTAAAATCAAAAGTTCTGATGCGCTGCACAAGAATGTAGAAATGGTACTAAAAAAAAAAGCAAAAATGAGAAGGATGTTTGGAATACACCACATACACATATACAGAAACTCACATATACATACATGGTCTACACAATCATAAAAGGATTGGGAATAAAGAAAGATAAAACTTGAAATAAATCATAAATTTTATTAACCAAAAAAGATAACCAAGAAAATATAAACAATTATAAAATCATACACCTATTTTCCCAGTATTGTAACTTAATAATATATACATCCAAAACATCCTTGATAAAGGACACAGAAGGGACTGAATAGGTTTTCACAAATTATATATTTTATACTTGTCATCACCTCTCTACAGTCACAGAATTGTATTAAACATTATTTAAGCATTTGTTTATAATTCAAATTAATTTGACAGATTCCTTGACAGATATAACTACATAGTAATCACTCATATGTAGAAGAGAATAAAACAAAAGTATACTTGCCAAAGAGGTTTGCCACTGCCATTGAGAATGCCCAGCACAGAGTCTAAATCAAGGACTTTTCACTTATTGCATTATGATCCCTTTTGGCAAGTTAATAAAGCCTATGAACTCTTCTCAGAATAATGTTTTTAAATGAACAAATTAAACTATTTAGGATTACATAGGAAACTAATAAGGTTGTAAGAGTTAAATCTATATCTATATATATGTATATGTATTTATAGTTTATAGAACAAAGATTAAGAACCTTTGCTGTAGACAGTGAAGTCCTACAAATATGCCTGCTTATGAATAAATTATGCTAAATTACATCAAGCCCCAGAACATCGAAGAGCTTCCTAAATGGGATCCTTGAAAACCAACAAGCCTAATTGTATACTATTTCAAAATCTGATTCTTTTTATACAGCAAAATAACTGTTTGGACATGTATACATATATCGTATTTAACTTATACTTTAACATATTTAACATGTATTGGTCAACCTGCCATCTGGGGGAGGGAGTAGGGGATAGGAGGGGAAAAGTTGGAATAAAAGGTTTTGCAATTGTCAATGCTGAAAAATTACCCATGCATATATCTTGTAAATAAAAAGCTATAATTAAAAAAAGAAAATTAACAAGCCTAACTTTCCACACGGGAAGAACCAAGTGGATGAAGAATGTCTATTGCCTAGATAATAATCTGTAGCTGACCAGACAACTTATAGAACTGGTCTTTTAGTTGCATAAACCTTGGACAGATAGTGTGGGTGGACCATGAACTAAACCAGAACTGAGTAGGAGGAAAAGAGTAGGCTATATTGCTTTTGAGAAATCGTATGAGGCTTTTAACGAACCCAACATTCTCAATGAAACAAAGATTCCTTTTTTAAAAAACATTAATATAGCTGTGAGTCATAAAATACCATGATCTCTAAAGAATGAAAGTTGAAGGTCATACAAAGGGAAATAAAGAAGCATATGTAGATATGAGTATACCACATCAGAAGCAATAATCAAGCTCTCCCTTTACTTTTACATTTGCATTTTATTTCTATTTTTAATTTCCCATTCTTTTCCTCTCTCCACCTTCTCTCCCACTCATTGAGAAGACAAGAAATATGAGACCTATTATATATATGCAGTCATGAAAAACATTTTCACAGTATTTACATTTCAAAAAAAGTAAGAAAAATAAAAAAACATGTTTCAATCCACATTTTGAGTCCATCAATTCTTTATCTTGAGATGAATAGCATTTTATATCATGAGTTTTTTGAAGTTATAGTGTATCATTGTCTTTAATAAAAAGGAGAGAGGATAAGACAATCAATTGTCTCCCTTTCCCCCATCCCATAAAGGGTGGAGGGTCCAAACAGGTAAGCATCTCTTTCACTGACCAACTGAACCAATCAAAAGTCAGTTGCACCAACCTAGGAAATCTCATCTATTCCCTTGAACCTGAAGGAGAAATTCAAATGGATGACCTAGCATTGGAAACAAAAGGAGTGTCATTTGGGTGAAGGCTGAAAAAAACTACATTAATGTTATGGAACAGTATTTTTGCCATTAGAAATGATGAAAGAGGAGGGGGTCAGAGAAACTTGAAAGGATTTGTGGGAATTGATCAAGAATTAAATGAGCAGAACCAGGAAAATCATCTATGCAATTATTAAAATATCCTATAAGAGGATATTTTATCCCCCTATAAGAGGGGGAGTTAGCCCCAATTTCCACCCCTCTCTTCTAAGTACAGTCATAGTTAAAATGTTAATATTTAACTAGATGTGTACATTTTAAATACTTTTCTTTGATTGAATTGGAAGGGGCAATGTCATTGTCAGGATGGAAAACTGACCACATCCCTGGAGATTTTTTAATAGCTAAGGCTAAAGTCAGTAGCCCCTTCCACTTTAGTTCAAGGAGCCTCAGCCAGATATAGACTTATGAAGGAGACCCCTACTGAGAGATTCTTCTCTTCTTCTAGAACTATTTCACCAGAAGGAGACATTGCATCCATTAAGGAAAGAAATGTACAATTTCAAGATAGACACACAGAGGAAAAAAAATATGTGTGGTGGTTTCAATGAGCAAGACCTCAGAAAGCAAAAAAAGAAAACCGGTTATGTACTCGGGGTAGAGCTACCGAGAGGAGCAGACCCAGAAAGCCCAGCTGAGCAGCCTAACATAGATTCTATGCCTGGCAGGGGGTTTCTGAGAATTGCATCAGGAAAGAATGGATATCCAGGCTCTGAAATATGGGCCAGAGGCATGAGTTGAATGAGCTGCAAGTTTTCTTTATATATTCCTCGCTATCATTGTACTCTAAGTTTGTAACCCTTCTTTCTACAGACAACGGATGTATCTGTGTAAGAGTGTGCCCCAGATCCATGGGGAAGAACATTTTGTAGCTCCTGTTCTTACTAGGCTATATCCAAGTAAATGCCTTTTCCTTGAGGTAACTGGATCTAGGAACTGACTAGCAAAGGAAAATTTTAGAAATATAGGCTCACAGGGCATCCTTAGAACATGAGAGGAGCTGCTACCCTCAAAGGGTGCCAACCCTCAGGTTTAAATACAAGTTGGGGAAGTACAATTCTGTCATTGTGCAGTTGTTTCAACCATGTCTGACTCTCTAGGCCCCATTTGGGGTTTTCTTGGCAAAGATACTGGAGTAGTTTGCCATTTTCTTCTCCAGCTCATTTGACAGATGAGGAAACTGAGCCTGAAGTGACTGGTCCAGAGTCACACAGCCAGTAAATGACTGAGGGTAGATTTTAACTCAGGTCCTCTTGCCTCAAGGCCTTTTGCTTTTTTCACTGTGACTCCAGTTACTACAGTTATAAAGGAAACAGTGCAGTGATTAAATCTGAAATCAAAAGACTGATGATGATACATATTTCTCATCCCTTGGGCAAGTCTTGATGGACTATAAATACAGAATGAGACACATTTTCAAAAATAATTATTGTATGAAAGTGTTTTGATTGACTTTGCTCCTTTGTTACAAGGGAAGGTCATTTGGGGTGGGGGAGAGAAAAGCTGTGGAAAGACTAAAGGTAATAATAAAGTTACAAAAATAAAATAAGAAAAGAGGGTTAATGGAACAATAACAAATTCACAGAACAGCAGAAGGAGGTGCAGAAGGAGACAAAGACAAGAAGCATAGTGTTGTTATTACTGTGAAAAACTATATATGTTTTTAAAGATACCAAATCTGTACATAGTAGAGATGTACATTTTTATATACGATTCTCTTTCCTGTTCTTCATATATGAAAATGTTCATATTTATTGATGTTTATTAAGTTCAGAATTTTTTAAAAAGCAATTTGAAAAAATGATTTTTAAAAAAATTCTTCACTAAAGATTTAAAAAAAGTCCTGTCTAGATCCTGGAGTACTGTTCCCCCTGCTACTTCCTAGAATATAACTGTCTTCTGCCCTATGGCTAATGAACTCTCTTCCTTTTAGAATCATTGTGACTCAACATTAAGCATTTCCTTCCCTTTGAGACTTTCTGCACCTTCATTTCTGTCAATCAAATGAGATAATATCTGAAAAGCACTTAACACAATCCCAAGCATAGGATAGACATTTAAAAAACCCTGCTCATTCTCTCCCTTTCCCCTGTCCATCTCATCTCTACCTACGCCCACATTTTACTGTAGTGCCTTCTGGAACTGCATGATGTTGTTATAAACAACCAGTGAAATCTGACCTCTTCCTCTCACAGTGCTTTCATCTTCTTGCAATCACAGGAACTTGGCTTCCCCCAAATCCCTTGTTCATCCTCTCCAGTACTGGATGTACCTTTTCTGATTCCTGTCCTCTACCTTTTACTTCCTTCCCCCATCACCAATACATAATGGACCAAGGGGAAAAGTCAACATACTCTTTGCCCATCACTGCCACATAGTCTTATGCAGCCATCTCTCTACTTTGAGATAGAGAGGCAGCCAGTAGTGGCCAAGTAGACAGAGCACTAAACTGGGAGTCTAAAACATTTCAGATCAAATCTGGCTTCAAACATTAGTTCTGAAACTGGGCAAGTCACTTAATCTTTGTCTTAACATGGGATGATGATATTTTCCCAAGATCGTTAACAGGTAATATTTGAAGAATACTTTGCAAATCTTAAAATGCTATATAAATGATAGCCATTATATAATCAACCAGCTTTTCATGAGCTTGGCAGCAGTCCATCCTTGGTATCACCTTTAGGTTCATTATCTGGTCCACAATCTTTCCACTTTAACTTCTGTCTTAAACTTGAAATGCCAATGCACAAGCTGGCGGTCCTTCTAACACTCTAACTTCCTAATTCCTCAATTTCTTAAATTCCCCAACTGGTGCCTTTACTTTGCCTCAGTCCTAAATAGGAATAGTCAACCCTGCTTCTCAGAATCCCTCATCAAGGATGTTCTACTTCCTCAATTCAGAACTCTGTACACCTCATCTGATCACAACTTCCTCTCCTCAAGCTTCCCTTGTGCCCAACTCCCTCCTACATTTGTCTCCACCATCAATGCCTCTTCTAATCACCAGCCTTCATTACTGCTTTCACAGTCTGTTCTGGCTTCCTTTTCCATCCCTTACAATCACTTCGACTTTACACCATACTCTTTTCACATTGCTTTCTCCATTTGTCCTAACCATGGTTTATCACTTCCTCAATCTTGGATTGCTCCCACCATCTGTCTTCCCTGCTCCCAAACATCTGCTGCTGAACACTCATTAACACTCATATAAAGAAGTTATACATACAATGATTCAGTTAAAAAAAATTGTTATCTAATTTCATTTGGGCTCTTACTAGAGTCTGATAAGTCTTTATTCTTTCCTGATGGGCTCTCTACCATGTTTCCCACATTTGTTCCTACACTTCTGTCTTCAATCCTTGTATATCACCTCCTCTGCTCTCTCTGAGCAGGAGATTTTGCTTCAGAAGAAAGCTAAAGCTGTTCAATATGAGTTCCTTTCCCCCAGTTCTACATCACAAACAGCATCCCCTATTCTTTCCTCTTTTGCTTCAGGCTGGAAGGAAGAGGAAGCCTTGCCAATTTCAATTCCTCTAGGATGTCATTGATCCCACTCCTCCTATTTTTTCTAGTAATTTGTCCTATTATTCCTTTTATCTCATTTTCAATCTTAGACCATCTTTCCCCTTCTGCTACATACAAACATGTCAGGATCTTCCCATCCTTAAAAAATCAAGACTCCCTCACATGTCAAGCTATTATTCTATCTCTTCCCTTTTTTTAATTATTTTTTTTCTAAATTAATGAGCAGCTGGCCTTTCTCCTACCTTTTCTCTCCCCAAACTGGGAAAACAAAAAAACAAACAAACAAGCAAAAAAAAAAAAAAAAACCCAAACCTCTGCAACAAATATTCATAGTCAAGCAAAATACATTTCCACAATGACATTGTCCAAAAAAAAGCTGTGTCTAACTCTGAAGATCTAGTTCATTATTGCTGTCAGGAAGTGAATAGCATTCTAAATCACTGGTTTTCTGAACTTATGTTGGATCATTCTATTAATCAGAGTTCTTAAATCTCTCAAAATGGTTATTTTCGCAATGTAACGGTGGTGATGCACATCGGTTCTTTTGGTTTTTCACTCTTCAGCAAAATTAGGTTTAAGTAACATCTGCTTCCCTCCATGCTCCAAGTATTGCCTACTACTTATTACCCTCTCCCCCATTAGACCTGTGAAATGACTGTACAGAAATTTAGGCAAGATACAGAGAAGAATTTTAACCCAGAAGAATTTAAACCAGTGTTTGCCTCAGTTTCCTCATCTCTAAAATGAATTAGAGAAAGAAATAGTAAACCACATTAGTATATTTGCAAGGAAAACTTCAATGGGGTTATAAAGAATCAGTCATGACTGAAAATGACTACACAAATATCTCAGGCCTTATAGGCACCTACATCAACAAACGTTTATTAAGCATTTACTAAATGTGCCAGGCAATGTGCTAAACTCTGAGAATGTAAATATAAGCAACATATATATATATATATATATATATGTATGTAAATCAGTTGATAGAAAACCCAAAATAGAGTAGCTGGAAAGAATCCTTAAAAGGGAAGACTTAACAAGTAGCTAAACAAGTAGCAGCCTTGGGATCTAGAAAAGGCTCCCTTTATGAGATCACAGGAACACTGGAATTAAAGGAAGCCAGGCTTACATATACTATTGGAAGTATGTGTTAAATACGGGAAAGAGCATTCAAACATGAAAAGACAGAGATAGCCTCCCCTCAACTTAGTTCATCCTGCCAAATTTGGGCCTCAGATCCTCACCAGTCCTGAGGCATGGGCATTGGGAAGTGACCAAGCTCAGTAATGGCTGAGATGAGGGGAGGAGGAAAGGGCAGAGGCACACTGCCCAATTCTTCCCTGGTTGGTCCAATCCTGCAGTATCCCTTGCCACGTTCTCCCCCCCGCCCCCAATTCCAAACTCCTTTCTCACTAAAGTTCTGGTACAAAGTTTTTCAAACATGTTTCTACTCCAGTTGTCCTACTGGCCCAGGATTCTACTTAAAACAGGGGCTCTAAGGACCAAAAAGACCCTCTATGATTTTAATCTTCAACGGGTTTAGAAAGACAGGTACCCTGTATGTGCCAAAATGTTTGTAGCAGCCCTGTTTATAGTGGCTAGAAACTGGAAAATGAATGGATGCCCATCAATTGGAGAATGGCTGGGTAAATTGTGGTATACGAATGTTATGGAATATTATTGCTCTGTAAGGAATGACCAGCAGGATGAATACAGAGAGGCTTGGAGAGACCTACATGGACTGATGCTAAGTGAAATGAGCAGAACCAGGAGATCATTATACACTTCGACAATGATATTGTATGAGGATGTATTCTGATGGAAGTGGATTTCTATGACAAAGAGACCTAACTGAGTTTCAATGGATAAATGATGGACAGAAACAGCTACACCCAAAGAAGGAATACTGGGAAACGAATGTGAACTATTTGCATTTTTGATTTTCTTCCCGAGTTATTTTTACCTTCTGAATCCAATTCTCCCTGTGCAACAGGAGAACTGTTTGGTTCTGCAAATATGTATTATATCTAGGATATACTGCAATATATTTAACATATATAGGACTGCTTGCCATCTTGGGGGGAGTGGAGGGAGGGAGGGGAAAAAAACGAAACATAAGCGAGTGCAAGAGATAATGCTGTAAAAAATTGCCCTGGCATGGATTCTGTCAATACAGAGTTATTGTTAAATAAAATAAAATTAAAAAAAAAAAAGACAAGTACCTTTTTTTGGTACCAGATATATATATATATTTTAACATGATACCTTCCCTCCCTCCCATTTGATATCATTATTGTTCTTAGAATTGGGATCTTCTCTCCCTTGATAAACTACCAAAAAGTGTTTTCCTTCTTCTATATTCCTGAGAGACTGAGCTCCTGATTCCTTCATTTGGAGACAACAAAAGAGCAATTTTTCTGGAAATAGGTGACTTGGATTCCAGGTTGGATGCTGATATTGACTAACTGATGTCACCTAACCACTCTGGGTTTCAGTGGCCTGATCCAGAAAATGCTGAGATGTCTTTGCCTTGCCTGCCTCGAAAAAAGAGCAAATGTGGAGAACATGAAATGCTCTTTCCATAATAAGCACTGGATAGATATTTAGTGAATGGGATTTAAAATATTTTCTTTCAACCACAAGCATTTTAATAAATTAGCAGGCCATCATGAACAGGTTTTTTTTTGTTTTTGTTTTTGTTTTTTTTTGGTCATTGTTCCTTGTTTTAAGAGATGGTTCTCTGGGTAGGGGAGCAGGAAGGGATAAATTAGGAAACCCAAAGTGTTATAAAAATAAAAGATATCATTTTTTTTTTTTTAAAGTAGATGGTTAGTGTTCTGAAAAGAGCACTGGACTTGGAGTCAGGTGACATGTGTTAGAATTCTCATCATCTTACTTATTTGTGTGACCTTGGACTGAAACCAAAGTAAAACTCCAGGTAGGAAGCAGGAACTTTGTCCCAGTGGGACCCACTAGAGCTTGGGGTGGGAGAAGAGGGAGGAAGGAATACAAAGCGTCAAGAAAGCCTGGCTTTAAACTCTGCCTCTCACCCTTATCACCTTGAGTAAGTCCCTTAACCTCTCTGACTCTTATTTCTTCATCTGTAAAATAAAAAGGTTGCCCCAGATGGCTTCTAAAGGTCTTTTTCAGGGTTGGTGAGGGTAGCTGGGTGGAAGAGTGAATGATTAATGAGTTCAAATCCAGCCTGGGATGCTTCCTAAATGCATGATCCTAGACAAGTCACCTAATACTGTTTGCTTCATCTTCATCACAGTTTCTTCATCTATCAAATGAGCAAGGCAAGGAAATGGCCAAACACTCCAGCATCTCTGCCAAAAAAAAACCCCAATTGAGGTCATAAAAGGACTGGAAAGACTGACTAACAGCAACAAATCCGATTGCAGGGAAGGTCAGATCTCTGTCGGTTGGGAAAGGAGAGAGTAAAGGGCCAAGGGCTCCCTCTTCCCCAACCTCAGTGATGGTCAGGTTGTCTCCATTAAAGCTACCTACCTCTTCTCCCAGCATCCTCCCAACCCTCAATCCCACCGAGGCCACAAGCTGGACCCTCGGAGGGATTGTGGGGCCAGCCATCCTGTCAAGATTTCTAGCTCTGTTCTGTACCTAAGCTTTGTGAGCCCGGGCTTCCTCTTCCTTAAAACGCCTGGGTCGGACCCAGAAGCCTTCGGAGACCTCTGATTCCCATTATTTGTGAGACATTGCGTCAGCAGCTGCGTTGGGATAACTGCAGAGTAGTGAATCAACGCTCCGAATAAACGTCTGCCTGGAAGGAGAAGGGAACAGCTCCCCGGAGCTCGTCCACAGCCTAGCTTTCCCGTTCCCCAAGATACCCCCTCCGCCAAGCATTTGCCCTCTGGTTCCATCCCAGGCCCGTGCCCAGGCTCGTGCCCCTGCTTGCCAGGTCCAGGCCCAGGCCCGTGCCTCTGCTTGCCAGGTCCAGGCCCAGGCCCGTGCCTCTGCTTGCCAGGGTCCTGTCCTTCAGGCGTGTCCCGCCGCAGTCGCCGCAGCGATCGCTGCTCCAGGGATGCAGGAAGGAGGGGCTGGCTGTGAGGGTGGGTGTTGTGAACCACACGCAGACTCTTCAGGCTCCGGTCACCGGCAGTTTACAGACTCTCCCTCCCGCTGGACCCCCAGAGAAATCCCCAGCTATCCAGGACACACTGATCAACCTCAGAGACGATCCACGCAAATGTGGCTGGCCAAGAGGCGGGCGGAGGCCCAGCACCGGGGAAGCGGGGTGGGCATGGGGGGCGGGGAGGGTCTCTGGGCCAGGCTCCGTCCTAGCCGAGGTGGGGATGAGGGGTTCGGCTTGCAGCCACGTGGGCGCTGGACAGAACCTCCCTCCCCCACTGCGGGCAGCTCCTTGTTTCCCGAGAGTCCAGCCCACTGGAGGAGTCTCGGGACGAGGGATGGGAGGGAAGGCAGGAGATAAACCCGCCCCCCACCCACGGACAGTAGCGTTGGAACCTTCTGGCAGCCCCATTCCGCAGAGCCCGGGCACCCGCAGGGAAGGCTGGGCGGGGCCTGGGAGAGGGCTGCAGAGGGGCGGGGCGGGGCGGATGATGCAAGAGCTGCGGCTGGCTCCGCTGGCCCGGGCTCAGCTCCTGAGAAGGACCCGGAGGAGCAGGGACTGCGGGAGGGGAAGGAGCAGAGACTGAGAGATGAGAAGGATCAAGGAATTGGGGGAGGAGCGAAGGGCTGATTTAGGGATGGGGAGAAGGAGGGAGGAGGGGCAGGAGAGGGAGGAGCAGGAGCAGGAGGAGGAGGGGAGAGAAGGAGCAGCAACCCCCGGAGCTTGATGTGCCCTTTCACCTATTGTTATACCCCGGGCCTTTTCCTCCCGGGAGAGTGAAGGAGAAGAGGAGGATTTTGAGAGAAAGCTCCCTGGATTTGGGAGTAGGGCACCGACTAATCCTCCAATCACAGGATGCAGGGTTGGAAAGAGCTTCAGAGCCCCTTGTTTCAATCCCAGCTCTGCGCCCTGACTTTAGAAATCACATTCCTTCTCTGCACCTGATCGCCCATTAAGAATCATAATGTATAACGTCTTCTCTGTATATTTGATTGTTTACAAGAAACCTGGGAGAGCAGGCAGCTCTCTGTCCCGTGGACCGCCATGCTGGGCTAGCTGACAGCCAAGGCTCTTGGTCCTGATCTGGGCTTATGCTCTCTGTCTAGCACCAAGCCCCGTTTTACAATCCCCACAGAAATAGAGGTAATGCGAGTGTTATTAACGCCACTGAGGATACTGAAGTCAGAGAGTCTGAGATCACACAGATTTGGGACAAAAACAAGGTCAGAAGACCTTCGGTAGAGGCACTGTCCCCTTCCTCTCCTAATCAGAATGCTAGATTTAGAGCTGCTAGCCCCCTCATTTTACAAATTAAAAAAAAAAAAAAACGAGGTTAAGTGACTTGTTCAAAGTCACTCATCTAGTAAGTGACAGGTGGTATTTTGTTCCCAGAACCTCTCACTCCAAATCCACTGTTTTTCCTTGAGGACCTAATCTACTCTGATGAGTGAACTCTGAACCAATGAATATTACCGAGGGTAGAAGCAGGGGCACTGGTTAAAACAATGATCGGATTCTGTGTGTAGTAAGAAAATCTTCCTGGAAGAGTTCCCAGAAGTAGAATGAGCCACCACGAGACACCCCAGGATTCTTCACTGTTGTTCAATCGTGTCCAACTCTTCATGAGCTAATAGCCCAATACACCAAGCCCTTCTGTCCTCCATCATCACCCAAAGTCTGTCTGAACTCATGCTTTCTGCTTTATAACACTATTGATCCATCTCTTCTTCTGCTATGCCTTTTCCTTCCGCCTCCAATCTTTTTCAACATCAAGATCTTTTCGAAATGAGTTCTGTCTTTTCATTATGTGGTCAAAGTATTTAAGCTTCATCTTCAGTATTTGACCTTGCAGTAAATAACCTGAATTAATTTCTTTAAGTATTGACTGATTTGAACTCCTTCCTGTCCAAGGAATTCTCAATCGTCTTCTCCAGCACAACTTGAAAGTGCTGATTCTGCCTCTGCAGCATTCAGCCTTCTTTATGGTTCAACTTTCCCAACCATATATTAGTGCAGCGTACTAACCATTTGATTATACAGACTTTTGTCAACAAGGTGATGTCTCTGCTTTTTAGTATGCTCTCCAGATTTGCCATAGCTTTCCTTCCAAGGAATAACTGTTTTTTAATTTCATGGTTTTACACTCTCCTTTTGACTCTCATTAAGAGCATCAACCTCAGACTAGTCTTGTCTGTGTCTGAGATTGTTGATACTTGTCCTGGCAATCTTAATTCAGGCTTTTGTTTTATCCTGCCTCTATTTTGTATGCGTTAAATAAATATATAAATTAAATATGTATCTTTAACTTATAAGTTAAATATTTTATGTTATATATGTTAAATATAAATTATATAAGTTAAATAGATATAAGTTATATATATATAAGTGGGGACCAATCCAACAAAAAGGAGTAGGAGCTCCTTTATCTAAGTTATATATATATATATAGATATAAAACTTAGATAAAGGAGCTCCTACTCCTTTTTTAAATCTTAACTCAATCAGTACTTTGTGTTCGGTTCTAACTGTTGCTTCTTGACCCACATATAAATTTCTCAGAAGACAAATAAGATGTCTGGTACTCCCATTTCTTTGAGGACTTGCCACATTCTGTTGTGATCCACACAAAGGCATATATATATACAGAGAAAGAGAGACAGACAGACAGACAGACAGAGAGACAGAGAGAGAGAGAGAGAGAGAGAGAGAGAGAGAGAGAGAGAGAGAGAGAGAGAGAGAGAGAGTCAATGAAGCAGAGTAGGTGTTTGAATGGAAACTCCCCTGCCTTCTCCATAATCCAACAAATGTTGGCAATTTGTTCCCTAGTTCCTTTGCTTCTTCAAAAAGCAGTCTGTTCTCCTGCTAATTCCTGGTTCGCATATTGCTGCTGAAGCCTAGCCTGCAAAGTCTTAAGCATAAATGCTGGTATGTAAAAGGAGTGCAATTATTCAGCAATTTGAACGTTCTTTGGCATTATTGTTCCTTACCATTGGGATGTAAACTGATCTTTTCCAATCCAGTGGCCATTCTTGATTTGCTGGCATACTGAATATAGCACTTTATCTATAAAAGCATCATCTTTTAGGATTTTAAATAACTCAGCTGAAATTCCCTCACATCCACGAGCCTCATTGTTAGCGATGCTTCCTGAAACCCAGTTGTTTTCATTCTCCAATGTCTGGCTCTAGACCAGTATTCAAGCCATCATGGTTATCAGTGATTTTAAGATCTTTTTTGTTTTGTTCCTCTGTGTATTCTTGGCACCTCTTCTTAATTTGACTTCTCTTAAGTCCCAACCACTTTTGGGTTTCATCATAGCACTTTTGCATGAAATGTTCCCTTGATATGTCGAATATTCTTGAAGAGATCTTTTGTCTTTCCCATTCTATTTTTTTTCTTCTATTTCTTTGTTTTGCTCATTTAAGAAAACCTCATCTCTCTTTGCTATTCTCTAGAACTCTACATTCAGTTGGGTATATCTTTCCCTTTCTCCTTTAACTTTTGCTTACTTTCTTTCCTCATATATTAATATAAGCTTCATCAGACAGCCATTTTGCTTTCTTGATCTTTTTTGGGGGGAGGATGTTTTTTGTTGCTGCCTCTTGTAGGATATTTCAAAATTCTGTCCATAGTTCTTTAGGCCCTCTATCTACCAGATCTAATCCCCTAATCACTTTCACTTCATATTCATAGTTATTTAGGACATATCCATATGACTTGATGGTTTCCCCTGTTTTCTTCAATTTAAGTCTGAATTTTATAATAAGAAGCTCATAACTTGAGCCATAGTCAGCTCCAGGTCTTGTTTTAATCTTCTGTATAGAGCTTCTACACCTTTGGCTGCAAAGTATATATATAATCAATCTGATTTAGATATTGAATATCTGGTGATGTCCATGTGTAGAGTCACTTTTGGGGTTATTGTATAAAAGAGTGTTTGCCATGACCAATGAGTTATCTTCACAAAACTTTATTAGTCTCTGCCCTGATTCATTTTGTTCTCCAAGACTAAATTTGCCTGTTATTCCAATTGCCTTTTGATTAGATATTTTCAAGATATTAAATTATCACCATTAGGTATCTTCAAGAAAACCCCACCCTGAATTGTGAACTGATTCAACCATTCTGAAGAGCAATTTGGAACAATGCCCAAAGGGCTATCAAACTGTGCTAACCTTTGATCCAGCAGTGCTTCTGTTGGGCTTGTATCCTAAAAAAAATCATAAAGGAGGGAAAAGGACCCACATGTGCAAAAATGTTTGTGGCAGCACTTTCTGTAGTGTCAAGAAACTGGCATCTGAGTGGATGCCCGTCATTTGGGGAATGGCTGAATAAATTGTGGTATATGAATGTTATGGAATATTATTATTCTACAAGAAACTTTCAGCAAGATGATTTCAGAGTGGCCTGGAGAGATTTACATGAACTGATGCTAAATGAAATGAGCAGGACCAGGAGATCATTGTACATGGCAACAACAAGATTATACAACGATCGATTCTGATGGACATGACTCTTTTCAACTATGAGGTGATTCAGGCCAATTCTAATGATCTTATGATGAAGAGAGCCATCTGTATCCAGAGAGAGGACTGTGGAAATTGAATGTGCCCCACAACATAGTATTTTTACTCTTTTTGTTGCTTGCTTACATTGTGTTTTCTTTCATAGTTTTTTTTTTTTCCTTTTTGATCTGATTTTTCTTGTGCAGCATAATATTTGTGGAAATATTATAGAAAAATTGCACATGTTTAACATATATTGGCTCACTTGCCCAATGAAGGAGGCGATGAGGGGAAAGGAGGGAAAAATTAGAACCCAGGGTTTTGTAGGGGTGAATGTCAAAAATTATTCATGTATATATTTTGAAAATAAAAAGCTATAATTTAAAAAAAAAAAAAAGAAAGGAAAAAAGTCTCCACCCTACATGGTTTTTAATAGATCTCAGTTTGACTGAGATAAGGTCCAATTAGTAATTAAAATTGGGTTAAGAAATGAAGCAGAGAATGGCTTCTTTTACCTGAAACAACTACAACAATGTATGCATATATGCATGTGTATACATATATACATATATACATATCTATATCTGCATACACACATCCACAGAAAAAGTGAAATCAGGTGAAGTCTCTGTGACCTTGGAAAAGAGACATAATCCATCTGTGTGTTGACTTCCTCTTCTATAAAATGAGGCATTTGGCCTAGATTACTCTTAGGAACCTTTCAGGCTCTTTGACACATTCTTATCTCAGTTGCCTTTGGGACTTTGAACAAGTTACTCCATTAGTCTGTGCCTCAGTTTCCTTCTCAGTGAAATGAGGGGGTTGGTGTATACCTACAGGAGAGTTAAAGACATCAAAAATATTCATCACAGAATGTTTTGTGATAACAAAGAACTGGAAGCAAAGGAAGTGCCTATCTACTGGGCTATGGCTGAACAAATTGTGTTACAGGAACTTAATGGAATTTTACTGAACCATAAGAAATTATAAATATGAAAGATTCAGCGATGCATGAGAAGACTTATTTGAACTGACCAGCTTCCCCCCACACACACATCCCTGAGCCTTTCCAAACCAAAATGCCTCTTGCTGGCCAACATTCCTCCATGTATGATATCTACCTAAAGAAATGTAAGCTCAAAAAAAAAAAAAAAGAAGAAGAAGAAGAAGAAGAAAAAGAAATAAATGTAAGCTCTTTGAGGCCGGGAATTGTCTTGCTTCTGTAGTGTATTTTTGCCCTCAGCTTTTGGCAAGTAAAAATGTTTCCTGAATATTTTTCATTCTATTCATTCATTTATTCATAACGCAGGGGGAGCTAATCCAGAAAAACAATATGTATAGTGACTATGGGTAACGATAGAAATAGTTTATCTAATAATAGAATATTAGAGGTGGTGACAGAACAATCCTTATAATGCTGTGTGATTATAATAATCAGGGGCAACTAGATTGAGCACTGGCTGTGAAGTCAAGAAGACCTACTTCAAATCCAGCCTCAAGACACTTTACATGTACTAGCTGTGTGATCCTAGGCAAGTCATTTAATCGTAATTGCTTCACACACAAAAAGAAAGGAAGTTATTATAATCACATTTTATTCTAGAGAAGATTGAGAAAATGCACCCTCTACCAAACCTAAAACTATATTTTAAAGCAGAAGTCTTATAAATAAAGTGATGGATCAGTGGAATAGATTAGATACATACAACACAACAATCAAGGCCTATAGGAATCTAGTGTTTGATATAAAGCCCCAAACTCCAGCTTCTGGAATAATAACTCACTATTTGACAAAAATTGCTGGGAAAATTGGAAAATAATATGTGAGAAACTCAGCATTGACCTACAGCTCACACCCCATACCAAAATAAGGTCAAAATAGACACATGATTTAGGCATAAAGGATGATACCATAAACAAATTAGGAGAACAAGAGATAATTTACCTAGCAGATCTTTGGAGAAGGAAGGAATTTATGACCAAAGAAGAACTAGAGAATATTATAAAAAGTAAAATGGACAACTTAGATTACATTAAAATAAAAAGTTTTTGCATAAACAAAACCAACAGAAACAAGATTCAAAGGGAAGTACAAAGGTGGGAAAAATCTTTACAGCCAGTATTTTTGATAAAGGTCTTATTTCTAAAATATATAAAGAATTGTGTTAAATTTATAAAAATACAACTCATTTCTCAATTGATAAATGATCAAAGGATATAAACAGACATTTCTCAGCTAAAGAAATTAAAGCCATCTATATTAAATAATATAAAAATTATATTAAAATATATTTATATTTATATTATAAAATATATTTTAAAATTCTCTAAATCATGATTGATTGGAGATATTCAAATTAAAACAACTCTGAGATAATACCTCATGCCTTTCAGATTGGGTAAGATGACAGGAAAAGATAATTATAAATATCAGAGGGAACTTGGGAAAACTGAGACACTAATGCATTGTTGATGGAGTTGTGAAATGATCCAACCATTCTGGAGAGCAATCTGAAATTAAGCCCAAAGGGTTATAAAAATGTGCATACCTTTGATCCAGCAGTGCCATTATTGGGTTTGTATCCCAAGGAAATCACAAAGGAAGGATAAGGACCCACACATGCAAAAATGTTTGTATCAATTCTTTTTGTTTTAGCAAAGAATTGGAAAATGAGTAGATGCCCATCAATTGTGGAATGGTTGAACAAGTTGTGGTATGTGAAAGTAACAGTATTATTGTTCTATTAAAAAATGACAAACAAGATGATATTAGAAAGGCCTGGAAAGATTTATATGAACTGATGCTGAGCAAAACAAGCAGAACCAGGAATACATTGTACACAATAACAGCAAGAATGTGCAGTGATCAATTATGATACACTTGGTCCTTCTCAGCAGTTCAATGATCCAAAGCAATTCCAATAGACTTTGGACTGAAAATGCCATCTGTGTCCAGAAAAAGAACTAAGGAGACTGAATGTAAATCAACACATGCTAGGATCACTTCTTTTTTCTGTTTTTTTTTTTTTTACATTTCTCATGGTTTTCCCCTTTTGCTCTGATTTTTCTTTCCCAACATGATTCATAAAGCAACGTGTATTAAAAGTAAATTTTTAAAAGAAAGAAAATTTGCCCTTTTCCCTTTTTCAGAGGTTGGGGACAATGGGCATGAAACATTTCATATACAATCAACATGGTTGATGTATTGTTCCTATCTCCTCTTTTCTTTCTTTCTTTTTTGTTTTTGTTTTTGTTTTTGTTACCATAGCTCTTTGCATGAATAATGGCAGGAATATACACAGCAATAAAGATGACATAACAATTAAGAAGAGCCATAAAAATGAGATTTAAGAAAAATAAATAAGAGGGTTAGACTATCTTCACCTGGGGTCCTTGAAGTTCATTTCTAAGATATATTCATAATTGTTTCATTATAGCTGGTTTCCTTGTAATCTTAATGATTTTATTTTGTGCATTTGAAAATGTGATTATGAGTCCATAGATTTCAGCAGCCTGTTACCCAAAGTGTCCATGGCATATGAAAGGTTAAGAAACTCTTGGACTAAATCATCTCAAGCTGTCTTCCACTCTAAAGCCTCTGTCCTTTGTTTTAAGGAGCCAATCTGCAGTTTGAGGCAACAATCCAAGCTGTGGAATCACTGAATCATTTCCATTCAAATATCATTTTTCTTGTGCTGCAGATCTCTGCATCAGAGAGCCCTGGAATTTTACAACTAGTTAGTCACAGAGCCAGGATTAGAATACAGGTCTCCTGGCCCACCAATTTTTTCCACTCATACCATGTAGCTCCATCTCACTCAAATCCAGTTCACAAACAAGCCAACACATCATCCTCGTGATGTCATTGGTCTTCTTCCTGAACAGAGAATGAACAACATCCGGATGGCAGGTGAGGAAGAGCTTACAGAAAGTAAAAATAGAAACTCCCTTAGCCTGTGCAGGAGACTCTTTCAAAGACTTCATATTGGAACTTGAGTTTGCTTTTTAATAGATTGGAAAATTGAGGGAATAACTCATTGAAGGTGTGGGTACACCTTCTGCAATGGGAAAGCACTGGTAAAATAGAGCTTTTATATGGATAAGGATGTTATTAGACTAATACATGCTGGGGGGAATTCTGGAGACCAATTATGACAGTGGAATAAATGATGAAATACACCTTCCACCTTCCACCTCTTTGCCAAGAACTGGATTTCTTTCTTAAATTTTTTTGTGCATCTTGGCAGTCTGGTGGGACATATGGGTCCCTTCTTAGAATAATGTTTTTAAATGAATTACATAACATATGCAGGATTGAAAAGGCAACCAATTATGTCCAACTAAAGTTATTAAAATGTTTATAAACAAGTTCATGGATCCCAGGTTCAGAAACCTTTCCCCATTAGAAGTATAGAGTAAGATATGCATTCTCCAATGAAACCAACAGATTCACTTTGCTTGTCTCAACATTTTGTTTCAAAGGATGGGCTTTTACTTGTCAAGGGGTAGGAGTGGGGATGGATTAGAGGTGGTGACTGATAGGAAAAAAGAACATCAAAACAGTTTTTTAAAAATACATATAAAAAACATGCAGGGGGAAATTGAGCAATTTGTTATCATTTTATTATATTTAACATATTTCTTTAAAATTTATGTAACATGCTCAAAGGGCTATCAAACTGTGCATACTCTTTGATCCAGCAATGTTTCTACTGGGCTTATGTCCCAAAGAGATCATAAAGGAGGGAAAGGAACCCACATGTGCAAAAATGTTTATGGCAGCCCTTTTTGTAATGGCAGGAAACTGGAAACTGAGTGGATAGCTATCAATTGGAGAATGGCTGAATAAATTGTAATATATGAATGTTATGGAATATTATTCAGTAAGAAATGACCAGCAGGATGATTTCAGAAAGGCCTGGAGAGCCTTACATGAACTGATGCTGAGTGAAGAACCAGGAATTGTACATGGCAACATCAGTATTATATGATGATCAATTCTGATGAACATGGCTCCTTCTAACAATGAGATGATTGAGGCCAGTTCCAATGATCTTCTGATGAAAAGAGCCATTTACACCCAGAGAGAGGACTGTGGGAACTGAGTCTGAATCATAACATAGCATCTGCAGTCTTTTGTTGTCGTTTGCTTGCATTTTGTGTTCTCTCATTTTTTTCCCTTTTTGATCTGATTTTTCTTGTGTAGCAAGATAACTGTATAAACATGTGTGTTTATATATATATATATATATATACACACATATATATTTGATTTAACATATATTTTAAATATTTAATATATAGGAATATTTGCCATCTAGGGGATGGGGTGGGGGGAAGTGGGGGAAAATTGGAACACAAGGTTTTACAAGGGTTAGTGTTGAAAAATTATCCATGCATATGTTTTGAAAATATAAAGCTTTAATTAAAAAAAATAAAAAACATAAAATTTATGTAACATAAATCCACAGTTTTCTTGTATGATTCTTGTACAATTTGATTTTATTGAAATGTTTGCATTTGATAACTATTGTTATCTTTACAATTAAAAAAAAAGTTGTTTGAAAAGTTAATTCAGTCTTGTACCTGCATCAAGAGAAACTAAACAGGCAGCCCCCATATTTCCATATAACCATACAATGTTATGGGAAATAAGGGGAAGACCTCCCACTTCTTTAGTGGATTTTCTGTGACAGATTTAAAGGAAGATGGACAGGCAAGAGTTCCTCAGGATTGACATGCATGATGAATTGCAGTTCATACCACTGGAGGGAAGTCCATATCAACCAGGGAGTGATTCACTAGGGAAGAGAAGAGAAAAGTGGGACTGGCTAGAAGAGGTCAGGATGTCAGTGCCCAGTAGAAGAAGAAACTTCTGGGGACAGATTTTTAAAAATGAGTAATAGTGAAGAACTCAAGAACTTTTCCTCACACACCCACGAAATAGGAAGCACTAGTGTTATTCTTCATAGACATGGGTGCAAAAGACACAGAAAGAAAAGTTCTTACTCCTAAAGTTCTTGGTATTGTCAAATAGTGCAACCTCAGAATAGATTTTATCAATGGAAATGATATTAAATAAGAAGCATTAACATTTGCTTTGCTACTGCACCTTAAAGATACTGGACTTCTTTCATACAATTTGCAGTTGAAATCTTCCATATATGTTGTCTGCCCCATTAGACTGGGAGTTTCTTAAATGCAGAGGCTGTCTTGATTTTCTATATGTGTCCCCTGCACTTAGCTTTGCACATTGTAAGTACTTCATGCATTCAGAATTTCTGTCTGAGAGTAGGAAACAGATTTAGGGAATTGCTGCGACTGGCTTAGCATCATATATCTGGTAGTTATTGAGACAATAAGTAGAAAACATGAATAGGGAGGTCTTAGCCTAAAGCCTAGGAAAAACTGTTAACACATTTATGTTGTTGTTCACTCACATCTGACTTTTTATGACGCTCTTTAGGGTTTTCCTGGCAAAGATACTGGAGTGGCTTGCCAATTCCTTCTCCAGTTCATTTTACAAATGAGGAACTGAGGCAAACAGAGTTAAGTGTCCAGCTCAGGGTCACACAGCTGAGGTCATATTTGAACTCAGATCTTTTTGACCCTTATACTTTATATACTGCACCACCTACCTACTCCCTATACGTATTATCTTCTACAGAAGGAGACATAATTTGGAGCAGTCCCTGATTAAACTGCCAAGCTTCCTAAATAATCTGAGAACATAATTGGTTGTGGGCCATTATTAGTCTCTGTTCAAATTAAAGAATTTCCTTGTACAACCTGATGAAATTATAGGGCACCAGCCTTTAAATAGAAATGACAGAAAGGACCAGGGGAATTCCTAGTGATTTGGTTAGCTGATCCTCGATTGTATCTCCTGTAGCTTGTAAAGGCAAGTCAGATTGACTCTGCTGTGTGTTTTTAGCTCTGTAAGACTTGCATTGCACCTTTTTCAAACTCTTCCAAAGTACAGCAAAGTGGGAAATTTTTTCATACACAGTCAAAAGCAGAAGGACCATGGACAGATGACATGCATGTTCACACACATAGCCCAAGAGAGAAATTCAAGAACAAAGCTTCCCAAACGCTAACCTTCTGTATAAAGGGATGGAGTTAGTTATTCCAAATTCCCCAGATAACATGATACTGAGTCCATCTCTAGCCTTCTAGCCAAAAAGGCGTGGGATGGGAAAGTAAGGATTATCTAGGATACTACCAGCATTAGAAGTTGACTCATGAGTAATACAAGTTTGAAAATTCTAGGAAATGGCTTGTCTAGAAAGGGAACATTTCCTCATATGTTCTATGCCTTGAAAAAAGATGACAATACACATGGTACCTGCTCTGCATTCTACTTGGAGTATAAATCCTAAACAAGAGTTTCTGCTCTTTCTAAAACTGCATTATCAATAATCCTGCCAAGAATTTCTGCTGAGCTAGAACCTGGAGGCTGAAGAAACTACAGCCAACCATCATCCAGGAGGGACATCCAGTAGCAATCAGAATAGCACTTGGTAGAGACTAGGAACCCTAAATGAAACAGTATAAAGTGGTACAAGAGGGGATGAGTTACCCCTCCTCACAATGCTATAGCCACCCGTTTTCTGGATGTGTTCTGGATGTTCTGGATATGAGTACCCTAAATATGTTTCCTACATATATGCTTTTTGACTTATGGTTCCTTTGCATATAAACTCTCCAGACTAATGCTAACTATAATTGTTGTCAGTTCACAGCTCCACCAACAATGCATTAGTGTGTCATTTTTCTTGAAAACTCCTCCATAATCTGCATTTTCCTCTTTTGTCAGTCCTTTGGGAAGAACTTCCCTTTGCAATTCTCTAAACTATTTAGCTAACATCTGTTATGGGCCAGAACTCTGAACTTGAAACAAAGGATTCTTACAAGGTACTGTCAGTGGAATTGATAGAGACAATAGTTATCTAATTTAGCCTGGTTCAGTATGATTGATTTATTCCTACGAGGAGATATTATGGGGCCAGAACTTGAAATAAGTTACTAAGTGGAATTGAGGAGGTTAAATGGTTAAATCTAGTTTAGCATTGATTTAATCCTACAACAAATAATGGTTTCCTACTGATATGATTGGTGTATACTCAGTGTGGGGCATCTAAACTAGAAACTCTCAGGGTCAGAAAGGACAAGTGCACTAGAAGCTCTCGGAGGCTGAGATAGATTCATTCCATCGTCCACCTTTGTGGTGGCTGGAGGCTGAAGCACAAACCTTTGGATTCGGAGAGAGTCAGAGGGCAGAGAAGGAGGCAGGAACTCAAGCTCTAGGAACCAAGGAGAGAAATAGGCCTCTAAGAAAACTAACTGGGCCCCAGGAAAGGAAACAAGACTTTGAAGGAGACAATAAGGATTTGGATTTTAACCCCTGACTATTTGTGTGGGGATTGCTGAACTGAAACGAAGGCTGCCTCCAGAGACCCCAAGGAAACCTCAACAGAGAACATTACATTTTAGAGAGAATATTACAAACATTTCTATTACTTTTTAATCTGACCTTCACCTAGTAAAATATTGTATGTCAAGGTAGTACAGAAAGGGCTATGGAAATAAAAATGTTTTTGTTATTTCCTTGTTATAGCTGGTATGCAAGTTTTTCTTAAACAAGCTGTAAGAATTTAAAATTTCACATACAATTAGCTTTTATTGATTAATTTTGTTTTACAAGAATTACATTCATTCAAATAGATAAAGAACAAAAACACAGAATCAGCAAAATTATGAGTAAAAATAATAAAAATAGAATCATGAATTACCATTAAAAAAATCAATCACAAAACAGAAAATAAAACCAATCCCTCTACTCTAAATCATTAAGCAAAATAGTATAATATAAAAAAGTCTTGAAAATATTTGTACATGAAAAAAATTTTTTCTGCTCTTTTCATATTGAAAAGAGAAATAAAGACCTTGGGCATGAATTCTATTTTTGAAAAATGCTGTGTGTGTGTGTATATATATATATATATGTATATATGTATATTTGTTTATTTGACTTTCCAAAAACCCCCTCTAAACTAGAACTTTTCCTTGTTAAAAAGAAAAATACTTGAGCAAAACAAATCATCACAGCAATTTATTTAGTAACTTATATAACATTCTTCATCCCTGAGATGACAGGACACATATTTCATTACCAATTGTCTAGAACCACGATTGGATATTGCATTTAGTAATGTTTTTATTTACATCATTAAGTTCATTGAATATAGTTCCCTACTTTATTCTGTGTAACTTCATATAAATCTTTCCATCTTATTTATTTCTCAATCATTTTTACACACAATCTCCCATTACATTCATATATTACAATATGTTCAACATTCTTTTTTTGAAAATTCTTTTAAAATTTTTCATTATTTATTAAATTTTTTTTTGAGCTTTGAATTTTTTCTCTCCTTCCTATTCTCCCCTGCCCCTGATGAAGCAAGAAATGTGATATCAATTATACACATGAAATCAAACAAAACATATTTCCATATTAGCCATTTTGCAAAAACAAGTAAAAAAAATAAAAACAGTTTTTTTAAAAATATGCTTTAATCAGCATTCTAACTCCATCAGTTCTTTCTCTGGAAGTGGATAACACTTCTCATCAAAAGTCCTTTGGAACTGCCTTGGATCATCATATTGCTCAGAATAGCAAAACCATACACAGTTGATCAAATAATATTACTTTTTCTGTATATAATATTCTTACTTCACTTTGCATCCCTTCATGTAAGTCTTATCATTTTTTTCCTGAAATCATCTTACTTATTATTTTTTGTTATTTAGTATTTTCCACTAATTACATATAAAAATAATTTTTAACATTAGTTTTAAAAATTGAATTCCAAATTCTTTCCCTTCCTTCCCACTCCTCTCACTGAGAAGGCAAGCAATTTGATATTCATTATACATGTGTAGTAATATGAAACATATTTCCGTATTAGTCATGTTGTAAAAGAAAATATAGATCAAAATAAAAGCCCAAGAAAAATAAAGAAAATGAATAAAAATAAGCTTTGAACTGTATTCACACTCCACTAGTTCTTTCTCTGGGTTTGGTTAGCACTTTTCATTATATGTGCTTCAGAACTATTTTGAATCATTGTATTATTATAATTAAGTCATTCAGAATTGATCATCCTATAATATTGCTGTTATTATGTACAATGTTCTGCTAGTTCTACTCATTTCACTTGGAATCAGTTCATGTAAGTCTTTTCAAGTTTTTCTGAGATCAATTAGTTCATCATTTCTTTTATTATTATTGTTATTAAAGCTTTTTATTTTCAAAACATGTGCATGGGTAATTTTTCAACATTAATCCTTGCATATCCTTGTGTTCCAAATTTTCTTCTCATTTCCCCCACCCCCTCCCCTAAATGGCAAGTAGACCAATAAATGTTATACATGTTAAAATATATGTTAAATCCAATATATGTAAACATTTGTGTAATTATCTTGCTGCACAAGAAAGATCAGATCAAAAAGAAAAAAAATGAATAAGAAAACAAAATACAAATAAACAATAACAAAAAGAATGAAAGTGCTATATTGTAATCCACACTCAGTCCCCATAGCTCTCTCTCTGGGTGCAGATGGCTTCTTCATCACGAAATCATTGAAACTGGACTCAATCATTTCATTGTTGGAAAGTCATGCCCAACAGAATTGATTGTCATATAATATTGTTGTTGCTGTGTACAATAATCTCCTGCTTCTGCTCATTTCACTTAACATCACTTCATGTAAGTCTCTCCAGGCCTCTCTAAAATCATCCTGCTAATTGTTTCTTATAGAACAATCATATTCCATTAAATTCATATTCCAAAACTTATTTAGCCATTCTCCAATAGATGGATATCCACTCAGTTTCCAATTTCTTGCCACCACAAAAAAAACTGCCACAAATTTTTTTGCAGATGTGGGTCCCTTTCCCTCCTTTGAGATCTCTTTGGGTTCATGATCTAGATATAAAGAATGATATTATAAACAAATTAGAAGAACATAGGATAATTTGCCTCTCAGATTTGTGGAAGAGGAAGAACCAAAGGACCAAAGAAGAACTAGAGATCATTACTGATCACAAAATAGATAATTTTGACTATATTAAGTTAAAAAGTTTTTGTATAAACAAAACTAATGCTGACAAGATGAGAAGGGAAGCAATAAACTGGGAAAACATTTTTACAGTGAAAGGATTTGATAAAGGCCTCATTTCTAAAAATATATAGAGAATTGACTCAAATTTATAAAAGTTCAAACCATTCTCCAATTGATAAATGGTCAAAGGATATGAACACTGAATTTTCAGATGAAGAACTTGAAACTATTTGCAGTCACATGAAAAGATGCTCCAAATCACTATTGATCAGAGAAATGCAAATTATGACAATTCTGAGATACCACTACACACCTGTCAGATTGGCTAAGATGACAGGAAACAATAATGATCAATGTTGGAGGGCATGTGGGAAAACTGGGACACTGATACATTATTGGTGGACCTGTGAACTTAGCTAGCCATTCTGAGAACAGTTTGGAACTATGCTCAACAAATTATCAAACTGTTCACCCCACTTGATCCAGCAGTGTTTCTAGTGGGCTTATATCCCAAAGAGATCTTAAAGGAGAGAAAGGGACCCACATGTGCCAAAATGTTTGTAGCAGCCCTTTTTGTAGTGGCTAGAAACTAGAAATTGAGTGGATTCCCATTAATTGGAGAATGGTTGAGTAAATTGTGGTATATGAATATTATGGAATATTATTGTTCTGTAAGAAATGACCAGCAGGATAATTTCAGAAAGGCCTGGAGAGACTTATATGAACTGATGCTGAGTGAAATGAGCAGAACAGAACAGTACACTGCAACAACAACACTATATGATGATCAATTCTGATGGACATGGCTCTCTTCAACAATGAGATGATTCAAACTAGTTACATTTGTTCAGTGCTGAAGAGAGCCATCTACATCCAGAGAGAGAACCATGGAAACAGAGTGTATAACACAACATAGCATTCTCACTCTCGCTGTTATTTGCTTGCATTTTGTTTTCTTTCTCAGTTTTTCTTTTTCTTCCTTCTTGATCTGATTTTTCTTGTGCAGCAAGATAACTGTATAAATATGTATACATATATTGGATTTAACATGTCTTTCAACATATGTAACATGTATTAGACTACTTGCCAGCTAGGGAAGAGGATAGGGGGAAGGAGGGGAAAATTTGGAACAAAAGGTTTTGCAAGGGTCAATGTCAGAAAAATTACCCATGTATATGTTTTGTAAATAAAAAGCTTTAATTAAAAAAACCCTCAAGAAAAATAAAATAAAAAGAAGTATAAAAAAAGATCTCTTTGGGATATAGGCCCAACAGAAACACTGCTGAATCAAACAGTTTGATAATATTTTGTAGCTAATCATTTCTTAAAGCACTTTGTGTCTTCTATCACAATTGTATACCACAACTAGTTCAGCCATTCCCCAATTGAGGGAATCCTTGCAATTTCCAATTCTTTGCCACTACAAAAAGAGACGTTATAAACAGTTTTGTACAAATAGTTTCTTATCCTTTTCCTTTGATCTCCTTAGGAAACAGACACAGTAGTGGACTACTGGATCAAAGGGTATGTACAGTTTGATTGCCCTTTGAGCATAGTTCCAAATTGTTCTCCAGAATAGTGGAATCATTTCATAATTCCCCTAACAGAGCATTAGTGTCTAGATGTTCCCACATCCCCTCCAAAATTTGTCATTTTTATTTTCTGCCATATTAGCCAATGTGATAGGTATGAGGTGGTACCTCAGAGTTGTTTTAATGTGTGATTTCTCTAATCAATAGTGATTTAGAATACTTTTTCACATGACCAAGTCCTTCTGGAAATTGCTTATTCATATATTTTGATCACTTATCAAGTGGGAAATGACTTTTTTTTTATACATTTGACTTGTTTTTCTACAAATTAAGAAATGAAGTTTATAACTTACTATAAAATTTTTTTCTCCAGTTTTCTGCTTTCCTTCTAATTTTTGCAACATTGATTTTTTTAAGTAAGACCTTTTTAATTTAATGTAATCAAAATTATCCATGTCTTATATTCTGTTTTCTTCTCTAGCTTACTTGTTTATAAATTCTTACCTTCTCCATGGATCTTATGAGTAAATTTTTCCATGTTCTCCAAATTTGCTTATGTTATCACCCTTTATGTCTAAATCATGTACCCATTTTGGTATATAGTGTGAATTGTTGGCCTAACCTAGTTTCTGCCAAAATGCTTTGCAATTTTTTCTAGTAACTTTTATCAAATAGTGAGTTCTTGTCCAAAAGCATGGATCTTTTGGTTTATCAAACACTGCATTATTATGGCCAATTATGATTGTGTATTATATACCTAATCTATGCCACTTATCCACCATTCTTAGCATTTAGCATTAAATTATTTTGATAATTACTACTTTGTCAGATAGTTTGACATCTGGTATTGCTAGACTACCTTTCTTCATTATGTTCAACATTCTTAAATCAGGTATCCTAACTTTTCAGTTTATTATTACCTCCAATTTGTTATGTACTGCCATTTTGGTATGTATTCAACCTTTGTCTCTTGGGGAATATGCCTCATAGTGGAATATCAAGGGATATGAAGAGTTTAGTAACTCTTATTACATGACTCATGCTTCATATTCCATTCAGCCATCCACCCATGTTATTTTGTCATTTGTCCTGTTATTCCTGCTGCCCCTATTCTTCCCTCCTGAGCAAGAACCCTAAAACCAAAATCTAAATCCAGATTCCCTGGGGAAATTAATCTACTTGTCCTTAGAATTCCTGGAGTTGAACCATCTTGACTAAGAGCAAATTTGCTCCTGCTATAGCTATTCAACCCCACACCTACTACCACTTCCTCCATTCTTTTTCTGTGGGAACAAGCTCACAACATTCTTGGAAAAAGGGATGTCAATTGACTGCCCAATGGATCTACTCATTATCCTGGCAACTCCCAAGATAATCCCTTCCCAACCCATTTTTCCTCTATCATTGTTGCTTATGTCTATTATATTATATGCTTTTTGAAGACAGGAATTCTCTCACTTTTAGTATTTACCCAGTATACTCAGTGCTAAGAACACAGCAGGCACTAAATAAGTGCTTTTTCACTAATTCAATTAGAATTCTAAGTTGTTTTCCAGAATGTTGGACCAATCCACCACCCTATTAATCATGATTTAGTATTCGTGACTTCCCACAAGCCTTTTAAAATTCATGAATTTTATTTTTGTTAACATGTTATTTATTCATGGTTAACATATTGGATTGCTTGTTGTCTAGAGGAGGGGGTGAGAGGAAGGGAAAGAAAAAAATTTTGGAGCACAAGGTTTTGCAAAGATGAATGTTGAAAATTATCTATGTATATGTTTTGAAAATAAACAACTTTAATAAAAAATAAAAATAAAATAACCCATCCCAAATGTTGTATATTAATGCTGACAGAGAAACAGCAACATTATCCATTATATTTACAATGAATTTGGTTGTTTTCTGACATTACTTCTTTTTTATTGTCATATTTAGTTTGTATGTTGTTCTTTTGGTTTTCCTTTCTTCGTTTTATATTACTTACACTAGGCTTTTCATATTTTTGTATTCAAGACAATTCATCATTTCTCATGCTATATAACGTCAATTTGACTTAATCATCCTTTATGTCAAGTTGCAATATAGTTTTCCAAAAAGATTTAACAATTTTTACATGTTTTAAATTTTGCTGAAGGTAATTTTGTTTAGAATACAAAAATAAAAATGTCTCATCATTTGGAACATTTTGGATAGGAACATCTATTAAAATTGTTGCTCTTAATTTTTCCTGGATCAATATTGTCTCTAGAAGATTAGCATTCACTTTGATAATGGTCTGGATCCAGTATATTTTGTTGCCTGAGTTATGCAGGGTTTTTTTTTTTTTTTGACATCAATATGTCTAAGAAGGAGATTTACCACCCAACAGACTTTGAAAGATGTTGTACTTCCAACATATATGCAAAAGCTTGCTGCACAGGAAGCAAGGACGATTTTTTTTCCTACCAAGGGGCCTCAGTTCTGCACTCCCATAGACTAGGTTTAGTTCTTTTTTTCCTCTGAGGCAATTGGGGTTAAGTGATTTGCTTAGAGTCACACAGCTAAGAGGTATTAAGTGTCTGAGGCTGGCTTTGAACTCAGGTCTCCTGACTTTAGGGCCAACATGCTATCCACTGTGCCATTTAGCTGGCCCTGACTAGATTTATTTCTGAGGAGATTAGATTTATAAAGAAGTAATACTCCGAGTTCCTGTCCAGAGCTCTGAAAACAATCTCTCTCTTAAAACAGGTTTTGCTTTTGTCTGCAATTAACTTAAAATGAATAAAAAATATCCACTGTAGAAATGAACAAAGTAGATCAGGTATAGGACAGCTATTTATTTCTTTAACCACAAAAACAAAGTCTAAACCTCAGAAGACTCATAACCTTGCATTTATAAATTCTTCAAAAATGATATAATAACCTACCATTTTAATTATACTCTCACAGAAGGTTAACATCTAAAAACATCATACATTGTGGGATTGCTGAGCAGGCACTTTAACTTATACTTCATATTGTCTGAGAAATGCATTTAAGGTATATAACTTTTAGCTGGCCAAGGCATGGCTTGGGTTCAACCTTCTGGCAATGTCACCTTCTCCATGAAATTACTTCTGAGAGCATCTCCTTTTATTTTTATTTTTTTATTTTAATTTTATTTTATTTAATAATAACTTTGTATTGACAGAATCCATGCCAGGGTAATTTTTTACAACATTATCCCTTGCACTCGTTTATGTTTCGTTTTTTCCCCTCCCTCCCTCCACCCCCCCCCAAGATGGCAAGCAGTCCTATATATGTTAAATATGTTGCAGTATATCCTAGATACAATACATATTTGCAGAACCGAACAGTTCTCCCGCTGCACAGGGAGAATTGGATTCAGAAGGTAAAAATAACTCGGGAAGAAAATCAAAAATGCAAATAGTTCACATTCGTTTCCCAGTGTTCCTTCTTTGGGTGTAGCTGTTTCTGTCCATCATTTATCCATTGAAACTCAGTTAGGTCTCTTTGTCATAGAAATCCACTTCCATCAGAATACATCCTCATACAATATCATTGTCGAAGTGTATAATGATCTCCTGGTTCTGCTCATTTCACTTAGCATCAGTCCATGTAGGTCTCTCCAAGCCTCTCTGTATTCATCCTGCTGGTCATTCCTTACAGAGCAATAATATTCCATAACATTCGTATACCACAATTTACCCAGCCATTCTCCAATTGATGGGCATCCATTCATTTTCCAGTTTCTAGCCACTACAAACAGGGCTGCTACAAACATTTTGGCACATACAGGTCCCTTTCCCTTTTTTAGTATCTCTTTGGGATATAAGCCCAATAGAAACACTGCTGGATCAAAGGGTATGCACATTTTGATAACTTTTTGGGCATAATTCCAGATTGTTCTCCAGAATGGTTGGGTTAGTTCACAACTCCACCAACAATGCATCAGTGTCCCAGTTTTCCCGCATTCCCTCCAACATTCATTATTATTTTTTCCTGTCATCTTAGCCAATCTGACAGGTATGTAGTGATATCTCAGAGTTGTCTTAATTTGCATTTCTCTGATCAATAGTGATTTGGAACACTCTTTCATGTGAGTGGTAATAGTTTCAATTTCATCCTCTGAAAATTGTCTGTTCATATCCTTTGACCATTTATCAATTGGAGAATGGCTTGATTTCTTATAAATTTGAGTCAGTTCTCTCTATATTTTGGAAATGAGGCCTTTATCAGAACCTTTAACTGTAAAGATGTTTTCCCAGTTTGTTGCTTCCCTACTAATCTTGTTTGCATTCGTTCTGTTTGTACAAAGGCTTTTTAATTTGATATAATCAAGATTTTCTATTTTGTGATCAGTAATGGTCTCTAGTTCATCTTTGGTCACAAATTTCTTTCTCCTCCACAAGTCTGAGAGATAAACTATCCTATGTTCCTCTAATTTATTTATAATCTCGTTCTTTATGCCTAGGTCATGGACCCATTTTTATCTTATCTTGGTATATGGTGTTAAGTGTGGGTCCTTGCCTAATTTCTGCCATACTAATTTCCAGTTATCCCAGCAGTTTTTATCAAATAATGAATTCTTATCCCAAAAGTTAGAATCTTTGGGTTTGTCAAACACTAGATTGTAATAGTTGACTATTCTGTCTTGTGAACCTACCTTTTCCACCGATCAACTAATCTATTTCTTAGCCAATACCAAATGGTTTTGGTGACTGCTGCTTTATAATATAATTTTAGATCAGGTACAGCTAGACCACCTTCATTTGATTTTTTTTCATTAATTCCCTTGAGATTCTCGACTTTTTATTGTTCCATATGAATTTTGTTGTTATTTTTTCTAGATCATTAAAATATTTTCTTGGAAGTCTGATTGGTATAGCACTAAATAAATAGATTAGTTTAGGGAGTATTGTCATTTTTATTATATTCGCTCGGCCTATCCAAGAGCACTTAATATTTTTCCAATTATTTAAGTCTGACTTTATTTGTGTGGAAACTTTTTTTGTAATTTTGCTCAAATAATTCCTGATTTTCCTTTGGTAGGTAGATTCCCAAATATTTTATGCTATCAACAGTTATTTTGAATGGAGTTTCTCTTTATATCTCTTGCTCTTGGAGTTTGTTGGTGGTGTATAAAAATGCTGAGGATTTATGGGGATTTATTTTGTATCTTGCTACTTTGCTAAAATTATGAATTATTTCTAATAACTTTTTAGTAGAATCTCTGGGGTTCTCTAGGTATAACATCATATCATCTCATCTGCAAAGAGTGATAGTTTGGTTTCCTCATTGCCTACTCTAATTTCTTTAATCTCTTTCTTGACTCTTATTGCAGAGGCTAGTGTTTCTAATACAATATTGAATAATAATAGTGATAGTGGGCAACCTTGCTTCACTCCAGATCTTACTGGGAAAGGTTCCAGTTTTTCCCCAATGCATATGAGAGCATCTCCTTTTAGGCAACTTAAACCAGCACTGAGGAGCTCCTGATCCCTCAAGCTCTGAAGGTTGTCATCAAAACTAGGAATCCCAAAACAGAATATTTGGTCACCTATGCTCATAGAAAGAAATACAAACACAAAAGGGAATTAGGACCTTGAATTTCTCTCAAATACATCTAGACAAAAACATGCTCTCTGTACCATGTGTGAATACTATAGCTGTGGAAAACAGATAATTTCTTCCCCCACCTTCACACTTGCCACAACAGAAAATCCAAAAGAGAGCTATTGCTGTCCAAAAAGAGGAAGACAAAAAAAGAAAAAGAAAAAGAACAGCTGTTTCTTATTTTAAAGTTTGTTGAGTGGGTAGTTCTTCCTACTTACTTACTAATTATCTTCAATATAGTCCACTCCCAAGACATGGAAGGGACAAAATACAAGAGGACTAGCTAGAAGACTCTGGTTGTATTTATCTTTCATCAAAGACCCCTACAGAAAGGTTAATCAATCAATCGATTAGTTCCTCTCCTGTATATATGATTGATCCTTCTGCCTCCTTTGCTGGATCCTCCTTCAGATTACACCCTCTAACCAGAGATGTCTCTCAGTGTTTTGTTTTTCCTTCCCTGGGCCCTCTTCTCTTCTCCTTCTATAGTATTTCCACTTAATAATATCACCTTCCATGAATTTAATTACCATCTCTATGCTGATGATTCTGAAATCTATATATCCTGCCCCAAACTCTCTGCTTGACCTCCAATTTCACATCTCTGACTTTCACATTATCTCAAACTGGATGACATTTTAAAGTCAATACATCTAAAACAGAACGTATTATTTCCCCCTCAAATCTACTCCCACTCTTACCTTCCTTATTACTGTAGAGTCTTGTGATACGGGAGCCACCTGCCAATGGCTACTGGAGGTCTAACTCAGACCTGTAGAATGGATCTCTTCCTGTGAAAGGAGGAGGAGGATGAGGATGAGGATGAGAATGACGACGACGACTACGATGACGACGACGACAACACAAGGAGACTGAGAGGCAGTTGCATTGTCTGACCTCTCTCCTCTTCCCTCTGCCTCCAATTTATTTCATTCCCAGTCCACAAGCAATACCTGTGTCAGCAAAGGCTGCTTTGCAACTCCTTCAAGTGTTATGATCTATAGCTGTGGAGGGTCTCGGAGAATTGACCTGCCCCTTCACTCAGGCATGATCCTTAACAGTAGAGGACACCATCTTTCCCATAATCCCTCAGATTTCAAAGCTAGAAGTCACCTTAGACTCTTCATTCTCTCTCACACTCCATATTCAATATGTCACCAAAGCCTGTTGATTTTACTTTTGGCATTAACCTGAGGGTGGGTCTGTCTGCTTCAATGATTCATCATCTACTCCATTCCATCATCTTTTCAGCCACTAATGTGATTTTCCTAAAGCACACTCTGACCATGTCACCCCCTACTCAATAAGCTCTATTGGCTCCCTATTTTGCCTCTAGGATCAAATATAAAATACTCTGTCATTCAAAGCCCTTTATAACAGCCCTCTCCTACCTTTCCAGTCTGCTTATAGCTTATTCCCTGGCACATACTGTTCATTCCAGCGATACTGGAATCTTCGCTGTTCCATGAACAAGACACTCCATCTCTCAGGTCCAGGTGTTTTCTTGGACTATCCCCCATGCCTGGAAAGCTCCCCATTCTCAGCTCTGACTTTTGAACTCCTTGTCTTCTTTTATATTCCATCTAAAATCCAACTTTTACAAGAAATCTTCCCCAAATCATCTTACTTCCAGGGCTTTCCCTCTGTTAATGATTTCCTATTTATCCTGTTGCGATGAGGTCCCATATGTAGTGAGGAACTGCCACATGTGATAAAGACCATGTGTCTCACACCGACCATAGAGATGTTATTGGTGTGGATCAAAGAGAGCTAGAATAGATGGCTCTATCCTCTTATCTCTCAGACTTTCTCCAAGGGAGACTTTAATTCCCACTAGGAGGGGAAGCAGAAAGTTGGGACCTGAGACCATTCTGCTCTCCTCAAAGAGAAAGGGTACCAAGTTAGAATTATATCTATTTACTCCTTGAAATATTGTTAGTCTTGGGGATATGATCAAGTTCAAGGTAATTTCTGATCCCTGGTTCACTGATAAGAGGAAGCAGGACCCCGAGCTTTATAACTGATGCTTATTTTACTTCCTTTCCCCCACCAAATACCAGTTCCGCAATGAACGCAGAGCACTTAACCAAGAAGCCCATTTATCCAATTCAAAAGCAAAACAAAAACTAGAGAAAGTGTACATAGGGGAATATATGAATCTATATCAGAAAATACAGAGCAAAGGAGCTCTCCCATTGGGAGCAAGGTAATAAGCTCAAGTAAAGGAGAAAGTCCCAGGTCTCACCCAAGGGGAAAGTTCTCTAGAGGCTATAGCATAGAAAGCTGGGGAAAGGGACTTGATGGAGACTGCCAAGTCTTCTTATGACTTTCCAGATTATTTTCCTTCAGTCACTAGAAATGGATTGGCTTCTTCCATCTTCTCTCTGAAAGCTAGAAGCTAGAAGAGTCTGAACCAAGAACAAGGTCAGAAGCAACTCCAATTTTAAAGAAAACTGAAGAGCTCTCTGTCTCTGTCTCTATCTCTCCATACACACGCAAATATAATTTCCAATTTATCCTGTATATAATCTGCTTTGTATTTATTTGTTTGCATGTTGTCTATCCCATTATATTTAAGTCCCATTAAGGCAGGAACTGTCTTTTGCTTCTTTTAATATCCCTAGAATTTAACATAGAGACAGACATATAGTAGGTACTTGACAAATATTTATTGATTGATGCAATATGATCCTTGGGATTCTAGCCTACAAGTTCTCCCTCTTTGATCTACAGGACCATAAGATTTTGACTTAGGAGTCACCTCAGAAATAATTAACCTGATTTTCTTCATTTTATAAATGAAGAATTCATGATGTGGACAGAGGTATAATTTGCTCAAATTCAAATGAGCAATAAGTAGCAGAGCAGAAATGAGAACCCAGGTTTTAAATATATTTACAGGTGTACATTTTATCTTTCACATTAGAATATAAATTTCTTGAGAGCAGGGCCTGTTTCTTTTTGTCTTTGTATTCCCAGAGTCTGTTACATATATTGTAGCTGCTTCAATTCAATAAATATTTATTAAGCACCTATTCTATAATAGGCACATAGTAACTTGATTGGCTTCAAATTCCCACTTCCCTACACTCCCAGCAATGTTTTAACTCCAGTGTATGCACCACCCCTATCCTTTTGCTAGGTTCTTTGTCATTTTAAAGAAATAGTCAAAGAGACAGTTTCCATCTCCATACTACTGTCAGATTTAAAGGGCTTTACAGACATCTCATTCTATCCCATGGAGCAGATTTTGCTCATTGTTCTTTCTCAGATTTGCTGGGTATCTTTCCTGTAGAAGAGCATTCTGATGCTTGGGTCCTGGAAGCCCCGAGGAAAGATGAGCATTTCTGCTTTGATCTTCACGGACTGGTGGCTCTGGATTGGTCAGCATTATATGCATACAACTGAAATGCATTTTCCGGTTCATTCTCTGTTCCCTGCTGCTTTCCAGGGGAAGTTGGTGACCTGGAACACTTCTGAATCTCGTACTTTAATGGGACTCATCTCTAATTCTTCTCTGAGAGACAGTAGGGGTGAGGGGAGGGGATGCTGAGATTTTTTTAGTCTCAAACAATTTATACAGAGCAATCTGGTGCTCTCTAGAAAAAGTTTCAAAGACTATCATTCCATTTAGTCCAATAAATCCATTGTTGGGAAGATATTCTGAAAATAGCGTTAAAAAAACTAAAAAAACAAAACAAAAAATGAGCTGTTCCAAGAGTTTCATAGCAACATTATACATAATCACATACAAAACAACAGATAAACAAAAACTTTGCCCTGAATTGAAAGAGACCCAATTATCCAACAACAAGAACATTGTTAAATAGATTATGGTACATTAATAGAAGCTCAAATACTCAAATATAGCTGTGATCTCACTGATTTGTATGTTCTCGCAGTGCAGCAGATTGTGGCCTATCCATGCCTGCCTAGACTGTGGGACTATTGTCAAATCCTTCTATGAAATGGCTACAGAGACTGGCCTCGTTGTGTTGGAGATCACAAGGGTATCAATGGAACGTCCAGGCTGCCTATATGTCACCCTTTATCTCTCCATGTGACTATCCCATGTGTTTTTTTTTTTAGCATGATATCATCTTTTCCTATTGCATTAATGAAATATAATTCTGTAATGTAATTAAAATATATACAAATATATATAGAGAGAGATATAGATTTATGATCAACTAATCTGAGAAATATAAAGGAATCTGGAAAGATTTTTTAAAATTATTGGTGCCTTCCCTTTTGATATATTGCTTTTATTTTTGAATAGATCTCTTCTGCTCTTCTACCCCAAAATGAGCTGTCTTTTATAACAAAGAAAAGAAGAAAAAAAACATGCCAAGTCTGGCAGTATATAAAATATTCCACTCTCGCAGTTTCCTAGCTCTGTAAAGAAAGGTTTTTTGCTCAGTCAGATTTGAGTCTCTGTGATCTTATTTGGAGTTTTCTTTGTAGAGATATTGGAGTGATTTATCATTTCCTTCCCCAGCTCATTTTATAGTGAGGAAACTGAGGCAAACAAGGTGAAGTGACTGGCTCAGAATCACACAGGTAGTATGTGTCCGAGACCAGATTTGAACCTAAGAAGATGAGTTTTCCTGACTCTAGGCTGAGTGCTCTATTTACCATACCACCTACTCCTAAAGAAAGTTAGGGAGGTGCATTTTCTAATTTTTCTCTAGGGTCACATTTGAGTTCACTGTAAATATGTGAATCAAATGTATGAAAAAATTTCTGGATTCTTCCTGGAGTCAGGAAGAATCATTTTCCTGAATTCAAATCTGGCCTCAGATATCTACACTGGGCAAGTCATTTAACCCTGTTTGCCTCAGTTTCCCATCTGTCAAATGAGCTGGAGAAAGAAATTACCAACCACTCCAGTATCTTTGCCAAGAAAAACCCTAAATGGGGCCAGAAAGAGTCAGACCTGACTGAGAAATGACTGAACAACAACAGTGCTTCTTTGAATTCTTCATATTCATTGTTTCTTATTCATATTTCATTACAGAATATCCTATTTCATCAATGTATCCTAATGTGTTTAGTCATTCTCCAATCAACTGGCATCTGCTTTGTTTCTTGTCCTTCGCTACAATAAAAGGGGCTGCTATGAATATTTTGTCACATCTGGGACTTTTCTTTCTGTCTTTGACCTCCTTGGGGTATATATCCAGCAGTGGATATGTCTGAAAAGATCTTTATGAAATAACATGAAACAAAAAGAAGGCAGAACTAGAACAATGTATTACACACTAACGGGAATCGTATTAGATAAAGAAAATGAAAGGAATGAACAAAGAATTTGATGGGGCCTTAGAAGAAGAGAACGACATAATATTACAATACTTCATGAGTTTAAATTAATTTAAAATGTAATTCCTAAGCATGTTTTAATTGTTTGTATCCATGTTCAATATTAAATGTATATTGTTCCTAAGCACATTTGGCTGGTTGCATAACAATATAGGCAGCTAGGTGGCGCAGTGGATAGAACATCAGGGCTTTGGGTCAGGAAGACTGATCTTCAAGAGTTCAAACCTGGTCTTAGTCAACCACTAGCTGTGTGACCCTGAGTGAGTCACATCATCATGTCTGCCTCAATTGCTTGATCTGTTAAGTGAGCTGGAGAAGGAAATGGCCAACTGCTCCAGTATCTCTGCAAATGGGTTCAGAAAAAATTGGACCCAACTGAATGAACAAGCAACAAAAACAATACAATGTTTCAGTTTCATTATTGAAAGCATCTATGTGTGTGTGTGTGTGTGTTTTCATTTACATTCAGTCTCCTTAGTTCTTTTAATGGATGCAGATGGCATTTTCTATCCAAAGTTTATTGGGATTTCCTTGGATCCCTGAACCACTGAGCAGAACCAAGTCTTTCATATTTGATCATTGCACATTCTTCCTGTTACTGTATACAATGTATTCCTGGTCCTGCTTGTTTCACTCAACATCAGTTCTTAACCTTTTTTTTTTTTTTTTAATGATGCATTTGGAAGATAGTAGACAGCTTTTTCAAGAAGTTTGGCTATAAAACACAAAGGAGATATAGGCAGATAGTGGGGATGAGCAGACCAAGTAAGAGTTTTTTCCAGATAGGGGAGAGCAGGGCATATCTGTAGGCAGCAGGGAAAGAGAAATTGGAGATAAGTAAGACAGTGGGGACAACAGAAGGAGGTAACTTGCGGAAGGAAATAGGATGGAATGGGAAAGATACCCTTTGACCTCCCAGAGGTACCCCTAGAACCTTGATGGGTGAGACAGAGCCTTGCTATGTAGATTTTTCCATGAGAATTGGGCCAATGATATTCATCTTCTGGATGTCACATGGAGAATGGACTCCTTTGGAAAGAATCTTAGGGCTCTTGTGCCCTTTTCCTGGCTAACAGCTTCACCCTGCCATTGTCTGCAACCTTCCTATCCAGTGCTTGTAGACAGCATGATGCAGTGAGAACAACACAACTCTCTAGTAGAACCTGAATTAAAACTTTACCCCTGCAGCTCACAGCCTATGTGACCTTGAAGAAGTGATGTCATTTCTCTAGATCTCAGTCTTACGCTAAGTAGGTTTGGTGGTTCCATAAAGGGCAGCATTATGAACTTGAATATATGCAGGTGACATGACTCCGAATGGACTGAGACCTTTGTGCCCTTGACGCCATGAGGGAAAGTCTTTGGAGGAGAGGAGAGAAACACAGCAGGAGAAAAGGGTTAAGTTTTTAAAGGGCTAAGGGGAGTTGCCAGAGCAAGGGCATATGAGGATAGATCTCCCCCCAAGGTGTTCCTTGATCCCCAGAGACAGTTAAGAGCAGGTTGGTGAGATCTTTCTCTCTTTTGTTGAGTTGAGATTTTTATCTTGCTCCTGAGTCAAAAAATCTGTTGACCTTTGTGTCTCTTATTATTGACACACATTATTAATAACTTCCCTATCTCTGTTTCACTGTTTTTCTGTTTGCTCTGATAAATATGTTCCCTTGTTGCTTGTGATAGACTTTTATACAGCAATCTTTTAGTAGGAGGGAGCTAAATTGGCAGAGAATAATTTTACTGTCCTTTAGAATGACCAGAAAAAGTGGCTTTTATCCTGAACTCTTAAGGGAACATCACATCCCTAGATCTCCAATAGCTGATGTGTAATAGATAAATGTGATTCTAACCCAATAGCCCTTTTGGAGCTAGGAGAGTTCAAGAGCAAGGACTTGACATGGCCCTTCTGCTCCACCCAAGGTGGAGTCCTCTGCAGGTAAAGAAATAAATTATATATCCCTGCAACACGGAACACACTAGGTCCTATTTACACTCATTATAAATATTTCTGGAGGCGTTCTTATTGTTTTCTCCCAACAGAATTTAAGCTCTTTAAGGACAGGGGCTGTATTGCTTTTCTCTTTTTCCTCTCTCCACCTAGTATAGTATCTGGTGCATAAGAGATGCTTAATAAATGGCATTGAATTAATTGAATTGGTAGGCAGTGTGCTAGGTTCTGAGGCTGCAAGGCCTGTCCCTGCCTGCCTGGAATGCTCTGTCTCCCCATTTCTGCTTACTGCCTTCCTTCATCTTCTTGTGAGCTCACTCACCTTCTCCAGGAAGCCTTTCCCCTCCTCTGTAATGCTAGTTTCCTCTCTCTACTGATCACCTTCAGTTTATATAGTATATAGTTTGTTATTTGGTGTCTGATTCTCGGTGACCCTATGTGGGAGTCTTTATACATAGTTCTTTTAAAATTGCTCCTTGAGAGCAGAGAACTATTGTTTTTTTGTTTTGAGCTTGGTGATTTTGGGGGGAGTTTTGGCCTTTATTTGTATCCACAGTACCTAGCACATAGTAGGCGCTTAAAAGATGTTTATTGACTAACCAAAAAGAGATGTGTGTATATGTGGAATAATAGATACACAGAAGAGTTAATTCAAAATAAAAATGCCAAGTATTCAGAGGGAAAGGCAAAAGTAACAAGGAGGATTAGGATAGGACTCGTGTGTAAGGGGGAAGTTGAACTGAGCTTTCAAGAAAGCTAGGGATTGTTTCCAGTAGAAGTGAGAAGGGAGAGCGTTCCAGGCATGAGGTACAACTTGGGCAAAGGCAAGGAGATGGGAGAGGGAATGTTATGTATAAGTTGATTGTGAAGAAGAATATGCAACAAGCCTGGAAGGGTGTGTCAGGACTTAATCATTCAAATAGAAGAATCTCAATTTATCCTAGAGAAAAGAGGAAGCTGCTAAAGCTTCTCCAAATCAGGATAGGTGTGGTTGGAACTGTGCTTTGGGCATATTGATTTGGTAGGTGTGTTAGAAAAGCTCTGGTGCACAGAGCAACATGAGGAAGACATCTTCCTGAGTTAAAATCTGGCCTCCGACACCAGATGTGTGACCCTGAACAAGTCACTTAACTCTGCCTCGGTTTCCTCATCTGCAAAATGAGTCGGAGGAGGAAATGGCAAACACTCCAGTAGCTTTATCAAGAAAACCTTAAAGGGGGTGACAAAGAGTAATTCATGACTGAAAAACAACTGGGGGAAAAGGATTGGCAAAGATTATAAACAGAGATAGGTTGATTAGGAGGTTTTTGCGGTAGTTCAGGTGAAACATGATGAAAGTCTGAACTAAGGTACTGAGGCTGAATGAGAGGAGAGAATAGATGAGTGGATGTTGTGAAGATGGAAGCAATAACTCTTAGCAATTGGCTGGATGGGGGTGTTGGGAAGAAGAGAGAAGTATCTAGGAGGATGGCGATACCATCAATGGTAACGGGGAAGTTGGTGGGGTTTGGGAAAAAAAAAAAATGTGAATTCCATTTTGTATATCTTGAAGTTTAGATGGGTTTGATATCCAAGTAAAGATGTCCAGAGGCCATTTGGTCATATGGTGCAAGACAAAGGATTGGGGCCCCAAAGAGAAACCAATAACACCTATATAGAGATGATAGTTGAACTCATGGGAACTGATGAGATCATCCAGAGAAACACCAAGGCTTGGCAACCGCCTACACTGCAGGGGCAGGGTGCGGAAATGAAAGAGTTATATTTACATTATTATATTACCAATATTAAATAACAAGCAAGGGAGATTGAAGAGGAGAAATCAGACAGGAAGGAGCAAAATTGAGAGGGATCAAAGAGGAAGGGAAGGAGGAAGAGTGAGAGAGAGAGAAAGGGTGAAATAGGGAGAAAGAGAGAGAGGAAGGGAGGGAAGAAAAGAAAAAGAGGACGAGGGAGAGAGGGAGACAAAGAAACAGAGAGAGAGACAGACAGAAATAATTGTTCACAGAAACAAAGGAAAGAGAGGGTCCAGTTATAAGTAGGGGTGGGCGGCTTTGGATTAAAAAACTACAGAGGAGGGGCAGCTAAGCAGCACTATTGACTCTGGAATCCAGAGGACTTGAGTTCAAATCCTCAGATACTTGTTACCTGAGTTAATTTGAGCAAATTAACTTTTTTAAGATATTGAAAAAAGAAAAAAAAAACTGCAGAAAACCCAAATAGGATGAGAACTAAGGAGAAAAAAGTCATTAGATCTGGCATTTAAGAGAGTGCTGATAGTGTTGGAATTATCTACATGGAACTGACACAAATTTATTCGAGTAAAAGTCATTTTCTAGTGGGGTAAGTGGCTAAAGAATATGATTTGTTTCCAAATGAGGACAAACAATAAAAAATGGCAATGGCACTCAGGTAAATCTATTAAAGGGAAGTGCAGGAGAGAGTCAGATAACAGAAGCTGATTTGATCACTACATTGTTAAGAAGAAATCACTCAAACAGATATTGCATGGAGACTCCAGTGTTGATTCTGGAGTCAGGAAGACCTGGGTTCAAATCCTGATTCTGACACAAGCTAACTGACTGACCACAAGCAAGTCACTGAACCTGTCTGCTTTATTTTTTCCATCTGTAAAATGGAGATGACAAGAGCACTTCCTTCCCAAGATTGCTGTGAGAATCAAATAAGTACAGTGTTTTGAAAACCCTAAAGTGATATATAGAGGCTAGCTATCACTGTTGTTATTTCAACTTTCTTTCAGAGAAAAACACCTGTCATGCCATCTCACAGCAGAACACTGAAGCTCAGATGAAATAATGCATATAAAGGAAAAGCATTTTATAATATCAGTTATTATTATTAGTTCTATATTATCAATATTAAATAAGAAGTTTAAGTTTGCATGTCCATTGGGGGCTTGTTTTAATTTCTTAAAATTTTCTTTTAATATAATCATAGATCTAACAAAGGAAGGGGAAGCTAGGTGATGCTACAGGGGGTAGATCACTGGGTCTGAAGTCAGAAAGGCTCCTTGAGTTCAAATCTAGTCTCAGACTTTTACTAGTTTCGTGGCCCTGAGCAAGTCACTTAACCCTGTTTGCCTCAGTTTCTTCATCTGTCAAATAAGCTGGAGAAGGAAATAGCAAAGCACTCCAACCTCTCTGCTAAGAAAACCCCAATTAGGGTCACTAGGAGTAGTGATAAACTACTGGAAAAAATAAAGAACTAAATGAACTAAATAAATAAAGAACTAAAAGATGCAAGGGACTTTAGAAATCATTCAGACTTTTCCCACTCATAACCTCTTTTTTCAGATAAATTTTTATGTGATCCCAGGTATGCAAATATACAAAATAGGACTACAAATCTGATAATAAACTGGAATTTCATTACCCCCACAGTCAGTTAGGAGGCCCCATATGGGGTTATAAACTGCAGTTTAAGGATCTGGGATCTAGTCTAACCTCATTTTACAGATGAGGAAACCAAAATGAAGCAAGGTCAAAGATTGCTCAAGGTAAGGGGCAGTTATATGGTGCAGTGGATAGAGGACCAGCCCTGAAGTCAGAAGGACCTAAATTCAAATCTAATTTCAGACACTTAATACTTCCTAGCTGTATGACCCTGGGCAAGTCTCCCAATCCCCTCAGGGGAAAAAAGAAGATTGTTCGAGGTCTAATAGGCAGCAAGCTGCAAAGTCTGAATTTGAACCTAGATCCTTTAACCTCACATCCTAATCTCTGCACTGTACTTTTGCTCTTTGTGGCATACGTGAACATTTTTACCAATCAGCAGAATTTAGACTATAATGTATCTTTAAAAATTAAAACTAGGGGAGAGCTAGGTGGCGCAGTGGATAGAACATTGGCCTTGGAGTCAGAAGAACCTGAGTTCAAATATGACCAAAGATCCGTACTTGCTGTATGACTGTGCAAGTTACAACCCCAACTGCCTCAAAAAAAATCAAAATGAGAAAGCCCCCCAATATCCCCAAGATGTCCCCATCCTTGTTTTCAGATTAAATCAGGCATCAAGACACAGAGAATAGCAGGGCTTGGTGGGAGCTTGATATTTTACTGATAAACAAGAAGGCTCAGGGATGGTGATGCTGAAGTGTCCATAGGAGACTACAGGAAGGTCACCCCGCTGAGAAACAAGAGAGATAAGAAAGGTGGCAAGTGAGGGACAAAAACAAAGCTCCTTCCCACTAACTTTGACCTTTAAAGTTTGTCTCAAGTGCAATGGCTTTGTTCCCAGCCTTTGTCCTTCAATGGGCACTGGGAACTCCTTAGGAAGGAGAAATGTCAGACTTGACAAATCATCTGAGTCTCTTTCAATTTGCCCCCCCTTGATCTCCTTAACCCCAGCTCTCATCAAGGATGAAAGTAAAAATTTATTAAGTATTTACTATGTGCACAACACTTTACAAATGTTCTTTTTTCATCATCACACCAACCCGGAAGGTAGGTGCCATATTGTCCCTATTTAAGAAATGAGGGAATTGAGGCAGACAGAGATTAAGTAACTTGCTTAGGGTCACTCAGCTAGGGAACAGACTAGAACTCAGGTCTTTCTAATTCTTGATTTAGCATTCTTATCTACAATTGCCCCTATTGTCTTTGGTGGTTTCTGAAGTAGGGCCTAAATACGGAGCATCAGGCTAGCTCAAAATTTTCTTTGGCAGTGATTTTATTGACACTGAAATAGTCCTTATTCCCTTCCATCCAAAGGAATGGGGGGGAGCAGGTTCCAGCAGAAAGTCCTACTACCAGCTAACTAAGGGGGAGACGAGTAGCTTCAAGTCCAGAGATTCTTAACTATGGTTATGAAATGGGTCCTTTTGGCAGTCTATGAACTGTTCAAAATGATGTCTTTAAATACAGAAAATAAAATACATGGGATCAAAAAGAAAACCAGTTATATTGAAATCCAATTATTAATACATAATAATAACTAATATTCATGTAATACTTATTATGTTCTAGACTCTGTGCTAAAGAACTTGAGAATTAATATCTCATTGGATCCTCACAATAATAATAAAATAGTTGCTGTTAGATCTCCATTTTACAGATGGAAAAACTCAGACTAAATGACTTTCCCAGGGTCCCATAGCTAGTATTTGAGGAATTTGAACTGGGGACTTTCTGACTCCAGGATAGCGCCACCTAGATACCCCTAATAATAATAATAATAATAATAATAATAAGGTTATGCACTTGTTTAAGTCTCTTTTCTAAGAGCAATCCGACATTGCTGCCTTTTATTAGGATATATTTTGAGAGCAAATGGGAAGTTAGAGTTCACTGAGTCCAACCTCTCATTTTCCAGATGAGGAAACTGAGACCCAGAGAGCATAAGTGACTTACTCAGTCCAAGGTTACACATACAAAGTCAAGGTTCAAACCCAGTTTCCTCAAGTTGGCTTCTTTTATTTTCCCCCTACTTTGACTCAGTTGGTCCCAGCACTCTCTCCTGGAACCCTGAACTTTCTCCCTTAGCCACATTTCCAAAGGCAAAGGTTGGGTAAGGGCTGGGAACTGGAAAGGTCTGCTGCTGTTGCTTCCTCTCTCAGCCTAGCAGAGTGGGCTGGAGGGCAAGAAAACTTACTCTTATTTTCCATTCTTCTTTGGGCAGATCACTTCTATTTCCCTGGACTCCATTTACTAGGTTGTGCACTGGGGAATCACTCATCTTGCCCTTTCATGGTTACTCACAATAAACTCAACATTTCAGATTTGTGAGACAATTAGAGATAATTTGTAGATGAGGAAACTAAGGTCCAAGGTGGGGAAGGGTTAGGGAGCGAGACAAGTTTCTTTCCCAAGGCAATAAAATTAGTTCATGTCAGTGGATAGATGAAAAACCAAGTTGCTCAATGTTTGATATCAAAGGCACCCCCAAAGTTACCATTTCTATTTTTTATCTGAAAGTAAGTTTTGTTGAAGTCTTTTGTTTTGATAACACAGTAATCTCTGGAAAAGGATTCCCTTATCCCTACCTGTACCAACCGACCTGATTTATTTTCTCTTCTAACAAAATAAAGCAATTAAATCCAAACACCTGATATAGTGACTGGGGCTAACAAAGGGATGCAAAATTCTGCCCTAGTATTTCTCCTCCATCTATAGGTAGGAAGGAAGTAGATTTCAATATGCTTTGCCTTCTAGTTGCCCCCTCAACCCCTTTTCATTTCACAGAACTAGAAGCTCTGAAAGAACACAGTCACCCATCTAACGCCATCAGCAGACATTAGTGGCAAGAATCAAGGGCTGGAACCCAGGTCTCCTGATTCCTGGTTCACGCTAGTATTCTGGCAGAGACAAAAACAACCTCCCACTCTAGATCCATCTTTCCAGAGACGCCCAGCTGGATCTTTCTCTGCTATGGGGAAGGAAGGGCACGAGAAAAATGGATAGAAAAGATGTGTTAGGTCGGAGCTATGCCGGTAAATATTAATAACTGCGCTCTCCTGGAAAAAATGTCTTATACATTTAAATTCAATCCACATCACTGACACTCTCTTAAGCCTAATGACAATCAACAAAACAATAAATCAAACCCTCATTTGTAGAGATTGCTGATTTCTGAGGTGTAAATGCTCACAATGAAAATTTAATGTAGCCTTCCCACAATCCAGCAGACCCCTGCGCTACATACAGGTCGTGTAGCAACAAGGAGGCTGAGGTCAGTCACTCACGGCCCATTCTAAGGATCCTCGTCTTCCCTGATTCCTCTTCTATCCAACCTCTTTGTCAGACTACATGGAGGGGTAGAGATGAATATAATTGAGGAAGGGGCAATGCATTGGCTGGCAGGACAATGGATCCCTCATTAGAGGGGTGGAAGGGCCATGATTTTTAGCCCTGTGGGTGGATAAACTGAAGAGAGAGTCTCTTATTTGAGATGAAACACTAATATTGATATTAGCCACATGGGAAGAGAACAAAGTCCAAGCATTCCCTCTCCCATAGTAAAGTGCCTCTTGAGAGGCACTAGCCTCAAACTGCAATGAATATAATGAATTATTGCTCACATTTCTAATTTAAGATTTACAGAGCACTTTCCTCACTCATAACCCTCCTCGTTTCATAGATGAGGAAACTCAAGCCAGGAGAAGCAGCGTGAGAGAATGGAAGAGTGGGATTTGAACCTTGTCCCTCCAACTCCAAATCCAGTGTGCTTTTTCCTATGACATGTTGGCTCTGGGCCTGTTTGCCCATTTGTGAAATGAGAGACTGGGATATGATGGTCTCCAAGGCCTCTTTCAGCTATAAATCTCTGTTACTGTCTGCTCCTGTAAGTTGGGCAGCCTGCCTTCCAGGTTCATTTACCTCCAGCCTAGGACCTCACTAACCAGCTGTATGACAATGGCCAAAGGATTTCTGAGTGTCACTCAATTTCTCTTGTGTAAAGTGAGGGCTGGCCTAGGTGATCTTTAAACACTCTCCCTACCCTGAGCTCTTCCATGGTATGGCTCTATCATTGTACGTGAAATTGCAGCCTGTAGCCCTCAGAAGGCCTTAGGCCATTAACCAAAGTTGACAAGTGACCAGAACATCTCATTGTACCCTGAGTGGTCACATTTTTTCCTCTCCACACTAGGAGAAAGGTGAGGTCTGTTTTTTTTTTTTTTTTGTTTGTTTGTTTGTTTTGCTAAGCATGAAACAACTAGGGGCAAGCTAAGCCAATCCTTATTTATGAGTCCAAGCCTTGTTTATGAGTCTAAGTCGAAGGACTGAGTGTCCAGAAGCTCTGGCCACTGTAGCCTCCTCCACAGACACCCCTTCAAAAAAGATAGGAGGTACAAATTCTTATCATCGCCCCTATTGCCCTCAGTCCCCCAGCAGTCTTGTGAAAGGACCATCAGAGGGAGGACCTTGCACACTTCTTCTCTGCCTGAGCTGGTAAGAGACATGAGTTATACTCATAGGGATGAGGCTGACCTACCACACAAAACTCAGAATAATAGGCGTGGTGGTGTTTCCCTCAAGGAACTCTGAGAGTACCACCCAGATGACCTCATTCTGTCTCATAGCTTCCCTGAGAGAGAGGCAGGGTCATCCTGAATAATTGTACCCATTTTATGAGTGAGCAAATCAAGGCACAAAGAAATTAGCTAAGATTGTATGATGAGTCTATCTATTTCAGAGTAGAATTTAGGACTAGGTATTCTGAATATCAGTTCAAAGGTCTGAGTTATTTTGAGTTTAAGGATTCTTAAAAAAATTATTTTAATAGTATATTATTTTTCCAATTATATATAGCTTTCAACATTCATTTTTGTAAGATTTTGAGTTTCAATTTTTTTTCTTCCTTCCTCACGTCCCCTTATCCCATGCTAGCAAGCAATCTAATAAAGGTTATACCATGTACATTCATTTTAGACATATTTCATACGAATCATGTTGGGGGAAAAATTAGAGCAAAAGGAAAAAACCATGAGAAAGAAAAAAACAAAACAAAACAAAAAAAAGGTGAAAATAGCATTTTTTGATCGTCATTTAGTCTTCATAGTTCTCTCTGGATGTGGGTGACATTTTTCATCCAAAGTTTATTGGAATTTATAAGGATTTTTTTTTAACCTTAAAACATGTCATGGGTCCCCACACGAAAGTGGTGACATTATTAATATGAGCTGATTATGAAAATACAATGATAATGCTTGGAGCTTATTTCAATTTGTCTTTAAAATTACATATCACATAAGGGTTTAAAATCCTATGTATCTTATATAATCAGATTTCCCCCCCAACTAACAGTTTTGCTTCTTATTCCATTACAATGATTTTATTTATGCAAAAGCTTTTGCATTTTTATATAATGGAAATGATCTATTCTATCTTTCTAAAAAGTTTTACTGTTGTCTTTTGACTTTATATCACTATCATTTCTGAAAATACTACCGCCCTAGTCCCTCAAGATTAAACTCTACCTTATAACAAAGAAAAATAATTAAGCAAAAACCTGGTGGTCATATCTGACCATGTATACAACTGTTTGTCCTACTAGTCCTTCAGCTTTCTGCCTTGATAAGAGAGGTATTCCATTGTTGGTGGAATTGTGAACACATCCAGCCATTCTGGAGAGCAATCTGGAACTGTGCTCAAAAAGTTATCAAACTGTGCATACCCTTTGATCCAGCAGTGCTACTACTGGGCTTATACCCCAAAGAGATATTAAAGAAGGGAAAGGGACCTGTATGTGCCAAAATGTTTGTGGCAGCCCTGTTTGTAGTGGCTAGAAGCTGGAAAACAAAAGGATGCCCATCAATTGGAGAATGGCTGGGTAAATTGTGGTATATGAATGTTATGGAATATTATTGTTCTGTAAGAAATGATCAGCAGGAGGAATACAGAGAGGACTGGCGAGACTTACATGAACTGATGCTGAGTGAAATGAGCAGAACCAGGAGATCATTATATATCTCAGCAATGATACTGTATGAGGATGTATTCTGATGGAAGTGGATCTCTTCGATAAAGAGAGCTAATTCAGTTTCAATTGATCAAGGATGGACAGAAGCAGCTACACTCAAAGAAAGAACACTGGGAAATGAATATAAACTGCTTGCATTTCTGTTTTTCTTCCCGGGTTATTTATACCTTGTGAATCCAATTCTCCCTGTGCAACAAGAGAACTGTTCTGTTCTGCACATATATATTGTTGTATCTAGGCTATACTGTAACCTATTTAACATATAAAGGACTGCTTGCCATCTGGGGGAGGGGGTGGAGGGAGGGAGGGGAAAAATCAGAACAGAAGTGAATGCAAGGGATAATGTTGTAAAAAATTACCCTGGCATGGGTTCTGTCAATAGAAAGCTTAAAAAAAAAAAAAAAAAAAGAAAGCTAATAAATTAAAAAAAAAAAAAAAAAAAGATAAGAGAGGTAGCCTTCATTACCTATTCTCAGAGACTATTACTGGTTTTTCAGTGACTCTGAGTTTCATCTTTCTTTTGGAATGATATTTTCATTCATATCATTATAATTGTGTTTATGTTCCTTTTGGTGTTGCTTGTTTCACTGTGTACCAAGTCATACAAAAATGACCACATTTCTCTGTATTCCTTATGTTCATCTTTTAAAAACAACTGTATAACAAACTATTTATATTAATATACCACAGGTTTTTCCCCCCAGCCATTCCCTGCTTAGTGTCTAGTTCCTTACTACTATGAAGAGTACTGCTATTCATATTTTAGAAAATGGATGTAATATTTCAGTTTTGTGATACATTTTCAGTAATGAACTCACCAGATCATAATAGAGTTTGAGCTATTTAATCACATCTTGCATAATTCCAAATTGACATTCAAAGCATTTGGAACAATTCACTGTTTCATCAACAATGTATTATAATGTGCCTGTTTTTCTATATCCCCTTCAGCATTAATTATTCCTATAATTGTCATCTCCTTCAATTTGTGGGATATAGTTAACACTCAATAAATGCTTGCTGATCGATTGCTAGATCTTTTGCAATCTTCAGGACATGTGGTAAAACTTTAGAGTTTTCCAAATGTGAATTTTCCTTACTATTAGCAAATTGGGGCATGCTTTCATATGTCCAGTTATAGTCTGCAATTTTTCTTGTGAAATTTGTATGTCCTTTAATTACTTAGCTAATGGAAAATGGCTTTTGGTCTTATATATTTGAATCAGTTTCTTATATATCTTGGACATTGAACTTTTATAAGAGATATCTGATAGGAAGAATTTTTTTAAAAACCATCATTTTTGGTTTTTGACTATATCAGATCATAATCCCATACAATTGCTTTTTTTTCCCCCCTGAGGCAGTTGGGGTTAAGTGACTTGCCCAGGGTCACACAGCTAGGAAGTGTTAAGTGTCTGAGACCAGATTTGAACTCAGGTTCTCATGACGTCAGGGCTGGTGCTCTATCTATTGCACTACCTAGCTGCCTCCATAGAGTTGCTTTTTTCAAGTTTCTCCTTAAAATTTTTAATCTGAAAGTAGATTTTTAAAATCTAAAATAATCTAAAGATTGGTTTGTCCTTTTTTATTCTAAATCCATTGATTTTGTTTTTATAAAACTTTTAAATTTATGTAATATAAATTATTTTATTTTTAAAAATCATCTCTTCATTGATTAAAACTCTAATCAGAGTATTTGAAAACTTTTTAAAAAGTTTTTTTTAATGATGTAATCTTTTATATCAGCTTGAAGTATATTCAAATATGATGGTATAAGTTTCAATAACCTAAATTTCTGCTGATCTGCTATTTAGTTTTCTCAGAAGTTTCTGCCAAATAGGGAATCTTTCCTACAATGGATTGTGTTTGTGGGTTTATCAGACATTTCAGTTCTGTACTAAAATGATTTTTTTTTCTCTTTTAGGATCTTCCTTGATCTTAATACTCCATTTCCCATTTCTGTACATTCATACAAGGTGTATTCATGCTTAAAATTCATTCCATTCTAGCATCTAGCTCCCAGAATCCTTGTCCTCCTTCAAGGCTCAACTCAGGTGTTTACTCTGCCATTATTCCCCATTATTCCCATCTCACCCATGTAAAATTTATCCTTCCTCAATTTTCCTTTTACCACATGAAATATTGTTTTGACATGGGCAGGAGCAATGTTTGGTGTGCCTCCTAGGGGCTAGGACTTAAACAACTACCTCGAATGCAATATCTGTGCAATACAACAGGTAGTGGCCCAATTTTGAGTTGTTTCAACTAATCCTGACTGTGCATGTGTGGACGGCCCTGAAGTCCAGTCTTGAACAACTTGTTTACTACTATCAGAGTATATCAGGTCATAATCCCCTACAGTTGCTTTTTTCAAGTTTCTCCTTAAGATTTTTAATCCAAAAGTAGATTTTTAAAGGTTTTGTTAACAGATTAGATATAGGATGAGAGAAAATAAGGAGTACAGGATGATACCTAGCTTGTGAGTTTGGGAAATTGGAAGGGTAGCAGTGCCCTTGACTATAATAGGGAAGTTTGAAAAAGAGAAGACATGTTAAATTTAAGATGTCTATTGGACATCCAGTTTGACAAGAATAAAAAACAGAAAGAGAAGATGGAAGGTCAGCAGAGTTAAGGCTGGATAGGTAAATTTGAGAATCATCAGCATAAATATGATAATTAAATCCATGGAAGCTGATAGATGAAGTGGTTGAGAGGAGTCCAAAAAGATTATAAGAAATTATAAAGTGAGAGAAGAGGAAGTGGAAGCATCTATTGTAGATAGCTCAAGGTGTTTACATATAAAAGGCAGGAGAGATATAGGATGATAGTTAGTGGGGATAGAAGGATAAAGAGAGGAAATCTTGGCAACAGGAGAGAATTGGATCACTTGTGCAGATAAAGGGGTTTGTCTTGGCAAAAAACTTGAACCACTTCTACATGTGACTGGTGAAAAAAAAGTAGTAAATGAAGGCATCTGAGTGATAGGAAATGAAGAAGAGGGGAAAAGAGGGAGCTCTTAGTGAATGGTCTCAATTTAAAAAATATGGGAGTCTCTCGCATCTGAGAGAAAGGGGGAAGAGAGAGCCAGGGGAAGTTTGAGGAGGGATGAAAAGATTTAGAAGATCTGATATGGAGAGTGGGATAGTGAGTTGATAAGGAAGATATAGTAAAATTGCTAAGCAGTAGTGAGGGCCCAGTTGAGGTTTTATAACATATATTTGTAGTGGATCCAGTCAGAACAATTCCATGATTTTCTCCAGTCTCAATTAACAGCACAGGTATAGGAATAAAGGCTGTAGATGGTGGGAATGATCCAAGAAGCTTGAGAGGACATAGCTGGCAATATAAGAAAATTAAAGATTTAACAGAATCAAACAGTATAAAGTTGAACTGGTTCACCAAAGGGTCAAGATTCGAAAAGAGAAGAGTGGTTAGTACTGGGGAATAAACTGAGAGTCAAGGGATTGAGGAGGTGATGGTAACATCCATTAGGCATTTTGATCTTAAATAAAAGGGTGTGGGGATTGGTCTCTGTTTTCTATCACCCACTTCTTCCACTGTTAAGATGGACCTATAAGGATCATTTATTCATTATATTAACAATCTTTTAAAAAATTTCTCTCCGAGGTCTATGTTCATCTATGTTGGTGCTTCGTGAGGATCTGGGCCTGACCTTGAAGGCCCCTATCTATGCTTATCATTATTTATTATGCAACAGGGAGCGATAAACAAAACAAAATAAAAATCCAAAGCATAGTCTTTTCATTTTAGGGAAAGTGGGTGGGGAGACTCTCGAGAAGGTCCTGTCCAGCAGGAACTCTGACACTCCCAAAGAGTTATAAAGATCACAAATTTGGCCATTTAAAATGTTATCCTTTCTATTTCAATTTCTTGCTGATTTAATATGAATCGACTACTGCCTAAGCCCAAAGCTGAATCCTTGAGGCCATAGGATTCCTACTGTCTATCCTATAATAATTCCATGGAAAACACATTGTCCACTTAGGAAGTGGTCAGTAGTCAGAAGACCCACAATGTTGGGAGCACAGTGATGAAAAAGCAATACATTACCTAGAGAGATAGAGACAGTGGCTCAAAACTTGACTGCCACTTTGGTCTCACATAGGTTAGCCATGGAGTGATGTAGAGACATTAAGATTTATGCATAGTAAGTTCCCAGAGGACCTTATGACTTCATCTAAACTCGGGGATCAGGGTGACCATACAGACATTGCCCAGAGGTCTATAAAATGGTCAGCATGCAGAAACCAGGTTTAGAGGAGTTAAATGACTTAACTAGAGTCAAACAGGATCTGGATTCTGGTCTCCTTGATCCCAATTCTACCCACTTGTACTTCCCCATTGCACCAATGTGTTTTAATAAAAGGTGAACTTAAATATATTTTTAAACTACAGGGAAAGAATTAACAGACAGTTTCATTGAAGATGAAATAAAGAGAGAGTATGTTCTTTGGATCAGTTTCTTGGAAGAGATAGGAGGGGATTGAGGATATGAATAAGGGAGTTATAGTTGGCAAAGAAAAGAATCATCTTTTCCTCTGTGTGTAGAACAAAGAAGGAAAAGACAGATGAAAATGTGGAGACGTATAGAAATTTTTATTGGGGAAATTAAGGCACTAAAACACCCTCAGGAAATGTGGAGTTTTGGTTTTCCTAGCAAAGCTGAAGCAAGACCTGCTGCTGGGAGACAGGACTTTGGATGCTTGGGGGACAAAAGGGAAAGAGGAAATTTATAGCAGCTGCTGAGGGAACATGATGGGAGGCCATAGAAGAATAAAAGCGTTATCATCAAGAAATGAAGGTGTGATTGTAATTAAGTAACATGAATTTGTAGCAAACTCAGTTTGAATGGTTCACTAAGGTATTGTAATACATGATGCAGAGTGATGCATGAGAAGTCAAAAGACTTGGTTTTAATTACTTGGTTTAATTCTGGTTCCTATTACTGTGTAACTTAGGTGAGTCATGTAATCTCTATGGAGCTCAGTTTCCTCTGTAAAATAAAGGAAGAGTTGGAGCACATGACCTCCAATGTCTTTTTTAGTTGCAGTTCTATGATTCTAGTGTAACATCATCTTTGGGTTACTTTTCTAACCTCCATTCACTTTCATGGATCAGGTACCGGAGAGTAACTGCTACTTGAAGATCCTAAAGGTAAGTTTATGTATCTTCACTCCTAATACTTTAGTCCATGAGCCACTACCAATGTGTTTCTTATTAAGAATCAGTAACTAGATTTATTTAGCTTTTAGCAAAGCATTTATTTACTGAAATGGCAAAGCAAGAATAGTAGTTACAAAACATTCCCCTCAGGGACCCATAAACAAATACAAACAATATCCGCTGGAAGAGTGGGCTGAAACTTAAAGCACAGTGATAAAGAATGCCTGTAGAATACCTGTGTGGCAAAGACAATTCAAAACTGGTATTGCAGGATCTGAAAGGAACTTCTGTCTTCAAGAAATCCTCACTCTGAGTTCTCAGGGTCTGTTCCTCCTCATAGTTCAATTCTCAATTAACAGGAGTGGTGCTATTTGTACCCACCTGCTCCTGTGGCCATCTCTCTGCATCTGCATCTATCTAGAATGGTCATTTCAGCTATCTGGTGAATGCAATGATGCCCACTGTCCCAGAAACTCCCTGTTAAGGCTACAAAGATAATGTAGGGGGACAGGGTGAGGAGAAAAAAAAATTCCCTCTGTCCGGTCTAGGTCTAAAGCTAACTGCTTTAAGATTTGACTACCTTGAGCTCTTCCAGGCCAAACCATTTTAAGCCGCAGAGGCACAGCTAATTTGCTTGCTTAGTCAATTAGTCATTTCTTTTTTTTAAAACTCAATTAGAGAGGATTGAGCTCCTGATAAAGGGATAAGAGTGTAGAATCATCTCTATGAGTTTAATACCCCATTAATACTTCATGGTTATATTCTGGGTGTCCTGTGACTATATTAACTGATAGAAGGATCAGAATCCCTACCCCTTTACTCTGCTGGTGTAATTTCCTTTAGGACCATTTAACAGCATAGGTATAGGAGCAGAAAATAAGTACATTGGGAATGAGGTGGGGACAAGGACTGACAAGGTGTATGAATGACAAAATGACAAAGGGACAAAGAATTCAAAGATGGATGGTTCTGGTTATTCTTATTCCTCCTTCATTTTTGAAGAGAATCAGTGACATCACTGAGTGATGTCTTGACTTGCTCATGAATTGGAACTAAGTGAGATGGAGTTACATGGAGTAGTCAGCTTCACTCTCTCTTCCAGTCATCCAAGTCCAATGGCAAAACAAAAGTCAAGACGACTAGTGATGGCCTGGGATACAGGTTGACCTTGACGTCTTCTGTGTCTGACCAAGTTCTGGATGCTTCACAGTGTCCACTTTAGATGCTTTCATAACTGTTGGAACAAATTTCTCATCTGCCCATTCCAATGAGGGGAGTCTCAGTGGCAGAGGTAGACACCCCCACAATATACCTATGGGTTTGAGACCTGTCGGTTACCCTCAATCCTATTTAGCCAGTATGTGTCTTCTTGGACACAAAGGGATGGCAAAGTTGGTAGGAGGCAGGGGCAAATTCTGAAACTATATAACATCTGTTGTCATCCCTTCATCTTTTCCAAAAGGACAGGAACTTTGCCATATTTATGCATGCTTCTATCTATGGTATCTGCCTCAACTACCACTCAAGTAACTAAAAAAACCCCAAAAACCAAAGTTGATTTGGTGTGACTTATTCTTAATAAACCCATGGTAATCATCAATTCACAGACCATCTCTTTACTAAACCATTCCAAAACTTAACAAGAATTGGCATTGTGCCTTCCAGCTAATAGTCTGAAGGGTCTAACTTCATCTTTTATTAGGCCCACAGTTTTTCCATCTCCAGTCCCATGACACCTTTTTTACTCTCCAAGGTTGCTCTACAATCACTGACAGTGGTTCAGCAATCAAACTAGCAAGTTCTTTCTGTACTCTGGGGTATTGAAGCTCATCAAAGTGAACTCTTGGGGAAAGCTAAATACTCTCTTGCTATATCTTCACTTTCTATTTCATTTTTGTTTTACTGTTCTTTAAAAATTTTTTTTTCTTATCTTATTCTTATGAACTTGACAAACCAATAAACTTGAACATTTCTCTAAATAAGGATAGAAAAAAGAGGCCTGTAGGTGAAATTGTCCATTTCCATAATTAATATCTTTATATTTCTCTGTGTGTGTGTGTGTGTGTGTGTGTGTGTTTGTGTGTCTTTCCAACAACTCTAACACAGCCTTGCTGATCTGGGGGGGATATCCTTTTGAACTTTCCTCTGCTTTCTTCTCTTTTTCCTCTTCCTTCTTCTCCTTCTCCTTCTCCTTTTTCTCTCCCTTTCCTTCTTCTTTTCTTCTTCTCTTCCTCCTCAGTTTATTCTCCTCCTCCTCCTCCTTTTCTTTTCTTCCTTCTCTTTCTTCCCTTCCTTTCTTCCTTTCATTCTTTCTTTCTCTCTTCCTTTTCTTTTTTTGGTGTCACAATCACTACCCACTCACTCCCCACTTCTTTCCTTTCCCTCTCCCACAAAAAATCACCTCTTATAAGAAATAAGTATAGTCACACAAAACAAAGCCACATATTAGTCTTAACTGCCAACATATGTCTCATTCTGTATTTCTAGTCCATCCCCTCTCTGCCAACAAATGGGATCATTGGTCCTCTGGGAATCATCAGTCCTCTGGAGATCTCTTGTTCATTGGGTCAATCATAGTTTTAAAATCTTTTACAATTCTTTTCCTTGACAATGCTATAGTTGTATAAATTCTTCTCCTAGTTCTGTTCACTTCCTGTGGCATCAGTTCATATAAGTTCCCAGCTTTCTTTGAATCATTCTCTTTTATCATTCGTGAAACACACTAATATTTCATTATATTCATTTGTTATGTGTTCAGCCATTCCCCAGTGGATGGGCACCTTCTCAGTTTTATCATTCTTGAAGCACATGAATATTTCATTATATTCATTTGTTATCATCTGTTCAGTCATTCCTCAGTGGACGGGCACCTTCTCAGTTTGAGTTCCTTGATATTATAAAAAGAACAGCTACAAGCATTTTTGGTAATACATGTCTTTTGATTCTTTCTTTGATGTCTTTGGGGTATATCTAGTAGTGGCCAAAGGTTAAGCACAGTCTAATAGTTTGGGGGGGCATAGTTCCAAATTGTTTTCCAGAATGGCCAGACTCATTCACCATTTCAGAAACGGTACTTTTATGTACCTGTCTTTCCATAATATCTCTACCTTTGGCATTTTCCTTTCCCCTCTCATCTTTCTTAATGTGAAGGGTGTGAGATCAAATCTTTGAGTTCTTTTCATTTGTATTTCTCAAAATATTAGTCATTTTGAGGGTTTTTTTTAAAAAATAAAATATAGTTGTTGCTCACTTGCATTTCTTCTCTTGTTCATGTCCTTTAATATCTTTGTAACAATTTCTTAATTATCTTGAAGATCAGCCTTTATCAAAGAAATTTGCTGTCAGTGTTTTTTCCCCAGTTAACCTCTTCCCTTCTGATTCTAACTGCAATTAATGTGTTTATTGCTCTTGTTAAATTACCTGGCTCAGTTTTCCAGTCTGGAATTTGGCTCAGTTTCAGTATCACAAAGTTCACTTATTGAACAAGAAAAAGGAGCTGTAAGAGGTGGAATGACAGGCACAAAGTCACTTGACGTGAAGGGATGGGATTAGGAACATTCTCATTGCCTTTCCTTCTTTCTTCTGCTTCAAACAGCCATCTGCCTTCTGCTCCTTGAGAATGGGACATGTTATTTTGATGCCCTGGAAAAAGTGTCCTGCCCCTAGCTAAAAGAATGCCCAAGATGTCAGTTCACAGACTATAAATATTATTTTGCATATTTGCTTTTTAAAATTTTTATTTGCTCTTCAGTTTATATGATAGTGTATTATTAAAAAAAAAAACTGGATTCAGAATCAACAAACCTAGAGTTTGAAGGCAAGCCATTTCTTATCTCTGGGCCTCAGTTTTCTCCTCTGGAAAATGAGGGAGTTTGAGGGATGATTCCCAAGTTGCCTTCTAGCTGTAATGCTGTGATACTACCTACTTAGAATTGTATTGCACAACTCTGTCCTCATTTCACCTCAACCTGGGTCCTGTTTCTTTTTCCCTAGAAGTCCCAGCACCAAATCTCTTTAATTCTCTCCTGTTCGTGTTCTTCCCTCTTCCACTTCTTAGATTTAGATTTAGAGACAAAAAGGGCCTCAGAGGCATCTATTCTAATACCTTTCATTTTTACAGATGATAAAACTAAAGCACAGAGGATTTAAGTGACTTGTCCAACTTCATACAGATAATAAGAACCACAGGTAGGATGTGAACCAAAGATCTCTGAGTCCAGAGCTCTGACCCCTTGCTCTTGTGTCCCTCCTTGACAAAGCCCCCAGATCCTGTTAATTATCCTCTGGTGGATCCTAATTCTTTCCTAAAGCATGTCTTTCCCCTGACTGAATTTATCTGGCTGGTCTGAACCCACCTGGGAGATCTCATGATTCCATGATATCTAGGCTACCTTCTACTGCCTCACTGAAAAGCAGTAAATGGAAAGGGAAACTCAGGCTAAAAGGGCACGTTCTCCCCAGCTGTGGAGACTGGAAAAGAGATAGGTTCAACTATCAGAGACTCTCAACAAATGTTCAAAGTCCACTGTTGAACAATCAGCTGGGCAGGGCCCATGAAGTACATGATAAGCTTCCAGGACCGTCTCCATCTATGAACCTTGGCCTAAACTTGGATAGGACTCAAAGAATCTCTTAGCTCGGCCTTTTACTAGATTAGGCTCCTAGCTCTGGACCTAGAAGGGACTAAAAGCCATTTAAGGCCTAGGTAGCAAGTTTCAGAAGTGGAACTGAAGCACAGGTTCTGTAATTCTGAAGTCAGCACATTTTCCTGTGAATCAAGCTACATGCAAGTTCTCAAACATAACATTTCTGCCTCCTTGGGCTAGGATTTTAAAGGTTGCAATGGATGATAGGGATCCTATATGGGATGGAAAGATCTAGATCACAAGGGGTCCCCCAATTCTAGAATGCTCTCTTATATTTATCAATATAGTATACTTTGAACACAACCTTGGGGGAGTGGAAAGTGAGCCACCTAGAAGGGAAGACCTTGTGTCAGCCATGCAAATCAGCATTGATTCTATACATGCTGCTCCTCAGTCAAGTCAGAATTGGATATTTCCATTAGAAAACAAGGCAGCTGTCTTCAGAATGCATGGATCAATGAAAACATCACTTTCCTCCCCTTTCTCTTCCTTTTCTTACGAATCTACAAATGAAAGAGGAAGGAAAAATAAAAATATATTTAGAACTGGAAGAAATCCTGGAGATCATTGAATCCAACTGCTACATTTTTCATATGAAGAATTTAGACCCAGAGAAGTTAGGGGATTTATTGAGAGTCACAGCTAGAAAATACCTTTAGACATAGGTCTTCCTGCCTCTCTCTCTGCTATACCATGTTACTTTTCTGAAAAACTCTGAATATTCCCTCCAAGCATGCTAGTGTTCTCTTTTTTGGTATCTTTCACTTCTACCATTTTTCATTTGTTTTTCCCTCTTTTTTTTTTTCTAAAATTTCCTTAAGCCATAATGTAAAGATGGGTTTTTGGATGCTTGAAGGCTCTACCAAGAGAAACCAAGAAAATCTTGCCAAGCTAGAAAGGCTTCTGCTAAGACTAGGGATTGAACTGTGCGTTTGTGGTTTGGTACTTTAATAATATCCAATAAGCATTTATTGAGCACCTACTATGTGTAAGATCCTGAGAATACAAAGACAAAATGAAAAATAGCCCCTGTCCTCAAGGAGCTTACATTCTACCAAGGAGAAAGAACATGTAAATAGATAGCTAAGAACAGGATATCTTGATGTAGAAGGAACCAGCAGTAACAACTAAAGGGATCAGGAAAGGTTTCCCCTAGAAGTAGCACATAAGATGAAGATTCTAAGTGGGAGGCCAATCCAAACACAGAGGAAAATAGTCCATGTAGAGACACAGAAAAGGGAAATGGAATTATTTCCCAATTCAGGGAACATCAAGTAGCCCAGTTTGACTGGAAGATGGATTGAGAATGAGAGTAAAATGTAATATGATTATAAAACTAGTCTGAAGCCAGATTATAAAAGGCTTTAAATGTCAAGATTAAAAATATTACATTTGATTCATAAAACCAGGAGTCTTGGAAGCTTCTTGAGCAGGGAAGGTATATGGTGAAATGTGTGCTTAGGGAAGGTTATTTTGGCAACTGGAGAATGGATTGATAGCCTGGAAGTTCAGCTTATGTGAGGACAGATGCTCATCCATAGAAGATTACAAACAATTGTTGATGAGTCTTTTCAGCCACCAAAACTCATAAGAAACCTATTAAGAGGTGGAAAGGGTACCATTTGCATTCGTGGAGAGATTATACACATGAATGAATTTGGAAATACAAAAGTGAACCTCCAACCTCTAACTCCTTGAGGATGTAGCATTTTTTTTCTTTGCGATTTCTATTTTTTACTCTTAAAAATTTTTATGGATGCCTTTGTATAAAAAAATTGATATAGCCTTCTCCTACCATATAACACTCCCTTATGAACTGGAACAGCTAAAAAAAATTCCAGCCAATAAAATAAGTATATCAAACTATGTTTGAATTTGGTGCCCATAATCCTTCACTGCCCTCCCAAAAGGAAAGATATATACTTTATCTCAGTCTCTTAACAATGTTTACATATGCTTTGCAGATAGTAGGCACTGAATAATTTTTTATTGAATGAAATGGGATAGAATAGAAGAATTAAAAACCCAGAGGAAAGGGCGAATATAGCTAAGAAGAAAGTCTTTGAGTGTTAGCTGAAGGGAAGGAATGCTAGCTTCTATGCCTGAAGCCCACCTTATAGGAAACATACAATTTTGGTTACTAAATGTTTTTCACAAGTAATTTGTCCATTTATTTTATGCAGAATCTCAAGCTCCTAGAATGGGAAGAGATTTTGAGAGTTCAGCTGATCCAGCTTCTTCCCTTTAGGCAAATGAACCAAGAAACACAGATGGTTATCTGTTCTCTTCTTGAAGCTCACCAGAGATATAGACTGCCTAGCCTTCCTCAGTTTTCCATCCCAGTGTTACATTCCCTGCTGATATGAACATTTGACAACTTATCACATCATCCCTTCCCTACTACCAAAATCTCTCCAAAATGACCGATACAAAAAGAGTTGCCAGAATGAAGAGACCAAAAAACCACTTTAGCTAGCAAAGATATCATAGCTAAGAACATATTGACTTAAAGTACAAGTTCACTTGAAACCATTACCGATGAGAATGACAAAAATTATAAGTGACATTGCCTCGTAGAACAGTAAAAAGTTATTGAGGAGAGAAAAAGCAAACCTGCAGACATCTTGATAAAAGATCCAGCTTAGCCACAGATAATCCCAAGAGCATTTATAGATAAAATTGAAAGGATAACAAACAGATACCAAATGGAACACTCCACAAAAACTGTTTTTTTAAGTTCATCAATTATCTATTGAGAAATGCAATGCCTTTTCTCAGTTTACATCTTTAACGTTTCTAAATAGGTTTTGATGTTGATTTCTCCTTTCTCCTAGATATTCTATTTCCTAAGTTCCAGTGATACTTTTCTCCTAGTTTCCTGTTCATTTGACTTCTCATTTTCAGTCCTTTTTCTTGGATTGTCATTCATGTCTTGGCCCCTAACTATTATTTTCTTTCAAGGTTCTGCCTGAGTTCTCTTTTTTCTCAGTACCCTCTCAGTTCCCATGGCATCCATTATCATTTCTATACATTTGACCCCTAGGGCCAACCTTATTTTCAACCCTTATTTCTCTCTTGATTCTATTCCCAAATTACCAACTGCCTGTTGCACACTTTCATATAAAAATATCAGAAGCATCTGAAATTCACCATCTTCAAAATGGAATCCATTTCTCGTCCCATGAACACAAAATGGGATTCATTCTCTTCTCCCTTAAACTCAGCCCTCCTCCAGCCTTCCCTATTCTTTCTAGAACAATACCATCCTTCCAGTTAACCAGGTTTATTACCTAGGAATCACCTTTTTACTCTTCCCTCTCTTTCATTCCCAAAATGTAACTTATTATTAAGTCTTATCTTTACCATCTCTCTTTTTACAAAGTCATTACCATAAAATTTTGGGCTCTCATATCCTGGACTACTGTGATGGCTTTAAAAAAATTTTTTTAATAGCTTTTTATTTACAAGTTATATGCACGGGTAATTTTACAGCATTGACAATTGCCAAATCTTTTGTTCCAATTTTCCCCCTCCTTCCCCCCTCCCCCTCCCCTAGATGGCAGGATGACCAGTAGATGTTAAATATATTAAAATATAAATTAGATACACAATAAGTATACATGACCAAACCGTTATTTTGCTGTACAAAAAGAACCAGACTTTGAAATAGTGTACAATTAGCCTGTGGAGGAAATCCAAAATTCAGGCAGGCAAAAATATAGGGATTGGGAATTCAATGTAATGGTTCTTAGTCATCTCCCAGAGTTCTTTTGCTGGGCGTAGCTGGTTCAGTTCATTACTGCTCCATTGGAACTGATTTGGTTCATTTCATTGCTGAAAATGGCCACGTCCATCAGAATTGATCATCATGTAGTATTGTTGTTGAAGTATATAATGATCTCCTGGTCCTGCTCATTTCACTCAGCATCAGTTTGTGTAAGTCTCTCTAGGCCTTTCTGAAATCATCCTGTTGGTCATTTTTTACCGAACAATAATATTCCATAATATTCATATACCACAATTTATTCAGCCATTCTCCAATTGATGGGCATTCACTTAGTTTCCAGTTTCTGGCCACTACAAAGGGGGCTGCCACAAACATTTGTGCACATACAGGTCCCTTTCCCTTCTTTATGATCTCTTTGGGATATAAGCCCAGTAGTAATACTGCTGGATCAAAGGGTATGCACAGTTTGATAACTTTTTGAGTGTGATGGTTTTCTAAATGGACTCCTGATTTCTAGATGCTCCCCATCTCATTCTGTCTTTCACACGCTGCCAAATGTGTGGGATTTGTGTGTACTATGTGATATACAGCACAACACATCTTTATCTTACTCAAGGACACTATTTATTTTCAGGATATTTTTGGGATAAAATTCACACTTCTAAGCATGATATTTCAAACCTTTGATGATCTGTTTCTAGACTACCCAACATTGTTATACTCCCCTTCACACATCCAGACAGAATGCCGGCTTTTCCATGTGGATAGAGCTTTTGGGTGTTCTAATTCTAATACCAAAAAAAGTTTAAACATAGCTAGAGCCTGTGGTTGTACTACGTGGTCTGGCAGAGATTTGGTCTCTATCCACCACAAACTTTTGGGTAGGCTGTCCCTCATGCTAGAAATTCACTCCCTCATTAATTCTGCCTCTTAGAATCCCTAGTTTTCTTCAAGTTTTAGCTTATGTTGTACTTCCAATTAGAAGCTGTCACAGATACTCTTAATTATCAGTGTTCTCTCTCTGTTTCTAGAATCAGAATACCTTAATTCATATCTCCCTCTCCCCCTTGATGTTATCTATCTGTATGTTCATGGTTTAAGTCACTCAGGGTCGTTCCTTAATTAATGAAAGGGATTGGACTAAATTGCAAAAGAAAGAATCCAAAATATTGTAAACAGAAAGAAAGAGGACTCATAGTCAGAATCACACAAGATTTATCATCTGAAAAGAATCAGAGAGCTTGGAACATTTTTTTTACCAGTAGGCAAAATATGTTAGTTTTCAACTAAGAATTACTTGCTCTGCAAAACTGAGCACAATCCTGCAGGAGAAAAAAAAAATGGAACTTGAATGAAATAGAGGAATTTCTAGTATTCCTGATGAAAAGATGAGGGTCATATAGAAATTCTGAAATGCATATACAGGAATCAAGAAAAATCAAAATGTAAATATCAATAGGTAATCATCAGGGACTAATTAAGGATGGACTATTTATATTTTAATATGTGGAAATGACACAAGTTTTCCTCATAATCATTGAAGGAATTTAATTAGACAGATGGGCAGGTTCTGTTAGATTTTAATGATCTTAAAAAGGGAGAAGAGAAATGCACTAAGAAAGAAAGGGAAGAAAGTAGTAGGAGAAATTATCTCACACAGTCTGTGTGTGGAAGTAGAAAACTATAAATAAGGAGGAAGGGGTCAAGAGAGAGGATAACACTTGAACATTGCTTTTAACAGAATTGTTAAAAGGAGAGAAAGATATATACATTTTTGGGCACAGAAATATATTTCACTCAACAGAGAAACAAGAGGAAAAGAGAGAGAAGGCAGATGTTAGATTAAGGAGGAAGTAGTTCTAAGCAAAACAAACTTCAATCAGGGTAAGTGAATTGCATAAAAGGATTTAAAAGAAAAGAAAGAAAGGAAAAGAACCTATGATTCAGCTAGGGATGAGGGAAAAGAAAGGCAGCACAGAGAAGCAGAAGCAGATTGCCTTGAGCCCTGGGCATTAGTGCTGAGGACATTCCCATCTCAACACCTTTTCTTTGTAAAAAGGAGTTGGGAAACTCTGATCGATGCAATGAACAACTATGATTTCAGAGGACTCATGATGAAACATGCTACCCACCTCCTGACAGAGAGTGATGGATTCAAGGTGCAGATTGAGACATATTTCTTTTGGACATGACTAATGCAGGAATTTGTTTTGTTTGACAGTGTGTATTTGTTTCAATGGTTTTGATTTTCTTTTTCAATGAGAGGGGAAGCAAGAGCTAAAGAAGGTGAATTTTTGTTCATTAAAAAAAAATTTTTTTTAAGGCAAAGGTTGAATGGACCTAGGATTAGAAAACAAAGAATTAACTGGGAAAAATATTTGTAGCAAATTTGCAGAAATATTTTCAAGATATCTAAGAAATTAGTTCAAATTTATAAGAAGAGTGATTTTCCAATTGATAAATGATCCAAGTTTATGAATAGGCAGTTTTAAAAGAAGAAATTAAAACTATCAATACCAACAGAAAAATAGTTTCAAATCATCACTAACTAGAGAAATGCAAATATAAGCAATACAGAGATTCTACCTCATACTCATCAGCTTGACAAAGTTGACAAAAAAAAGAAAATAAGAACGGTTGAAAATCCATGGGAAAATAGACACATTAATGCATTATTGATAGTAAGGAATTTTTCTTCTCATTCTAGAAATCAATTGGAATTATGCTTCTAAAGTTAATAAACTATGCATATCTTTTGGCATAGTGATATCATTATAATTACTATAGTTTAAAAAAATTTCAAAAAAGAACAAAAAGATTCATATGCTTAAAAATGCAAATTTATAACTGTTCTTGGTGGTAGCAAAGAACTGAAAACTAAGGAGATACCCTTCAATTGGGCAAAAACCAAATGAAGATGATATCTGACTGTAATGAAACAACATTGTCCCATTAAAAAAAGAAAAAAGGATGGCTTCAGAGAAACCTAGAAGACTTGTATGAATAGGTGTAGTGTGAAGTGAGAACTAGAACAATTTATACAATAACAATGCTATAAAAACAAACAACTCATATACTTCACTCTGATCAATTCAATGACCAACCTTGATAACAAAAGACTGATGATAGAGAATGTTACTCACCTCCTGTTAGAGAGATGATGGATTGGGGATGTAGACTAAAACATAAATTTTTACATGGCCAATTAGGAAATTTTCTTGATGCTGCATATTTCTTGCAAGTGTTTTGTTTTAGTTTTCTCATTTTTTCCAGTAGCAGATGGGAAGAAAAAAAATGCTTGTTAATTGAAAAAGTATAAATAAATTTTTTTAAAGAATGAAAATTTTTGGAAATGAGGCTATTTTATTTTTTTTCTTTGTATTCTCATAGGCTTGCATTATGTGGACACATAGTAACAGCTTAATTAATGAGTACTGATTATATATACATGTATGTGTATCTCTATATCTAGATTTAATTGCTATATTCCCTTAATAGAATGTAAGCTTCCTGAACTTTGACCTTGTTTTTCATTTTTGTCTTTGTGTCCTCAGTACCTTGAATATTTCATGGAGCATAATAGGCTCTAATAAATGCTTGTTGGTTTGACTTCAAGAGAGTATTAAAAATTACTCTTTTTTTTTACAGATAAAAAAAAATCTTCAGCATTCTCTCCCCTCCCCATTAGAAGTGTCTTCTAACCCCTCTGATTAGAGAATCTTCTTTCTGGACCTTCTCCAATTAGTTTATATTCATGCTAATATGATTACCAAAAGATCCATTATATTTATAAAGTATATAATAGTTGATTGTTGTCTTTCATGCTCAAAGAGGACCAAAATGACTTAACTATGTTGGAGCAAAGGTACAATGTACTTGACTGTAGCTGATCAAACCAATATAAGATTGGAATGCTTTATCACAGGTCGGGAACAAATAATCCATAGGAATATTTGAAGTGGATTCTCTATAAATTCGCATACCTTGTGTTTCTTTTGAGCTACTGCAATTCTCATAGAGTACAGTACTTTTTTTGATGTGGGCATTTCAGGCTGGGCAGTCCTATTCTATGTGGTGTCCTATGTTTCACAATCAATTCATAGTTCTTCAGAACGTCCTTGAGAGTATCCTTTGCACCACTTCTTCTGACCCCTATCAACACCTATCAACTGTTTCTTGGTCCCTTCTGAAGTCACACTGGCTGTTAGGTAGATAATCTTTTTTTAGGTGTAGAGTCAGCTTATTAAGGGATACTCTGGCAAGAATCTTGCCAACAATGACTTTACCTTTATAAAGTAATTATTTTATGGGCTCACATAGGGCAAAGGCTCACAAAGTGGTCAGAAAAAGCAATACAAAGACACTCTCAAGTTATCTTTTAAGAACTTTCGAATCGACTATATGACATGGGAAACACTGGCACAGGACCATTCAGCATGACATACCTTCATCAGGGAAGATGCTGTGCTCTATGAGCGAACAGAATTGAATCAGCTTAAAGGAAACACAAGTTGAGCAAAAAATAGAGAAGCTACCCCAAATGTTCAAATAAACTATTTGTGTCTGACCTATAGCAGAACATTCCAAGCTCATATTTATCTGCCATAGTCAGACACAGTGTAACTTGACTATAACAGTGATGTCATTTTGGTCTTTTTTGAGAACAAAAGACAACCACCAACTTGTTCTTTATTTTGAAGGAGTTCAAAGCTACCTTCTTAGAGTTGGAAAATCTATCCTTCTAGTAAACCATGCTAATGGAGTCCTTGTTTTTCAATTAGCACCTTCTGAATTTCTCCTCATTTTTGTCAACTCAATCTTGTGAATGTTCTGCCCTAAGTAAGTAAATGAGATACTGCACGCCAAATCTCTGAAAGCTGTACATTTCTTCTCCATGGTTGCCAATTGTGTATTGGCTTACCTTTCCCTTCAAGTTAGCAACTAACCTCACACAGAGAAACAGTCTAATCTGTAGACATTAAGTCTTCTGTTAGTTGTCTTGCCTTGAGGTCACCAGTTTTGTTCAATGCAAATGTTTAGTTGGGAAAGGATAAGTCTATGATTGGCCCAGCACTCTGCACCAAACATTGCCTTTTCACTCTCACATACCGTCTATCTCTTCTTACAATGACACAGTCTATTAAATGCCAATGTTTGTTGCAAGTGTGCATCCACAAAGTTTTGCTGCGTTTAGGTAAATGGAAGACAGTATTGGTAATGAGGTTATAAGATGCACAAGGCTTCAGTAGTAAGAAACTGTAGCTGTTGCTATTTCCAATTCTAGTTTCTCAAGGACTTCTTGCCATGTCTAATAGTCTATATCTAATCTGCATTAGAGTCACCCAGAATTATAAATTTTTCTTCTTTTGGTTCTTTGATGAAAAATGTCTCCAGGTTTTCACAAAATTTTTCTTTAAAGCTTTTGTACCGATGATGGTGGGCATGGCACTCAGGGCAATCACATTGTCACGAACCTATGATTCATTTCTTTTGGGAAGTATACAAAGGTATTGACTAGTATAATTTTGCCTGCAAAACCTACTCCAGCTTCAGAGTCCTTATCACTGCAGCCACTCGAAAAATGTATATCCAGTTCTGACTTCAGTAAGCTTTGTTTCATTCTTCTATTTGGATGTAATACTTGTTGAGTTCTCTAGCAACAAAAGTGGTTTGTCTTTTAGGTCTACTAAATTCCGTGTTATTTATATGAACATACACATTCCATGTACCAACAATACATTTTTTGGTATATTCAATCACAAGGTAGGATCCCCACTTGCCACAGTAAGGAAGCCACTGCCCAGACACCCATGGGCTGCTGAATCCCATTGCTACTTCAATCCAGTGAGATGACCCTATGGCTTGGGCAGGGTTGTGACTAAGCTCCCAGTGTATATGTTTATCATATTGCTTCATCATTTGGACATTGCCACATGATTTTGATGTAATAAAATGGTTAAATGGTTTGATGCCTTTTAACTCTCACATAAATTGGAGTTAACTGAGGCAGAATTGTGTGAAGTCATCAGCCTTACTCTCTCTTCCAGTCATTGAAAACTAGTGGCAAGGCAAGGCAAGATGACTGGCCATGGTCTCAGATGTAGTGGAGAACCTTGGCATCTTTGATGTATAATTAAGCTCTAAGTGTTCCACAGAACCTGCTTCCTCGCTTTCCTGGCCCATTGAAACAAATGGTTCATACCTTCCCATGTTTGGGGTGGTCATCCCCTTAATTCATCCATGGATTTCAAGCTTGTCAATTCCCCTCCATCTAGGTGAGTCTGCCTGTCAAAATGGTTCACCAAGGTGTGGCCACTGTACATGTTATAACTTTTTGGAGCCACAAGTGACAGATTATAGGAAAAGGGATACTTTCTGGCTTTGTGCATTGACTAAGGCAGAACGATGTCATTTAATCAGCAACAGTACTGCAGTATTTGGTTATTGCAGACTGGAACTCAAATAAACAAAGAAGTTATATCCATCTAGGGATGGGTGTGGGAGCTCCTTCCAACAATGCATGGCAACCATCTATGATTTGGTTGGTAAATCTGAGAGAGTTGTTGGATTCAAATCTAGGTCATCTCCAAACCAAGCCCAGCATTAACATTTCCTATATTAAACTGCCTCTGGAGTACCAGTGACTTTTGGAAAGAATATGAGCTAAGGAGGTGGTTCAAATCTTGCCTAGGATGTTTACTAATTATGTGACCTTAGGTAGGCTTGGGTCTCAGTTTTCTCAGCTATTTGATGTGGGAATGATGAACTTTGTGGTTCCTTCCAAATAGTCATGCTGGACTTCATGAGCAATCTTGCACTTCCTATTTCCTTGTTTTGAACTAGCTGGGCTCTAGGCCCAGAACACTCTCCTATCTCCTATCTCCTGATAAATGCTTTTTCATTCTTTCATTCATTCCTTGAAGGAAACCCTGTTTTCTTTCAAGACTCAGCTCAAACACCATCATTTGTATGAGGTCTTTTCTGGTTTCCCTAGCTGTTCATATCTTCTTTCCTAAGGTTACCTTGCATGTATTGAGTGCATAATCATCTGCAAACAAAAACACATGTACCAACTCTCCCTCTTCTTTAGTCTTGGCTTGTAACTTTTTCCAAGTTAGTTTGCCATCAGTTTGTTAGTTGACCTTGATGTTGTGTTTGTCCTCAATTAAAGAGTCTGATAACATTGCTGAAAGCATCATAATAAAAAGTAGGGGAGCAAGCACACAGACTTGCTTCATTCCACTGGTGACTAAGAAAGCATTAGAGTATCATCCATTATCCAGAACCTGGGCAAGCATGTTGTCATAAAATAGACACAGACTAAGGAACTTCTCTGGGCAGCCACATTTTGACATAATTTTCCATAAGCCCTCATGACTGACAGAATCAAAGGTCTAGCTCAGATCAACAAATGTTGTACACAAATCTCTGTTCTGCTCCTGACGTTTACCCTGAAGTTGACAAATAGAAAACACCATATTGACTGTTCTATACTCTCAGTAAAGCCCTTGAAGCTGAGATGCAACAAAATATGGATTTATTCTTGGCTGCTTGTGCTAATTTTGGCCTAACAATTAACACCAAGAAAACACAAGTGGTCTACCAGTCAGCACTCTACCATCCATATGTGCCCCATCAGTTACAGCAAATGGAGAAGTTTGAATAACGTGGATAAGTTCACTTACTTTCCATTGATAAATAGCCTGATGCTGGCAGCCTTGCCAGAGTTAGCTCAAAGTGTGAGAGAGTAGAGTTCTTATATTGTCTACCAAATAGAAGGTCTACAGAGCTCTATCATTGTATGTTGGGGAGACCTGGACAACACACCAGTGCCATGCCAAGAGACTGAATTATTTCCATTAGAACTGTCTAAGGAAGATTCTAGTGATCACTCAGCAAGATAAAGTACCAGATGCTGAGGTCCTTTCTGGAGCTGAATTGCAAAGCATTCAAAGTTTACTGCAGAAAGTGCAACTCTGATGGGCTTGCCACATTGTCGAAAAGCAAATGCATGCTTGCCTAATTTATTTTTTTTATTATAGCTTTTTATTGACAAAACATATGCATGGGTAATTTTTTAACATTGACCCTTGCAAAAACTTCTGTTCCAACTTTTCTCCTTCTTCTCCCCACTCCCTCCCCTAGATGGCAGGCAGTCGAATACATGTTAAATATGTTTAAGTTTATGTTAAATACAATATATGTATACATATTTATACAGTTATCTTGCTGCACAAGAAAAATTGGATTTAGAAAGAAGGTAAAAATAACCTGGGAAGAAAAACAAAAATTCAATGCTTATCTAATTTACAGAGAACTCATAGAAGGTAAGTACTCACACGGATGTCAGAAAAAGCAATATAAGGACACTCTCTAGGTCTTTCTGAAGAGCTCTGGAATTGATTGTGAAACGTGAGGGACACGAGCATTGGATTGCCCAGTCTGATATGACCACATTAAAGAAGGTACTGTGCTGCTCTAGGAGCAAAGCAGAATTGAGTAACTCATAAGAAACTTAAGGGATGCAAATTTGGAGAAGCCATCTCAAATTTTCACATGGATTGTTTGATCCCAAACTGCGGTCCAGTATTCCAAGCTCATATTGGTCTGATCAGTCAGTTGGACACAGTATACTTTGATTGCAAAGTAGAGATATCATTTTGGTTCTCTGTGAGGAGAAAGGACATCAACCAAGTCACCAATTTTGCACCAACCTGTGCCTGGTAAATGTTTCCCTCAATTAACTGTAAGCTCCTTGAACAGGAACTCTTTTGCTTTTATATTTCTATCACCAACATTTAGCATGGTACTTAGGACATCATAAGTGCTTAATAAATGCTTGTTGATGACTGGCTGCAGGTCTAGATCAATAATACTATAACTTAGGGACAAGAGAGTGGGGAGTTATGGGAATACTAAATGGAATCAAGAACAGGCCTGAGGATCAGTCAATCAGTGTCTGTTGAGCTCATCATTTCCCTTACATCATACTGCTACCTTTGCATTACTAGTCTCAGACATGCCCTGATATTTTAATTAGTCTGCTAGGGAGTAAACTATCCTTCAGATATACACTATTCACCACACCCCCACTTTCTTCACCTTTACAACTGGTTCTGCATTCCATGTGGCTTAGTAAAAACAAGTCTTTATTCTGATAGGTTGGCAAGATATTTCTTTGATGAATGAATGAATGAGAAAGCACTTATTAAGTATTTATTTTATGTCAGCTACTGTGACATGCTTAAGGAAATGCAAAAGTAAGGCAGTCCCTGCCTTCAAGGAACTTACATTCGAAAAGAGGGAAAACATACACAGAGGGGAATGGTAGCCAGGCAAGGGAATAGTTGGGCAGTATTTGAAATGATGAGTTAATCCATAGGACAGTCAATTGACACACCTTCTCCAAGAATAATGATAATACTGCCCAGAGCAAGAGAGGAAAGGTTGAGACAGATGGAAAGATGATGGGGATGGGCAGACTGATCAGGAAGTGAAACACATATCCAGTTTTGGTCACCATACTAACAAGGACATGAACTAATTGAAGATCTAGAAAGGTGTTTACATTTATTCACAATCTTTCATTCAGAAACCTTAACAGTTCATTCTAAGAAGAGGGATACAAAGCTGATTATTAACTTCCTCCGAGACTGTAAATATTTCTTTGAATACCTGTGGATTTGTTAATCAGAAGGGCTCCCAGAAGAAGATGGGGTCTCATGTTATTAAGAAATTTATACTTCATTTTGGAGAATATATATGGAAGATATCCAATAATATGAAGCATTTATGATAATGATAGAGTGGAATAGTTGTGACTATTGTGATATTCACCCTAGCTACATCTGTTAGCTCCCATGATCAGGCGCCTTTTGGAAAAACACTTTGGTCTCTAACTGAAGAGCTTATTAGAACAGAATCTCCTGGTTGGTCCGTTAGTCCTCATAATGGACAGACATGTCAAAAAGTATTGGCCATTGAATTGGAAAGAGCTGCTGCTAATTCAATAGATTGTAAAAACCAACAATAACAACAACTCTCATTATAATTGTCTGTGTTTGTTGAATGTGTGGAGATCTTCAGATCTCTCTTTGGGTTTCATTGAAGGGGTAAAGGATACTTCTCTCTTTAACAGTAATGGCAGCTTCTTGTACATAGCAATGAGTACATGTCTTGGTTCAGCTGAACCTGAGACTAGACCTAAAGTCTCTGGCTATCTCTTCTGCTTTATGTTTATTTTCCAGAACATCGGTGATTGAACAGACCTCCTGAGATAGGTGTTTCTAGCTATGACAATGTTGTCATTAGTTCAAAAAGTCAATGATCTCTGAAACAAAATTTTGGAATTAAAAATGATTACTTACAGGAGAATGAGACCAAACCATGCTTTATAGAAAATATGGTTGTTGAATGAGTAGTTCGGAGGGAACACGTCCAAGATAAAAGTGAAACACTTGCTCAGCAGTCCCAAAAAGTTCTTCATGCTTTATTGTTTTAAATATTAATCTCTTGGAGCAGCTAGATGATGCAGTGGATAAGAGCCCCAATTCAGGAGGACTTAAGCACAAATCTGGCCTCAGACACTTAACACTTCCTAGCTGTGTGACCCTGGGCAAGTCACTTAACTCCAATTCACACACACACACACACACACACACACACACACACACAAAGAAAAGATTTTTTTAAAAATCTTAATTTCCTAAGAGTATAATAAAGTATGAGTTGTTACGACCTGTTTTAATTATTCATTTTCTGAAATGAATACTCTCTCTCTGAGAGAGTAAGCAATTTAATATAGATAATACATGGACAATCATGAAAAACATATTTCCATATTTGTCATGTTGTGAAAAAAACACAAACCACAAAAACAAAGAAAAAATGGAAAATGGTATGCTTTGATCTGCACTGAAAACCTATCAGTTTTTTTTTCTCTGAAGGTGAATAGTATTTTTCATCATAAATTCTTTGGTATTTCTTGGATTATTATATTGCTGAGAATAGCTATCATTCACAGTTGGTCATCATATATTGTTGTTACTGTATTCAATGTTCTTCTGGTTTTTCTCACTTCTCTCTGCATCAGTTCATATCAATATTTCCAGTTTTTTTCTGAAGTCATCTTGTTTACGATTTCTCATGACACAATAGTATTCAAATTATAATCCCACAACTTGTTCAACCATTCCCCAGTTGAGGGTAATCCCCTCGATTTCCAATTCTTTTCCACCACAAAAGGAGCTGCTATAAATATTTTTGTACAAATAAGTTTTTTTTAATCTTTTTAAAAATCTCATTGAATGAAGCAAGATAACTGTATAAATATGTATAAATATATTGGATTTAACATGTATTTTAACATATTTAACATGTATTGGATTACCTGCCATCTAGGGGAGGGAAAAATTTGAAACAAAAGTTTTGCAATGGTCAATGTTGAAAAATTACCCATGCTGTTCCAAATCATTATTGATCAGAGAAATGCAAATTAAGACAACTCTGAGATACCACTACACACCTGTCAGACTGGCTAAAATGGCAGGAAAAGATAATGATGCATGTTGGAAGGGATATGAGAAAACTGGGACACATGCATTGTTGGTGGAGTTGTGAACGAGTCCATCCATTCTGGAGAGTGATTTGGAATTATGCTCAAAAAGTTATCAAACTGTGCATACTCTTTGACCCAGCAGTATTACTACTGGGCTTATATCCCAAAGAGATATCAAAGAAGGGAAAGGGACTCACATGTGCAAAAATGTTTGTGGCAGCCCTTTTTGAAGTGGCAAGAAACTGGAAACTGAGCACATACCCATCAGATGGAGAATGGCTGAATAAATTGTGGTATATGAATGTTATGGAATATTATTGTTCTGTAATGCAGAATGTAAAGCAGAATGATTTCAAAGAAGCCTGGAGAGACTGACATGAACTGATGCTGAGAGAAATGAGCAGAACCAGGAGATCAGTATATACTTCAATAACAATACTACATGATGATCAATTCTGATGGATGTGGTTCTCTTCAACAATGAGAGAATCCAAATCAGTTCCTATTGATCAGTGATGGACAGAATTAGCTACACCCAGAGAAATTACACTGAGAAATGAGTGTGGACCACAACATAGCATTTGCACTCTTTCTGTTATTGTTTGCTTACATTTTTGTTTTTTCTTCTCAGATTATTTTTACCTTCTTTCTAAATCTGATCTTTCTTGTGCAACAAGATAACTGTATAAATATGTCTACATTTATTGTATTTAACATATACTTTAATTGTATTTAACATAATTTTATTGTATTTAACATAATACTTTAATACATTAATGTATTTTAACATTAATGGGACTACTTGCCATCTAGGGAAGGAGTGGAGGGAAGGAAGGGAAAAGTTGAAACAGAAGTTTTTGCAAGGGTCAATGTTGAAAAATTACCCATGCATATGTTTTGTATATAAAAAGCTATAATTTTAAAAAGAAAAAAGAAAAAGAAAAATGACCCATGCATATATTCTGTAAATAAAAAGCTTTAATAACATTTTAAAAAAGTAAATCTCTTTGGAATACAAATCTAGTAGTGGTATTGTTGGGTCAAAGTGTGTAAAATGTTTTAGAGTCCTTTAAGAATAGTTCCAGAATTCTCAAGAATGGTGGGATCAGTTTACAACTACACCAATAGTGCAGCAATGGTGCCTTAGTAGCCCCCTTTTTTCACATCTCCTCCAACATTTATCATTTTTCTTTTCTATCATATTAGCCAATCTGATAAATGTGAGGCGATACCTCAGAGTTGTTTAAATTTACATTTTTCTAATCAATAATGATTGAGAACACGTTTTTCATGTTTCAAGAGAAAATTTTGATTTCTTCATCTGAAAGTTGCTTTTTCATATTCTTTGACCATTTATCAATTGGGCCAATGACTTGTATTTTTATAAACTTGACTCAGTACTCTATATATTTGAAAAGTGAGTATCAATGGTATTTGTTGTAAAATTCCCCTGCCCTCCTTAACCCCAGCTTTCTGCCTTCCTTCTAATCTTAGCTGCATTCATTTTGTTTATATAAAAAAGCTTTTAAATTTAATATAATAATATAATAGAAATATTCATTTTACATCTTATAATACTCTTTCTTGTTTGGTCATAAATTCTTTCCTTATTCATAATTTGTCAGTGATATCACCCTTTATATTTAAGTCATGTACCCATTTTGATCTTATCTTGGTATATGATATGAGATGTTGATCTATAAGTATTTTCTGCCAAATGGTTTTCCAGTTTTCCTAGTAGTCTTTTTGTCTCAAAATCTTGAATCTTCTGGCTTATCAAATAGATTATTATTATCATTTATTACTATGTATTGTGTGCCTAATCTATTCCACTGATGCACCACTCTTATTTCTTAATCAGTACCAGATTTCTTTGATGATAACTGCTTTATACTACTGTTTGAAATTTGGTATGGCTGGGTCATTTCCCTTCATGTTTTCTTTTTCATTATTTCCCTTGATATTTTTGACCTTTCATTTTCCAGATGAATTTTCTTATTGCTCCATAAAATAATTTTTATAGTTTGACTTGGATAGCACTAAATAAATTAATTTAGGATAAAATGTTGCAGTCATCAAAACCATCTGGTACAGCCTAAGAAATAAAGTGGTGAATCAGTGGAATAGATGATGTACATAAGATACAATGATCAATGATTAGCGTAATCTATTTAATGAACCCAAAGACTTGTTTCTGATATAAGAATTCACTATTTGACAAAAATTGCTGGGGAAACTAGAAAATAGTGTGGTAGAAACTAGGCATAGACCAATATCTTACATTCTATACCAAGATAACATTGAAATGGGTTCATGATTTAGACATAAAGGATGATACTATAAGCACATTAAAAGAGCAAGGGACAATTTATCTGTCATCTGTGGAGAAGAAGAAGGCCAAAGAAGAGCTAGAGAACATTATTAAATGCAAAATAGGCAATTTTGATTACATTAAATTAAAAAAATTCAAATAAAATCAAGAAGTCAAGATTAAAGGGAAGCAGAAAGCTGGGAAACAATTTTTATTAGTATTTATGATAAAGGCCTCATTTCTCAACTCTATAGAGAACTGAGTCACATTTAAAAGAATGCATGTCATTCCCCAATTGATAAATGATTAAAGGATATGAATAGCTAATTTTCAGATGAAGAAATTAAAGCCATCTATAGTCGTAGGAAAAAAAAATGCTCTAAATCACTGTTAATTAGAGAAATGCAAATTAAGACAACTATGAGGTACCACCTCACACTTATCAGGTTGGCTAACATGACAGGAAAAGATAATGACGAATGTCTGAAGGAATGTGAGAAAACTGGAACACTAATGCATTGTTGATAGAATTGTGATCTGATCCAGCCATTCTGGAGAGCAATTTGGAAGTATGTCCAAAGGGCTTTAAAACTTGGCATATGCTTTGATCCAGTAATACCATTACTGAGTCTATATCCCAAAGATATCATAAAAGAGGGAAAAGGACCCATGTGTGCAAAAATCTATGTAGCAGTTCTTTTTGTAGTGGCAAGGAATTAGAAGTTGAGTGGATGCCCATCAGTTGGGGAATGGCTGAATAAGTTATGGTATATGAATGTAATGGAATACTATTATTCTATAAGAAATGACAAGCAGACTGATTTCACAAAAGCCTGGAAAAACTTACATTAAGTGACTGTTACTGAGTGAAATGAGCAGAATCAGGAGAAAATTGTACACAATAACAGTAAGATTATGTGATGATCAACTTAGGTCTTCTGCACAATACAATGATCCAAGACAATTCCAGTAAACTTGTGATAGACAATGTCATTCACATCTAGAGAAAGTACTATGGAGACTGAATGCAGATCGAAACATACTATTTTCACTTTTTCATTTCTTTCTCATGATTTTTCCCTTTTTTTCTAATTATCTTTCACAACATGAATAGTATGGAAATATAGGTTTAAAATGATTGTACATGTATAACCAATATCAGCTTGCTTTCTATCTTGAGAAAGGGAAAAGTAAGGAGAAAAAAATTTTGGAACTCAAAATCTTACCAAAAAATAAATGTAAATTAATTTAGGAGAAATTTTCACTTTTATTTTAGTGGCTTCCCACTACTACAGTTTTATTATCTATTTTCTCTTATAACTCATTTAACTTTTCCTTTAAAATTTTAGATGCATATATGTTTAGTATTGCTATTACTTCATTGTCTATGGTGCCTTTTAGCAAGATGTAACTTCTTTCTTTGGGCAGTTAGATGGCACAGTGAATAGAGCACCAGGGCCAGAGTCAGGAAGAAATGAGTTCAAATCTAACCTCAGACACTAACTGTGTGATCCTGAGCAAGTCACTTAATCCTGTTTGCCTCTGTTTCCTCTTCTATAAAATGAGATAGAGAAGGAAATGGCAAACCATTCTAGTATCTTTGCCAAGAAAACCCCAAAAGGAATCATAAAGAGTCAGACATAACTGAAATGACTGAACAACAAAAGTTTCCTTTCTTATTTCTTTTATTTATATTTGTTTTTATTTTTTCTTTGTCTAGGATCACAATTGCTATGCCACTTTTGTTTTTGTTTTTGTTTTTTTACTTCAGCTGGAACATAATAGATTCTGTTGTAGCTCCTTACTTTTACAATGTGTGTCTCTCTGTTTCAAATGTATTTCTTCTAAATAGCATTTTGTAGGATTCTAGTTTTTAATCCACTCTTGCTATCTGCCTCTGTTTTATGGGTAAGTTCAGCCCATTCACATTTATAGTTATGATGAGTAATTGTATTTCCTCTCATCTTATTTTTCTTCTGATTCTTATTCTCTTCTTTAACCCTGTCTTTCCCCACTTGTGGGGGACTCCCCCCTTGCTTATGACTATCACTTCCTTCAATCTTTCTTCCCTTTTATCAGCTTCCTCTTCTCTTATCCCCCTCCTCTACTACTTCCCTATAGGATAAGATAAATCTCTATACCCAAATGAATGTGTATGTTATTGCTTCTTTGAACTAATTTCAATGAGCATTGGTCACCACCTCTTCCCCATCTTCCTCTTTACTGTAATAGTTCTTTCATGATTCCTTTATGTAAGATGATTTACCTGATTCTACCTCTCCCTTCCCTCTTCTCCCAGTGCATTCCTCTTTTCTCATTCCTTAATTTTGTTTTTTTTAAAACATCCCATCATGAGTCAACTCACACTCACACCCTCTGTTTATGTATACTCCTTCCAATTGCTCTAATAGCAGTAAAATTCTTAAGAGTTACAGGTATCATCTTCCCATGTAGATGTCAAGAGTTTAACTTTATTAAATCCTTTGTTTTTGCTTTCCTCTTTACTTTGTTTATGTTTCTCTTGAATTTTGTATTTGAACATCAAGTTTTAAGTTCAGATTTTATCTTTTCATCAGGAATGCTTGAAAGTCCTCTATTTCATTAAATATCCATTTTCCCCAGAAGAATTATACTCCATTTCACAGGATAGGTAATTCTTAATTGTAATTCTATCTCCTTTATTTCCTGAATATCATATTCCAAGCCTTCTGGTCCTTTAATGTAGAAGTAGCTAAATCCTGTGCAATCCTCACTATGGTGCCATGATATTTAGATTGTTTTATTTGGATTTTTTAGCTGCTTGCAGTATTTTCTTCTTGACCTAGAAGCACTGAGTTTGGTTATAATATTCTTGAAAGTTTTCATTTTAGGGTATTTTTCAGGAGATGATTAGTAGATTCTTTCCATTTTTATTTTGTCCTCTGATTCTAGGATATTAAGGCAGTTTTCCTTGATAAATTTTTGAACTGTGACATTTAGGCTCTTTTTTTGATCATGACTTTCAGGTAGTTCAAAAATTCTTAAACTATTTCTCCTGGATCTTTCCAATGAGATATTTTATATGTTCTATTTTTTTCATTATTTTGATTTTGTTTGATTATTTCTTGATTTCTCATGGAGTCATTAGTTTCCACTTATCCAATTCTAATTTTTAAGTGGTTTTAAGGATTCAAGTTTCAGTGAATCTTTGAATTTTCTTTTCCATCTGGACAATTCCACGTTTTAAAAAAGTTGTTTTCTTTGGTGAATTTTTGTACATCTTTTTCTATTTTTTTGTGCTTCCTTTACCAAACTATTGATTCTTTTTTTTCCTGATTCTTTTGCATTACTCTCATTTATTTCCCAACTTTTCTTCTACCTCTCTTAGTCAATTTTCAAAATGCTTTTGAGCTCTTCTAGGACATCTTTTTGGGCCTGACACCAATTCACTTTTATTTATTTATTTATTTTTTTGAGATTTCATATGTAGCCATTTTGTCATTGTTGTCCTTATCTGAGTTTGTTTTAATTTTCAATGTCACTATAGTAACTTTCCAATGACTAGAGTCTTTTTTTTTGTTTTTGTTTTGCCCATTTTCCCAGTTTATCTCTTGACTTTTACTTTTATGTTAAAGTTTGATTTGCTCCTGGGGTGGAAAGGGCATTGTCCCAGGCTTCAAGTTTTTGTGCTGCTGTTTCCAGAGCTAATTCTGGAGACCTGTAACCTTTAAAGTATGATGAGTATTTCTCCTGGCCCTAAACTTTTTTTCCCTTTCAAACTTTTCTTTTTTTAGGTTATACAGGTAGCTTCATTTTTTACATATTTCCATGAGTTATGTTGGGAGAAAAAAATCAGAGCAAAAGGGAAAAACCACAAGAAAGAAAAAAAAAAACAGAAGGAAATAAAAGGTGAAAATAGTATGATTTGATCTGCCTGATCCTAAGCTTTTATATATTTTCCCAAAAATTCAGTACTAAGATAGAGGCATAATGAGTCAGAGAGTGAAGGGCAGCTAGGTGGTGGAATGGATAGAGCACCAACCCTGAAGTCAAGAGGACCTGAGTTCAAATCTGGCCTCATACACTTACTACTTCTTAGCTGTGTGACCCTGGGCAAGTCACTTAACCCTAATTGCCTTAACAATAACAATAATGTCAGAGAATGTAAGGATTGCTTTCCCTCCTTTTCTAGAGATCAAGTTTAACCCAGGATTGCACATAGTTCATCTGAGACTAGAACTGGGGTCCACAAACTGGGGTCCCTTTGTGGAAAAGGGTACTTTTTCCCAAGGCACAGGCCTTTTACACAGAATATAGGATTTTGGATGCATCACAGAGGAGGCAACACCTGGAAGAATTGTGTGAAATTCTATTGACTAAGAAAAGTAGGATGGCATTCTAGGCAGGAACAAAGGCACAGTGTTGAGAAAGCATAATATATGTTTGGAGACAGATAAATTCAACATAGAACACTTTGTGAAAAATCTGATGGCATGAAAATGACCCCAGGTATCTGAAGGAAATGCTGTAAGAGAGCAAGCTCTGGCAAGCTCTCTCAAACTAGGAAAACCTTTAAGTACATTCCTAGCAGTAACCTTGTCTATAATCCAAAGATCAGCCTATATACTCATGGGATCATTAATTCCACTACATCGTTAATTATTTGGCCATGACAACACATAAAAAAGAGTAAAAAATATGATCTGCCATCCTATGGAATCTTCTACTTCTGTAATGATAGCCTCCAGAGAAGAGAAAAAGAGAATAAGTGAATAAAAGAAGAAGAAGAACAACAACAACAACAACAACAAAAAAATCACACCCTTTTTTTTGGCCATCTGTTCAATTACTTTAATAATTATAACCTAAATATGAAATTCCTATCCAAAGTTGTCATGTCATAAATGAAAACAGAAGATATTTGTAGCAGTAATAAAGGGGTAGTGATGGCAATCAAAATTATTCAGTCATCCCTATTACTCCTTCATCTTATTATTAACTAATTGATCAGATGGATTCCCAAGTTTAAATGCTTCTTGATTCTGGTAAGTAGTGTCAAAGGATTTTTTTAAACAGTGTTTTATTATTTCTAATTACATGTAAAGATAATTTTCAACATTATTTATAAGATTTTGAGAACCATATTTTTTTCCTCTTCTTTCCTCCCTACCTCCCTTTCCAAGATGGCAAGCAATCTGACATAGGTTATACTTGTACAATATTAGACATATTTCCACATTGGTCATGTTGTGAAAGAAAAATAGGAACAAAAAAGAAAATCTATGAGAATGATAAAAAGTGAAAATAGTATGCTTTGATCTGCACTCAGACTCCATAGTTCTTTCTCTATGGCTATGGATAGCATTTTCCTTCATGGATCTTTTGGAATTGTCTTTTATCATTGCATTCTTGAGGAGAGGTATGTCTATCTGTTTGGCACAGTAGTGACCACAAAAACAATCAGAATCTCTCAAGGTTAAAAAAAAAAAAAAAAAAAAAAAAAAGCAAAAAGGGATTTATTATGATCTTTCGAGAAAGGGCAACTCCCGACAGAAAAGGTGTCAGTAGAGGAGTGCAAAGCACAAACTGCAAAACACAACATTAAGATTCCTTAAATGCAGAAGCTTCCACCCTGCTTGGCCTTTTTTCCCATTGCTTAGGGGAGTCTGGGTTTACATTCTAAATATGGAAAGCTATCCTAAAAACAAAAGAATATTACTAAGTAAAAACTCTTAAATTTTCCTTAAAGAACTGCTATACAAGCAGATATTCTTGGATGAGAGAATTCTGTTACCTGAATTCCCAAAGCTATCATTCCCTTTAAAAGAAGCATTTAGATGCTAATTAAAATGTGATAGAAAACAAGAGGGAAAATGTTTAAGGCAATTGAAAACTTGCAGCTTTTTAGCTAAGTCTCAAAGCCATATTTCTATGAGAGGTCTTCACTCGGTTTTTCCCATACATATCAAAGTTGATCATCAAATAATGTTGCTGTTGTTGTGTACAGTGTTCTTCTGGTTTTGCTCACTTCATTCAGCATGAGTTCATGCAAATCTTTCCAAGTTTTTCAGAAATCTATTTGCTCATCATTTCTTATACAATAATAGTATTCCATTACTTCATGTACCCTACCTTGTTCAGCCATTCCCCAATTCATAGGCATTCCCTTAATTTCCGATTCTATGCCACTACAAAAAAAGGTGCTATAAATATTTTTGTACATGAGGGTCCTTTTTCCTTTTTTATGGTTTCTTTGGGATACAGAGGGTCAAAGGATGTGTAAAGCTCTTTATCCTTTTGTTAATTCTGAGCTCTCAAGCAATATTCTCAATATATACCCCATTAGAAATTATGATTGATACTACCGTTTTAAAAGAGAAAGGAAACAAACAGCAGCAGCAGCAACAACAACAACAACAAAACTCTAACTCTATTTCCTGTGAAGAAAAGTCACTAGAAGAGATTTTCACAAGAAAACTACTAAGCCAACCTTATAGATCATCCATTCTCTTGGTCCTAGATGTGTTTCTACAGCTTCCCTTTCTCCAGATCCATGCTTCCACTTATCATTTCCTCTTTGGGTGCTTTATTATTTTTTTAATTTAGTGAAGTGACTTTTTTTTGGTTTTGTTTTTTTAATAGTTTTTTTTTGGCATTCATTTTTACATGATTTTGAGTTCCAAATTTTTCTCCTTCTCTCCCTTACATGTGCTATCATGTAAAACATATTTCCATATTTCCATGAAAGAAGAAACAGATCAAAAAAAAAAGAAAAATAATAAAGTGAAAAGAAATGTTTTGACCCACATTTAGAGTACATTGGTTCTTTATCTGGATGTGGATAACATTTTCTTTCATGAACCCTTTGTACTCATCTCGGATCATTGTGAATGTTGAGAAATTGAGAAGAAAAATGATAAATATTGGAGATGTGGGAAAATTGGGACACTAAAGCATTGTTGGTGGAGTTGCAAACTGATCCAACTATACTGAAGAATAATTTGGAATTATGCCCAAAAGGAACCAAACTTGTGCCTATTCATTTCTAAAATATATGGAGAATTGACTCAAATTTATAACAATTCAAGCCATTCTCAAATTGGTAAATGGACACAAACTATGAATAGACAATTTTCAGATGAAGAAATTAAAGCCATTTCTAGTCATATGAAAAGCTACTCTAAATGCCTATTGATCAGAGAAATACAAATTAAGACAACTCTGAGATAGCACTACACACCCCTCCAATTGGCTAAGATGACAGGAAAAGATAATGATGAATGTTGGAGGGGATGTGGGAAACATCCCCTGGGACACTGATACATTGTTGATGGAGTTGTGAACGGATCCAGCCATTCTGGAGAGCAATTTGGAACTATGCTCAAAAAGTTATCAAACTGTGCATACTCTTTGACCTAGCAGTGTTTCTACTGGGATTATATCCCAAAGAGGTCTTAAAGGAGGGGAAAGGACCCACATGTACAAAAATATTTGTGGCAGCCCTTTTTGTAGTGGCAAGAAACTGGAAACGGAGCGGATGCCCATCAGTTGGGGAATGACTGAATAAGTTCTGGTATATGAATGTTATGGAATATATTGTTCTGTAAGAAACCACCAGCAGGATGATTTCAGGGAGGCCCAGAGAGACTGATATGAACTGATACTAAATGAAATGAGTAGAACGAGGAGATCATTATACACGGCAACAAGATATACAATGATCAACTCTGATGAATGTGACTCTTTCCAACAATGAGATGATTGAGGCCACTTCCAATGATCTTGTGATGAAGAAAGCCATCTACACCCAGAGAGAGAGCTATGGGATTGAGTGTGGATCACAACATAACATTTTTACTTTTTTGTTATTGTTTGGTGCATTTTGTTTTCTTACTCATTTTCTTTCCTTTTTGATCTGATTTTTCTTGTGCAGCAAGAGAATCATATAAATATGTATGCATATATTGGATTTAACATATTTTAACATGTTTAACATATATTGGATTACTTGACATCTATGGTAAGGGGTGGGAGCAAAGAGGGAAAAATTTGGAACACAAGGTTTTGCAAGGGTCAGTGTTGAAAAATTATCCATGCATATGTTTTGAAAAGAAAAAGTTTTAATTAAAAAAATTTTTTTTAAATTTATGATCCAAAAGGATTTTGACAAACTAAGATGTTGAGAAAAATAAAATATGATGAAACTTTAAAAAAAGAAAAAAAATTAAAAACTTTAATAAAATAACAACAACAATTAAAAAAAAAACCACTAAACTTGTTGCCTACTCTTGATCCAGCATACCACTACTAAGTCTGTATTCCAAAGAGATCATTAAATAGAGAAAAAGACCTACACATGCAAAAAATATTTATAGCAGCCCTTTTTGTGGTAGCAAAATACTGGCAATTGGGGGGATGCCCATTGACTGGAGAACGGCAGAACAAGCTGTGGCACATGAATATTATAGAATACATCTGTTCAATAAGAAATGATGACCAGACAGATTTCAGAAAAACCTGGAAAAACTTACCAGGAATTGATGCAAAATAAAGTGAGCAGAAACAGGAGGACACTGTAAACAATAACTAGAATATTGTATGATGAAGAACTGTGAATGATTTTGCTATTCTCGACATTTTACAATGATCCAAGACAATTCCAAAAGAATGTTGGATGGAAATGTTATGAAATGTTATCCACATCAGGAGAAAGAATTCTGAAGTCTGAATGCAGATTGAAGCATACTACTTTCACTTTTTTGTTGTTTTTTTTCTTTCTCATGATTTTCTTCCCACACTTTTTAAATTCTTCTTTCACAACATGATTAATATGGAAATATGCTTAACATAATTGTACATGTATACTCTATAGCAGATTGCTTGACATCTTGGAAAGGGAGGCTTGAAAAAGAGAGAGGAAAAAAGCAACTTAAAATGTTATAAAAGTAAATGTTGAAAACTAAAAACTAAAAGCAAATAAAACTAAAAAATAAAAGAATTTAGATGCCATACCACTGGATGCATATATGTTTAGTACTGATATTATTTCATTGTCTATGGTACCTTTTAGTAAGACATATTTCCTTCCTTAATCTCTTGATTTTTGCCTTTCCTTTTTCTGAGATCAGGATTGCTGCTCCCTTTTTTTTCTTTTTCTTTTTTTTTTATGTCAGGTGAAGCATAACAGATTCAACTCCAGCCCCTGACCTTTATTCTGTGTGTCTCTGTGCTTCAAGTACATTCTTGTAAACAACATATTATAGGATTCTGGTTTTTGCTCCCCTCTGCTATTTGCTTCCGCTTTATGGGAGAGTTCATCCCATTCATATTCATACTTTTTTATTATTATTATTGTGTATTCCCTTCCATTCTATTTTTTTTTCTATTTGTCCCCTCTCTCTTTTCACCATTTCCCTCTTCAACAATGTTTTATTTTGTCTAAAACTTGATGTCTCAGAATCATTAGCTTCCACTTGCTCAATTCTAACTTTTAAAAAGTTATTTTCCTTAGTTCACTTTTGTATTACTTTTTCCATTTGGACAATTAGACTTTTTAAGCAGTTATTTTCTTTTTTCAAGCTGTTGACCCTTTTCTTATAATTCTCTTGCATCACTTTCATTTTTTCCGCAGTTTTTCTTCTACCTCTCTTATGTGATTTTTAAGCACTTTTTTCAGTTCTTCCATGAAATTCTGGGCTTGAGATCACTTCCTATTTTTCTTTGGGATTTTGCCCATTGGTGTTTTGACATTGTTATCCTCTTCTGTGTGTATGTCTTGTTTTTCCCTGTCACTATAATAATTTTCCGTGGTCTACTTTTTTTCTGGCTTTATGCCTTTCTTTTAAATGTGAGCTCTGCCCCAGGGATGGAAAGGGCACTGCCCCAGACTATTTTGTGCCAGGGGCTGTAGATTCTGCCTGTCTACCTGATGCTGAACTGCTGTCCTAATTCTGGTGTCTGGCATGTGCTAGGGCTATTGGGGGTATTTCTGAATTTTCCTGGGGATACACTGAAGCTTGTGATAGTTTGGCCCCTGGTGGATGACTCTTTGCCCAGAGTTTTGCTGAAGGACATGGAGCTTCTCAGTGCTGGAGGCTGCCTGTTCCCCTAGTTATGCTCAAGCATGTAGGGGAAGACAGGGAATGCCTGCTGTATCGAACTGGGGCTCAGAAACTCTCTCCAGTTTGCTGAGGTGGGGCTTGCTGCTAGTTTGCTGGGAAGCATCCTGTTCAGGATTTAGGTCCCCTTTTGCACAGGTAGGACAGACCTTTCTTGTCGAACTTTAAAGTTTCTTGGGCTAAAAATTTTTCACTCTGTCTTTTTGATGGTTCTGTCATTCCAGGATTTGTTTTGGGGACACTATTTTATGGTTGCTTGAAGGTGAATATGGGAGAGAGCTTTACAATTTTTTTCTTCATTGAAATGACTTTCAAGGGTGACCCTACAGCAGGTCAGGCCATTTTTAATCCCATTCAGTGTTTCCTTTCTGATTCATTCAAGGGATTAATTTGTAGTTCTTATAGTGATTATCTGGCCTGGGGGCATCTTTTATATTTATTTTAACACTTTGATGTCAATTCTTTTATTAGGTTCTAAGCCTTCTAGGACCACTCCTTTATACTTAAAAAAAAAAAAGTTGAAGCTAACTGGTTTTCTTTGGAGAAACAAACAAAGGAAATAGCCAGAGATGTTTTTATCTTGTACCCATGGGATAACAAATAATAACACTTCATTTCACAATGCTGAAGATCACATTTGCCAGGAAAAATCTTGTGGAAGATGATGAAGGATGAATCTAAAAGGAAGAGAAATTCTATGAAGAACTTAATAAGACCCCCCCCAAATAAATTATTTTATATAGCTAGGTCCTGATTATTTTGAATAATGAATCTTGTATAGAATTAGTATGTATTTGAAACTGTGCCAAAATTATAATTACACAAAATATGATCATTGATTCTAACCTAATGAAAATATGCAGTGTGAATTCAAACTCTGCAAGGTTGATATAAGGATCAAGTAAGGTAATATATGTAAAGTGTTTTTTCAAGAACTTATAATGCTTGCTATCATTACCCTTACAGTGAAAAAATTTGTTGGAAAACCTAATTTGGTACTAGTTAATAAGAGGCCAAAGTCACTTAAAATATTTAGATATTTCTTATAATATTCTTCTCTAAAATATAATGTTCTCTGGGAGCAGGTTTCCTGGGGGGCTTCTGAGAGCAGCCTTAGTTTCAGTTCAGTAATCACCCCAAATGCAGCCAGGGATTAAAGTCCAAATCCTTTATTGTCTCGTTCCAAGTTTTGTCTCCTTTCCTGTAGTCCGGTTAGCTTTCTTAGAGGCCTTCTGTAGTCTTGGTTGGGAGAGCTCCCGCCTGCCTTCTCTGGATTTCTGAATCTCCCCTACCGAATGCTGGCCTCTGAATCTCCCTGACTGCTTTCTCTGGCTTCTGACTCTTCCTGACTTCCAAGGGTTTCTGCTTCAGCCTCCAGCCACAACAAAGGTGGAAAATGAAATGAATCTATCTCAGCCTCCTAGAGCTTCTAGTGGGCTTCTCCTTTCTGGCTCGGAAAGCTTCTCCTCATATGTTCCACACTGAGTATACACTAATCATTATATCATTAGGAAATCATTATTTGTTGTAGGATTAAATCAATACTAAACTAGATTTAACCACTGTCTCCTCAATTCCACTTACTTAGCACTTTGTTTCAAGTTCTGGCCCATAACAATTTCTTGCTTATGAATACGTGCTCCAAGAACAAAATTAGATCTTTGGCTATAAGTATTGAAAAACATCACAAACAAATGAAATTGAGTGGCTATGTTAATATATTGGAAACTATTGGTTACGAAGCAGTGCTGTTGTTCAGGCATTGTTTAGTGTATCTGAGTCTTTATGACCCCATTTGGGGTTTTCTTGGCAATAATCATATTCCAGGCAGGTGTCTGTGTGTCATTTGACCACCCAGAAGTTAAAGCAAAAGCAAAGGTCAGCACAAATTTCAAGAAAGAATAAAGATAAGATGATTCTTTTAAAACCTGATCTATTTAAAATAGCTACTTATGTAAAAAAAAAAAAGAAAAAGAAAAAAAAAAGAAAATTGATAAAAGAGGTTGATTCTGATTATCTCTATTTCCTACTTAAGTTTAAACTAGAATTCTGTGATCCTATGATTCCTTTCCAAACAGAATGCCATGGCAGCTAAGGACTGTACTACTTTAGAATATAAATTCATTTGCAAAATGTTATAGAGAAGAGGAGTAGAAGATTATGAATGGTATTACCTCAAAAAAGCAGAGGGGTGGGGGGAATCTATAGAGAGCTTAGCACTTTAACCAAACAACAAAAACAAATTCCCAAAGCATTTTTAGATAATACTGGAAGGAGACCAGATAAATGAAGAACCTGTGAAAGTTTCCATAGAGATCTATTTTAATCATTATTGTCAGTGTAACCATTACAATTGACTATAAAATCTGAGTTGTAAGAAAGTGGAAATGACACCTAAGAAAATGGAACAGTCTTTTTGGATATATTATATCATCTCAGGACAAAGAGGATGAAAAGGAGTTTATTATAAGTATGTCAAGGGAGCAACACATTGACTGCCTGATTGTAGGAGATCAGTGATAGCTTCAAAGGGAGGCCAAGCTTTTATTGATACTTTTTGCCATGCGATAAAGACAATTCAGATAGTTTAAAATCAACCAAAAAAAAATCTTCTCAGTTCCTCTTCAAATTAGCAAGTATTTTTCAGGTACATATGGGTAGAGGGTGACTGAACTACATGACAAATATCAGGGGACTGGGTAACGCTTCTCCTCAATACTGACTGGCAAGCAGTTCCTGAGAGCAATGGATCTCTCAGTTAATATAACTTTTATTAATATTATATATACACATATATATGAGGATATTATATATAAAACATGTGGAAATATGATATAATAAAATAATCTATATAATCTATATACATATAAATTGATAGGACACTAATAGCTGGGGGTAAGGAATCAGAAAAAGGCTTCATGTAGCAGGTACCTAAATTATGTCTTTAAGGAAGAAGAGAAATATTCTACGGTCAGGGGCTGTTGATGAGAATACGCATTTATACGGTACCTACTCTATGCCAGACACTGTGCTTAGTACTTGACAAATATTATTTCATTTGGAAGTTAGAAGGGAGTGCTGAAGGTGACAATTTGGAAAGCATTAAAGCAAACATTTTAAAAGATATTTGAAAGAAAAATAGAGATCAAAATATTAGGGGAAATAAATAATGATACTATTATTCTCCAGGAAAGAGGCAACATAGTGCAGTTAATTAGACACTGAAATTGGAGTATGAAAAACAGGTTCAGATCTTGACTTAGATACTTACAAGTAGAGTGACAAATAGTGAACAAATTACATCACCTCCCTGTGGCTCAGTTTGTCCATCTGTAAAATGATTGAATGGACTAAAAGAATTGTAAATTTCCTTCCAGTTCTAGATCTATAATCCTAAAAATTTAGAAATTCAGGAAATTCAGAGTACAATAATAATCTTGGATACATAAACCTACTTAGTCATTTTTAAAAATCATCATCATTCAATGAATGAATGAGACAAATATAATTTATCCTTGAATGAAAAAGTAAAAAAGAAATGGACAGGGTCTTTCCAATGAACTTTCAAAACAGATCACATCTTCACAGTCATTGAAGTGATTGAAATATGGAGAAGATGAAATATGCTACATGTGCTGTGTAATCAGGTTTCTCAGTAGATAAAGTGCCATGCCTGGAATCAGGAAGGCTATTCTTCCTGAGTTCAGATCCAGCCTTAGATATATATATGTATAAGTTTAGTTTCCATATGTAAAAATGATGTGGAAAAGGAAATATTAAACTATTATAGTATCTTTGTAAATTCCAAAAGGAATCACAAAGAATCAGACATAATAAAAAGTTGACTCAACAACAACAAATTTGTTGATGACATGAAAAGAAAACTTCAGATGACTGTTGAAGAAAATAAAACTTAAATTTTGTCATTCAGCAAGGGGCTTCCTGTGTAAATGTTGAGGGAAAAATTCCATAAATACAACTACAAAGATAATTTGTCTAGTGCTTCCTTGATTTCACTTAAAATTTCCCATTAGACTGTAAGGTACTTAAGAGCAGGGACAATTTTTTGCCTTTCTTTGTTTACCTAGCATGAAGTAGAAAAGCTGGCATAGTGTATATGCTTAATAAATACTATTTACTAACCGATTCAAGCAACATTTCACATACAACTATATATTAGTCAAAAGTGTCGGCACTGAAAAGCACAAGATCCAATTGGAAGAGAGATTTCCCCCAGAGGGAAGATTCTTAAAATGCTTTTTTTTGCAGGTGGCTTGTTGTTTTTTAGATCAAGCCCCTAAATCTTTTGATGTGATTCCAAATCACCTCCTAGGACCATTCCAAAGAGATCAATTCAATAATCTTGCCTGATGCAAGGAAAATATCTATTGTAGACATTGGACTGCCCATTGAGCCAGTCTATGCATGCTTATATCTTGGACAGTTACTTGAGGCAGACCATAAGCTGGTCCCAGAACTTCTGGGAGAAAGAAAGCAGGCTGGATAGCATTTGAAAAATTATGCAATGTTTTCAATGATCCCAAAAGGCTTCCTTACACAAAAGTCTAACTTTTAGATGCCAACTTCTTGAATTAAATTCTATAGATATCAGTCTTAGAATACCATGATCTCGGAACAATCAAAATTGCAAAGGATCCAAAGGAAACAGTGACTGAATATGAGACATCAAGGATGATAAAGTGGTATTAAAATACCCAAATAATGAATCACCCAGAAAGGATAAATGCTGCTTTTTTATCAAGAGAGACCACATAGTCCAACTCCCTCCTTTTATAAATAAGTAGAGTAAGGCCTTGGGGAAATTAAGTGCCACTTGGCCAATAAGCATTAGCGTTAGGACTTGAACTCAGAGCCTCTGACTCCAAGTGAAATGCTTTCTCCATAATACCACGCTGCTTCCCTTTTCACAGAAGGAAGTATGTCTCAGGCGGGTTCAATGACTTCCCTAGGGGCTTGAATTCAGTAAGGATGTCAGCTATATATTTTTTCTCTATTGACTTGTCACTTCATTCTTAACCTCATATTTGAAGTTCATATCCAGTGCTGGGCACAGAGGAATCACTAAAGAAATAGCAAGTGAATTTATCAGTCTCCCAATTTTCCTACATCCCCTCCAACATTCATCATTCTTTTCCTGTCATCTTAGCCAATCTGAGATATGTGTGGTGTGGTACCTCAGAGTTGTCTTAATTTGCATTTCTCTAATCAATAGTGATTTAGAGCATTTTTTCATATGACTAGAAATGGTTTAATTTCTTCATCTGAAAATTGTCTGTTCATATCCTTTGACCATTTATCAATTGGAGAATGCCTTGAATTCTTATAAATTTGAGTCAGTATTTATATATTTTAGAAATGAGGCCTTCATCAGAACCTTTGAATTTAAAAATGTTTTTCCAATTTATTGGTTCCCGTTTAATCTTGTCTGCACTAGTTTTGTTTGTACAAAAACTTTTTAACTTAATCAACAGTGAATTTATCTCAAGAGTAAGGGGATATCAGAAGCCAGAGTTGGAATAATTCAATCAAATATAGAAAAGGCAGTATGATACAGTGAAAAAAGGGCCTACTTCATTGGTTGCCATAGATTCAATTGTCAGTTTTGCGCTAATGATTCTCAAACTTACCTATTTAGTTCTAACTTCTTTCTTAATCTTGAAACACTTCAATCTGCCTATTGGACATCTCCAACTTGATGTCCTTTAAACATCTGAAACTCACCATATTCAAAATAGAACTCATTACCTTCCTCTGCTCCTCTTCTTCACTCTAATTACCTCCTGGTCTCAAAACCTAGGGGCCATCTTAACTTTTCACTCTCTTTCATTCTTAACCACCTCATCTTCTCCTGCCCAAAACTGTTGGTTTTACCTTAGTCATGTCTTTACTATGTGCCCATTTCTCTTGACACAGGCCCTTATCACCTTCCACTTAAACTTGCTGTTTGGTCTCCCTGCCTCACTTCTCTCCACTTAGCTGTCTAATTTATTTTCTTAAATCTCAGATTGGACCATGTGAGCTTCCTACTTGATAAACTCTAGTGGCTCCTTATAATCTCCAAGATCAAACATCAAATTATATTTTTAATAGTCAAAGCTCTGTATAACTTGGCCTCTTTCTCCCTGTCCAGTTTTCGTACCCTTAATTTATCTCCTTCCAACTTGGCCTCCATGTATTATTGAGTAAGACATTTCATCTCTTGATTCTGTGCATTTTCACTGGCTCCCCCTCTTGCCTGAAATGCTCTTCTTCTTCATCTTTGCCTTCTGGATTCTTTCAAGTCCTATTTAATATCCCACCTTCTACCAGAAGCCTTTCCCACTCAAGATACACAGTTGTTTGCATGTTGTCTTCCCCATCAGACCAGGAGGTCCTAAAGGACAGAAATTGTCTTTTGTCTTTCCAAAGAAAGGCAACTCTTGACAGAATTCCTGGCATATTGTAGGTGCTTAATAAATGCTTTACAACTGTTTGCCTGATTGGAAAGGCAACAATTCAGGCCCTGTACTCTATGACAAAATCTCCCCATGTAATCCTGGTTTTCCACATGACAAGCAGAGATAGTCAGCACCATAATAATGAGGAATAATCCGAATTAATTTGTTTAGCTATTGACTGATTTGACCTCCTTGCTCTCCAAGGAACTCTCAAAAGCCCCACTTTTCTAGTCCCACAATTGAAAAGCACCAATTCTAAGGCACTCAGCCCTACTTATAGCCAAAACTCTCATAGCCACACCTTGGCTATTAAAGCAGTTAAAGCTTGAGACAGCACTAAGATATTTGGATCATTCTGTATTTATTCTTTCCTGATCTTTGGTGAATGAGAATCAGAGACAGACCAGACCAGGTTATGACCTTGTAATCTTGGAAAGGTCAGAAAAGCCATCCATTGTCCCCTCAGCAGCTGGAGTTGAGAGCAGCAGCCGATTGCAACGCAGAACTAGCCTGGAGGAGTGACCTGCTTGACCCAGCCCAGAAGTGAATTGACTCAGCAGCTGAGACACCATGTCTCAAGGTGTCAGCAGCAATGCATCAACCAGATATAACATACCCAGATGTGAACTAAGCAGGGGGAGTGTTTTCCAATAACTACTCTCTAAGACAGAAGTCAGGGGAAAGAGTGTATTTCCAGTTCAGGAAATTACTCTACTACAGAAAGTGGAGGATAGAAGGGCTGGGTATATTATGATCCATGGGGTCACAAGTAGTGGGACATGACTGAGCAATAAAAATACTTCAGCTCTTGTTATACCTTCCCAGTAAATATCTCTTTAGAAAAGTAGGTTAATGTATTAACGTAAATTGGTTAAATCATATTAGGTAGATATTATCTGGTGATTGATATTGGAGGAACACAGCAGAAGGGGGTTCATGAGTAAAAAGAAGTTAGGTACCAATTAATGTAAATAATAAATCCCCTGAAAGGGTTGTATGTATTCAAAGTTGTAATTATGGGAAATATGGTAATTGGGCTTAGCCCAGTGAAAGTATGCAGTGCAAATTCAAATAATGCAGTCATTTCACTTCATACTAAGGGGGAAACTCCACGCCAACCCCTCGGGGTTCTAAAGATTCTTGAGGAATCAGCCTTCTTGGGTAAATATGGATTGGGAGAGCTCCAGACCACATGTATTGCTTACTACCTGTGCTTTTGAAGGGAAAATAGTGAAATTTTAGATGTGTTGCCATCCACAATGTCAGAGTAGGGGTGGAAGGCAGTATCTTATATGTTCTTTTTCTTCTTATTTTTATTGCTAATTCTCTCATTTATGTATTTGCCTGCCTGTACTTACCAATGAGAGTAAAAAATAAATTTATATTTTTAAAAGATATGAGTCCTAACATTTTAAAAAGAGAAAGGAAGAGAAAGACAGAAAGACTGCTCTTTCTTCACCCTTGCCTTTTGGAACCCTTAGCTCCTTCAAATTTTAGCACATTTAGTCTTTGCTTGAAGAAGTCCAGTGATCCTAAAGCAGCTCATTGTGCTTTTGGATAGTTCTAAATTTTCAGGGGAAGGGGGAAAGTGATGTTAGGTGTTGTAGTGGATAAGACTGCAGGGTCTGAAGGAGGACTCCTGTTTCTGAGTTCAAATCTGGTCTCAGACACTTCCTTGCAGTGTGACCCTGAATAAACCACTTTACTTTGTTTGCCTCAGTTTCCTCATCTGTAAAATGAGCCGCACAAGAAAATGGCCAACCATTCCAGTATTTTTGTCAAGTAAATCTCAAATGGGGACACAACTGAACAACAACAAAAGTTTTTCCTGATGTTAAGACTAAATCAGACTTTCAAACTGCCAGCTCCCACCAATCTCTGCTTCTCTGCACTCTGGTCCTGCACTCTGGAACCAAGCAGAACAAATCAACTCTCTCCTCCCTTGATAGCCTTCCAAATATTTGAAGACAGCTCTATCATTCCCCACCCACCCAATCATTTTCTGTTCCTGCCATTTTCTACTCTGAAGATCTTTACTTCTACAGTTTAGTTCCTTGCTCTATCTCTTATAATCTTATGACCATCGTTGCCCAGCCTTCCATAGAAGGATCTGTGGAAGTTCAAAATTCTCAGTCTGCATTTTAGGCTTAACTTTGGACAAGTCACTTAACTAACACTTTTGTATTTGCTTCTTCATTTGTTAAATGGAAATAAAAATACTTTTATTTGCTAATTTCAAAATGTTAAATCATATCAGGAAAGTACTTGGTAAATATGAACATTTTAGAGAATGCTATTAGTATTATTACAAAATTTCAGATTTCAGGATATAATAATACATATTTCTCAACAACAAACAACAACAAAATGCAAACTTTGCTATGCTTAATATTACTGGAAGATGAGAGTCATGGGAATAGGGAGCAAGTTCTTTTTAAAATCTGGCATAGGTCTTGACACAAGACAAGGGACCAACATGTCTATAGAAAGTAGGCAAGGTCTAATAACCCTGCTTATGAACCATTTATGGAAATGCGAAATTGATTTTTGTCTTGAAGTAAAATGGGAAAATTTCTTTTGAAGTGGATGGGGACCTTCCTACACTATTTTCAGGAGAATATACGTTTCTTAATATTCAATAGATCTTGTAGACATGGAAACTATTCAATTATGCCTAAGTTATGGGAGGTTGAAAGTCAAGGTCTTGGACAGGCCTGTCAGGTTTGGGAAAAGGGCTGGACATTCATTCAGTCTGACTCATTTGGGAGCTAGTAAGCAGCACCACTGAAAACGAGGGTTTGGGGAATTTCTTTTCTATTTCTTCACAAAAGATTATTCGTGAAAAGCTCATGAGGGCAATAAGAACAAGGGAGTATTCTCCAGGTTCAACAGTGTGCAAATTCCAACTAGACTGAAAGCAGAGGAAAAGATAGTGACACAGAAAGAGGCACAGAAGTAAAGAGGAGAAAGAGGGACAAACAGCTGCAAGAAACTGTCAGACAAGAGACGATAAGAAAACAGAAACAAATAGAGGTAAAAATAGAAGAAGAGACAGGTGTGCATTGATAGATTGGCAGAAGAGAGATGGGGAGACAGAGAGACAGAGATAGAGAAAGACAGAAAGACAGCCAGAGACTGACAAGGACAGGAGACTTTACAGGACAGGAGAAAAAAGAGAAAGAGAGAAAGAGACAGGGAGAACAGAGGAGCAGATAGATCAGCTGGCAGAGGAGAGAAGGAGGGAGATTTGGTAAGAGAGAGACAGAGTAGGGAAGAGAGAGGAGACAGAGATATCTTGTAGATTGACAAGAGAAAGAGAGAGGAAATTGAGGAGAGAGAGAAAGAGAAAGAGAGAGAGAGAGATGAAAATGAGAAGAGACTGTGAGAAAGTCTGACAAATGGAGGAGACAGACAGAAAAAAAAAACAGAGAAAGGGAGAAAGGGACAGGAAAGAGAGAGAAACAAACAAACAGAACAAACCAACTCTCTCCTCACTTGACAGCCTTTCAAATATTTGAAGACAGTGCTTGGATAGAGATCAGGAGATCTGAGAGATAGGAGAAAGAAGAAATTCAGAGAAAAAGTACAAAGGAGACAGAGGTAGAGAGGGTGATAGAAAACAAAGAGAGATGGGAAGGAAAGAGAGAAAGAAGGCAGACAGAGAAGAGTCAAGAGAAGAGATTGGAGGAGCTTTGAGATTGAACAGGTAATGTGTTTGCTGTAACTGCCTGAGATCCAAAGTTCAAGGAAGGTTCTCCTTCACTCACATCTAGAAATGTTTTTATCCTTGAAGGAAAGAGCCTGCCTAATCACCAAACATTTTTATTGGCTATTGCTCATGCAATTAGCCTCTTGACATTCTTCCAGGTCTCTGAAGCTGACATCCTGGGTGTAATCCCCAGCCCTTTAATAAGCAGATTTAAACACCCTAGCCTCAGATCACTAGTCTCTGCCCCCAAGTTTCAGTTTTTCCTGACATGTTGCTGTATTTACCATTAGCTGGGATGAAAAGAATGAATGGTGCATGGAGGCTGATGAGACAATGGGGCTGATTCATAGCCTTGGAAAACAGGGAATTGTCATAGGCACAAAAAACTGCTCTTCTATCTCCCCATCCCCTGCCTTTTTTTCTAGGGGCACTAAGATATTCAGATGAATAAATCTTAGGTCAACTCTTTGAACAGCTGGCAAGAAATATGGAAGCAACAGTTGATGTGAAAAAGATGCCAGATTGTTTTAGTGGGCTGGAAGCTCAGTCTGAGTTAGTGATGGAACACAGCAGCTAAAAACCACTAATATGGTCTTGGTCTATATTGAGAGGATGCTGTGCAAAAAGAGTGAGATGATATAGTTCTTCCTGTAATCTGTTCAGAGCTGGGAATCACCCTTTAGAAAGGATATTGACAAACAGGAGCTTGCTAGAGGAAAGTAGTTCAGATGATGAAATGACTTGAGAAGGGGCTTGTTGTCACACAAGGATCAGATGAAGGGAAGATAAGATTTAGGGGGTGATGTGATAGCTGTCATGTGAAAGAAGAATTAGACTTTTCTGCTTGTCCTAGAAGACAGAATCAGGAACACTGTGTGAGGGTTATAGAGAAGATGATTTTGGTTGAATGTAAGTCAAGCAATCATTAAACAAGCATTATTAAGATCCTACTATGTGCCAAGATCTGGGGATTTAAAAAAAAAAAAAAGTGGAACTATGATTTCACTTGTGTAAATAGTTGTCAGGGAGAAAATTCCATCTACCAATGCATACTGACACCTGATACTCAGCAACTTACCATCTTAAAGGAGTTGCCTGAGTCATTGAGAGGATAAGTGACTTGCCCAGCCTCAAATAGATAATATGGGTTAAAAGCAGGAATTGACCCCTGCTCTTTCCAACTTCATGCTACCTCTTGATATCCCATCAATATAAAAAGAAAAACATGAACAGACCTTCCCCCAAAGTACTGACTTTCTCTCAGGGAAAACAAGATCTACACATAGAAGTAAATACAGGGTATCCCAAAAGTAGTGAAGTTTTAAGTTACTAAGGCATAGAGAATTCCAAAGTCTTAGTGAAGTTTTAAGCTTTGCTAGATTAAAAACTTGAAAAAGTTTTTTAAAATTTTTTTAAGTTAAAATTTTTTTTTACTTACTCTTTAGTAGTTTACAACTTCACTAAGACTTTAGGAATACCCTGTATAAAACGTATACAAATATTTTGGGGAAGTGGGGTCCCACCAATATGTGGAAGCATTAGGAGACATTTCTTATAGGAGGTAGTATTTGAGCTCAGTTTTAAAGGCAATCAGGGGATTCTAAGAAGTGGAATAATAAATAATAAATTACAATAGCTAATATTTATATGAAGATTACCATGTTCCAAGAACTCTGCTAAGTATTTTATAATTCTTATCCCATTAGATCTTCCCAACAGTCTTAGGAAGTAGGTATTATTATTATTCTCATTTTACAGATGAAGAAACTAAGTCAGGCAGAAGTTAATCAACCTGTGCAAGATCATGTAGCTAGCAAGTGTCTGAGATTGAATTTGAACTCAGGCCTTTCTGACTTTAGACCTACTATTTTATCCATTATGACATTCAGCTACCCAAAGGAAGTGAGAAGAGTGGAGGTGAAAAGGGACTGAATTCTACAAACGGAAGGACAGTTTATACAAAAGGTAAAAAAAAAGAAATGAAATGTAATGTGTGAAGGGGAGTAGCATGTAATAAACCTTGAAAGGTAGGCTGAAGCCAGATTGTGAAGTTTTAAATGCCTAGGTATAGAGTCTGCAATTTATCCTGGGACAATGGGGAGCCACTGAAGGTTTTTTGAGCAAGGAAGTAACAAGGTCCCATCAGCAATTTAGGAATGTTGCCTTTACAGTTGTGTCAGTGATGGATTAGAGGAGGTAGAAGTGAGTCTTTGGGCAGGAAAATCAATTTGAAGGTTACTGCAATAAATCAATTGAGAGGTATTAAAGACCTAAACTAAGTGGTATACATGTGGGGAAAGGGAAGAGATGTACATATGATTGATAAGACTCAGCAACAGCAATTTAGAAGATCTAAGACAGAGATTTGAGACATGACTCTGCTTAGTGGGTAGGAGGTAGATGATGATCTGCCAAAGAAAACTGAGAAGAAGTAGTAAGGCAGGTAAGAAAACTAAGAGAGATCTGTGTTAGCAAAGTCCAGAAAGGAAAGAGAATTGTATTGGAGGGAATGATTAAATGTCAAACGATACAAAAAGTTCACAAGGATAGGAACTGAGAGAAGGCTGTTGTATTTGGAAGTTAAGAGGGCCATTGATAACTTTGGAAAGAGCAGTTTCATTTGAGTGTTGAGTCTGGAAGCCAGATTACAAAGGGCAGCCAATTGAGAGGATAGGAAATGGAGGCAAGGAGTGAAGAAAAAAAATTTTTATGCCTTTGGCTAAGAAAATAATAGTTTAGTAATAGTTTTAGAGGGTGTCAGGGTCAAGTGTTTTTTTTAAAGGATGGCTAAGGCTTGAACAAATTTGTAGAAAGGAGACAGTAGATATGGAGAGCTGGAAAATTAGAGAGAGAGAAGATGATTCTGGGACTAAAGTGTAGAAGATGGCAAGAGGAAATGGAATAAAAGGTTGGAATTCATGGTAAATATCCTATCTTTTCTCAGTAAAGTATAAGTCTATTGAGTCAAGTCAACAAAGCATTTAAGTGCCAACTATGTCCCAGGCACAGTACTAAAAATACAAAAAGAAAAAATTAGTCCCTGCCCACAGAGCTTATATTCTAAAAGGAAGAGACAGTATGCATCCCTCTATAGACAAACTAAATATCCAGATGTTCCAAGTCTTTATGAAGTCATAAACTTAGAAATGTACTAAGAGTTTTGGAAACAGTCTGCATATAGAATAAATTGGAGATAATCTAAGAGGAAAGGAAATAAGATTAAGGGACATCCAGAAAGATTTTTTGGTAGGAAGTGGAATTTTAGCTAAAACTTAAAACCATGGAAGCCATGTACCTGTACTTTAGGAAGACCAATTTGATAGCTTTGAATAAAGGATGGAATAGAGTAGTGATAGTGGAGAAGGAGGGGGGAGATTTGAATTAAGAGGTTATTGCAATAATCTGATGAAGATGTGAAAAGGGCCTAAAACAGAGTGCTGGTCATGTGGGAAAAGAATGGGGGACTGTGTGTGAGAAAATGGAAGAAGCTTGCAACAGTTTCTATTAGGAATTATGATCGTCAGCAAGGGAAGAGTTAAAAGGATTGCCTCTTTGCAGTTCTGTTGAGAATAGATAACAGATTGTTAAGGGAGTACTTCCTAATAGAGCCCCCTGTCCCTACTTTCCTGTTCAAAAGTAGGATACGATACGTTGGAAAGTAATGAGTTCCCCACTCACTGAATGGCATCAAATGGAAGCTGGATGACCACTTGTCAGGGTTGTAGTAAAGGGGATTCTTATTCAGATACTGGTTGGACTAGATGGCCTCTAAGGTCTCTTCCAACTGATATTGTAATTTGGAGATACAAGTACTTGGGTCCCAGAATGGTGCTTAGAGGAAAAATGGCAAATCTTGTCTTCTTTGTCAATAAGCAAGGGAATGTTATTAATGGCTCTCAAATAGCTGTTGCTTTCCTCAAGAAATCTCATTTTAAGGTCCCAGAGCAGATATCAGTTTTTGTGCCTGGCTTAGCTCTGACTTTTATATTTGTATCCAGACTCTCAAACATTTATTCTCAAGGGCAGACTGAGCCCAAGTGTAGTTATTGTCTTGCTTTGTGTTTTTTTTTAATCATTCATTTTTGATGATGGGAGGTGAGTATTAGAGCCTGGTTCCAAACCCTGCCCCTACTAGCATGCTCCCAGGTTCTCCAGCTCATTCTATTTAAGGGGTTGTAGTGCATCTACAACCTTGCAAAGATCAAGTCTTTGTATCATGGAGGAAGGGAGGGAAGGATGTATCACCTCCAGCTGAGCAACTTGAATTGTTCTTTAATAGCCATTAATGGATTATCATCTATATAATATAGTCACAGATGTTGTCATTTAGAATCTAGAGTTCAGATTACAGCAGATCAAACCCATTGAGCTTGTGCAATGAGTTGGGTCAACCTGGCTCTTGGATGTTCAAAATTTGTTTTTGGAATCTTTTAATATATTATTTGTTCTAGTTACATGTAAAACAGGGTTTTTTTTTTAACATTTTAAAAAAATCAATAAGTTTCAGATTCTCACCCTTTCTTCTTCCTTCTCCCATCCACTGAAAAGGTCTGTGTAGTTATGTAAAACATTTCTATAAAAGGCATATTGCAAAAGAAAAAATAAAATTTCCCCTTTCCCCCAAAAAACCCTCAAGGCAAAAAAAGGTATATTTTAATCTGTATTCAGATACAAGCAGTTCTTCTTCTGGGTATGGATAGGATTTTTCATCAGAAGTCCTTCAAAGTAGTCTTGGATCATTCATTGTATTGCTGAGAATAGCAAAGTCATTCACAGCATTGCTATTACTTTGTATATAGCACATTTCACTTTGCATAAGCTCATGGAAGACTTTCCAAGTATTTCTGAGAGCATCCTGCTCATCATTTCTTATAGAACAATAATATTCCATTATATTCCCATACCACCATTTTTCTACCATTCCCTGGATGTTCAAAATTCATTCTGTAAAGATGAAGAATATTAGGGCTACAATGGAACTTTAGAGATCAACTTCAACATTTCCTATGGAGCATAGCATGAACAATAAGCACATATAAGAATCGCTGGGCCTACCCCTTTCTTTCAATTCAACAAGCATGTGGGAAAAGCACTAAACTTGGAGTAATGAAGTTTTAAGTCATCAGAACAGTTCAACTCTTGGCTTTGCCTTTTAATACTTGTGTGACATTGTGAGCCTTTGTTTCTTCATATTAGTACCATAACAGTAGATGGAATTGCTTCCATTTGAATTGTTTTAGGAAGATTCTGAAGAACCCTGGAAAGATAAAATACCAAATACTGAGGTGCTTTCTCAAACTAAACTGCCAAGCATTCCAACTCTATTGCAGAAAGCACAACTCCATTGGGCTGCCCATATTGTTCGAATGCCAAATGTACACTTGCCAAAAAGATTATTTTATGGAGAACTTACACAAGGCAAGTGCTCACAAGGTAGTAAGAAAAAGTAATATAAGGATACCCAAGGTGTCACTTAGGAACTTTAGAATTGATTGCATGACACAGGAGAACACTGGCACAGGACTGCCCAGCATGGAATCGAATTAGCTCAAGAAACATGAGATGTGCAAGATTAGAGAGTCTACCCCAAATGTTCATAAGGACTATTTGTGCCCTACCTGGGGAAGAGCATTCTGAGCTTGTATTGGTCTGATCAGCCATAGTTGGACACACTGTAACTCAACTCTAAAAGTGATGTCATTTTGGTCCTCTTCAAGAACAAAGGATGACAACCAAAAAGAAGGTGCTGTCCTTTAAAGATATTCTTTAAGGCTTCTTCCAAGTACTGTGTTAAGCAATGAGGATCTAAAAACAAAAGTGAAAGTTTCTGACCTCAAGCAGCTTCCATTCTACTTTAGGAAAAAGACAGGTATAAAGAGCAGTAAATAGACAATATATACACAATTAATACAAAGTAAGGTTTAGGATCTGAAGATCAGAGATCAGCGCTTCCATTCTACTTGATGAAAAAGATATGTATTAAAGTAATAAATGCATAATATATACATAATTAACGCAAAATAAGGTTTAGGATGGACAGTATTGAATATTTAATTTTACTGAAAATCATAGATCAGAGAAGGTTGTGTGGCAACAAGTTATTAAGAATATTCCAAGAAATTTTTCACACATAGATTATTGTTTCCTATTCTGGCTGACCTCCTCCTCCACACACATTCACACAACACACACACACACACACACACACACACACACACACACACACACATTATTTTGTATCCCTTCGTTATCTACCCAACCATCCCTACCATGCTGTTGCAAGTATACTAGTTGTCAAACTTTATTTTATATCTGACTAGCTAACTCCCTATTTCTTTTTTTAATAATAGCTTTATATTTTCAAAATACATGCAAAGATAATTTTCAACATTCATCCTTGCAAAACCTTGTATTCCAAATTTTTCTACCCCATTTACCCCACTCTCTTCCCCTAGACAGTAAGCAATCCAATATTGATTTTTTTTAAAATAACTTTTTATTACAGAACCCATGCCAGGGTAATTTTTTACAGCATCATCTCTTGCATTCACTTCTGTTCCGATTTTTCCCCTCCCTCCCTCCACCCCCTCCCCCAGATGGCAAGCAGTCCTTTACATGTTGAATAGGTTACAGTATATCCTAGATACAATCTATGTGTGCAGAACCGAACAGTTTTCTTGTTGCACAGGGAGAATTGAATTCAGAAGGTGTAAATAACCTGGGAAGAAAAGCAAAAATGCAAGCAGTTTATATTCATTTCCCAGTGTTCTTTCTTTGGGTGTAGCTGCTTCTGTCTATCTTTGATCAATTGAAACTGAATTAGCTCTCTTTATCGAAGAGATCCACTTCCATCAGAATACATCCTCAAACAGTATTATTGTTGAGTATATAATGATCTCCTGGTTCTGCTCATTTCACTTAGCATCAGTTCATGTAAGTCTCGCCAGTCCTCTCTGTATTCATCCTGCTGGTCATTTCTTACAGAACAATAATATTCCATAACATTCATATACTACAATTTACCCAGCCATTCTCCAATTGATGGGCATCCATTCATTTTCCAGCTTCTAGCCACTACTAACGGGGCTGCCACAAACATTTTGGCACATACATGTCCCTTTCCCTTCTTTAATATCTCTTTGGGGTATAAGCCCAGTAGAAACACTGCTGGATCAAAGGGTAGGCACAGTTTGATAACTTTTTGAGTATAGTTCCAAATTGCTCTCCAGAATGGCTGGATGTGTTCACAATTCCACCAACAATGTATCAGTGTCCCTGTTTTTCCACATCCCCTCCAACATTCCACATTATCTTTCCCTGCTACTCTAGCCAATCTGACAGGTGTGTAGTGGTATCTCAGAGTTGTCTTAATTTGCATTTCTCTGATTAATAATGATTAATCCAATATCGATTAAAGATATGTAGTTTTTCTAAACACATTTCCACATTTATCATGCTATACAAGAAAAATCAGATCAAAAAGGAAAAAAAATGAGAAAGAACAAAAGCAAACAAACAACAAAAAAAGGTGAAAATACTATATTGTGATCCACATTCAGTCCCCATGATCCTTTTTCTGAATGTAGATGATTCTCTTCATCACAAATCTATTGGAATTGGCCTGAATCATTTCCTTGTTGGAAAAAAGCCAAGTCCATCAGAGTTGATCATCACATAATCTTCTTGTTGCTAAGTACAATGATCTGGTTCTTCTCATTTCACTCAGCATCACTTCATGTAAGTAAATCTCTCCATAACATTTGTATACCACAATTTATTCAGCCATTCTCCAATTGATGGACATCCACTCAATTTACAATTCCTTGCCACCAGAAAAAAGGCTGCTACAAACATTTTTGCACATATGGATCTTTTCCCCTCTTTTATGATGTCTTTGGGACACAGACTCAGTAGTGGTATTGCTGGATCAAAGCATATGCACAGTTTTATAGCCTAGTTGGGCATAGTTCCAAAATCCTTTCCAGAAAGGCTGGATCAGTTCATAACTCTACCAACAATGTATTAGGATCCCAATTTTCTAACATACCCTTCAACATTTATCATTATCTTTTCCTGCTATCTTAGCCAATCTAAAAGGTGTGTACTAGTACTTCAGAATTGTCTTAATTTGCATTTCTCTAATCAATAGTGATTTAGAACTTTTTTTTATATGACTAGAAATGGCTTTAATTTATTTGTCTGAAAATTATCTGTTCATATCCTTTGGCCATTCATCAATTTGAGAAGGGCTTGTATTCTTATTAAACTTGGGTCAGTTCTCTCTATATATATTTTAGAAATGAGACCTTTATCCAAATCCTTGGATGTAAAATTTTCCTGTTTTCTTATTCCCTTCCAATTTTGGCTGCATTGGTTTTGTTTATACAAAACTTTTCAATTTAATATAATCAAAATCATCCATTTTGCATTTCACAATGTTCTCCATTTCTTCTTTGGCCACAAATTTCTTCCTTCTCCACAGATCTGAGAGGTCGACTATTCCTTGTTATCTTAAATCATGAATGTATTTCAATCTTATCTTGTTATAGGGTATTAGGTGTCAATCAATGCCTAGTTTCTGCCACATCATTTTCTAGTTTTCCCAACAATTTTTATCAAATAGTGAGTTCTTATCACAGAAGCTAATCATTGGGTTTATCAAACACTAGATTACTATAGTCATTGACTAGTGTGTTTTGTGAACCTAACCTATTCCACTGATCAACTGCTCTATTTCTTAGGCAGTACCAAATGGTCTTGATGATCACTGCTTTATAATATAGCTAACTTCCTATTTCATGGTAATCTTTCCACTGCGTAGAATTCATCAAGTCAGGATATTGTTGTCTTGTTTAGCTCCCTAGGAAAAGTTTTGTTGGAAAGCTCTCTTTTGTTTTCGTCACCAAAGATGGCCACATTGCAAAGTACTTTGTAAAATTTAAAATGCTAAATAAATTCAAGCAAAATGGAAGCTTTTCCAGGGATGGATTGTTTGATTTTTTTTTCTTCTTTGTATCCCTAGCAGGGCCTGTCACATAGTAGGGACATAATAAATGCTTGCTGAAATGAAATGAATATCAGTTATCGTAATTATCCCAACTACTGCATTATCTTAGTACTAAATTAATCATCAAGCATTTATTAAGGCTCTGCTATGTGCCAGGCACTGTGCAAAGAATGGGGGATAGAGAAACAAAAAACGATATAGCCTTTGCCCACAAGGAACTTACATAATATCAGAGGAGACATCTATAAAAAATGTTCAGGACAAAGACAAAAGTAATATAATATTAAACTCAAAGGAAGGTGGGAGAGTACCAACATTTGGGAGAATCGAGAAGTTCATGAAGGAGGGGAGTTGAGTATTGAAGGAAGTGAGGGATTACACAAGCCTCAAGTAAGAAGGGAAAATATTTTAGTCATAGGACATGATCAGTTCAAAGGCATGGAAAAAGAAAATGGAGTATTATGTATGAGGAAGAGGGAAGAACAGTTTGATTGAACCATAGAGTGCAGGAAGGGGAATAATGGAAGATGAGGCTAGAAGTATAAGTTTGGTTCAGGTAATGAATGGCATCAAAAGCTAAACAGAAGAGTTTACATTTTATCCTAGAAGTAACAGGGAACCCCTAAAGTTTATTGAAGAGAGGAATAACAGTCATATACTTTAGGAAAATCTCTTTGACAGATATATGGCGAATGACTCGAGTGGGGGAGAAATGATGCCAGGACACCAAGTTGGAGACCATTGCAATAATCCAAAAGAGATGAAGGTCCAAACTAAGGTGGTGGAAATGAGTAATGAGAAGGGATGCGTGCAAGAGATGTGTTTGCAGAAAAACAATAATATAGATATGTGGGATGGAGGAGAGTATGTAATTAAAGATGATGACTAGGTTGTGATCCTAGAAGAATGAAAAATGGTGATACTCTCAGTGGATATAGGAAGAAAGTACAGCAGAAAGGTGAGTTTTTAAGGAAAATGATACTTAATAATAATAAAAGCTAACCCATATATAGTGGTTTAACATTTGCAAAGTTAGAAATAGAGTGCAGGAGAGAAGCTAGGACTAAATATATAATTCTGGGAACCATTTGTATATCAATAATAATTAAGTCCATAGGAGCTAATGAGTGGCCCAGAACGTAGTCTTGAGGTACAACCACAATTAGGGCATAATATGGATGATGAGACATCAAGTGAAACTGAGGAATGATCAGTCAAGATAGAGAATCAGGAGAGAGGAGAGTCATGAAAACTTAGAGGAGAGAAACCATATAGCAAGTCAACAATGTTAAATGTTGCAGAGAGGTCAAGAATGGTGACGACTGAGAAGAGTTTCAAATGTACAAGAACTCACTAGTGAGAGTGGGTAGATAATATGGAAATTGGATTTAATGACCAGTGTCTGAGAGGCATTCTCTCATTCATTCAATCATTCATAGATTTCTCTTGCTTTCAAGCTTGGGGAATGAAGGAAGGTTGCCAGGTACAATAATAATCCAATTCATTGGACAATAGATTTAAAAATAAGAGGAACCTAAGAAAGAAGGAAATAAGCATTTGTTAAATATCCACTATGTATCAGGCACTGTGTTAAATATTATCTGATTCTCATAATAAGGGTTGTAGGTGCTATTATGATCATTTTACAGTTGAGGAAACTAAGGCAGACAGAGCATAGGTGATATACACAGGATTAATTTTACCCAGTTAACACAGTATTAGTCCAATATAAACTCAAATTTTTCCTAACTCAAGACCCACTTAGAATCCTCTGAGCCATTTAGCTGTCAGGTAGTCTAATACTACAAATAAACTAAAATATAAAAAGGTAAAGTAATTTGCTCAAAGTGTGAGAATCAGTTAAACTCCACAGACATTCTCTGAAGCCACTTCCTATGTCCAGAGAATAAGTCAGAGTTTGGAGGATGTAGGTATTTAAGATAGCTTCTACATTCAGAGAGCATCTAATCTACTTAGTTGGAATAAAGACATACAAAGATGACTAAAATTACACAATGCATGCTACATCTAATAGAAAAATGCAAAACACCAACTAGTGGTTCCTGATATAGGAATTTCAGGTATCTTGACAGCCTTGTGAAAAGAGACAGCTTTGGGAGTGGGGAGATGAGTGAGCCTTTGTGTCCCTCAGTCAGATTATGAAGATAACCATGTGTGTAGGAATGACTGCCTCCTTCTCTCACCTATTTAGACAAAGAGGAAAGGAAAAAAATCCTGATCATAGGGTATGTGCTCTTGAGAATAGTTCTGGGTAAGTTACTTGAGCACTTGCAAATTTCTGAGGAGATGAATGTCGTCCAAGGGGAAAGCTAGGGAAAACTGAAGGGAAACTTCACTTGATTCACAAGTTTGTCTTGTTCTGTCCTTGGGAGATTCACAGAGCCACACTGAAACTAGCAAGATCTTGGCTTGAGTAGAGGCTGACATGGTTTAGATTCTTGAGGTGGTTAGAAGAATTAGGAATATGAATTTTATGATCCAAGTTTAAAAAAAGAGGAAGAGCCCATTAAAAAATCAAGGTCAGGTTATACATGGAGACCAAGACATTTTTCCGTAGATGCTGATCCTTATCCCATAGTGTGACTTTAGAAAATGGCTTACAATAGTCAGGTAGTAATGGAATTTCTGTTTGCTATCTGGGTAATCCAGGATCTATATCTTTCTCATAGATGTCAGTAAAGATTACAGAGACAAAAATGGCCATTCCTTTGGGAGGATGGGAGGAGCTACTGAAGTCCAAAAAGTCTAAGATGAAAATATCTTGGTGCACAGTTATTTTAATGAAAATATAATAGTGGAAAGAGCACTGGCTTTGTAGCCAAGAAGTCTTGAGTTCAACTTCCACTTCAATTACTATCTATGTGACTTTAGGGATGTCACTTAGCTTCGGTAGGACTCAGTTTCTTCATCTGTAAATGGGGATTAGACTAGACAGTCATTCAACTTGAAATCTGTGCGAAGATAACAGTACAGCACACCCTCTGCCAACCATTCAGATGATCCTGGGAAAATAATTTCCTGTCTATGGGTCTCATTTTCCTTCTCTATAAAATGGGGGAGCTAAGATAAGATTCTGGCTTTCAAGCTTTTTAAAGTAAAGAAACTTTATAGGGCAAACAAATTCACAAAATAGGGCAAACAGGTTACATAATCAAGTTTTATTGGTTAGGTGCTGCATCTTGGATTGCACCAGAAGTGAGAGAGTTGGGGGTAAAAGGCTTAGAGAGTGTTGTTGGTGGTTGTCATTTGTGCTTGAAGAAGACCAAAATGACTTCACTATATGAGGGTCAAGATATTGTGCTTCTGATTGTGACTTATTGGACTCATCTGAGCTCAAAAACTCTATCACAGATTGGGCATAAATATTCTATAAGAATACAAAGGTCTCTAAATTTGTGCATCTCACATTTCTTTTGAGTTACTGAAATTCTGCTTTGTTCATAGAGCACAACACCTTCTTCAATGCCAGCATACCGTGCTGAGTGGTTCTATGCCAGTGTCTCCCATGTTTCAATATTTAATTCTAAAGTTCTTCAGAGAGACTTTGAGAGTGTCCTTGGATCACTTCTTCTGACCTCTGTGTGAGTGCTTGCTTGCTTGCATTGTGTAAGTTTTTTGTAAAGTAGTCTTTTGGACAAATGTACATTTGACATCCAAAAAAGGTAGCCAGCCCATCAGAGTTGCGCTCTCTGCAGTAGAGTTTGAATGCTTGGCAGTTCAGCTTGAGAAAGAACTTCAGTGATTGGTACCTTATCTTGCCAGATGACCTTCAATATTGTCCTGAGACAATTCAAATGATCAATTCACTGGTATCGTGCTGCTATACTGTCCAGGTTTCAGTCATACAACAACGAGATCAGCAGAACAATTCTTTAGCCCTTCAATGTGGTAGTAGCCTAATATCTCTTCTCTCCCATACTTTTCTTTGGAGCTTCCAAAACACTGTGCTAGTTCTGGTAATGCATAAATCTCATTATATCTATATCCCTGTAAAGTAGACTGTTCAAAGGAAGTGAACTTATCCACAGCATTCATTTACTATGACAAATAGTTCCAGGTATAGATAGTATAATGCTGGCTGGTAGAGAACCTCGTTTTTTGGGCAAGGTCAGGTCAAAATTAGCCCAAGCACCAGAGAATCAATCTATACTCAGTCTCAAAGGCTGCATTGAAGGCATAATTATTTATGAACAAAAAGTTATGCACTTTGTGAGACCAGCTCAAGGCCTCGTCGAGGAAAAAATATGATGGGGGACAGGCCCTTCTACACTTTAGTTTTGGCTTGTAGCCTTTTCAAGTTAAATAATTTACTGTCACTTCAATAGCTAACCTTGATGCCTTTTGCATCTTCCTTGAAGGCATCTGCCATCACTTAAAATTTCATGCTAAAGAACCAGGAGAACATTGTACACAGTAACAGCAATATTGAACAGACTATAATATTGGTGAACTTCTTCAGGTACTTCCACTAGTCCTCATGATTGTCAGTATCAAAGGCCTTGGTCAGATTGAGAAATGTGTACAGACCACTTTACTGCTCCTGACATTTCTCTTGTTGTTGCTGAGCAGCAAATACCATATCAACCATTTCTTGGCCCTTTTTGAAACCATACTGACTCTTTGATACATAACTACCTTCCAGGTGATGGATCTTGCAAGAATCTTACTGGAAATGGAATCCTCTTCAATCCCATGATTGTCATAGGACACTCTATTTCCCTTTCCTTTATAGAGATGGACAATGGAGGTGTCCTTGAACTCCTAGGGGATGACCTCCTATTGCCATATAAACTGTAAGATTTCAGTTAGATTTTATATGAACAGTGGCTGGAATCTCAGCTGGAATAGAATCAGCATAAGTAACTTTGCTACACAAGAGCATTGAAATCATCTTCACAAAAATGTTTCTGTACTTTTAAAAATACTTTTTTTTGTGTTTTGACCACAGACAGTCTGTCTCAATAAGCAGGCCAAGGCTAAGTGTAGTAGACAAAAGGGGTACTTTTTCTAGCCCCTAGCTCATGGAAGAAGGTGAGCAGCGCAATCCTTTAAAAGGTTGTTTAGACATCCAAGGTGCTGCTGAATCCCACTGCTGCTTCAGTCCAATGAGACTATGGCCTGGGTTGCTACATACAAGATTGTGTGTGTATCCAGTGTATCAGCACCTGCTGCTTTATCATTTGCTTGTCACCATAGGACTTTGAGGTAGGTAAAAATGGTATGTATGTATTCAGGGGAGATTAGTACCTCTAATGTGAAGGAGGTGAATGCAGTTTTTTCAAGGCTGCTTTTCATAGTTGGTGTCTACTTGCTACCCAACTCTCATTTGTGGTAACAAAAATTTAGAGATGAAAAAAGATAAAGACATTTTATTATTTTTAAAAGCAATTTTCTCAGCCAAACTTATAACATAAAAACAAACTTAAACAGAAAACAGCTAGAGCCTATGGCGAGGCCAGGCAATGTCATGTTGTCATGGAAAGACTACAGGATTAGAAGTCAGAGGAATTGGATTCATATCTAGCTATGTACTGTCTGTGTCCATATGGACATATTATTTACTTTTTCTGGGTTTCAGTTTCCTCTTCTGTAAAATTAAGATGTTGGATGAAATGTTCCTAAGGTCCCACTTTTAGGTCTAGACACTATGATTAGAAGACAGTTGACAAATTTTCACATGGTAATAACAGCTGGCATTTATATAAATATAAGGGTAAGGCTTGCAAAGTACTTTACAAATGTTATTTATTTCTTTTATAGAAACATAACAAGGCATGGTTCTGTAGAACACAGCTTGGAAAACCCTAAACTAATTGTTCTTCAAAGTCCCTTCTAATTCTAAAACATTCCATAGAGTCTAAGTTGGCAAAAATAAATAAATAAAAGAAAGGAAGGAAAGAAGGAAGGAAGGAAAAAAGGAAGGAAGGAAGGAAAGGATGGAAGAGAAAGAAAGAAAGAGTAAGAGAAAAAGAAAGAGAAAGAAAGAAAGAAAGAAAGAAAGAAAGAAAGAAAGAAAGAAAGAAAGAAAGAAAGAAAGAAAGAAAGAAAGAAAGAAAGAAAGGAAAAGGAAAGAAAAAGACAGAGATAGGGGATCACAACTGTTGTAATTATCTCATACTATATAGTATTTAGCACAATGTTATCAACTGAATATTTGGGGGAGAAGGGAATGCTTAACTCAATAAAGACATCTGCTAAGCAAATTGAGGAGGGGTTATCTTTGGGAACTTAGTGAAGGTGTATATATTTGCTTTTGTGGAAGAAGGGGATCAGAAATTTGTATAGAAATTTGCACCATTTCTATTTCATATCTGCTTTAGTCCTTTTTCTACTTCAGGAGGCTTTACAAAAATCCAAATTAGTCACTGGAATCATGCTATGTGCTTATAGTTATCTAGTTTTCTCTGTGACCCACCCCTAAAACCCCTAAGTGAAAACCTAATAATGAAATTCATGGGCAACCCTTCACCATCCTTTATATTCTTAGTTGAAAAGTTCTGATAGAAGTAAAAAGTGTTATGGCAGAATGAATAGTCAATAATTCTTAGGTGATTTTTTTCTCTATTTGGTCCTGCTAAAGGCTGGTTTCTCTCAAGCTCCAGTCTTTATAACCCTCTTTTTTCCATTCTTGACTCTTCCCTTGCCCAGTTTTGTTTCTTTTTTTCTGATTAAGGTTGATTCTACCTAGGGATTTCTTCCTGTTACCAATCTACATATTTTTCATATATGTAATTTTAATAAGCTCATGCCAGCACTCTACAAATTAGTGTATGCCTTTTTATTTTTCTGCAAATAAACATCTATTCTTGAAATAAAATAATTATGCACTTTGAACAACTAATCCAGTTAAAAATACACTTGTTATTTATATTTTAAAATTAATTTTGGGGACTCTAGATGGCGCAGTGGCTAGAGCACCAGCCCTGAAGTCAGGAGGACCTGAGTTCAAATTTGACCTCAGACACTTAATACTTCCTAGCTATATGACTCTGGGCAAGTCACTTCACCTCAATTGCCTCAGCCAAAAATAAATATTTATGGAATGGAAACATTTTTTAAAAAATTAATTTCAGTACATATTTCCTCTGCATTTTCATTCACTTGAACTAACTATCTATCTACGTATACATACATATATATTAAAATAGGTGTAGTATGTGTATTTCTTTGTTTTCTTTTTCACTTCATATACATTTTAAATTTTTTCTATAATTCTCTACTGAGCACAGGAAGAATTGATATAAAAGATAGGGACTGGATCTGTGATTTCATTGGTATACATAAGAAAAACAAATGCAAATCCATACTTTTTAGTCATGGCTAAAGCACCAAGCCAGATTTATTTACTTGCCCAGGGACACACAATTAGAAGGTATAAGAAGAGGCAGGACTTGTACTAGGCTCTTTGGCTCCAAGACCAGCTTTCTACCTATGAAGCTTCTTTCTCTCACTTGTATTATTATTTAGTTGTATTATAATGTTCTACTTCATTTCTACATGTCTACTTCAATGGCCCTAGAATATCCTTATCTTCTGAGATCACAACCATACCATAAATATCTCTGAAAAGATAGTTCTCTCTATCTTTATTTTTTCTATCACCATTTTAGAGGTAAATTTCAGTATTAGAATTATTATTTTAAAATTTTTTCTGTAATATCAAAGTGCTCGCCTAAAAGATTTTTTAAGAAACAATGTGCAATTGCACCAGCAATATAAGTGATCATTTACAACCCTCTCCACATTGAGTTGTCACTGTTATTTTTGCAAGTTAGTGTGAAAATTACTATAATTTATATATTTTATTAGTGGAGATGAATACATTTTCTATTTTTAAAATATACCCTTTCAGAAATCATTTTATATTCTTGACCCTTTCATCCACTGGAAATGGAAAACTCTAGAATATTTATATCAATATTCTTTTTTTTGATTAAAGCTTTTTATTTTCAAAACACAAGTATAGATAATTTTCAACATTCATCCTTGCAAAACCTAGTGATCCAAATTTTTTCCCTCCTTTCCCCCAACCCCTCTCCTAGAGGGCAAATAATCCAATATGAGTTAAACATGTATAATTCTATTATACATATTTCCACAATTATCATGCTACACAAGAAAAATCAGATCAAATGGAGGAAAATGAGAAAGACAATAAGATGCAAGCAAAAATACAAAAAAAGTGAAAATACTATGTTGTGATTCATACTCACCCTACAATCCTTTCTATGAGTGCAGATGGCTCTCATCACAAGACTATTGGAACTGATCTGTATCACCTCATTGTTAAAAAATAAAATCCACATCCATCAGAATTGATCATCGTATATAATCTTGCTGTTGCTTTGTACAGTGTTCTATTGGTTCTACTCACTTCACTTAACATCAGTTCAGGTCTCTCTGAAATCATCCTGCTGATCATTTTTTATAGAACAATAATATTCCATAACATTCATATACTATAACTTAATTCAACTTATTCTTCAACTGATGGGCATCAGTTTTCTAGTTTTTTGCCACTACAAAAAGGGCTGCTACAAACATTTTTTGCATCAATATTCTTTATGAATTCTGTAGTTTTAAATGGTCTTTTGATTCCATTTAGTCCTTAAATTTCATTTCCCAGGAAAAATTAAATTTCAAAAATCTGAAGATTCTGATATATATTGTTGAGTTTCACTCTTAATTTCCTTTGAATTGCTTTCATGTTCTATTTTGATGACACATCAGAGAGCTATGATTCTCAAGTGAAAAGTGACTGGTCCAGCAGGACCTGCCTTCCTGCAATGCTAAGTCCAGCCCTAAGGGAGAAGCAAGCATCTCTATTAATTGGTTTAAATATCTTGAAGATAAATGAGTCTCTCTTGCAAATTTGTCCTTTACCCTCAGAAGGGCACAACATTCCTTATAGATCATCTTTATATGTGAAAACAAAATTTTGTCTATTTTCTTTTTTATTTTTCCCCAATAACATGTAAAAACAATTTTAACTCCCCCCAAAAAAATTTGAGTTCCAAATTTTCTCCTTCTTTCCATTTCTTCTTCTCCCCACCCCCATACAATCTGAAGGCAATTTGACAAAGGTTAGCCGTGTAGTTATACAAAATATATTTCCATATAAGTCATTCTGTGAAAGAAAACACAGGAAAAAAAAACAAGAAAAATAAAGAAAAAGTATCTTTGATCTACATTCAGGTTCTGCCAGTTCTTTCTCTGGAGATAGCACCTTTTATCATGTCATATAGAATTGTATTAGATCATTGTATTGCTGGAAAAGCTAAGTTGTTTTTTTTTTTTAAATAGTAGAACAGCATACAATATTGTTGTTACTGTGTATAATGTCCTCATTTCACTTTGTATCAGTTCATATAAGTTTTTTCTCAGAGTAACCTCTTCATCATTTCTTGAAGCATGATAGTATTCTATCACAGTCATATGCCACAACTTGTTCAGTAATTCCCCAATGATGGCCATCCCCTCAATTTCTAATTCTTTGCTAACATAAAAGAGCTGTTATATATAAACATTTGTGTACACATAGGTCCTTTTAATTTTTCTTTTTCTCTTTGGGATACATACCTAGTAGTGGTATTGTTTAGTAAAAGGCTATGCTTGGTTTTTATAGCCCTTTGGGCATAGTTCCAATTTGCTCTCTGGAATGAATTTTTTGCCTCAATTACTACCTACCTTTAATCACTGAATGGGTGTAACCTCTGTCAAACTGAGACCTGTTGAAAACCTTAGCTTAAAAAGGCAAAAATCTCCCATTTCCTTCAGGGTCATCTCCAATCACCTTGATCTATGTCTTGCCACTGGACCCAGATGTCTTTGGAGGGGAAAGTGAGGCAGGTGATCTTGCACAGCCCTCCCACACTTAAAACCAATCTATTTGAATATCATGGCATCACCTCCCTGCCATCAGGGTCCTTTTTGAGAATGAAGGACAAATAATAAAACTTCACCAAGAGTACATTAGTGTTATAATTTTCCTATTCTCTCTCTCCTTTTACTATATCCACTCTCAAAAGTGGTTTTCTTTTGATTTCTACCTCCCCTAAATTGTCCTCCCTTCTCTTATCCCCTTTTGTTCCTACTTTCCAATATGGTAAGTAGATTTTTGCATCCAATTGAGTGTATATATTATTCTCTCTTTAACTCAATTCTGATGAAAGCAAAGTTCATGTGCTCCCCTCCCTGCTTCTCCATTTTCCCCTCCATTGTAAAATCTCTTTCAGGCCCCTTCAATGTCAGGTAATTTATTCCATTCTACCTCTCCCTTTTCCCCTCCCCCAGTACTCTTCTTTCTCATATCCTAATTTTATTATTATTTTTTAGATAATCATACCATCACATTCAAGTCCTATCTTTGTTTTCTATGTATAATCCTTCTAAACTGTCCTAACAATGAGAAAGTTGTTTTGGAGTTATACATATCATTTTCTTATATAGAAATATAAACAGTTTAACCTTATTGAATCCTTTATGATTTCTCTCTCCTATTTACCTTTTTTTCCTTCTCAAGTCTCAGATTTGAAAGTCATATTTTCTATTCAGCTTTAGTCTTTTCATTTGGAATGCTTGAAAATCCTCTATTTCATTGAATATCTATTTTCCCCCCTGAAAGATTATACTGTTTTGTTAAGTAGGTGATTCTTGGTTGTAGTGCTAATTCTTTTGCCCTTCAGAACTATTATATTCCAAGTCCTCCAATCCTTTAATGTATCTTGTGTTATTTTAACTGTGGCTCCACAATATTTGAATTCTTTCTTTTTGGCTGCTTGCAGTATTTTCTCCTTGTGTGAGAGATCTAGAATTTGGTTTAATATTCTTTGGAGTTGCTATTTTGGGATCACTTTAGGAGGTGACTGGTGGATTCTTTCAATTTCTATTTTACCTTCTGGTTTTAGGATATCAATGCAGTTTTCTTTGATAATTTCTTGAAAGATGATGTCTAAGCTCTGTTTTTTTTTAAATCATGATGTCCAGATAGTCCAATAATTCTTAAATTATCTCTGCTGGATCTATTTTCTAGGTCACTTTTTATAATGAATTATTTCACATTTTTCTTCTATTTTTTTCATTTTGTTTGTTTTTTGATGTCTCATAAAATCATTAACTTCCACTTCCCAATTCTAACTTTTAAGGAATTATTTTCTTCAGCAAGCTTTTGTACCTTTTTTCCATTTGGCCTATTCCATTTTTTAAGGGGTTCTTCCCTTCAATGAATTTTTGTAAATTTTTTTCCATGTATCCAATTCTGTTTTTTAAGTCATTCTTCCCGTCATTGGATTTATGTACCTCTCTTGCCATTTGGCCTATTTTGTTTTTTAAGGCTTTATTTTCTTCAGTATTGTTTGTGTCTCTTTTACCAAGCTGTTGACTTTTTTTCATGATTTTTTTGCATCACTCTTATTTATTTTCTATATTTTTCTTTTACTTCTCTTGATTTTTAAAATCCTTTTTTGAGCTCTTCCATGGTCTGACATCAATTCATGTTTTTCTTTGAGGCTTTGGATGCAGAAATTTTGATTTTGTTGTCTTCTGAGTCTTGTTACCACAGTAACTTTCTATGGTCAGAATTTTTTTCTGTTATCTGCCCACTTTCCAGGCCCATTCCTTGATTTTTAACTCTATATTAACTCTGCTTCCCAAGTAGAGGGGGCACTGTCCCAAGTTCAGATTTTTTTGAGGTATTTTCATAGGTAATTCTGAGGACCTGTAAGTTTTTGGCTTTTCTAAGGTAGAGGTGTATTTACTACTCTCTTGGACTGTGTGCACTGGTTTGTGAGTGACCACAAGCTCTCTTTTCAACCCAGGAACTGTGACCAGGTTTCGTGCTCCTTGTGGCCACAAACTCTGCTGTACCAGTACTCCTTCTCTCACTAGGACTAAGACCCAGGACTGTGACTTAGATTCAAGCAAAGTCTATGCTACAGAGTCCTGCCTTGTGCCAATAAAGGGACTTCTGTAAATTTCCTTCTGATCCCCTGTGGACTGAGAAATCTGGAAACTGCCACTGCTGTCATTGATTCAGTCATACTGAGGCCTGTTCCTGGTTTTCTGGAGCTCCATCTAGTCTTGCCTGGTCAGTGCTAGTGTGGCCTGCATTGGACTGTGCTCCCCTCTTACCCTGGTGCAACAGACCTTTTCTGCCAACTTTGTAAAAGTTATTTTTGGGTTCTGCCACTCTAGAATTTGTTTAGAATCATTATTTGAAGATATTTGGAGGGGTTGGGAGAAAGTCCCTGCCATTACTTCACCTCCAATTTCATCCATTTTATGCTATCAAATATAAATATACTATAACATAGATTCCTGTGTAAATAATACAAGAAAAATTATTTCTGGGGAGGAAACCATTTTCAAATTTGTGCAAGTGGACCTTTTCTCATAGTTTACAGATTTTGCTTAGGGAAACATTTCTGAAAATGTTTTACCCCAGTTCACTTTTAAAAATAGTTTCCACAAATGAATGGATACCCATCAATTGGAGAATGGTTGAGTAAATTGTGGTATATGAATGTTATGGAATATTATTGTTCTGTAAGAAATGACCAGCAGGAGGAATACAGAGAGGACTGGCGAGACTTACATGAACTGATACTAAGTGAAATGAGCAGAATCAGGAGATCATTATATACCTCAACAACGATACTGTATGAGGATGTATTCTGATGGAAGTGGATCTCTTCAACAAAGAGATCTCAGTTTCAATTGATCAAGGATGGACAGAAGCAGCTACACCCAAAGAAAGAACACTGGGAAATGAATATAAACTGCTTGCATTTTTGTTTTTCTTCACGGGTTATCTATACCTTCTGAATCCAATTCTCTCTGTGCACACATATTCTGTTCTGTACACATATATTATATCTAGGATATACTGTAACCTATTTAACATGTATAGGACTGCTTGCCATCTGGGGGAGGAGGTGAAGAGAGAGAGGGGAAAAATTGGAACAGAAGTGAGTGCAAGGGATAATGCTGTAAAAAATTACCCTAGCATGGGTTCTGTCAATAAAAAGTTATTTTAAAAAATAATAATAATAAATAAAAATAATTTCCACTAATCAGTCTATTATTTCTAAAAGACTTTGAACATACATTAATTTTTACATAGGAACTATAATAAAGGTTTCAGTTTTGGAAGTGTCTGCTGGCAAAATGTTTGCAACTGAAATGAACCGTTAGATTGTATCAAGTAAAGTGAGTGTTTCTCCTTAATGCTCTCCCAAACCCCAAAAATTCAGGACATCTGCTCCTTTCTCCATTTCTAGGATTCACATAGCTTTTTTTGTATTGTCTTTCCATATTTTAAGGATATATAGATATAGAAGCCCCTTAAATCTTCATACTCAACAGAAGAGACTACATTAGCATTCATTGTCTTATTCACCATGACAAAACACATCACACTGATATACAAGGGTCCTTCAGTTAATTTTTTTTTTTTTTGAGTTCAGAAATTCACAAACCAAAAAGGGGATCAACACTTTGTTTTTCCCTTCAAGGGAATTCTTTTAAAAGGATTAGTTTAGATCATAATTGCACAGTACTAACTTTATTATTTCTAAGCACAGGATAAAGATATGGCTTGGGTCTAAGAATACAGATTAGATTGGCTAAGACTATTCATATTCAATTAGAAACAATCATTTATTTATACTAACTCTTGTGTTCTTTCAAGATAAAACTTGATTTTTAGAACACGCATTTAAAAAATAAAAGTAAATCTGATTTACTTGTTTAAATATTAAACAGCTTGGTATTGGGCAATGATAAATATTTTAAAAGGTTAAATGAAAAGAAGGCTAGTTCTTAGAGCAACGGATGTGTTAATTTACTGAGATGATTATTGACTTTTATGGAGTCAGTTGGTAACAATGTCCAGTAGGGTCTGGAATTTCTCTGAATTGCTCTGTCAAACTGTACTGATTAGAGAATTCAAGAATTATAGAGCTACATTCGTCCTTTCAGAGGTCATTTACCCTTCTGAGGTGTATAGGTGTTCAGGGAAGACTAGATCATAATCTGGCATGAGGGTTTATTGAGCCCTCTTCAGGGCTGCTCATCCACTTTTGATGTCTACTTTTCACCCAACTCTCACTTGTGGTTCCAAGCTACTATAGCATGCACATTGTCCCCACCCTAGTAAAACTGTTCTGTTGGACAGGGCTAAACCAAGCTGAGGCCTCCACCTGTAGGTGAGTTGCTTCTCCCCCCTTCTCCCCTCCTCCCCCTCCCCGCCGCCCCCAAATCTATGATGGACAGTTTAGAACTTGGTTAAATATTGAAGATACCAAGGTCATCACTAGTCATCCTGACTTTTCTCTTAAGACTTGGATAATTCTGGAAGATACTGAGGCTGATGACTGTGAAACTTTGCTTCACAATTCATGTACAAGCCAAGACATCAGTCTGTGACGTCATTAGTCCTCTTCAGAAAACAAACAAAAAAAAGGAAGAACAGTCCTCTGGCTACCAATACGTGAAATATCCATACAATTTATTCAGTCATAAGTTCTCACACTCTTACTATGTGGCAACTCAGACAGGCTTAGCCCTGGAGGAATTTTTTTTTTTTTTAATCAATCAAGGGATATTTCTCCTCTGGGAATTTATGATCTAGTACTATTCTGGACAGATGGTCTCCTTTTGAATATTCAAAGGGACAGAAACATTCAGGTATTAGGATCTTATTTTTAATATTATTCAACAAATTAAAATTGAACAAGTTATTAAATATCTGTTATGTGTGAAGCACTGAGCACATGAAAAAAAAAGATGCTGTTCCTGGATTTCAATGGAAACTAATAGAAGTATATGTCAAAATTCAAGTCTCCTTCAGGAGGAAGGTTTCATCCATCTTTCCAAGAATGCTATCAGCCAGGGGTAAAAATTCTGAGACAAATCAGACTTTTAATGAAGTACCCTTTATTCCTGGGAATTGCCCAATCTTATACCAAGGTAGACTACCTGATCCATCAGTATGAACTCAAAAATGATTTCTTCAGCACCAACCAAGGAAAAGTTAGCCCGAACAAGTTAGCTGGATATCCCAGAGGATCCTCTTTGTCACCAATATTTCATCACAAAAGCAACCAAAGTGAAAGGATGTGACATAACTCACCTCACCACTGCTTACATTTATATATGAAGATTTGCAAAACATTTTTATGCTGCTTCAGTCCCTCCTCCACCCCCCTCCCCATCCAAAAAAAAGGCCAGGAGAAATCAAAGCAATTATCGGGAAAAAAGGAGTATTTCTGTAGGCCTGAATCCCTGGCTTCTTGATTGCATGGAATTCATGTGAGTAATGGAATGGAATCAAACGCAACTCACAAGTCAGTCAGGTCAGTTAGTCGCAGTCAGGTTCTGAGCGTCCTGCTCCAAGTCCGAATTGTCCAGAAGGTCATCCCGACCTCCCAAGGCATCATTTCACCTTTTTTTTTTTTTTTCAAAAAGGCAGGACAGGGGAAGTTCTGGGCACCCCAAGAATTAGGCTCTCAGCTCTGGCTTACAGGTGACCCGCAGATGCCGTACTATCGGACCTCTCCCTAGAGCTGTGGGCAGAGCTCCTCTAGGAGTCCGTGTGTGCCTCAGTTTCTCTGTCTGATTCGTCTCTGCATCTATCTTTGCTGGAGCTCAGACGAAATAGGGAAAGGGAGGACTCGCTGAACGCCGTGGAAAGGGCCTGAGCGGTGTCGTTTATTATGCCAACACCAAGGCCCTGAGGATTGGCACGTTTCTGGTCTCTCATTTCAGGGGCTAAATTGAGAATCGAACGTAAAGCGCTTCGAATCTTGAAAGCACTATCTGAACGTCAGTCAGAGGCGTACAGCCGGGGGAAGGAGAGGACCCGAGGGCAGGAGGGCCCTGGGTTCGAGTACTGCCCTGGCACGCACCGCGCCCAGAGTCGGGCGCAGGTGCTGACCCGGCCCGGCGGAGAGCGCTACCCCCGCCCCGGGAGCTCAGTCTGCCAATGAGATGACAGGTCTCTGCGGTCCGTCCCCCTCAACGTCGGTTATTATGCGGGGTGTCCCCCGCTCTAAGGAGACCATTACGTAAAGCGCTCTGCAGAGCCACGAGCGGGGGGAGCCAGTCACGGTCAGTCTGGAGAATAGCGGGGTGGGGGAGGGGGGCCCTGCGGGCCCCGGGCTCCGAGGCTGCGGCTGCCCAGCTCCGGGCCCGAGAGTTGAGGGCGGGACTGGGAGGGGCCGTGGAGGGCCGGCTTCCATTCGGTGACGCGCAGCCCGGGAAGCGCGTCGAGCCGGGGTGACGGCAGCTCCCTTCAGGCCCCGGCCTCACGCATGCGCCGAAGACTCCTCCTCCCCCTCCCTCCTCGGCCGGTCTGGGGCGGCGGCGGCGCGGTGACGTCAGGGCGCTGGGGCAGCTCCTGTGACAGACCGAGCCGGAGCGGCGGGGCGGGGGTGGCGGCGGCGGCGGCAGCGGCAGCGGCGGTAGTAGCACCGAGGAGGTGGGAGGGGAAAAGAAAGCGAACAGGCCTACGGAAGAACGGACAAGCCGAGGAAAAGCAAAAAGGCCGAGAGGAGAGGGGAGCGCGCGCGAGCCACCCAGCCGGACCCGAATAGGAGCCAAGGCCGCGAGCGCCGGCCGGACTGCGGCGCGAGCCCCCGAACGGCTGCGGAGCCGCGCGCGCGCCCGCCCGCTCCCCTCCCCCCCACGCCCGCCAGCCCGCCCCGGGCCCGGGCCCTGCGCGCCAGCCCCCCTTCCTCCCCTCCCTCCCTTCCCTCCTCCCCTCCCTCCCTCCCTCCTCCCTTACCCTCCCTCCTCTCTCCCCTCCTCCCCTCCCCCGCCGGTGGATGGGAGTGAAGGACGGAAGAGGCCACAGCGAGGCGGCGGCGGCGGCGGCGGGCTCTCGGGTAAGGCGGCGGCCGGGGCCTGCCCTCGGGCTGGTTTCTTTCTCCCCCTCCCCTCCCCCTCTTCTCCTCGGGCGGCGCCGGCGCCGGCTCGGGCTACGGCCGGGGCTCAGGCTGGGGCTCCGCGGGCGATGTGGCTGCGCCCGTCCCCTCCCTCCTCCGCCACCTCCTCTTCTTCCTCCTCCTCCTCCTCCTCCTCCTCCCCAGCCTCCCTCCCTCCCCCCTCCCTCCTGCTCCCCTCCCCCCGCCTCCTCCTCCTTCTTCTCTCTTCGCTCTCAAAATGGCGGCCGCGGCGGCCGTTGGGTGAGAGACCCGGGAGGGGCGGGAGGGGGCAGCCCGGGGCAGGGGCCCGGCGCGGGAGGGGGTGGGAGGTGGAAGACGGCCCCGCCCGCGCCGCGGAGGTGGAAAAGGACAAAGTGGGTTCCCCCACCCACCCCCCCCCCCGGTGACTTTGCAGGAAGACCGAGGGCCGGGGAGGAAGAGGAGGAAGACTCGGGGAACAGGTTTCTTCTCCCCGGGGCCCCAAGGGGAGGGGTTCGACCTGAGCGGCGGGGGAGAGGAGCCGCGGCCACCACCATCCCAAGCATCCGGATGGCTGCCCCGACTCTTCCCAGCAGCGGGGAGGGGGTGCTCCGAAAGCGCCCCCTCCCCCAGCAGCAGCAGCGGCGTCCGGGCTGGGCGAGGTGCAGCTGGTTATACGGGGGGGAGGGGGGAGTTGAGCGGGGGCCGCCCTCGGGGTCGGGGGCCTCGGCCTTTCCCAGACCCACCTTGGGGCTCCCAGGTGAGAGGATGACCCTGAGGGCGGGGGTCAGCTCGGCGCGGGGATCTGAAGAGCATCCTGAGAAAGCCCCCCGGGGGGTGCCCGTTGCTGTGGGAGGGGGCGGTCCGGGACTCTTGGCCTCATTGATCGGGCGCTCCTCTTAGTGACTTGGCAAGAAACTCGTGGGGGGGGGGAGCAGTACGCGTTTCTTGGGGGGGCGCCCAGCTTTGAAGCCTAGCTGGGATCGGACCTTGGTACTTTGGGAGTCTGGGCCCTGGTTTGTGTTTTCTTGTGTAAGGAGGAGAGGCTTGAATTCTAAGAGTTGGTCCTCCCCTTTATTTAAAAGCGGTGATAAGAGAATGAGGATGTTTTGCAATTTTAGTCTTTACATACGTAAAAGTAGATCCCTGCCACCAGAATGATGTAAAGATTTAGAGTAAAATTACTGCAGGCTTTTTTTTTTTTATTATAGCCTTGTTTGGGGGTGGGGTTGTTTTGTGCATTTCCTTTTGAGGCTAGGGCGGAGAAGACAGTACTTGGGCCTTTGATACCAATAATAATGTCATCCCTCTCCTTTTGCTGTGGTAGCGTTTGGGTAAAATTTTTCTACTGCAGCAGGGGCTTGGTTGTTGCAGGTCAAATCCTTTATTAAGAGAACAACCCTTTTTGGTTGCAGTAGGGAATGAAATAAGGTTGATTCCGCATTGAAAGCTTTCTTTGACCTTTTATTTTAACTAATCTTTGTGACTGAAGCTTACTAATTAGGTTTTTGATCCTTAATCGGTTATATTGCAGCTTGTCATTTCACAAATAAGGGTCACGTAAATCTGTTATTGAATCTGTATATTTGGGTTGGCTAATTTGTTTAAAAAAAAAAAAAAAAAAAAAAAGGTCCTCCAGTGTTTAGGATACCAAAGAAGGGAAGGAAGAGTAGTCTGTCTGCTAAAATTGCTCTAAAGCCGAGCATCATGTAAAAAGGAAAATAATTGTGAAAAAATTCTGCAAACACATGTTTGAATAGCAGACTTGTAATTTCTGTGCATCCCATGTTTTTTAAATCCCCCTCCCCTTGGAAAGGGAAAAAAAACACCTGGACAATATTTGCGGATGCTGCGTACAACCTTTGAGAAGACTGGGTGGAGTAAGGAAGCTGGGAAAGGGATAGATTGCCCTTTCATTGCATTTTTCTCTTGCCTGTTTTTTTCTTGGTCTGTTTTAATATATTAATTGTTGCATCAATAATGGTATTTCCATATAGTAAGCCTGCTAATAAAAGGGACTTTGTTAAATAATATCTGATGATCTTGGTTTCCATTATTTTTGTAGAATCCAGGGAGAAGTAATCAGTCACTATTCAAAAGCAGTCACTTATTGCTTGTTTTTTTCTATATAATAGATAGATGTGTTCTTTTTTTTATTGTTATTCAGATATTTATGGGATATATCTCTGCTAGAAAAATAGAGGAAAAGTGATATCTAAACATGTTGCTAAAATCCAAGGTAATAAATGCCATAGATTTTATTTTTAACTGTGCAGTTCAGTATAAGCTGACATTCACCTTACCTCTATTTGAGACATTTTTTCCTGAATGAGCATGAAGACCACAACATAAAGCACAAAATAGTTACTGTAAAAGCTAGTTAGCATTGACCTTTTCTCTATGCTGCCCCTAGAAGGGTAATTTTTTGTAAAGGTACCACCATAAAAGAGGGAAAGTGACTTAAAAATTTATCTTGAATCAGAGAACTATCTAAAATGAAATTTTAGCAGGAGGTTCGAGTTACTGAGAGTGATTTTTGGTGACCACTGATTTTTGTGCTATGTAGAGCACTAATTTACTTCTCTTTTTGCATTTTATATAGATGTAATTAAGAAAAATACAAGAGGAAAATAAAATTTCCTTAAAAGAATACATTGTGTGAATAAACTTAGAATAAAATTAGCAATTCAAGATGATATTAAAAAGCTTTTTCACACACCCAGCTAAGACTTTAGTAATATTCACCACACTAATGATGGTTATTGTTCAGTAGATTTTTTTTGTATGATTATTGTTGCTGTGGCTGACTTTGAGATTTTGGTTGCTTTGGCTTTAGAATAAGATGGTGCACCAAATGTAGTGTTTCTAATATATAAGAATCATAGCTTTGCAAGATTTTGTCTTGATTTGTAGATTTTTTTAAAGTTGCAAAATAGCTTAATGGAAAGACTCTACCTGAGTGAACTTCAAGCTGCTTGATTCACTTTTCCTTTTTGTCAAATGAAGAGGCTCTTCATTTAGTCGTTTAAGATGCCTTACATTCTTATGTAAGGTCAATTTTTAGAAATCTTTTAAATTAAAAATTCAGCATAGTATTGGAAGATCCTTTGGTTATTAGTTATATGTAATGTATTTTTGGATATATATTTCTAGGATAGAGGATTTGAGAATTTGGGGGGGGGGAATATTTAATACCAGAATTTTCTTTTTTCTCTTATTAAAAGTTATAAATTCCAATTTCTATATATTCGTTTTAAAATTGGGTTCTGAATAAATCTTCAAAGTGATGTACTAAACATTAGTTGAGAGATGTAAATAACTTCATTTACCTTAGGGCTTTTTTTTTTTTCCCAGAAAGGCAGGATTTCTTGATCTGAAATATAAAACAAAAAACTTTGCCACATACTATCTAGTAAGATTGGTGGAGGTTCAGTCTGGAATTAGGAAGATTTGAGTTCAAATTCAGCCTTAGACACTTAAAAGATGTGTGATCCTGAGCAAGTCACTTAACTCTTTGCCTCCGTTTCCTAATCTGTAAAATGATCTGGAAAAAGAAATGGTAAGTCATACCAAAATCTTTGCCAAGAAAATATCAAGTGGGATCACAAAGATTTGGACATGATTAAACCAATTCAGAAATAACAAATGTAGTCAGATTATGGTTTGATCAAATATATTACACATAGAATCATATTTGCATGAGGAAAACCTAAATACCAGAGACTCTTGTTTTGATGCTCTTCTTGTTCCCAAGGAGTGACTCACACTGTGTTGTCAGTGGGACTTGGTGCCATTCTTTGACTGACAATCAATGACTAGACCATGAATTTACATCATTCTGAAGGACTACAATTTGATAGAAATTCTGCCTGTTACTTTTTCTTTGCCACCTTTATTTAACAAATTTGATGCTTGTTGTGCTTAAATTATGCTTAACATGTGTTTTCATGTATGTTTGAATAGAAGCAAAGATTTGTACCAGTTTTTCTTTAAAAAAAGCAGCTTAATTCAAGGGTGAATTCCAGTCATTGAAAATTAAGATTACCAATCTGCACTTTTGGCATGACACCTATGCTAGTCATTTGAATTTAACTTGAGTTTTAATTACCTTCTTCACATATATAATATTCACTCCTCCCTTCTACAGTTAAAATTTAATTAATATTTGTGAAATACTTTTCAGTCTTGGGATAAAGGCACCACAAATAGCTATTATTTTGATTTACAGTTGTCTTTTTTTTTAACCTATCTGGTTGGAATTATTTATATATCTTTCTATAATACTTGCCACTTTTTAGTGAGGTATGTAACCCTGAAAGTTACTACTACAATTACACAATTCCTTGGCACCCTATATTTAAAAGTTTTTATTATCCTTTGTTCTCCCAAGCACACTCTGAGGTGGATTGATTATTTTAACTTATGGGATTGTTGAGATATTGGGAAGTCCCTTTACCAAGGTCATATGTCAGGTTAGCCAGAGAGAAAGGGGTAAACTTAACAGGCCTTAAGTCAACAGTGTACTGCTTGTCTACTGAGCCATTTAAAAATGCTTTTTCATTATGGTATGGTCCAGCATATTCTTTCTCCTTTATTCAAAATTTTATCATACCTTGAAAACTGGAAGGAACTTTTGGTTTCATGTTCTCTGCTACCCAGGGTATCTTCCTAGAGCTCATTACCTTAAATCTCACTCTTTATGAAGCATACTTAATTATTATAGTTCTGATTGACCACCCTTCCCCTTCCCCCTCCATACCTTAGCACTTAACTGTATCACTCCTTGCTATTCATATGCTATCTTATTTGTTACATATTTGCTTATAATAAAGTTGCTTGAGGGCAGAAAGTTTTGTATCCCTTACAGTGCTGAGTAGAGGTCAGCAAAAGGTCATCAATCACTATTTGAATTAAACTAAAAAAGATATGAAAGAAAAATTACCTATTATTAGAGTTTTTAATAATAGTCAATTTTCAATGTATTTTAATAACATTGCAAGTAATAGGATGGTATACTTCCCCAGGAAAAGTTGTGCCACAGGGAACAAGATCACAACTTTGGTTGAAACAAATCCAATACCAACATTATCACTTCTCAATTCCTTATATTTTACCTTCCAGCTGTACCACTAAAACTATTTCAAAGCTACTCACTTTTTAATTGCTAAACTCAATAGATTTTCTGTACCTCTCTAGTTGCCACGTAATGACAATTTTATTTCTTGAACCTCTCGTGTGTATCCCCCTTCTTTCTGCTCACACAGTTAATGTCCTAGTTCAGTCTTGCATCAACTCTTCCCTAGATGGCTGCAGTGGTTTCCCTTTAGTCTCTTCCCATTCCAGAATCTCATCCATAGAGCTGTCAAATTGATGTTCCTAAAACATAGGTCTGATTAGGTCTGTTTAACAAGTTCCAGAAGTGCCCTTGTCTAATTTTGTTGTTGTTACATTTTAAGTTTCAGATAGTTTCTTTCCCTCCCTTCTGATCCTGCACCATTTGACACAGATTTATAAATGTTTGTAAAACCTACTATACATGATTCTGATTTTCAGTTCTTTCTCTGTAAGTGGATAGCACCTTCCTTTAGATAGGTCCTTTGTAGTTAATTTGAGTGTTTACAATATTCTAAGTAACTTTTTTTTAACTATTTTACTATTATTCTTTGAACAATGTTGCTGTTACTGTATATTACTTTCTCTTGATTCAGCTTACTTCACTTTTCATTATTTCATGCAAATCATAGCACACTCTGTCATATAGCAAAACTAGGATGTTCCCTTGACATGACATTTCCTGTCTTTTGAGTTTTTACACAGGTATGCCCCACCATGCCTGGAATGTACTCTCTTCTCATCTTTACCTCCTAGAATCCCTGGCTTCAGTCAAAGTTTAGCTTTCCTATGGGAAACATTTTGTGATTTTTCTAATTGTTAATACTCTCCATTCTCAATTGATTGAGGATGTACCTTCTGTGGAATGTGGATGGACAATTTTCTTTTTTTAATTTCTGTGTCTTGACCTAATAAATTTGCATTAAGTTCTTAATAAATGTTAAATGGAATTCAGGATTGTCTTTTTCTTAACCATCTTTGCTATTGTATAGCTTGATTATTTCATGGATTTGTGTGAATATTTCTTTCACTAATGTTTCTTGCCAAATTTTCTACCCCTTGGTAGACTTTTTATGAGTTGTTTTGTCTAGGGGGAAAAAAAAAGTCGTCCAGCACTGATGGGGGAGGGGTGTTGGTGAAGTTTTTCAAACTTAGCTAAGCTTGCATTTTGGCCTTGCAAACATGTTGTCAGGCGCCTTTTCAGATTATGTTAGGACATGTCAGACCTCCATGTCATGATGAAAGCATCAGATTTTTGGGATCATTATAAAATGTTTAAATGAGAAAAATCCTTTGATTGTATGAAAAGTAGAGATAGCTGTTGTAAATAGATTTAGTATATTTTTGCTATCTTATATACCTATTGTTGACTATATTAGTACATTCTTAGACTTAAGACTGAAGTGTGGTATAGATAGCATTAGGGTTTGGTATTGGTTGAAATTCCCATTTTTTTAAATTTGTCTGTCTCACAACTGAAGCTGAAAAGGAGAAATAGTTAAGCTCAAAAAATGAATCTGTTATAGCTAGTATATTTTGGGGGGAAAAGAATAGCACTTATATTTAGTATCATATTAATTGTAAAGATCTTGGCAAACTTGTCAAATCTGGTTTTTGGAAACCATCTATTCTCAAGAAAAAAATTGCTATTAATCTGTATAGTTGGGTTGATGCAGAATTCTTATTTGATGTGGAAACATTTCATGTATCTGAAACTGATCAAGAATTAGAATTCTACAAATTTTGATATAGAGAAAGGTCTATGTACCGAGGCTAAATTTCGATATTTAGAGGTTTTTATTAAGGTGTTTGTTTAAAATCACAGGGTATACCATTATTTTATTTTTTTTGCTATCATGTTCTTTATTTTATTTTATTTTATAGCTTTTTATTTACAAGATGTATGCATAGGTAATTTTTCAGCATTGACAGTTGCAAATCCTTTTGTTCCAACTTTTTCCCTCCTTCCCCCTACCCCTTCCCCAAGATGGCAGGTTGACCAATACATGTCAAATATGTTAAAATATAATATACCATTATTTTAAAGAGATAAATTTGTAAACTATTGTAAAAGTATTGCTGGAACTACATAAAAATTTTCCTGATTTCCCCTCTCCACAAAAAAAGGCATTTTTTTTTCATGTTGAAGTTAACAGCTTAAAGAGAGAATCTTTGAAGAAATCACATTCAAATGTATCATTTATATACAGAAACCACTTTGAAAGGCCAAGAAATCAATTTTGATTGCTAGTTGATGTTTGGTTATATACTAATAAAATATGCAAACAGGGAGAGACATTTATTCACCTTCGAACTTGCCACACAGTCTACCAAAAAAAAAAATTCCTTGTAGAGAGTTTTCCCAAATGTTTGTTAGTATAAATGTGGCATTTACCTAATTTGCTTTGAGCCTTGGAACAGCTAAAGCACTTCAGTAAAATCCATAGCCATATGGGAAATTTATAGGTCGCCATCCTAACCAGGAACATAAAGGGAGTCATGTACCTGGCTGAAGTCGGGGCAAAGGAAGTTGTGAGGGGTAAGGTAACAGTTGTGAACAGTTCTTCAATGTAGATGTATAGAACTATGTGCAGAAGTTGTATTGGTACATTATTGGCCTAAGATTCATGTTATATATAGCAGGGGAAGACAATCACTCTAATTTGTGCTCATTGCTGTTGAAAGCTCATCTCTAACTCTGATACTCTGGTAGAGCTTCATAGCAGTGAATGATGAAATAGCATAATCTCTGAAGAATCCAGATTGCAAATAACCTCTGGGGCAATGAACAACTCACTGTAAGAGTTGGCTACAGCAATAATGTTCAGGAAGTGGCATAGGAGGAGATAGAGAAGATAGATAAATGATAGAAAAGCCCTGTATGAATGAATAGTACACTGATATAACCCATATATGTCAAAATGATGAGAATAAAGATCTTCACTATATTGGGTGGATCTTCTGGGGAGGATTAATGAAAAGATATGAACAAGATGCATAAACATTCAGGTCCATTGGAAGGTTGCTGCATGTGTTTTACAATGGTACTTACTAATCAGTATATTTGCCTGGCAGCAGCAAATTAAAATTTTATTTAAATAATTTAGAATTCATAATTTTAGAAAGTGAAAATAAGTTTCAATTTTGTGGAATATACTTAATTGTCAATTATAAATTTTTATAGTGTTATGTAATTTGCAGAGATGTTTTCATTATTTTAAATTCTTGGCTGTATAGAAACTTAATAATTTTATTTTTAAAATGTCATCCAACACTTAACAGATTCATGTGGATGGTCTCCCTTTTATTCATGAAAGACTCAAGTGTCTTGGACTTCTGCTTTAATGGTTTGCATCTTGACTGCTTTATCCTTTATTTAGTTTGGTGTCTGGTTGTACAAAGTTTCCATTTCTTTATGCTGACTCTTTTAATCACTTGGGGATATTTCTAAGTAGTTTTCAATACCCAATAGGTTGTAATGACCAAAAAATTCTTCACCTAATAGCCAGTGTATTGATGATAAATATCTTTGTTTTTATCTGGGTATGTCTTTTTAAGTATCTTCTGATCTCTTACTCTGAGACTTTATAGCACGGTAAAACCTAAGGTTCTTCTGTTGGGCTAAATATTCCTGTTATTTTGTGATCTCTGGAATAGGACTTTGTTGAAGGCTTTTCATTTGAAATTGATGGTGAGGAAAGCAGCAGGTTGGTTTCTGTAATGCAGGTGAGGGTGATGTGGACAACTCAAGTCTTGACATTGGTATATGTGCAAAACAGAAAATGCCTACTATGTATCTAATATAGATGAAGAAGCTATGAAGAACTAGTAGAGAATAGGGATAAACTTTCACACAGCACACCATGGAATACATGGATTGCTCAGGGAATCCTTGGAGGGACTGAATACTCACATAAGTGAGATAACACATCCATTGGAACATGATGAAGTCTTAAGATACAAGCTTGAAATTTCGGGGAAAACAAAACACCACCATTCTGATTTATAGGCTAGGACTCTTAACTATTTTTCATTCCAGTAGATGAAGATAGTTTTTTGTTAAATTAAAAAAAATCATTATACAGAAAACTCTTTTGCCCCATATATAAATTACTAGAAAGTTCAAATAATTGTTTTCTAGATATTCTACAGTATCTACAATGAGGATTAAGGTTTATGACCACCCCAAGATAAACTTATAAATACCTTATAAATCTTTAAAGAATTGTTTAATTCAGTTCAGTAAGTACGTTTTATTACATTCAAATTGTCAATCCATTTAATTAAATATATTAGCCCAAACATTATGTTCCCTAGATAGATATGAATTCATTCTTTTTAGATCCAAGGGTTCTCAGTTTGATATTTGTGAACCTATGTGTGTGTGTGTGTGTGTGTATAAAACTGTGTTTCATTATATTTGGTTTTACTTGTAATCTTATGTGTTTTATGAATTTAAAAAATAATTCTGAGAAGGAGTCTGAAAATGTCACCAAACTGCCAAAGGATGAAGGGGGTTCACAAAAGAGGTTGTTTATTCCTGATCCAATTAATATTCTTTAAAATAGTGAAACCTTTCTCCAGTGGGAATGTGTTAATTATTTTTTTAAATTGTTTTCTGTGGTTTGCATTCCAAATGTCTTAGATCAAGTTTTGTTACATTACCTCTGATTTTGCAAAAATAATTTTGTCCTAGGGAATTAGAAGAAAGTGTTTTGTATTATAGGTTAGATGTTTGATTACCTACTTAAGTTCTCACCATTTATTTTATAATCAGCAAATCAAGCATTTGTAAAGTCCTCTGCTCTGTGCCAACCACTATGCCAGGGATTGAGAATATAGATAAGAGAAAGGAAACCATTATAAGGAGCTTACATTAAGTTGGGGACACTATGTATATAGGGTACATATTGATTAAATTCTAGGTAGTTACTTGAAGAAGGAAGGCATTCTTAGTTGGGAGATCAGGAAGTGCTTGGTCTAGAAAAAAGGTTATGCTTGAGTTCTGTGTTTTGTAGGAGAGTGATTGAGGATATAAAGTGCATTGAAGACAAAGATGGGAGAAAAATGTGAAATTTTTGGAAGTCAGATCTTTTGAGTGTATTTTCTTGGTATCTCTCAAATTGTCAGCACCCCACTCTGCTGGGATGTACAGATTGACTAGATAGCCAGGATGAAATAATTGGAAACTGTTTACTGGGAATCACTTGATTACACAATAAAATGATGGGTGAGCCATAAGACCCTCAGTTTCCTCATCTGAAAAATAGGATCATATTTGCACTGTTGCCTTTAAAAGTAAAATAGTAGTGAAGAAAAATGTGTTCTATATTGTAAATACTCTAAACATTTACTGCTGTTGTGCTGGTGCTTTTTGGACACTGTGTTCATTATTCTTGTTAAGTTTGTGGACAGAATTCTTCTGGTTTGTTGTTTGAAAACAGCTATAAGTAAGATGTTTTTTCTGTTTAAGAGTACAACTTGAGATAGTTACCATTATACCTTAGAAATGTGCTTACTTGACTTTTGCATATGTATAATTCTGACATGTTCAGCCTTTGCTATTTAAAATTTTTATGTTATGGTTTTAAAATAACTTTTGTGTTTTATCTTGGTTTGGTTGAAAATTGAAATATATAATTTAGAAAAATTTTAAATTAAGGTGGATATTCTAAAATTTTACTTAACTTATTTTGTGGCCTCCTCCTGTCTTTGTTGAGATTCTTTGCGTTTATCTTTAAGACCTTACTTGAAGAAACTATATTTGATTTTTAAATTATATTGGGTTTTGAAATATTTAAAAATGTTCCAAAAGGCATTTTGTTTTTCATGACTGTTTAAACTGTATTTGAAACTTTTGACTTGTTTTTTTCTTCCCTAACAACATAAGCTTTATTATCTTTTCTTATTTCCCTCTGCCATAGTATTCAGTAATTTACTTCCTATGCACATAATTGTATTTTATTTTTAATTAAATAAATTATTGTATGTACAGCATTTTAAAACATAATCTCAGTTTAACAGTTACAAGATGCGATTTCTTTTTTAAATCTTCCTCTTACCTGGACTTAAAAGAATAGATTTAAATTGAATAATCATTTATTTCAGAACTTTTAAATGCTTTATTCTTTGGTCATTGGAATAGGTGGTACAGTTGCTTTTTTACCATTGCTTTAATTTTTATATATATTATGACTCCAGCTAATTAAAGGACATTCAGGTGCAGGCTGAAGCAGTTCTTTTTCTAAATTTTAGTCAGCATTTTTTATTTTATTTAATTTTTCTTTTTGAGGAGAAACTTTTAAATTGTTGTTGATGTTTAATATTCTCTTATGTTCATTCCTTAATAAACTTAGGGAAAGACTTCTAATTTCAAATCAAATATTAATTTACTCATTTTGTGAATTTTTGTTATACCTTACATAAAAGGTGGCATTTCTTGCCTATAGTAAAATGCATTGACGAGTAATTCTGATGCATCTAGAAAACATCTATAATTTAGTAAGAAGGAGGAGGGAGGAGGAATTTTTTAAATCATGTCAAGTATTAAATGTATAATTTAGGCATAAGAATTTACAGGCATATAAAAGAGGCTCTTTACAGTTGAAAAGTAGTCCTTGACATAAATTGTGTACATTAATTGAATTCAGTTCTGAATTCTCTCTCTTCTACCTCCCCCTTTCCCTACCTATTGAGAAAACAAGAAAAATAAAGCTCGTTATAAAAATATAGTCAAGAAAAACATTGGTTTTTCTTAGCCATGTCCAGTTTATACTCTGAATTGAGAGCCAAGATCTCTGTCTGGAGATGGATAGCTAATTTCATTATGAGTCTTCTGAAGAGATCCAGCTCTTTCAAAATTGTTGTCCAAGCACAAACCAATTTATTTTATTTTCAGTGAATTACATGTAGATATTTGCAAATATAATATAGATTTGTTTATTAATGCTTTTAGTATCAAGAAGGCAGTCTTTTGTGGGGGGAATCTTGTTAAAGTATTTGTATCAGCTCTAGCTATTGTTACACTTGATGATAGCATTATCTTCTATACAACTTTTTTGTATGTAGGGATGAGAAAGATGATATGGATGTAAGTTTTATCTTCTCAGTCTTTATTATAGATTATACCATATGAAAAATGTTTCTGTACCTTTACCTTCAATTTTAGCAAACCCTAAAATGGAACTTTCCACTGATTCAAAATAGAAGCATCTTGTTATAGGCTTCAGAAAGGAAAGAATAGATTTTATTTTAGAAATACTAATGAAATGATAGTCTTATTGTTACATTTAGAGCTAGTGACTTCAACTTCCTGTCCAACTATTTTGAATTCAGCTAATGTGTAACTGTGTAGAATTGTTTCCTCTTCTGGCCCCTCTCCACATTTGGAGAAATTTTAATGAACGGTTAAATGCACAAAGAGGGTAGAAAAAATGAGTCTCTAGAAACTGAAAATTAGCCCTAACAACTATAAGGTAATAAGTCATCTGTACCAGAAATCAGGAAATAAACAAAAGACCTTGGAAACAGCCAAAAAGATCGCCTTGGTTTACTTTATTTATAAACTCACTGCAATGTAGAAGCAATAAATTGGAAGGGGGAGGAGACTGCTATAAAGTAGACTTAATGATACTAATCTAAACTGATAGCAGAAGAGACACAATATATCTTAAAGACCAAAAAGCACAATAGTCTGGAAGCTTTTCATATGGGAGCCAGTAGGCCCTGGGGCCATCACTGTAAGTGATCAAATGAGTCAAAATGTATAATTTTATTAGTGTGGTTAACTTCTTTCACTAGCGCAGATCACAGCCTTTCTCTAATTTAAACACCGTAGTCTTTCAGATTTTCTCAGTCGATTACTAGAATGCTTTTCTAGCTATGTAAAACTTGATAGTGCTAGAAGTCAATTGATGTTGCTCTCAAGAAGACAAATTACCTCAGTTGATCAGACATTGGAAGAGGACTTGGGTGGAAACAATTATGGAATTGTGTAATTCAACACAGTTAAGAAATATTTTGGTCATTAAAAATTATATTCTTTAGCCTCTTTTAAAAGATAGTAATATATGTAATACAATTTAGAACAATTATCATGCTTAAAAATGGGTTCTTAACAATATAATCTCAGCTGGCTGGAAAACTAGACTATCACATTTAATTTGCACACTACTGTAATGTTACTTATTGTACAGTACTGAAGAGGTAAGGTTTGTTGTTTTTTAATGTACTTGATCATTTAGGTGGTATGTGTTATACCTGTATTATTCTCTTAATGGTTTCATTTGGCTAAGTCTCCCAGCTACTGCTAGCAGTCTTCAACTTTAAGATTATCTCCCATATTCATCATGTGTATCTTCTATCCACAACTTTTAGCATGTTGTATTCCCCATTCGAATATGAGCTACTTAATGTCAGGGACTTTGTTTTTGCCCAGTGCTTTGTACAATGCCTAGCTTAGAGTAAGCACTTGATATATGTTTGTTGACTGACGGGGGACTACTGAAAGGCAATCTGGAAAGAAATGATCAATAATATTAAATACTACAAAGAAGCCAAGAAAGATAGAGATTGAATGAAGGGAAAGGTCAGCAGATTTGGCAATTAAGAGATTATTGGTAATGTTGAAGAGAGCAATTTCAGCTAATTGAAGAGTCAAAAAAGGATGAGCAAATTGGGAACCTGGAAGACTTGAAATGGTGGTAGTGTCCTTCATAGAAAAGAGAAGAAAGTTTTTTGGTTTTTGTTTTTTTATTATAGCTTTTTATTGACAGAACATCTGGGTAATTTTTCAACATTGTCCCTTGCAATCATTTCTGTTCCAACTTGCCTTTCCTTCCCTCCACCTCCTCTTTTATATGGCAGGCGGTCTCATACATGTTAAACATGTTAAGGTATATCTTAAATACAGTATATGTGTACATATTTGTATAGTTCTCTTGTTGCACAAGAAAAATTGGATTCAGAAAGATAAAAATAACCTGGGAAGAAAAAAATGTAAGCAGTCCACATTCATTTCCCAGTGTTGTTTCTCTGGGTGTAGCTGGTTCTGTTCATCATTGATCAATTGCAACTGAATTGGATCTTCTCATTGTCGAAGATATTCACTTCCATCAGATTATATCCTTATATAGTATTATTGTGGAAGTGTATAATCTCCTGGTTCTAGTCATTTCTTACAGAACAATAATATTCCATAACATTCATATACCACAATTTAGCCAGCCATTCTCCAATTGATAGGCATCCACTCAGTTTCCAGTTTCAGGCCACTACAAAAGGGACTACTACACATATTTTTGCACATACAGGTCCCTTTAAGGGAAGGAAGTTTTGAAGATGTATGGGTAGGTTTAGATAGAAAGATAATATGATTGCAACTCTTTCATTCTGCTTGTGCTATGGCCAGGAACAATGAACAGGAAGCCCAGGTATGGCGGTTCTGCAGGATACAGATGTGTGGAAAGAAGTAGAGTAGATCCAGGAAATTTTATCTGTACACTTATGGCTGTCAGAATTGGATTAGGCTTTAATCATCTTGAAGAAAAGCCCAAGCCAGATAAAGCCATGGGAAGGGGGCAAGGTATTAAAGATGGGCTGTTGTTGAAGAGGATTCTTAGCCATCTTCCCCACTCCTGTGTTAGTTGATCTTCATGAAATCAAGTCAACACTTTACAAAAGGAGTCATAATTCTTAGTTTGGAGCTACTTGCTTTGGAGTAATCTTTGGAATTTTATAATGGGACTGGTGGTGCTATATGACAAAATAGGATTCATACCAAGTCCTACCAAACAGAAAACTTCTTGGTTGTGTTCTGTCACTGCTTTTAAGACCTATTGCTTACTGCAAAAGCAGCTTCTCTTTTCAGAGTCTAGATTCTCTTCTTCCCTGAAATATGATCTTCATCTCTATGTCCTGCTTTCCTTGGCTTCTCTTAAGTCCCAACTAAAATTTCATCTTTTTCTGGAAGCTTTCTCCTACCCCTTTTAATTCTTTCCTGTTTATCTTTGTATAAAGCTTGCCTTGTATAGAGTTGTTCACATGTTGTCTTCCCATTAGATTTTTTAAAAATAATTTATTTTATAATAACTTTTTATTGACAGAATCCATGCCAGGGTAATTTTTTTACAACATTATCCCTTGCATTCACTTCTGTTCCGATTTTTCCTCTCCCTCTCTCCACCCCCTCCCCTAGACGGCAAGCAGTGATATATATTAAATATGTTGCAGTACATCCTAGATACAATATATGTTTGCAGAACAGAAAAGTTCTCTTGTTGCACAGAGAGAATTGGATTCAGAAGGTAAAAATAACCTGGGAAGAAAAACAAAAATGCAAATAGTTCGCATTCATTTCCCAGTGTTATTTCTTTGGATGTAGCTGCTTCTGTCCATCATTTATCAATTGAAACTGAGTTAGATCTCTTTATCAATGAAATCCACTTCCATCAGAATACATCCTCATACAGTATCATTGTTGAAGTGTATAATGATCTCCTGGTTCTGCTCATTTCACTTAGCATCAGTTCATGTAAGTCTCTCCAAGCCTCTCTGTAGTCATCCTGCTGGTCATTCCTTACAGAACAATAATATTCCATAACATTCATATACCATAATTTACCCAGCCATTCTCCAATTGATGGGCATCCATTCAATTTCCAGTTCCTAGCCACTACAAACAGGGCTGCCACAAACATTTTGGCACAGACAGGTCTCTTTCCCTTCTTTAGTATTTCTTTGCTTCCCATTAGATTGTAAGCTTTTTGAGAGTAGGGACTGTTGTTCTGACTGTATATATGCTTAATATAATGCCTGACATAACTGCTTAATGTATATTGATTGGTGAATCAAGCTGGTTCTTATTAGTTTATTAACTTGTTGAATTTCTCTGAATATAATAGCTTTTATTCTAGAAAGCAAAAGGAAGTTTTCTGGCAAAACTAATGATTTCGTTTCTCACATCTTCCTGGTATTCATTAAATATTTTGAGTACCTATACTATGTGCAGACCACTCTTATATAAGCTGTTAAGTATGATGCAAAAGTGTACAAACTGTGGTTTTACTTTCAAGGAGCTCATACCTCATAAGCATCCTGGTTCTCTCCCTTTACTGCCACACTTGTTGAGAGACTGTTCTACTCTTATAATCTGGCTGCCATCCTCATCACTCTGGTAACATTCCTTTGTTTGTTGAAAAGTTTGCAGAGCACTTTCTCCATAATAACTCTGTTTCCCTATTTTACAGATGAGAAAACAGAGTATTTGTCCGTGATCACACAGTCAGGGAGTATTGGAGCTAGAAAAAAACAACAAAAGATTGGTAATAGTCAATGTTGAGTGTGTGAAGGCTTAGCTCTATAAAAACATTATTAGTGGGATGATTAATTGGTCAAAACCATTCTATAAAATAGTTTAGATTTATATTAAGAAAGTTAACTAAAATGCATGTCCAATTACCAGAAATTCCCTTGGTAGGCCTCTATCTGCAGGAAGTCAAAGATAGAAAGAAATGTCTCATATACCCTAAAGTATTTGATACTAGCATTTTTTAGTAGCAAAAAACTGGAAACAAAGTAAGTACCTGTCAGTTGTGGGCTGGCTAAACAAACTTGGTATATGAATGTAGTTGGAACATTAATGTGCCATGAAAATAGATAAGTGGAAAGAATAGTAATTTGATTGTTACTTAAAAGAGAAGAATAAGAAGATTTATGTGAACTGATGCCATGTGAAATAACATGACTATGGAAAGGAGGGGAAATGACTTTTTTTCTTTTCTTTTTTTTTTTTAATTATAGCTTTTTATTTACAACTTATATGCATGGATACTTTTACAACATTGACAATTGCCAAACCTTTTGTTCCAATTTTTTCCTTCTTTCCTCCTATCTCCTCCCCCAGATGGCAGGTTGACGACCAATACATGTTAAATATGTTAAATTATAAATTAAATACAATATAAGTATACATGTCCAAACAGTTATTTTGCTGTACAAAAAGAATCAGACTTTGAAATAGTGTACAATTAGCCTTGAAGGAAATCAAAAATGCAGGCGGACAAAGGGATTGGGAATTCTGTGTAGCGGTTCATAGTAATTTCCCAGAGTTTTTTTGCTCTATTGGAACTGATTTGGTTCATCTCATTGCTGAAGATGGCCACGTCCATCAGAATTGATCATCATACAGTATTGTTGTTGAAGTATATAATACTCTCCTGATCCTGCTAAGGGAAATGACTCTTGTAGTTATTTTGAGGCTCCATTTTTTTTGCAGGTTGGTTTTTCTTAAAACTGTTGTTGAGATTTATTTGATTAAGCCCATGTTATTCTTTTTCTAGGCTCAAAGTGTCTTTGAATCTTAAGGGGACTGAGGTTCTGGCTGTTGATTTAGCTCCTCCCTTAAGTTTCTGACCTTGTAGGATGACCACCACCTGCTCTAGAAAGCTGTGTGCTCAATTCGGTCAAGGCATTTGTCCTAGATAGACATTCCTTCCTTATGCTAATTGACTTTTCCTCTACTATATCTCCTTTTGATAACTGTTAGATGAGTTATGAGTATCTTGTTAGGTTTCCGTTTCATACAGAGTGGGAAATGAGAGACATATATGGAACCAGTCTAGTTGGAGTTTAGACCTCTGTAGCACAACACTATAGATCAAATTTGGTTTAAGAGACTAGAGTAGAAAATGTTTTCTCTCTTTTTTCAGCTAGTCAAGAAGCAAGTAAAAGGGAATTGGGTACAAAGCAGTAACATTTACTATCAGATTTGTTTGGTATGTTTGGTTTTGAAATTTTTTTTCTCCTACTCGTGTTGTCTAAGGATTTACCCCCTCTAGAGAAGGGGGGGGGCATATTTGACAGCAAAGGTGATATAAAAACAAACGATATTAATATGTATTTTATAGTAGTAGAACTAACATTTGAACAGAGCTCCTAACTTAAAGTTTTAATACTACTTCCACTACACCACACAATTCCACTTTGAAAACTTACTGACAATTTTTTGGTTTCCTCCATTAGGATGTGAACTTTTGAGAGGCTGTTTCTTCCTTTCTTTGTCATCTCCAGAGATGAACGCAGTGCCTGACATATGGTAGGGCATCTAATAAATTTTGTTTATTGGAGATTTCATCTCAAGCCTCCTTCCCCCCCCTCTTTTTTTTTTTTTTTTTTTTTTTTGTTAAGTTATGTTCAATTTGTAGTTGAACATTTAAATAGATAAACAAGGCTAGATATCAAAAACCTTTTTTTAGTTCTCATTTTGATCCCCTTGTTTATTTAAACTGTCTTATATAGGCTTCCATGATATACTCTCTTATCAGATTCTCTTCTCTTATTTCCTTATGTTGTTCTTTATCTATTCTGCTGATTATTCTTATTCACTGTTATGTCCTCTGAAATTTTATCGTTAAATGTCTGCTCTTTTTATTTTACTCTTCTGAAGAAGTCATCCTCTTGTCATGCCTGGAATCTTTATTTTAATCAGTATCACTAGTCTTAGCTTCAGCCAGGCTCTAGTCCTATATTTGTAATCCTTCCTGTAGGAAATTTTCACTCTCTAAAATTAGCTAGTCCCATTTCCTAGATTTTTTTTTTCCTGTTAATGGAACACAGGATCATGTTGTTCTTTTCTCCCTCACCTGCCTCCAAAAGGGACATGTATGTAGGAGGAGAAATAACAGACAAAATGAAGAAGTAAAATAGATACCAAGAGTGGTAAATATGAAATAGATTTGGGAGAGCAATAATAGGTTTACCAAGAAAAGGAATTTGGAAGAATCCATTAAAGAAATATGCCATGATGCCTAAATATGTCATTGACTGGCTAGAGGATTGTAGCAGATTAACCAGAGTTAGCTATAGTAAAGAGAAAAATGCCATTAAAGGAAAGAAAGACACTATGAAGAGGGGGGAGAGAGAGACTTCAGAGCAAACTTGGTCCTAAAAAAAGATTTAGGCCATATTATTCTTTTTCTAGGCTCAAAGTGTCTTTTGAATCTTTCCTCATTTTTGCCCCTGTTGTGTATGTAGTCATCAAGTCCTTTTGATTCATTCTTTGCTACATCTTGTGAGATATTGTCCTTATGCCATTGCTATTGTCCAAGTTTTCATCCCTTTAGGCTTGAATTGCTATATTTGCTCCCTCCCTTCTCCTTAGCAGTTATTACTTATTCTAAATCTACCTTCCAGTGAATTTGTCTTACACAATGTTACTAGATAATCATTATATCATTAATCTGTTGCAGTAGCTGCTTGTTATATATACTTACATCATTGCCTGCCTAGTATCCAAACCTGTTGGTAATCTTAACTGTACCTTGCATCTTACGACCCCATTTTTCACTAATATAAACCTTCTACTTCTGTCATACATTGTATCCCATATTTGTTTTGGTCATTCCCATGTGTGGCTAAGTAATTTTTTTCCTGTCCTATTCATGATTGGAAGTCTTAACTTTTAACATAGATCACATTGCTCAGATCTCCTTTCGTACCAAATTTTTCATTTGGTTCTGTTTTTTAATGGTACTGTTTCATACTGTTCTGTACAATTTAACATTCTTAATATATAATGTTCTCATTTTTGTTAATTACTTTCTGTGCCTGGTATTCTGTAGAAGGGACTATGTTAAGCCATTTTGTAATTTTTTACCCTGTAGACTGTATTGTCTCATAGGTACTTGATATAGTTAACTTGAATAATTGAACTTCTCAGTCAGTACTCAGTATATCAGCCCCAATCAAAGAAGGCCTTGGTGGATAAAAGCAAATTATAGAAATTTGCTTCTTAGGGTGATCTTCATGACACTATGCATGATTTTCTAGTACTTAGGAAAAAGCATTCTAGCAGCTGGTATGTCAAGGAACTGTACTCCTAGGACCAAGGTCATGTACCAAAGGGAATCACATCCTAGACTATGAAGAACAATTAGTTAACACTTTGTGTATGACTGGGATATGACTATATATTCTACTCTACTTACTCCCAAACTACCTTTTCTCATCCAAGGATGGCTTTCCAACCTTCTTTGTACTTGTCCTCCATTTTATAGCTGGCTAACTTGACAGTTTATAGAACCCTTTCTCCCCCTCCCCTCCATAGTCTTGTCTTGTGTTTTTTTTTTTTGGTTTTTTTTTTTTTTTTTTTTTTTTTTTTTTTTTTTTTTTTGCTGAGGCAATTTGGGGTTAAGTGATTTCCTAGGGTCACACAGCTAGGAAGTATTAAGTGTCTGAAACCAGTTTTGAACTCATGTCATCCTGACTTCAGGGCTGGTGCTCTATCCACTGCCCCCACCCCCCAATAGTTTTTTTTAAGTGTAAAGAGTGATTCTAAATTCCCCTCCCCAGTAGCATTATTGATCATATTTAAGGCTCTATGGTGACTTCAGATTATCTTCATCATGAAATCTAAACTTCTTTTTGCTTTTTTGTTTAGCAAGTTAAATTAATATTCATTTTTTGCTGTTTCTGGGATTTTTTAAAATAATAGCATATTTTAAAAAGTTATTTATGTTGACATGTATAAACAGGAGCAGACTTTTAAAAGTCCAAATACTATATGTGACTTAAGGTATTTTAAGACCAAATAATTATTTAATTATAGTAATGTGTTTTTTGCTTTGACATTAACCAAAGTCAGGAAAGGTGTCACACCTGGTTTTGTCCATTTGGGAAAGTGAAAGGCTTTTTTCTTTTTAATTCTTAGAGTTCATTATCACCCAGTGGGTGTTTGTCATTGATTTACCAATCTTAAGAAACTGGTCACTCTTAATTTACAGGAGGGAGGAATAAGTAATAATAATGACTTGTATTTATAAAGGTTTGATAGTCATTTTGCATGTTTTATCTCATTTTGAAACTTGAATCAACCCTGTGAAATTTATTGAAAGTAGTACTTAGTACTTAGCTTAATGTTTATTTAAAAAAAGAGAGAAACATTGTTAACTTAAGGCTGGTATTTTTGGAATAGCTTTTCTAATTTGAACCTGAATTTGAAATTGAATAATTTATGGACATTGGAATAAATTGAGATACAGGCATTGATCAGCAGGATGATTTCAGAAAAGCGTGGAGAAACTTAAATGAACTGATGCTGAGTGAGTAGAAAGGAGAATATTGTACACAACAATAGCAAGATTATGTGATGATCAATTCTGATGGACATGGCTCTTTTTTTTTTTAAAGATCCAATATATGTATATATATTTATATAGTTATCTTGTTGCACAAGAAAAATCAAATCAAGAAGGAAGAAAAAGAAAAACTGAGAAAGAAAAGAAAATAATATAAAAGCAAATAACAACAGAGAGAGTGAGAATGCTATGTTGTGTTCTACATTCTGTTCCCATGGTTCTCTCTCTGGGTGTAGATGGCTCTCTTTATCACTGAACAATTGGAATTGCTTTGAATCATCTCATTGTTGAAGAGAGCCATCAGAATCTATCGTCATAGTCTTGTTGTTGCCATGTATAATGATCTCATGGTTCTGCTCATTTCACTTAGCATCAGATGATGTAGGTCTCTCCAAGCCTCTCTGAAATCATCCTGCTGGTCATTTCTTATAGAACAATAATATTCCCTAACATTCATATACCACCATTTACTCAGCCATTCTCCAACTGATGGGCATTCAATCAGTTTCCAGCTTCTTGCCACTACAAAGAGGGCTGCCACAAACATTTTTGCACATGTGGATCCCTCCTTTAAGATCTCTTTGGGATAAATCCTAGTAAAACATTGCTGGATCAAAGTTTGATAACTTTTTCAGCATAGTTCCAAACTGCTCTCCAGAATGGTTGGATCCATTCACAGTTCCACCAACAATGTATCAGTGTCTCAGTTTGGACATGGCTCTTTTCAATAGTGAGGTGATTCAGGCCAATTCCAATAGACTTGTGATGGAGAAAGCCATCTGTATCCAGAAAGAACTGTGGGGATTGAATGTGGATCACAACATAGTATTTTCATCTTTTTTATTTGTTTGCTTTTTTTTTCCCTTTCTCCTTTTTTTCCCTTTTTGATCTGATTTTTTTTGGTGTAGCATGGTAATTGTGGAAATTATCATTTAGAGTAATTGTGAGAGTGGGGGAAAGGAAAGAGAAAAAATTTGGAACCCAAGGTTTTTCAAGGAAAAAATGTTGAAAACTGTCTTTGCATATATTTTGAATATTAAAAGCTAGTTAAAAAAAGAAACTTGCCTCCTTTGTCAAATTATTATTTGATTTTTTTATATGGAAACGGAAGAAATGTGTTCATTGTCAGACAAGTTTCTAATCCATATTTGCATATTTAATATAATTTTTATTTTAAAAAGAAAATTATGATTACATTTTATAATTTTATTTTATTTAATAATAACTTTATATTGACAGGATCCATGCCAGGGTAATTTTTTACAACATTATCCCTTGCACTCGTTTATGTTTCGTTTTTTTCCCCTCCCCAAGATGGCAAGCAGTCCTATATATGTTAGATATGTTGCAGTATATCCTAGATACAATACATATTTGCAGAACCGAAGAGTTCTGTTGCACAGGGAGAATTGGATTCAGAAGGTAAAAATAACTCGGGAAGAAAATCAAAAATGCAAATAGTTCACATTCGTTTCCCAGTGTTCCTTCTTTGGGTGTAGCTGTTTCTGTCCATCATTTATCCATTGAAACTCAGTTAGGTCTCTTTGTCATAGAAATCAACTTCCATCAGAATACCTCCTCATACAATATCGTTGTCGAAGTGTATAATGATCTCCTAGTTCTGCTCATCTCACTTAGCATCAGTCCATGTAGGTCTCTCCAAGCCTCTCTGTATTCATCCTGTTGGTCATTCCTTACAGAGCAATAATATTCCATAACATTCATATACCACAATTTACCCAGCCATTCTCCAATTGATGGGCATCCATTCATTTTCCAGTTTCTAGCCACTACAAACAGGGCTGCTACAAACATTTTGGCACATACAAGTCCCTTTCCCTTTTTTAGTATCTCTTTGGGGTATAAGCCCAATAGAAACACTGCTGGATCAAAGGGTATTTTGATAACTTTTTGGGCATAATTCCAGATTGTTCTCCAGAATGGTTGGATTCGTTCACAACTCCACCAACAATGCATCAGTGTCTTAGTTTTCCCGCATCCCCTCCAACATTCATCATTATTTTTTCCTGTCATCATAGCCAATCTGACAGGTGTGTAGTGATATCTCAGAGTTGTCTTAAACTCTGATTTTGCATCAAATCAGACAACAAATGCAGTTGTCTTTGCATTTCTCTGATCAATAGTGATTTGGAACACTCTTTCATATGAGTGGTAATAGTTTCAATTTCATCATCTGAAAATTGTCTGTTCATATCCTTTGACCATTTATCAATTGGAGAATGGCTTGGTTTCTTATAAATTAGGGTCAGTTCTCTATATATTTTGGAAATGAGGCCTTTATCAGAACCTTTAACTGTAAAGATGTTTTCCCAGTTTGTTGCTTCCCTACTAATCTTGTTTGCATTCGTTCTGTTTGTACAAAGGCTTTTTAATTTGATATAATCAAAATTTTCTATTTTGTGATCAGTAATGGTCTCTAGTTCATCTTTGGTCACAAATTTCTTTCTCCTCCGCAAGTCTGAGAGGTAAACTATCCTATGTTCCTCTAATTTATTTATAATCTCGTTCTTTATGCCTAGGTCATGGACTCATTTTGATCTTATCTTGGTATATGGTGTTAAGTGTGGGTCCTTGCCAAATTTCTGCCATACTAATTTCCAGTTATCCCAGCAGTTTTTATCAAATAATGAATTCTTATCCCAAAAGTTAGAATCTTTGCAAACACTAGATTGCTATAGTTGACTATTCTGTCTTGTGAACCTAACCTTTTCCACTGATCAACTAATCTATTTCTTAGCCAATACCAAATGGTTTTGGTGACTGCTGCTTTATAATATAATTTTAGATCAGGTACAGCTAGACCACCTTCATTTGATTTTTTTTTTTCATTAATTCCCTTGAGATTCTCGACTTTTTATTGTTCCATATGAATTTTGTTGTTATTTTTTCTAGATCATTAAAATATTTTCTTGGAAGTCTGATTGGTATAGCACTAAATAAATAGATTAGTTTAGGGAGTATTGTCATCTTTATTATATTCGCTCAGCCTATCCAAGAGCACTTAATATTTTTCCAATTATTTAAGTCTGACTTTATTTGTGTGGAAACTTTTTTGTAATTTTGCTCAAATAATTCCTGACTTTCCTTTGGTAGGTAGATTCCCAAATATTTTATGCTATTAACAGTTATTTTGAATGGAATTTCTCTTTGTATCTCTTGCTCTTGGATTATGATTACATTTTATAAAAAATATTTGGGGGGAGTAGGTTAAACATTTGAACTATACACTTATTCTTCTTTATTCCAATAAATGAGAGATTTCTTTAAATCCTTCAGAATATCAGTTACTGATTAGTTAGTTAAAGGTCAGGTTGTAAATATTTTAAATGCCCAATCATTTAATTTTATATTTTATTCATGTGTTTCCCTTTTCTCCTGATTAGTAATAATATGTCCATGACCACTCCCTATGCCACCCCAATTCAATAAACTCCCTATTAACTATAGGGTCAAATATAAAATCCTCAGGTTTTCCAGGTCCTTCATCACTTGGCCCCTTCCTAACTCTTTTGCTCTTTACTTCCACCTCTAAACAGTCTTGAGGTCCTCTAACAATGACCTTGATCTGTGTACCTTGACTACTTATCATCCCATATTTCTCCTTCCTTTTGTACCTGAACTTTTTGAAAATGCTTCCTGTAATTGATTTCTCCATTTCATTTCCTCTCACTCAACTTTGTTTGGCCTCTGATCTCATCATTCAGTCAGAACTTTTCTCCTGAGTTACCAATTTCCTGGACTTTCCTCAGTAATACTACTTCCTCCTTTTTCAGCCTTTGATGTCGATCACTCTGTTCTCCTTGATTCTCTAAGTATTATCTATGTGTGGATGTACTCATATATAATTCCTGATTTCCAGCCTGCCCTCTTCAACTGCCTAGTGGATAGCTGGAACTGGACATCCCAAAGAGATCTTAAAATTCAGTACATTCATTTCCCCCAGACTCTCTCTAATTTCTCTGTTATTGTGGATGGTATCACCATTCTGAGAATCACCCAAGGATGATACACTGCTTGTCATCTTGGATTCTCTTTAGACCATATCCTATCTGTTGTCAAGTCTTCTTGATTTTATCTTTGGAAGATCTCTTAATATATATTCCTTCTCTCCTCTTGCAGCTGCCACCACTCTGGAAGCAGACCCCAATTACCTTTTATCTGCAATATTATAATAGCTTGCTGATTCATCTCCATGCCTCAAGTCTGTCCACTTTGGTCTGTCTTCCTAAGATGCAGGTCTGACCATGTCACCTCCAGGAGTAAATAAAATCCTTTGGTGTTTAAAACCCTTAATAAACTGACTTCTTCCTGTTTTTCCTGCCTTTTCCCCACCCCAACATATTCTGCAATCCAGTGACTCTGACCTCACACAAGACACTATTTCACGGGCTGGTCTCCAGACTTGGGCTCCATCTCTTCATCTGTACCTTCTGGCTTCCCTGGCAAATCTCCCCTAAAATCCCACCTTCTACAAGAAGCCTGTCTCCATTTCCCTTGATACTAGTACCTTTCTGCTATTAATTAAATCCATTATTCTGTGTAAGTAGTTATACTTAGTATTTTTTGTGTTGTTTCTCCCATTAGACTAAGAGCAATGACTGTCTTTGGCATTTCTTTTGTTCCCCAGTGCTATGCATGCTGTCTTGAAACATAGACATTCAGCAGGAACGTGTTGACAGGCTGATTTCCAAATCTGGAATATTCTTTCCTCACTTCTGCTCTCTGGCTTCATTCAAAACCTAGGTTAAATCTATGACCTTCTTTGGGGGTCTTTTTAAGGAGAGAGGACATACTTTTGCTTGTTTTTCTTTGTTTTATTGCTTAGCACGGTGCCTAGCACATAGGGAGAGCTTACTAAATTTTGTTGACTTCCAGACTATTACAATTTGGCAAAAAGGTCGCCCTCCCTTTTTATTATAATTAAATGTGTGACCCTGGGCAAGTCACTTAATTCCAATTGCCTTAGCAAAAAAACAAAAACAAAAAAAACTAAAGCTTTTAACTGCAAGACATAATTTATTATTTCAGACTAGTTGGGAAACATCATCTTCCATTAATATAAAATCCACTCTCACCCCCCAAAAAAAAAAATCTTGAGATTTTATAAATGTTTCTAATTACTACTGAAATTTGATTACTCTCTTTTTGTCTAATTTTGGCTTTAGAAGCCTGGGTAATCTTTTTTTTTTTTTCCCCAACATTGATAGCTTTTAAAATGTCAACTCTTAACCTTGTTGGTACCAGTTTAAACTCTCAAGCATTTAGTATAGTCATTCTTCAATTTCTCTTAGCAAATGTAAGATAGATTATTAAGACTGTAAGAAGTGCGTTCAGTATGTAAGAACACACTGTATAGTAACTGATATGTACTATAACAATTATAAAATTTTGTTTATGAAATTTATTCATTTACTATTTTAGTATCCTAGAAGTAGTAATAATATTACCCATTAATGTTAAATAGAAACTGATCCCTGCAGGCCTAATATTGAGTTAGAAAACCACAAATTAATGTTGCCTATATTGTATCATATTTTTATTTGTTTAATCTGTGGCCAAGGCAACAAGTTTGACATTTCTGCATAAAAGACAGTATCAAGAGAAATAATCATTAACAGGTACTTCTTCTATGTGTTTAGGCACAATGCTAGGAACTTTGTGGTGGTTCTTTATAACTAATCTTTTCATTTTCTCTCAGCTCAGTTTTTAAAAGCCTATTTTTACAATAAAATAAATGAGAATCATAAGGAAAAAAAATCTGTTAAAACAAATCTGAAAAAGTATGCTATTCTGTACTTCTTGGAATTGTAGCTAGTCTTTGCATTGATCATTGTTCTTAAGCTGTATAATTTTTAAAAAATTTATAATGGTGTGTTTCCTCATTCAGATTATTTCACTTGTGTTTGATTCTTGATGATCCCATTTGGAATTTTCTGGGTAGATATACTTGGAATGGTTTGCCATTTCCTTCTCTTAACTCATTTTATAGATGAGAGGAGGTTTAGTGATCTGCCCAGTGTCTTAATTGTGTTGAGGGCAGGTTTGAACTTAATAAGATTCATCCTTTGATTCCAGTCTTAATTATCTATCTTGGCTATCAGCTGCATTGCAAATTGGTAAATGTGTTAATAGAAACCCAAACAATTGAGAAGGGAGGCACCAAATAGAAATTTTGTTACTACCTTGGTTAAATTTAACATATTAAAAAAAAAAAACTAACAAAGTTCAAGACTTAATATGTAATCTTTTGTTCTTTGTCCAATCGTTCAGCTTTATCAAAAAATTGAAAATAGCAAAGTTGAAAAATAAAGATTACTATAATCACTTGCCACTTTTGTTAAATCCTGCTTTTTTTTTTTTTTTAGCTTCATCCTCCTTTGATCTGACTACCTTCCCTCTCAGAAGACACTTTTTTTAAGTTAGAGAAATTCTCGTGATTTTCCTCAGACCTCGCTAATCGTTTATTTTTATGAATCTTCTTTTCTCTTTCTACCCTTTACTTCGATCTGATGAAGATATGTTCTCTCAAATTGTAGTTCCTTTACCAACTTCATTCATTATCACAAAAATCTATGCATATGGATCCCAGATCTCCACTTTCATCCCTTCTCTGACCGAAAGTTTCAGACCTGTATATCCAGGTGTGTACTAGACACTGGCACTTTTGTTTCCTCCTGTCAGTACCTCTTAAATTCATCCTGTTTAAAATTAGACTTAACTTTTTTGGGGGAGTGGGAGAGCTTACTCTCATTATTCCCAGAATTGTACCGTCTAACTTCACCAATTGTACACTATCACTTAATCCAGTCTTCCCACGTTTGAAATCCTGATATTAAGACTGCAATTTTTCTTTATCTCTAATATCCAGTTCATCAACTCCTGTTGATGCTATCCTAAAAATATCTTTTTTTTTTTTTTTTTTTTTTTTGCCCTACTATCTATTCCCACTGCTATTTCACGGGATCATAAACTTTATTTTTCAACTTTAATTTGCTATTTTCAATTTCTTTTGTGTGAATTTAAGGAACATGAACATTTTAATGTACATATGAAGAATAAATGGTTTGCATATGAAGTTTTGAACTTCAGTTACAGTTTGTAAAAATGTATACATTTAACAAAGATAGTAACAAAATTGCCATTTTGGAATACAGAATGCAACCTACCTATTGGAAGGAGAATCAAAAACAAGAGTTGGGCAAGAGGGGGAATTTTCCCAACAGCACCTCCATAGCTGCCATGACCAGGCCAGGAGCTGGGAGAAATAATTGATAGTCAATTTTTTTATTCTGAGATTTTTTTAATGTTTTATTGATAGCAAATCAGTAACCACCAATTCATGTTGCTCCAGAAGCCTTCCCTTGAAAAAGCATAGCCAAATGGGGCAGCTAGATGGTGCAGTGGATAGAGCTCCAGTCCTGAAGTCAGGAGGACCTGAGTTCAAATTTGGCCTCAGACACTTAACACTTTGTAGCTGCATGACCTTGAGCAAGTCACTTAACCCCAATTGCCTCAGGAAAAAAAAGGAAAAGCATAGCCAAGCAAAAAAGTTCAACATGTTGGCCATATATGAAAACAGCCTATTCCCCTCTCAGGTAATTGGTGTCCTTGGACAAAGAAGTAGCACAGTGGCAAAATGGAACCTAGATTGAAAGGACAATATAGATGAAGTAGATTCATCTGGTATAGGCAACTTTATCTCACAGGTTTGATAGTAAAAAAAAAAAGAAGAAGAAGAAGAAGAAAAAAAAAAGGAATGTGATTTGGTAGCATCTTTTTTTAATTAAAAAAAATAATAGCTTTTTATTTTCAAAATACATGCAAAGATAGTTTTCAAGATTCAACTTTGCAAAGCCTAGTGTTCCAACATTTTCTCCCTCCTCACCTCCCCCTTCCCCTAGACAGCAAGTAATCTAATAGAGGTTAACATGTGCAATTCTTCTAAACATGTTTCCATATTTATCATGATGCACAAGAAAAATCGGATCAAAAAGGGAAAAAATGAGGAAGAATAAACAAGCAAACAACAAAAAAGGTGAAAATACTATGTTATGATTCATATTCAATTCCCATAGTCTTTTTTCTGGGTGCAGATGGGTCTTTCCTTCACAAGTCTATTGACATTGGCTCATTGTTAAAAAGAGTCAAGTTCATCATAGATGATCATCTCATAATCTTGTTGCTGTAGACAGTATTCTCTTGGTTCCATTCAAATTCACTTAGCATCAGTTCATGTAAGTTTCTCTAGCCCTTTCTGAAATCTTCCTGCTGATTGTTTCTAATAAAACAGTAATATTCCATTACATTCATATACCATAACTTAGCCATCCCTCAATTGATGGGCATCCATTCAGTTTCCAGTTACTTGCCACTACAATAAGGGCTGCTACAACCATTTTTAGCATCTTCTGATAGTAAAGAATTTGCAGGCTTTGAAATATAGATCCTTAACCAATTACCTTCTTCAACAATTAAGGATACTCTCTCCTTAACACTCTCCGTAACAACAGTACAAGTAAAGTAGGCAAAGGCTAACAAAGGAGGTTCTTTCTGTTTGTTTTGTTAGCAGTGCAGAATGTTTTGGGTGTTAGTGATCAATCATTTTTTAATATATTTGTAACAATCTTGAAAGATTATTTGAGGGAGAAGAAAACCACTTTTGAAAGAGAGCTTTTTCAGATGTGTATCACATTTATGCACAAAGGAAATCAGATGTGGATTCACTAACTCGGTTTTTAATATGTTATTGCTTAACTGTGTGCATGGTGTCCATGGTTGGGGGGAAATGCTGGGTTTGGAATACAGTGCCTTGGGCCGATTCAGCTCTTTGTAACTTTTGGGACAATTCACCCAGTGTACTTATCAGTAAAATATGAGGGAATTGGACTTGATACCTTCCAGTAATCCTTCTAGCTCTAAATAGGTCATCATGGGACGTTGAAGTAGCTGATTTATTTTAGACTTCTCCCGTGTAACAGGCAGTTAATGAATTAAATAACTTCATTCTGATAAAAAAAAGATGGTTCTTCCCCTTGTTTAAGACCTTCTTTGATCAATTTCCCTCTTGTTTTCTGGGGCAGATTGCTTAGGCAATCATACTCAATTCAAGGCCCAGTCTGTGATTTCACTACTCTATTTTCTCCATTTCCCCCCTTTCAAAGTCAAACAGTCACTCTTAAAAAAAAAAAAAAAAAAAAAACTATACTTCCATCAGTAGGCATTAAGATGTGCTATGTTCTAGGTACTTTAGGAATTTAAATTCTGTCAGAGAAGCAAACATGAGTTGATGATAATGTGAAGGTGGTGTTTAATAGCTAGCATTTACATGGTTCTTTTAAATTACAAAGTGATTTATAAACATCTCTTTTGATCTATATAACAAACCTGAGAGGGAGATGAGTGCTATTTCTTAGCCTCATTTAATAGATGAGGAGACTCCAGGCAGCCAGTTAAGTGTACCTTGCTCCTGGAGGCAAGATACACATAATTTGTAAATGTCAGGAGTCAAATTTGAACTCATCTCTTGAAGTCCATGGTCTGTTCTCTGAGCCACTTTCGTATGTATATAATAATAATTTGTGGATGAAACCCCAGCATCTGGGAGTAGATTGAGGATCAAGAAAGTCTTCATATGGAAAGTTATGCTTATGAGTTTTGAATGAAACTAGAGATTTTAAAAAGTGGAGATGAAATGGAGAGGCTGCATTCCAGAAATGTGCGATAACCTTTGTCAAGTGCCTCCAATTATTCTCTGACTTCGAAGTCTGGCTTTTCTACTTTTTCATTCAACTAAGTTGACTGAATTTATATATTCAGATGACCATTTTAAAATTTTGTTTCTGTGTCATCTATATTTCCCAGTAACTCCCTACAGGGCAAAAAATAGTTGAGCAAAACTAAAAAAAAAGTTGAACATTGTCTTTAGTGTTGTACACCTGTATTCCCCTACCTCCAAAGATGGGGGAGTCACAGGACAAGCAAGCAAGATAGATAGATTATCATAACTTTTTAGCACTTGGTTTCCATTGTTTAATCATTATTCTTTTCATGTTCTTTTTTATTGCTGGGTATATTGTTTTCCCACTCATGTTTACCTTGCAGTACTCATATTTGTCTTCAGTGTTTCTCTGTCTTCATTAGATTTTGTTGTTTCTTGCACCATGGTAATAATCCATCAGCCCTTTTCACATTTTTCACTGTAGTGTTGGGGTAAGTCTGACCCTGTTGCTCACACTGTCTGGGCCTTTGATTACATTTCTCTCTGGTTCTAATTATCATGGATCAGAGGAGGATGCTGGCTTAAAAAACATCCAGGGTTCCTTTTAGCTTTAAATCTTGACTGTATGATCCTAGAACCTTCTCACTTTTTTTGTAACCCAATAAGGCTCATGGACATGATTATGTTCCTTTTAGCTTTAAAATCTTGACTGTATGATCCTAGAACCTTCTCACTATTTTTGTTACCTAATAAGGCTCATGGACATGATTATCACCTTTATTCAGATATTTTCCAGATCTAAGGATCTCTCTCCAACTCTTAGTTTCACATTACCAGTTGCCTAGTGGATATCTAAATCTGTATGTCCCTTAGCATCTTGAACTCATGTATAAAATACAACTCTTCTCTTTCCTGCTTCTCGGGATTTGTCTCCAGTGTAAACTATCAATTATTTCTCCCAGCTCCTGGCTTGGTAATGGCAGTTATGGAGGTACTGTTGGGAAAATTCCCCCTCTTGCCCAACTCCTATTTGTGATTCTCCTTCCAATAGGTGGGTTGCATTCTGCATTCCAAATCCTTCCCCCAAATCACTCCTTCTCTTGTTTCTAAAGTGGTACCAGCATCCTTTTAGTTCGCAACTTCAAGCAATAGGTTTGCAACTTTAAATTTTTCTTTATCCCACATATCCAATATGTTTTCTAACTCTTGTCAGGTCTGCTACCACACTCTCACCCATCTTCTCTATTCTCACATCACCATCATCCTAGTTTAAGCTTTGTCACTTTTAGCCTGGCTTCTTGCAGTAGCCATCTTGGTCTCCCTGTTCATGCATCCCCACTTTAATCTGTCCTCTACATAGTTGCTAAAATGATTTTTCTAAGAACAAGTCTGGTTATGACACTCTTCTAATGCATTCTGATGACTAATGGCTAATCAAATATTGTTTCATTTTTATCTCACTCATCTTTTTAAAATTTTTCCCTTTGTTTTATAATGTACAATTAATGGTACAGTTGTATTTGTAATAAATATATTAATATTTTGCATATTACTGAAGGGTTTTTTCTGAATGTAGTTAATGTATGATCAGAAGTTTGGAGATGACTTTTCTCAATCAAAATCAATTGTAAAGTTGGAAGGACCTGGTGGGGGAAGGGAGCTATCTAATACAACCCTTTGTTTTTATAGATGACAAAACTGAAAGCTCAGAAAATTTGTCAAGTTATATATGGATATATAGATAAGTAATGTGATGGAGATGGATTCAAACCCAGGTCCACTGACTTCTAATCCAGTGTTCTTTCCACTGTACCAAAAAGCCTTTCCCCCTCTCTTTTCTATCCCGCTACTAATTTGGTCTGTTTGTGTCACTTTTTTGCTCAAAAAGTCTAATGAGACTGCTCCCACTTCTTTCAAGGTTCGAAAATGAACTTCTCTGTTGGCATTTAAAATCTGGTGCAGCCTGGTTCTAAACTTGAGTTTCCAGCCTTATATATCATTCTTTCATATGCATTATATTGAAGTCAAAATGGCACTCAAACTATTCTTCACATGCCTCGCCTCAACTCTGCCTTGTAAAGAGAATTCCTAATTTCCTTCAAAATTGAATTTGGAATCACCTCCTGTGAGAATTACTTTTCTTAGATTCTCCCTGCTGCCAGTACCTCCCTGCCTTCCTCCCCTCACCCCACCACAACTTTATGCATAAAAGAAAAATAGCCTTGTTTTGTGTATATACTTATAATATGTGAACATTTATCTTTTCTCTATAGAATATAAACTCCTTGAAGGACAGGAGCTAGTTTGGGTCTTTGTTTTTATATGATGTAATTATCAGCACATTATCAACATTGACTATAATACTATTGGTTAAGATGTTTTTGTCTTTAGAAAAATATTCACTAAATAAGATTTTGCTTATGCAATTTAATTAAAAAATCATTTCATGGTGAAATAATTATTTGATGAAGAATAGTAATAATCAAAGACACTTAAAATATTCATTAATTTGATTTGCTTAACTACTTTGAAGAGTTTTTCAATTGTTAAACATTAAACTGTTTAGTGTATTCAGAAAGCAAGGGAGTGTTGAATTTTAAAAATAACTTTGTATCAAGAGCTAGGTAAAATGTTAAAAACCTTTGTGTTGTTTTTTTTTTTTTTTCCCTGAAGCATTGGGGGTTAAATGATGTGCCCAGGGTCACACAGCTAGGATGTGTTAAGTATCTGAGGTCTGATTTGAACTTAGGTCCTCCTGACTTCAGGGCTGGTGCGCTATCTACTGCACTAACTAGCTGCCCTAAAACCTTTGATTCTTAAAGGACTTTTGAGTTTCTCTTCCAGAGGGAAATTCATTGTTCACTCCTTGGTTTAGTCCAGGCTTTATTGTATTAGATAACTTACAGATTTGGCAAAAGCAAAAATTTTTGTTTAGTGGACTGATTGTTGTGACTAGATTGTAATATTAAAGGTCCATCTGATGTGCTACTAAGCTTGAACACTACCACAATTAACCTTCCTTTTTGGATGGGTAAAGAATGTCGGGAGTTCAGTTTATAGTCTTTGGAATCCCTCTAATTCTAATATAGAACATAAGTGCTTACCTTGCTTAATGCAGTAGTTTACTATAACTATACATCTTGAATATTCATTTAAGACTGGTGATATACTGGAGAATGCTTGCCTGCTTTGATATTGAGCCTTAAGTGTCTTGATTTCTTTTCTGATTCACCTTATTTCAGTTTGTCCTACTCTACCCTCTAATCTTTTATGCCTCCTCATGCATCTTTGTTGTCATCTCAAGGACTGATTATTAGATAGTGAGATTGTGACATGTAAGGTAATTTGGCCAATCCTCAGTTCGTCCTTATGTCCACAAATCAAAAAAGGATCATCTTTTCTACTTAAAATTTTGGGGTTTTATGTTAATTTTTATAGCTCACATAATTTATTCAAGGCTATAAGGTGGGTGGTTATCTTCCACTCCCTCAATTTAAGTGATGATTTTTAATAAAACCACAGATACAACTCTTTATTCTTCATTGTAGATTTTTAATTTATTCAGTTGATTTTCAATTAAATTCTGTACAAAAAATATTTGAATAATATTATAGTAGATAGGTTTTTCTAAAGTTGGAAATATCAAAATATTTTAAGATTTTAAATATTAATGCCAAAGTTAATAAGAATTTTTGCTAAGTATTGGTTAGTGAATTTGAAATTTTCTGTTTTTTCTGCTGATATAATAAGAAGACTTTAATTTGCAATGTAACTGAAGCTAATTTTATATCACGGTTGAAAATTTGCTTTAAATACCTTAATGAAAAAAAAAAAAGATAAAGTTCCTGAAATATGGTTGTTATTGATTGCCTATAGTTATTATTTTGTTTCTCTATTGCCTTTAAAAATATTTTAATGGGATTTTGGCCGTGTTTTAGAGTAAGGTATATTGTGTTAGTAATCTTTAACAAACTATTTAAACTTTTACTTTGATACATGTAATGGTAACTAAAATTTCTAGATGAATCCAGTAGTTTTGAAATTTTTTAGTTAAATAATGCAAAACTGTTTTTAGTTATAGTGCATTGTTATATATTAGTTTTTTTGGCATATATCCCTATATAGTGCCATTCTTTGAATATTTTCTGAACTATTGTTTTAAAGAATTTTGACAGTTATTATTTACTGTATAGCCACTTAATAGGATTCATTAATGGGACTTATTTTTAAATGGACCACACCCTGCTCTTTGGTTTTTTTCCTTGTATTATGCTGTTTGTTTCCTAAGTGTCCATTTTCTACATACTATAGTGATTCACCTAATCAAGTGTGCACAGTTTTTAATCACTATTAGTAGCTTATTCTTCAGAATCCAATGGACAATTAGAATTGATAATGGAATATGAATTCTAGTCACCAGAAAGCATCCTTGAATCTCTGTTTGTTTCTAGTTCTTAGGCAACAATTTCATAGCAACACTGATCTGAGTTGGAAGAACATTCTGGCGATTGATATGCAAATGAATAGCTCATCTAGTCTTTGAACTGTGTTTATGTAATCTACATAAATAGCCATTAAAGGGAATACAAATTGTATATCCTGAAAACACTACCAAAATATATTTCAGAAAAGAAAAATATGATTTTGAACTTCTGAATTTTTTCTTCCTGGCATATAAAATGTAACTTAATTCAATAAGTGTCAAAAAGTCATCTCTTTATCTCTTAGTATAGATGGGTAAGTGTAAAATTTTTAGCCTAGCCTCATTGGGCCAGTTGAAATGTATCTACTATACACAGGCTACTTTTTAATTTAATATAATATTAGCTAAATAAACTTATTTGTTTTGTAGCCATAACTTCCTAAATTTTTAGGGTGCAATATCATAGTAAGTATAGTCTTGTTCAGATATGTGCTACTGTTCTCTGAACAAATAATCAAAAGGTGATAATTTTTAGGGGAGATAACGTGCTTCTTTTTTTGCATATTACTAACTAGATTGGGGTAATAATGACATTTCAAAAACAGTTTAATAATAAGTATACATAAAATATTGGATAGTGACAGCAATCAGCACTATCAGCTGGAGAGGCTAGGAAATTACCTCTTGTAAAACCAATGCTTGAAATGAGTTTTAAAGAAAAGAGATTGAAGAAGGCAAAAAGTGTATTTTTGTAATTCCTTGTTTGTTTAGAGAAATGGAGTATTGTGTGTGAAGAATAAAAAACCCATTCATCTGAAGGCATTAATTGGATATGTAGAGTGAAGTTGGGATTGAGAATGTATGAAATGGTGGTGGAGTTTTGTTTCAGATATATTACATTAGAATATGTCAAAGGAACTAGTATGTTCAATAGTAAAGTTTTTTGGGGGGGAGGGAACAAAATAAATGCATTAGACTTTAATTCTGTAAGTCTTTTATTTTGATATTACAATTACATCATTTATTTCTTCACTCCTCAAACCCATGGTGATATTCTCTCTATAAAAGTTGAACATTTTGCCTCATCCTTACCAGAGAAAGTTGAAGCTGTTGATTTGGAATCTTCTCTCGCCAAACTCTTCCTGTTTATCCTCCACCCTTCACAACCCAACTCCAGAAAATTGAGCCTGCTATCATCATCTCACGCTAATCTACAATCCACTGATGTTTTCTCTACCTTTTTTTTTTTTTTAAGTATTTTTTTTCTCCACTGATGTGTCAAAAATTTTAGCAACTATTTTTAAAAATAGAATGAGAAAAACAGAAAAGGAATTTTTAAAAAATGAAACAAAACCAGAGAGAACATTGTTATGTGCCCAGCAGAACATCAGGGAGATTCAAAATATATAACAACAAATTATCAGATTAAGAAAGTATAAATATTGGTAGAAGAAATTATATTCATGATTGTCCATCTTTTCTTTAACTTTCTTGTAAATTATTCTTTTGTTCTCTGCTGCTCACCTTTTTTACTTTATTCTTTTTTTTCTCCTTTTCATCCGCCCACCACACCTCAAAGCAGTTAGTTAAGTTAGTAGTTAAGAAAGGATATATTTATGTTTACATATATAGATATATACATAACACATTATGTAGACACATGTAACTCATCTCCCCCTTCTCTCTACATACACACACAAGCATCTTTCCTACCCTTCATAACTCATTTAGTATTCATTTTTACAGAATTTGAATTCTAAATTTTGCTCTATTCCTCCCTCCTCTCTCCATTTTTTTTTTCTTCCCCCTCTCCTAGACAATAAACAATCCAATATGGGTCTATCAGAATTGACATCACATAATCTTTCTGTTGCTGTGTACAATGTTCTCTTGATTCTACTCACTTCGTTCAGCATCAGTTCATGTAAGTTTCACCAGGCCTCTCTGAAATCATCCTTCAGCCAAACATCTTGGAAAAAAAGCTATCTACCGTTAGTTTCTTCCTCTTTTCCTCTCCATCTATATTCTGATTTATATCCCTCAACACTGCCCTCCCCAAAATTGTCATTGATTCTCTCTCTGCCCATCCCTTATAATAATTTTTTTCAAAGGGAATTAAAAGAAGAAATGTCAAGAGAAATTGATCAATACATTCTCTTCTCCCTTAACCTCCCCCCCCCCAAAAAAAAAAAAAGCCTGCAAATATATGCAGTCCTCATATAGATCTTTGCAGAGCAGTGAAGGGAGAAGGGGGTGTCGATTTTTTGTGGAGCCATGTATTCTTAGTAATTTTGCAAAATGCATTTTCATTTGTTTTGTGGTGGTTCTTTACATTGTAGTTGCTGTGTATATATAATTACTTCCCTCTATAATATTTCACATAGGTCTTTTGACGCTTCTTTGAATTTATCATTTTTGAGCATAATAGTGATCTCTTAATTACAAAATCAAATGAACTTCTATAAAATTCTTATCTTTCTTGGCCTCCCTGGAGCTCCCTTCTCTTGGAGAGGTTTCCTCTTTGCAAATTACTTCCAACTCTATATCCAGTCGTGGTTTTTCTCCTGAGCTCCAATTGAACTTTTTCATATATTTTTATCTAGATCTCAAGTACAATATATCCAAAACAATTCATTATCTTTCCATAAACTTTGTACAGGTCAGCCATAATAACACTGGCTTACTTACTTTTTTCTCACACCCCATACTCCTGTCTCCAATCTTTGCATTGATTTTCTCCCAATTCTGGAACATATAACCTAATCACCTTGACCTCTTGAAATACCTGGTTTTCTTAAATCTTCCCTCAGCTACTAGCATAGTCCTTTTAAAATTACTTTTAATTCACTATATATACATTGTGTGTGCGTGCACATGCACACCAGCACGTGGATGGTATACTCTCATTCTTGCAGTTGGTTTTTGTTTGTTTTTGTTTTTGTTTTTGTTTTAACTACATTTTTTGTCAGTGGAGGAAGTTCAATAGTGAGGAAATTTTTCCATTAATGAAGATAAGCAGCTTCTGATCATAGAGTTGTCTGAAGCAGCACTAGAGATTGTCATTTGCTCCAGGATTATAGTTAGTATGTATCAGTGATAAAACTTGAATCTAGTTCTTCCTCATTGCAAGACTTATTTGCTCTTTACCTCCTCTACATTGCCCTGATATTCTGTATGTGCATGTTGGCTCTCCTATATAATCCCTGAGGACAGAGATTGTTTGACTTTTGTCATTGTATCCTCAGCATTTAACAGTGCCATGTGCAAAACAGATGTTTATTAAAAATACTTGTTGCTTGAGTGATTTCACAGGATTCTGTTTTTTCATTGTAAAATAAAAGGTTAGATAGGAGTGAAATTCGACATAGGTAGCAATGGCCCTCTGTGGACAAAAGAATTTCTTGGCAGAGATACTGAGGGATGATTTACCATTTCCCCCTTTGGTCTGTCTCCTTTTTGTTAATGAGGAACTGACGGAAATTGGACTTAAGTGAGTTGCTCTCAGGGTCACACAAGAGGCTAGATTTGAACTCAGGTCTGTATCACAGTCTAGTGCTTTGTCCACTGTACCACCTAGCTGCTTCCTAACATTGAGAATTGTCAAAAAGTACCAGGGATTGACTTTTGACTTAATGGTAGGTTCCCCCTCATTGGGGATTTTCAAATAAATTGTTGAAAATGTTGCAGAAGTCATGTTCTGATACTTTTGCATGATTCCAAATTCATCTCTAAAGGAGTTGACATATTTGATAGGAAATAATTCTAATTTTTTGTATGTGCATCATAAAATGTAGCAACCATATTAATTTGTTGCTGGAAGTTGGTAATGTCTTTCATTAATAGAGGCTCCTTGAGGGCTAGGATTTTTTTGGTTTTTCTTACTATTTTCAGCTCTTAGCATACCTAGCACATGGAAAGTACTTAATAAATGCATATCAAGTGTTCTGTTTTGCAGTTGTGACTTTAAAAAATCTAATCTTTCAAGTCATCCTTAAATTTTTAATAGATTAAACTTAAATTTCTCTTTTCTCAATTACATGGAAAATAAATTTGTTTGAATATATATAAAATCCTTAATTTTTTTTTATTTTGAATTCCCAGTTTTCCCCCTCTTTGAGAAGGCAAACAATTTAATATGGATTAGATCTGTGCCGTCATGCAAAACATTTTATATTAGTCATGTTACAAAAGAAAACAGACACCACCCCCACATACACACACAAAGAAAAAACTCAGGAAAATAAAATTTAAAAAAGATATATATGTGTATGTATGTATATTGTTCAGACTCCATCAGTTCTTTCTCTAGAAGTCTATAGTATTTTTCATCTTAAATCCTTTAGAGTTATTTTGGAAAATCATATTACTGAAAAAGAGGGGCAATTAGGTGGATAGAGTGCTAGGTCTGGAATCAAAAAGACTAATCTTCCTGAGTTTAAATTTGACTTCAAATACTTCCTACCTGTATGATCCTGGACAAGTCATTTTAGCCCTTTTTGCTTTTGTTTCTTATTTCTAAAATGAGCTGGAGAAAGAAATGGCAAGATATTCCAGTGATCTCTGCAAATAATGCCCCAAATGAAGTCATAAAAGAGTTGAAGAGGACTGAACTGAACAACTACATGACTGAGGATAACTAAGTCATTAACAATTAGTTGATCTGTTGTACAGTATTGATGTTGCTATGCCTAATATTCTCTACTTTGTCAATTCATCTAACTTCCCAGATTTTCCTGAAACCATCTTTATCGTCATTTCTTAGAGCATAATCATATACTACATCACTATCATATGTTACCGCTTGTTCAGCCATTTCCCAGTTTAATGGATAATTTTAAATTTCCAATTCTTTTCCACCATAAAAAGAGCTGCTCTAAATATTTTTTTTTTTACATATAGGACCTTTTCCCTTTTTTTTTTTGATCCCTTTGGGATGATACATACCTTGTAGTAGTATTGTTTGGGACAGTATTATTATTATGCAAGGTTATTTTGCCCTTTGAGCATAGTTCCAAATTGCTCTCCAGAATGGTTGGATCATTTCACAACTCCACCAAAGAAAGATGCATTGGTGTCCCAGTTTTCCTATAGCTCCTCCAACATTTATCATTGTCTTTTTCTGGATCTTAGCCAATCTGAGAGGTGTGAGGGTGGTAGCTCAGAGTTGTTTTAATTTGCGTTTCTCTAATCAGTCGTGATTATGACTATCGGTGGCTTTAATTTTGCCATTTGAAAATTGTCTGTTCATATCCTTTGACCAGTGACTTGTGTTCTTATAAATTTTACAGAATTCTTTACATGTATTTTAGAGATGAGACCTTTATCAGAGATAGTAAAGATTTTTTTCCCAGCTTTGTACTTCCCTTTTAATCTTGTTGCTGTTGGTTTTGTTTATCCAAAACCTTTTTAATTTTATGTAATCAAAGTTGTCCATTTTGTCTTTCATAATGTTCTCTATTTTTTTTTTTGATCATAAATTCCTCCTTTCTCCAAGATCTGATAGGTAAATTATCTCTTGTTTTCCTAATTTGTGTGTCCATTTTGACCTTATTTTGATATGGGGTGTGAGCTGTAGGTCTGTGCTGAGTTTCTGACATATTATTTTCCAATTTTCCCAACAATTCTTGTCAAATAGTGAGTTCTTATTCCAGAAGCTGGAGTTTGAGGGTTTATCAAATACTATATAGCTGTGGCCTTGATTATTGGATTGTGTGTATTTAATCGATTCCACTGATCTGCCACTCTATTTCTTAGCCACTACCAAATGATTTTTGATGACTGCTGCTTTATAATATAGTTGTAGATTTGGTACTGCTAAGCCACCATCCTTTGTATTTTTTTCCCATTAATTTTCTTGCTATTCTTGACTTTTTGTTCTTTCAGATGAATTTTGACATTTTTTCTAGTTCTATAAAATAATTTTTTGTCAGCTTGGATTGGTATGGCCCTGAACAAGTTGACCAATTTAAGCAGAATTGTTATTTTTATTATATTAGCTTGGCCTACTCATGAACAGTTTATATTTTCCCAGTTGTTTAGATCTGACTTTATTTGTGTGAGAAGTATTTTGTAACTGTGCTCATATAGTTCTTCTATCTCTTGCTGATGGACTTTGTCAGTAATATTTAGAAATGCTGATGATTTGTGTGGGTTTATTTTATATATTGCAACGTTGCTAAAGCTATTTCCAGTAGATTTTTGGATGATTTTCTAGAATTCTCTTAAGTATATCATCTGCAAAGAGTGATAGTTTTATTTACTCATTACCTATTCTAATTCCTTTAACTTCATTTATTTATTGCTAAAGCCACCATTTCTAGTGTAATATTGAATAATACTGCTGATAATGGGTATTCTTGTTTCACCCCATTTTATATCTCGTAATTTTTTTTATCTCTTGCTAATAAATTCTTCCTTTATCCATGGAATCTGATAGGTAAACTATGCTTCCACATGTATGTGAATGTGATATGTCTAAATCATGTAATCATTTGGACCTTATATTGGTATAATCCATATATGCCTAGTTTCTGCCAAGTTTCTTTTTAGTTTCCCAGCAATTTTTGTCCAAATAGTAAGTCCTTATCTCCCAAATCTGTATATTTAGATTTATCACACACCCAATTACTGTGATCATTTATTATTGTGTATTGTATACTCTGTTCCCTGGTTCCACTACTCTTATTTCTTAGCCAGTACTAGATTGTTTTGATGTATCATTTTGAGAAATGATGCTGCTCAGCAGCACCTTCCTTCACTGTTACTTTTTATTGGTATTTATTGGTATTGTTGAAATTTTGTTCTTCCAGATAAATTGTTACTATTTTTTTCTGGTTAAATAAAATAATATTTTTGGTGGTTTAATTGGTATAGTGCTGAACAAGTAAATTATTTTAGATAGAATTGCTATTTTTGTTATATTGAGCCAGCTTAACCACGAGCAGTTGGTATTACTTCAGTTGGTTCAGATCTTACTTTTATGTGAAATGTTTTGTAATTGTATTCTTATAGTGCCTGGTTTATCTTGGAAAATAGGTTTCCAAGTTTGCTATTATTTTAAGTAGAATTTCTCTTTCTTCTCTGGATCTTTTTGGTAACATATAGAAATATTAATGATTTATTTCCATTTGTTTTGTATCCTGCAGTTTTGCTAAAGTTGTTAATTATTTTGAGTTTTTTTTATTTCATTCTCTTAACAACATCATTGTATCATTTGCAAAGAGTGATAGGTTTGTTTCCTCATCTTCTAATTCCTTCAATTTCTTTTTCTTGAGTTACTGCTAGTGCCAACATTTCTAGTACAATATTGAATAATAGTGATGATAATGGGCATCTTATTGGGAAATTTGGTTTATCCCCACTATAATTCTTATCTATTCTGAATATATATTTTATAGAATTTTAGAGTTATATATGATGTAGAGATCATCCAGTATTATCTCATTTGACAATTGAGGAATTTGAAAATTGGACTTTGAGAATATGATGTTAGCTGATTGCTAATTTTTAGTCATTTTTCAGTCATGTCTGACTTCATGATTCTATTTGGAATTTTCTTGGCAAAGATATTGAAGTGGTTTGTTATTTCCTTCTCGAGCTCATTTTACAGATGAGGAACTGAGGCAAAGAGAGTGAAGTGACTTGCCCAAGATTAGATAGCTAATAAGTGTCTGAGTCCAGATTTAAACTCATAAAGATGAGTTCTTGACTCCAGGCCTGACACTCTATATCCACTGTGCCACCTAGCTGCTCCTAGTGTCATCTAGAAATAGGGAGACCAAAGCTACACTTGAGTTTAGCAAATGTATCATCTTTTTCTCTGTTCATGGTCCTTCCTCATCTTACCCCTTGTCTCTGGTAGAATAAAGGAGGATAATTACTCTTGTAGTCTGGAGGCATCACACATTACATATTGAAACTTCTTAAAATTGGAATTAGTTTGTTAGGCAGACAACATGGAAAATGGTATAGTGGAATACTTGCTTTGACCTAAAATATGTTTTTTTCCTCCTTTTTTAGGTGGAATGAACCTTCCTTGTTGAATGTCTCCTCGTTACCTGTTGGATCTCTCCTGTGAAGAACTATTTTCCCAATAGTGGATGCCACTGTGTGGCATATTTGATTTCTGATTCAGGGATTGTAAAGCTTTCTGATTTCCTGAAGAAGGGAGGCAGTTGCTGCTGTATCAGAAAACTTGATATCACAGCCACAATGGTGCTGTCACAGAGACAACGAGATGAATTGTAAGTTTAAAAATCTTACCATCTTGTAAGAGGCAAAATAAAATAGTATGTATATTTAGCTATTCAAAACATCATTGATTTCAAATGTTATACCTAACATGAATAAGTTTGTTAATAATAATAACATAGTTTGTATTCTCTGTAAAAATGTAGGTTTTAAAAATACTATGAACTGTTGATTTTTGTTGTTTTATGTATGTTTACCATTACAATATTAACAAGTTAGAAGGGTTTTTATCTTAAGCACAAAATCAGTAGCATACTTAAGCATCTTGAGTTTGTAATCCCAGAATAACACTTTACATTGGATTGTTTAATTTGAAATAATTTCTTTACCAAATGCTTAGTGTGTCTGGTTATATTGGTGTGATGTGATTTTGTCAGTTAGGTGATTGTGGCATTTGAAGACAGGTATTATAACATGAGAATAGTATGGAGTGACTTCATTGCTTTTGACAATTCTCATTCATAAAGACTGTTTGGGGTAAATAACTCAATTAGAACCAGTATACAAAAGGTTTTTTCTTCCCATGTCTCCCATTCCTTTTATTCTTGCCTATAATATTTACTCCTCAATTGCTCAGAAATAATTATTTAGATATTCTCAGAGGTGAAAGGTAAAAGTTTGTCAAATATAAAAGGTGAGGATAGAGATTTGGGGATCTTTAAGTTAATATTAGACATAGATTAGAAAAAAATGGAATTAGGGTAGCTGCTTGGTACAGTGGATAGAGCAACAGTTCTGAAGTTAGGAGGACCTGAGTTCAAATTTGACTTCAGACACAACATTTCCTACCTGGATGACCCTGGTTAAATCACTTAACCTCAACTGCCTCAGCAAAAAAAAAGAAAAGAAACAAACAAACAAAAAGAAAAAAATGGAATTAAGCCACAAGATTTTAGAATGTAAATTTTAGAGGGACTTCAGCAGTGATCTAATGCAATCTATACATGACCAAGATTTCCTTTTATAACATGGCTTTTCTTCCAGATGTCCAGAAGAACAACTGTAATTATTAAGATGCTTTTACCAACATGGATCTGAAGTCATCCTCTCTTTGTGTCTCTTTCCCTCTCTCTGTCTCTGTCTTGTCTCTCTCCAATGAATATATTTCTTATAAAATTGAAGATTTTGCCAGCTTAAGCCTTTTTTTTGTTCCTGAAATTTTTAACAATAGTTATGCCTTTTGAAAATTTGTTAGATTTAGAAGTGGAAGATAAACTTGACAGATCAGAAACTGATTATTTGACAGTACTACTTTATATCAGTGTAAAAGTTAATGATCAAATTTTATATATAGTGGTATTTGATTATGTCAGTTTAAAGTTTATGTACAAATTAAAGGAGACACCATTCATGAGTTTACTTGCCTAAATGCTTTTATTGTCTTAGAAAGAACATATTCTTTAGTGAATGACTTTTTAAAGAAAACTAATCAAAGATGCTTTTGGTTTAATAATTTTTAAAAATAATTTCTTTGGCATATAAAGGGTATTATTTCTTTGCTATTTTATCAAGATGTTAAGTGCCCAAAATCCTTGCCCTCAAGAAGCTTACATTTACTACAAGTATCAAGAGTTATATTTTAGGGATTTGCCATATTAGAAAACAATCTAAGATTTATAAGTGACATCCTCTAAAGTTTGTATCATTAAACATAGAATTTGGAGCTGATTTTTTTATAGGGAACATGGTACAATATTGAACCATGATTAATTCAGGTTCTGAATTAGCATGTTAATTTTAATGCTCAATTAAAGTAATTTCTGGGGAATTAGTCCTAATGTCCTAATTGTTCATTGTTAATGACTAAACTTTCCAAAAAAAGAAGAAAGAAAGAAAAGCTTAAAATATTATCTACAGCATATGAATAACATTGTAAAAATTCTTAAATTCAAACAGCCTAATTTTTTTAAATCTCCCTTTCTCTAATGTATTGAAACTAGTTGTTAAAAGTTCTTTTAGGTCTGTGGGTGGTAGGTGCATATGTGTGCACACATATGGCAATTTTTATTGATCTGTTGTAGACTTGATTTTATTTTTTTCAATTGTTGATTTAAAACATCTAATTGAAGTAATTTGTTTAATACAGTATAAAAAATCTTAAGAATTTGGTTTTTAAAATCAAGGAAGTTCATAATTTTTTGGTCATTTGGGTTCCACAGTTAAAAAAGATCATATCTTAAAACATTCAGGTTTTATAGTGTTTTGATAGAAATAAAAGTTGTTCAAGATAAAGCATTAACTATTAGAGAATCTGTTGTGATCTCTAGTTGTACTCATTTAGATTTTGTTCTCTTTTGGCCTTCTGATGAAAATGATGAGGGACAGGACAGGTTGTTGGGCTTTTTACTCCTGTTTCTAGGCATGATGGTCATGTGGTTGGAGTTAAGAGGCAGTTAGGTGTTGGGAGGTGAAGCTCTTCTTTCAAAATCCAAGATGCGAGGTGTGAGTGTACTTCAGACACTTTGATCTCTGTCACCCTGAGCGGTCACTTATCCTTTTTGTGCTTTAGTTTCATCTGTAAACCAAGAGGAGTTATACTCAGTGATCTCCACTGTCTCTTCCAGCCCTAGATCTATCTGCCAACAGGTGAAGTGTAGTCAATATTTAGAATTGTTACTTTTTGCTTGCAGTTATTCTTGTGAAAAACAAGCCAGAACACAAAGCTTAAGTAACCCAGCTATGAATTCAACACTGGCTTTTGATTCTAGCAAGGACTAGTTATTTTTTTTATGAAAATAATAAAAAATGATGTAAAAAATAGATAACATTATATAGTAATTTAAGTAGAATTTGCTCATGACAGACATTATTCATGACCAAACAGAGGCAGAATGGTCTGTTTATATGGATGACTGACTGAGATGACTTGATCCTTTCTTACCTTGTTTCTTACCATGCTGCACCTAAAGTGGCCTTACAGATGGATAGGTAGCCAAGGGGTCAAAATAGATGATAGCATGGAAGGCCTAAAATGGTTCAGCTTTGCCTCAGACACTAAATAACCATGTGACCTTAGATGAGTCCTTAACCTCTCTACCTCCTTATCTGTAAAATGAGGATATAACAGCACCTACTTTCCACAGTTGTTGTGAGGGTCAAATGGGATAGTATAAGTACTTAGCATAGTACCCAGCACACATAGTAGTTTAACTTTTTATTGTTTGAATTACAGAATTAAAAGGATTATTGAACACTTTTAGATCTTAATTGGTAACATTAGCCAAAGCTGAATGAGCATTTTTCTTGGGAAAAACTCCTTTATCAGTATTATAATGTTTGGAGGGAAATTTATCAGGCATTATTTTTCTGGGACTGAATTTGAACTCAACAAGATAAGTTTTCCTCACTTCAACCGAGATAGTCTATTCACTGCCTCACCCCCAATAAAAAGGACATCCATTTTAAGTTATGTAATAATTATATGTTCAGTTGTATAAATGACTAATAATTAGAAGGTAAAAAATTATTCAGCAACTAAAGAAAGTATTTATATTATTTTCTATACTGCCTGTAAATTTAAAAAACAACTTAATGAAGTCTAAGGAGACTTTATATTGGGCATTCTGTAGTTTTTTGTGTTTGTGGTTTTTTTTAATAAATTTTTAGTTTGGGATTTTATCCTTTCTTACAAAGACTTGCAAGGAATTTTCTGAGCTTGTGTGTACAGTAAAAACTTATTCATCTATTAAACAGTTAGACATCTCAAAATTTCTTTGTAGTGATATTTATTTTTAAGTTACACTTCTAAAATACTACAAAATGCAAAAAATATATATATTTAGTCATATTTAGTTAATAAAGCAGAATGGTCCTGGTCATAAACATTGGTAAGGTTTTCCTATTGTCCATAACAGAGATACATTTCTGATGGGAAAAATAGCTTGCCTTTATTGTTTATATAAAACAACTCCTCACCAACTGGGAAACTTCTGGCCATCATTTGTGCCATAACGAAGCATTAAGGACATGGCAAAATTGTGAAAATGATATTAAACTCAGCCAGCTTTAAAAAAAATTTTTTTTGTAATATTGGAAAACACAAAGGTGAAATGTTGAAAGGTAGTGAAGGATAGATTATTTTAATGAAGATTTCTTCTCCCAGACTAAGTACAGATTGTACTAAACCAGAGAGCACCTGTATCTTTTTGCACAAATTGACATTTTAAAAACTCTTTAATTTCCTAATCCATTTATAATTTTATTGTTCATCCATAATACCAAAAAAATCTAGAAATTGTGTTGTGTGTCTCCAGCTTTATTTCAAAATTTCAGTATGTTAAATCTCATTAATCAATATACAGTCAATAATACAATCAATAAACAATCAATATGCTAGGCTCAACTACCTGTCCATAAGGAGCTTATGTTTTATCAAGGGTAACAACCTGTAGACAAAATATTTTTTGGGGGGGAGTCCATTTACAGCTTAGAGAGATTGAGGAAAAGTTTCATGAAGGAGATGTCCTTCCCCTTATAACAGTAGAGGGGAAAAGGAAAAAGGAGGCATCTGGTTGGTGTAATGTATAGAGCACCAGCCCTGAAGTCAGGATGACCTGAGTTCAAATGTAGCCTCAGGTACTTTAAATACTTCCTGGCTATGTGATCCTGGGCAAGTCACTTAACCCCAATTGCCTCAGTGTACCCCCCCCCCCTTTTACCCTCCTAAAAAAAATTTACAAGGGCTAGAAAAAATAGTACATTTACCCAATTTTAAAAGAAAATAAAGACTTTGTAATTACCAAAAAAAATAAATTAAAATTGTTTTTTAAATACCTACTATACTGCTCTTCTAGAATTTGAGAGAGAAAATTATATCATTAAGTCTAACTATCATTGCTCTTAGGGGACTTATATTGAGGGTCCGAACATACATACAAGTAATTACAATACTAAATTAGTATGTGATAAATGCAAAATATTATGTGAGTTCTTTGGGTGAAAAAGTCAATTTACATGGACAATCAAAGAGGGTTTTTCTGAACAACAGGTAGTGGTAGGATGTTACTGTGAATCGAACATTGATATGAAGTCAGAGAACCTGGATTCAAATCTACTCCCTAACCCTTATTAATATCTCTATGACTTTGAATTAGTAATTTTTTTTGGGGGGGGGGGGCTTCAGTTTTCTCTCCTGTACAATCAGAAGTTGGGTTAAGGTTAGGATTAGCTGGCTAACTTTTAAGACTCTCTTCTTTTCTATTTTTCTTATGCAAAATATTTCATAAAATGTTGTAAAAGAAAATCTAGATCTTCCACCCTAATAAAACAAACAAACCTCCAAAAAAAAATTTTTTTTAAGAGTATGCTTTAGTTTGTCAGTTTCTTCTCTGGATGTGGATAGAATTTTTCATCGTAGGTCCTATAGTTGTGGATCAACTATTTTTTGTAAATCTCTTGATATTCATGCCTAATTAATGGGATTGTTGGATCAAAATGCATGAATTTATAGCCTCTTTGAACATAGATCATAACTTTTGATCATTTATCAATTGGAGCATGGCTTTTTCTGTAAATTTGACTCAGTTCCCTCTATGTTTGAGAAATGAGGCCTTATTAAAGTTTCCTTCAAAATTCTTTTTACAATTACTATTGCTAACTATATATTTCCCCCATTTATTCTCTTCTCTCCTTTCACCTTGTCCAGGTGTTTTGCTGAGTACTTCCTCCTTTAATAAAAACCTATCTTTTATCATCCTTCCCCCCTCTTCTATCCCATTGCCCTCCTATTTTCCTGCAGAATAAGATAGTTTTTTCTACCTATATCGAATGTGTGTGTTACTTCTTTTTTGTGCCAGTTCTGATGAAAGTAACGTTCACTCATTCCCTCTCTTGTCCCCTTCTGATTTCCCTCCAGGCTCCATCACCTTACTGTCCCTCAATTATCACTTTGTATTCATTTTATACATAGTATATTATCTGGGAACATGTAGTTAAACTGGCCCTTACCCCCACCCCTCTAGGTTAATCAGGATTCTACTTTCTGAATTTTTTTTTCTGTCATTTCCTTAAATGAGCATTCTAGGATGTGGCAAGATTTCTGGATTGAGATTTTTTTTGATAATGTGGTGGCTCTTGGCATCATGGATACAGACCAGAAATGGATAGACCTAAAGAGAGGCAAAGTTATGGCTCTGAAGGCCAAAGCTGGGCTATATTTAGGAGATCGGGGGGGGGGGGGGGGGGGGGGGGGGGAGGATGTCAATAGGAAAAGATTGAAGATGGGGGTTAGGGCCACGGGAAACAGTTGGTGGGCTGAACTCTTAGAAGAGAATTGATGACAAGTGGGGTTCAGGGCGTTGGATCACAGATTTAGAGCTGGAAGGGACTCTTCAAAGGTATCTGTAGTCCAGACTTTTTCCTCTTATAAATGAGGAAATTGAGGCTTGGAGAGTTTGACTTTGGAAAGGAGAAAAGTCCCCCTTTTCCTCAGGGACACTAATAGAGAAAAGAGAGAGTATGAGTAAAGATATTGCGAGGTATGACATCAGGAAAAAGAAGGAAGAGATGCTTTAGTGTTTCTTAAGAGAATAGATAAGACTCCGTTTTTATTTTGATAGCAGAACATTTTAATTTAGATAGTTGAAAGCATGTGAAAGGTAACTTTTTTATCTTAGTCTCTTTAATAGGACACATTTATCTAAAGCCTGAGTGTTCCTACAAGAGAGTGGGATATTTTCTGACTAATTTTTCCAATGCTAAAATTCTACTGAGAAGAAAAGAAAGTGATGAAAAGAGTAGTAGGAAATGGATAAAATGGCCTACAATAATCATCATGGGGTTTTGTTAAATATTGGAAGATTGGTGGAAGAGACTATTGGGTAAAGTTAACAACATGACATTTCACGAAACACAAGTGATATGATTTCTGAGTATGGCTCTTCTAATCTTAGGACTGAAGGAATGTACTTAGCAGAATCTGTGTGTTGGCAAAGAAGGATTCAGTATTCTTTGGTCTCTTGTTAGGGCCCCTTTTCTGCAGTACTGCTTATTGTCAGAGCAGTCTGTGGAAATGGTACCTTTATGTTGGTTGTGACATTAACAATAATACTAATAGTAACAGCAACTAATTTAATATGTTATATTTGTTTATTTAAATTTTTACATAAGGTTATGTTAGCAATATGCTAAACACTTTACAAATATCTCATAATATCCTCACATAAGCTTTAGGAAGTGGTATTTTCATCCCCAATTTATACATGAGATAATAAGGGCAAATGGCAGTAACTGACTTGGGCTTACCCAGACAGTCTCTGTGGCCAGATTTGAACCCAGGCCTTCTTAACACCAGACTTAACACACTTTCCACTGCACCATCTAGTTAGCTAATGTGATGAAAATAAGTGGTTTATAATTAGTGGTAGATATTCTATTCTATGGCTCTGACACTATGGGCTGCTTAGAGATGCAAGAGGTAAGTCAGCCTTGTGTGTTTTCCAGACCCTTAGCTGGGGCTCAAGCACTGTTGAAAAGTTCCATCTCCATATGAGGTTTTATATCCATATCCATATAAGATAAATATTTTAATGGTTTATGTGAACAAGGAAAACCTGCCTGGGCTTAATTTTTTTCTAACAGGAGAGGAATCTTCACCAGCCTTTCTGGTCTGGCCACCATTTCCCTCAACCCTGTCAGCACATCTAATATTTGGGACCTGGTGGTAGTGTGGCCGTGGCCATGTCCAACTTGGATCTAGTTTGGTCATAAAAGTGGTTTCTATTATTGTTACCTCTTGTGAAACTGCAAGTGTAGATAACTTTGGAGAATCTTGAGTTAGAGAGGAGCCCAAAAGCTCTGATCTGGAATAATCAATCTATATATAATGTTATATGCTCTAGTCTTAATGTATAGACAAAAATATGGAAAGTAAAGTTTAGTCTTAAAGTATAGGCTAAGAATCCCTTCTGGTTAACAGGTGGACTCCAGACTGCTCAAAAATTTCATGTCCTGAGGGACTCCCTGCCTCCTGTCCCACTTGTGAATGAATATCCCTTAATGATCAGGAGGCTTCTATAATTTCTATCCAATACTCGTAGATCTGCCCTCTGGAATCTAGCAAAGCAGATCTAATCTAACAGTCCTTAAAATACTTGAAGACATCTATTATGTCCCCTAAGTCTTTTTTTCTTCAGCCTAAGCATATCCAATTCACAGAATCACAGATTTTCAGAGTTGGAAGGGACCTCAGTGGCCATCTAGTCCAACCCATACCTGAAAAAGAATTCCCTCTACATCATACGGGACAAGCAGTATCCAGCCTTTACTTGAAGACCTCCAATGAGGGGGAAACTCACTACCTGTCAAGGCAACCCATTCCAGGTAGTGGCCTAAGTATGATGTTATGTTGTGAATGTTAACTCCCTTTACAGTTGTTTAGATGTTTTATATTCATGTATCAAACCACATGTAGAATTGTCATTCGAAAATCAGGAATTGTGGGTAATGGTAAACCTTATTTGGGCTTTTAGGCAAGTCAGTTACCTTTTCTGAGCCTGAGTTTTCTCATTTGTAAATTGGACATCCAAGGAATTCTAGAATAGTAGAGCTCACAGGGGGACCTTAGAGATCATCTTTTCCGTGGTCATTACTCTCCTTCTTTACTTAGAGGATTACTATATAAAGATCAAGTAAGGCTTTGTATTGGATGTGAAAGAACGGCTGCAGAATTGCATATGGAGTTATTATGTAGTGAGTTGGATGTTGCCCATTTTTGTAGTGCAAGACAGATTTTGTTAATTTTATGTTCAAAAAAATGATTTTTTTTTCTTCTTTTCAGTTTATTGTTTGACATTCTGAGATTCAGGAATGGCTATATCCCATAGAATTCAGATGAAAACGTTTTTGAATTAGAGAAACAACTGAAACATCTTTAAAAGTTGCAGGAGAAAAACTACAAAAATCAAACTTTTCCCAAACTATTTGAGTTAGGTATAGAGCTGACCCTAAATTTTCTTTTAGAAATAAATAATGGAAGAGGTTGTGCTGATGTGTATGTAGTACAGCTTCTCTTTTCTCAAAAGGCTTTTGGTGTGGACCCAGTTAGGTTCTGTTTGGCTAAGTTTAGAGAGCCTTCTCACAAGAACAAACATTGGTTCTGAGGTTAATTTTGCATAATTCATGCAATCAAGTTGTAGATGGATTGTTATCTGCATCCATGCAGAATGTAGTATCCACACTGATTGAACATATCTTTGATGTATTGAAGTAGGAAGAGAAATCTTAAGGCAATAACCATTTGATAAATGTTTTAAATAATAATAATATTTTAAACATCAAAGAAATCTGAAATAGCTATAACTTGAGCATGTGTTACAGGTATGATCTATTATTTCAGGGTATTAAACTTGTAAACTAGCCACGTTTTTCTTAGACAAGGAACTGGGTTTCAATACTTTACCCCAAAATGGAAATCAAAGTAGAAATATTTACAAGTACACTCTATATAAAACTAACCTTGAAAATGTGTTGGATTGGGAGTGAGCTGTGGGCCCTCAAATTAATTTTGTTCTTATCTGTCTTTTCCTTTATGCTTATAATGCCATGTTAAAGGACTGATCCTAGCACAAATTCTTATCCCTTAATTTCTGGATTATTACAGTAATTCATTCCTAACTAGTCCCACTAGTCATTTCATACACTTCCAGTTTATCTGTTATAATAACCTTTTATAACCACCAAATTTATTTTTTAAAATGACAAATTCACTCTGAGGACTTAATCGTGGTTTTTTTTTTTTGAGGGATGGTTAAAGAAATTGCATGTGTTTAGGCCAGAAGAATGGAAGGTAAGCTGGGTTGGCTCTCAGTTTTTTAAAGTGACTTTTGGGTTGAAGTGACTTTGCATGTACAAAGTTAAAGTTGTCTTTGATAGTCCTGGAAATTTATTCCTGTTTATTTGGAGGTATTTAATAAGAGGAGACTGGGATAACTAACCAAGAATATAACAGAAAGTTCTTCATCAATAAGATTATGTCCGACAACCTTGAAAAGATTGCCTTTGATTTTAAACATTTTAATTTTGAGATGAAGATTGTCTAGATATTATTGTAAAATAAAGGTTGAAAAATAGTTGGTTTTTAAGTGCAACTTTCAAAGACATATAGTTTGTGAATAACTGAAATTCATATGGAACCGAATGACTACAATTCCTAGCAGAATTCTAGAATGTGTTTTAAAGGACTGACTGTGTTCCCCAGAAAAGGACAATTATCACTATCAGCCAGAAGTTCATCAGAAAACCTAGTCATGTCAGACAAAACTTGTGTGTGTGTTTGTGTGTGTGTGTGTGTGTGTGTGTGTAAAGGGTTACTAAACTGGTGGATTAGGGAAATGGTGTAGGGGCATATAGGATAGGATGTCTGTTTCCAAAAGGCCTATAATTTAGCATCCTAATGTACTTGTAGATAAATTAGATGTGTGCTGGATATAGTTAAATAGATTAGGAGTTGATTGAATGATGAGAATCAAAAACATGGTTGATTAATCATAGTCAGGCATGAGGCATGTCTGTGGTATAGAGCCAGAATCTCAGCCCTAATTTTAATCATTTGACTTAGATGAAAGTATAGATAGCGCGTGCTAATCAAATTTTTATGTAAACAAAAGATTGAATATGAGTAGCTTATATGTTGAATCATGGAATCAGGATCCCCAAAGACCTTGACATTCGTTTTAATAAAATGTACTGGGGGGATGAGGGGGACAAGAAAGAGGGGGGTAGGTAGGGCTACAAGGGAGTTTGTGTGAAAAAGGATCGATCTGGCGATATTAGTGAACTGCCAGCTTCAGTGAATCAGCAGTATGATGTAGCAGGCAAAAAATAAATAAATAAATAAAAGCTAATTCATTTGTTGGCTGTACTTAAAAGAGGCTTACAGTCTCTAACAAGGAAAATGAAGATCACATTGTATTCTAACCTGGTTAGGTAGACTTGCCCTTTTAGGAAGGATATTGTTAAGGTCTTTTTTATTAGCATGTCCAGAGGACTGGAGATAATTAACCCACAGAAAAGAAATCTCAATGATGATGAGACATGAAACTGTCTTTAGACAGATATGGAAACTGTTGTATGGAAAGAGAAGTTTGATTTGTTTTACTTGATAATTAAAACTAGACATAATGAGTGGAAGATCTGTTAGAAAGCAAATATCAAGAAAAGGATCTGTAACCTGAAAATTAAAAGTAGAATGGGTGAGTTCTTCACTACTAAAGGTCTTCAAGCTGTGCTTTATTGTGGTTTTTTTGTTTGTTTATTTTTAAAATAGCTTTTTATCATTCACCCTTGGAAAGCTTTTTTTTCTCCCTCCTCTACTTCCCTCCCCTAGACAGCAAATAATCCAATATTTGGTTAAATATTGGTTAAACATGGCATGCTTTAACATTAAGAGAAATTTTAGAACAGATTATTGAATTGGAAGACTTCCTAGATCCCTTCAAGCTCTGAGATTCTAAAAGATATAAATCTTAGCTTATGGCACTGAATGAATATCTGTGTAACCTTGTTTATTAAGAGATGGAAGTTAGTCTGGTTAATTTTAGTGGTAATTAAGATACCTTAGAAGTGGTTTAGTGGTACAAGGAGATAGAGTGCTGGATCTGGAGTTAGGAAGGCCTGGGTTTAGATCTGGCCAAGTCCCTGAATCTGAATGCCTCAGTTTCCTCATCTGAAAAATGGCTATCATAAGAGCACCTTCCTCCCAGAATTCAATGCTTGTCAGTCTGTGTTCCCCTGTCCTCACTCCATGACTTCTCAAGTTCCTTCTCTAAAATTCTACAATAATACAGGTACCACAATAAGCTTAGAAAGAAGAAGAAAGGAAGGACACCTCTGTCCCTTTGAGTATTAGGGAAAGTTATATAATAGAAAAAATGGAATTTGAGGTAGACTGAAAAAATGGAAACAATTTTAACAGGCAAAGATACGGGGTGGGGTTGGGTAGAGAATTCCATGTAGAGGGGAAAGCATGGACTTGTAGCTAGGAAAGCATGGGAACATAATTTCAGAACAGTGAACAGTTAGACTGACATAGAGTTTTAGGAAAGAATTTAGGGAATTAAGGCTGGAAAGGTAGGTGTGGCCACCCATATTGTAGCAGTCTTTTAAGTATCAGATTGAGGAATGTCAACTTTATTTTAAATAACGCTGAGAATTTGGAGCCAGGAATTAAACTGTTGATAAATCACAGGTTAGACTGAGTCTCCTTTTGCAAAATACTGACTTTCGTTCATTTAATGGTTTGAAAACAAAGAAATTTGTAAGAAAATTGTTTTTAATGTTTATTAAATAGTTGGTTAAAAAAAAAACATTAGATGCTTCAAAATAAAGATGATGTTTGGTCATTAAATATTTTTGTTTTCATTTAGAAATCGAGCTATAGCAGATTATCTTCGTTCAAATGGCTATGAAGAGGCATATTCAGTTTTTAAAAAAGAAGCTGAATTAGATATGGTATGTTTTCTTTCCTCACTCTGAACTCAATCTGTATTACAAGGTCATTCATTCTTTGGGACTTTCAGAAAAACTGCATGAGGCACACAGACACTTTTGGTGGTCTGATTATGGGAGGTGGTGGTTGGAATTAAGCTCATGTGATCAAAGGGCCCCAAGCGACCTCTGCTGGAGACAGAAATCAAAGTCCAAGATATATATATCCCATTCATGGCAGTGCTTTTTCTGAAAACAAGGCCAATGTCCATTGATGGGCATCAGCCTATGCTGCACTCCAGTGAAGGGCTTTGTGGGCTAGGCCTCTGGGACTGATCACAAATGCCTGGCAAGTTGAAACTTCAAGACTGTATACATAGTGACTATTCCAAAAGAAAAGAATTGAAGCCAGATGGAAAGCCAAGCAGTTAAAATGACCAGAGCTGAGCGTAGAGATTAAACAGTTCCGGAGTAATACCTCCTGCCCATCTTTCAAGATGGAGGCCCAGTGATATGGAGTCAGATGTGCACTATCAGGTTTGAGCTGAGTGCCCACTGAGTTGGTTTTTTCTTATTTGAGTCAGAAGAAGAGAGTGTGTTTGAGGATGAAGCAGAAGCCAAAACAAAGGGAAATCAAAGGAATCTTTTTTAAACACTTCTTTTCCCTCTCTTTCAGAATGAAGAGTTAGATAAGAAATATGCTGGCCTTTTGGAAAAAAAATGGACATCAGTTATCAGATTACAAAAGAAGGTAACTTTTCTGAATTTGTCAGAAACAAATCCTGCCATGTTGTTGTCTTCAGCTGTTAGAAATGTCTCATTTTAACAGATTTGTAAGTCTTCATTTTCTCCTCCCTGAAAAGGAGATAATTATCTTTTTCTTTAACTTAGATCTTTGCTCTCATAATGTACTTTAAAATGCTGTCGTGAATGCTTGTCTTTTTGAATCTATAAATCAAGCTTTTACTTGAAGAACTGGGTACATTTAATCAAAATGTATTTGTCAGACTTTTGTCTTCCTGTGGTATTTTATTAATAATATGTACTGAATGTAATTTACATTGACCCTGATTAAAGGGGCGGGAAGACAACAAGTGCAGGCTAAGGTATAGAGAAGGGGGAAAGGGGACTAGTGAGGAGATTGCCCCCAAGGATCAAGGATATTCAATAGAAGTATTATCTGGTACAAATAAAGAAAGGGAGTATGGAAGAATTATCAGGGGAACTGGAATCAGCATTGTTCTTGCTTAGAGAGACCCCGAGACTTCTGCATCTTGGCCAACATGTCAGAGAGGATGTCATGGTTGAGAAGAAAGGAAACTGAACTTCTGTTTGGATCTGAGATAGGTAATATGTATAGTTGTATGGAAAATTAGATTTTAATCATATTGGGATTTAGTCATAAGACTTAAGGGTTTGTTTGTGGTTTGGGATTTTTTTTTTTTTTTTTTTTGGTACAGTTAAAGAAGTTTTAGGTTAAATCTGGGGGGAAACTATGTAAATTAATGAAATTTTACAACTACCTTAGTCATTGATATATGATATAAGATCTAATTTAGTACTGAAAAATAATGTACTTAACACACAACAGCTATCAACTAATAACAGTTCTGAAAAGTTTGCTGAGTTGCTTGTATCTATAGCCAATTGTTTCGGTTTTTTAGAATATTGAACAACAGTTAAAAATTCATCAGAATTTAAACAAATCTGGAAATAACTCTTCTGTTCCATTTCAAGGTTATGGAATTAGAATCAAAGCTAAATGAAGCTAAGGAAGAATTTACGTCAGGTGGACCTCTTGGTCAGAAACGAGACCCAAAAGAATGGATTCCTCGACCTCCAGAAAAATACTCATTGAGTGGACATAGGAGTCCGGTCACCCGTGTCATTTTTCATCCAGTTTTCAGTGTTATGGTCTCTGCTTCTGAGGATGCTACAATAAAAGTAAGTTGTTTGGAGGGAAGGGAAAGGGCTTTAAAATGTGCCCAGTGCCCCATTAGGGTAGGATTAGAAACATTTAGGAAATGGAAAGGGGAACAAAGAGAAGAGGCTCCTTTAAATTCTTAAGCTGGCTAAGTGAATCAAGATCTAAAACAAAAGAAAGTTTATTCTTTGGGAATTGTATTTTCATAGCAAAATCTACATTGGGAGCTCACGTTTCTCTGTAAAGGTCTGCAATCCTGGTGTTTTTAGATTCTGAGTACACCTGCATAGTGACCTTACGATGGTGTCAGGACACTGAGGAATTCACAAAAGTCAGCAGCTAGTGGTTCTAGAATCTAACCAATAGGGTGCATGCTGGGAAACATTTAACAACTGACTCAAGTTCATAATCTCAAAATAAAATAATAGTAGCATTTGCTACTTTTCAATGCACAAGTGTTCACATAAATTTAATAATAAGCTCTCATGTGTTTGTTTGAGCTAGATCCAGCACACCTCTAAATCTGCCTCTCCTTACACTTCTATTATTTTGTCAAAGGATATTTAGTTACCTCTGTTGGATAAGTTTCTAGTCATAGGAGGTGGAGGATGAGGTGTGGGAGATAAATGAAAAAGAGAAGGTAAAGTGAAAATACTACTAATTTATCTTTAACATATTATTTGCTCTGTGCCTCATTTTCTTCATCTGACAGATGGGGAATAATAATGAAACAACAATATGGTTTAATTGATGGGACCCCAGTAGAAGTCAGGAGACTTGGATGTTCATTTGTTGCATGGATACTCCCAAGAGTTTTGCAAGCCCAAATTAGTTCTCCAAAACTCCTGAGCACTGAATTTCCTTATCTGTGAAAAGGGAGGCGAAATAAGAAAATACATATTAAAGTGCTGTGGAAAGTATTTAGTATGGTTTAGAAATATAAAATATGTTATTATTGAATTAGATACCAGCAAATCAGTGAGTATTTATAAAGCACAGGGAAAGAGTATATTACAGGCTTTCTTTAAATAGCAAATAGCAAATGTCATTGATATAATTTAAAGGATTCAGAGAAGAACTGTTGTGGATTTTACATGCTTAGTTCAAATTTTAATTTTCACCTAAAAATATTCCTGTGAAAATATTAAACTGATTCTGTATATCCGATGTCTTTTTTCAATATAATTAATTAATATTTTTATCTTTTGGCTGGGGAAAAAAAGTAGAGGGGGAGATGATAAAGATCCAGGCAATCACTTAAATGAAAATGTGCTGAAAATGATACATTCATATGAATAAAATTACTCATTTTTTCCTGTCCTTGTTTTGGCCCCTTTAGTTTCAACTTTTTGGGCTGGCCAGTGATAGCACATAATGTGTCTTCAAACATATTCTAGAATTAAAGAATATTAGATCTAGAAGGGAACCTTACAGATCAACTTACAAAATGATTGTATTTCATACACAAGTAATGTGTATAAAGCATAATGCTTGAAGGTTTAGGAAATTTTGATGACCTGTAAAGATTCATACATAGGTATAAAAAAATCTTATCTCATTTTCTTTTAGAGAAATTACCTTTAAGAAATATCTAATGGATTCTGAATCAGTTAGTTATAGATTGAATTATACTGCCTCCAAGTCCCTTTCATTTCAGATATCCTATGTTGCTATTTTCTCAGTCTTCTGAGAAAAAATGGGTTTTTCAGAGAAGTGGAAAATTTTGAGCAAATAGTACTTGGTGAAATTCTTTCTTTAGGTGCTATGATTTGATTTCTTTGTTTAGGTGATGTTTGCTGTGGAAAAAGTACTTTTCTTCTCATCACATTTAGGGGAGGGGTGGGATACCAAAAACCACAATCTTTATGATTCTTGAAGGGCTTCAAAAACAGGAAAATCTATTGTAAAACAATGTAATTGTTAGCTACATTATTTACTACTCAAAATAGACAAGAATGAGCTATTTGAAAAGTAGTACTGTTGAGCATTTAAACTAGGATTTTTTAAAAGATATATAAATTAATCAGATTATTTTTCCATCTGAAGAATATTATCCAGAAATTAATACTTAAAAACTAATGCCGTTAATTGAAGGATGGGTCTGTGATTCATTGTCTGATTTGAAGAACACATTGTTTTGTCAATAAGATGGTTTTTTGTGGCATTTCAATACCAAAATGGGTGGTTTAGAGTTTGTTATATTCAACTATCACTGTATTGAACAAGAGCTACTCAAATATTTTATTTTTCTGTATATACTCTCCTGAGAACATAAACATCTAAATAAAATAGTTATTTTTCATAATGAACAAAGAAAAATATTCTTCAGTGCAAAACAAAATAATAATCCATTCTGTTACGGTCTTCCATTTAAAAAAAAAATTTTTGTTTTTGTACATCTTGAATACTCAACATTTATTTATAAATATTAAAAATAAACTTGATTATATCTAAAAGATGTGATGATATAAGCAAAGATTTGATTTTTATATACAACAATGCAATGTTAGCAATTATTGCAAATTTACTCTTGAATCACATCGATTGAATGTTAAAGATTTTATTTTTTAAAAAAAACAAGCACTAATGCCTTATGTTTTTTTTTTTTTTAAGGAATTTGCTATTATATATCTGAAATGGATCATAGTATGTTTCTTTTTAGTCTTTAAAATGTTACTTTGTTCTCAATGCTAAAGATATCCTTATGTTGATTGGTACTCCATAAAAAGAACTAAACATCTGAATCATATTCTTTCCTTTGTTTTCAAGAATGAGAAAACCTTTGGTTGTCTTAATGATTTTTGATAATAAGCGCTAATCTAGTTGAAGAGGTGAAAATTGAATAGTTGTTAAATATTAATTGGCATTTAGCAAAGGATGAATTTATTGCACAGAAGTGACTGAGTTTTGTGATTATCAACTGGAGCAATATCTTTACAAGAAGCAATTAGGCAGTTTTGTTAAAGTTACATTTTTTAAAAAGACTTATTTCAGTTCTTCAGTTTTCTAGGACTGGGTTTTTAAACATTAATATGGATGCCTTTGATTATGGGAAGGAATTCTATATAAGAGAATAACAGTGGGCAAAACTTGAAAGTTAAATTTTAATATGGCAATTTATGTAGGACTTTGCCTATCAAAACTCAGTACATTTTTGAGTGCTATGTGGAGTAAGATCTTTGCTATTTGTTTTGTGTTCTTTTGGAGAAATTAATAAATGTGGGAATAGTTTTTTTCGTTTTGATAGTGTGATAGTGTTTGGTTAGATGATTGCTCATGTCTAAAATTGATGCTTTACAAATTTACAAATTACAAAGAGACTATCATTTATAAATAGTTTATACATATTTAATCATTGTAAGGTAAGTAATGAAAGAGCAATTTAGACTTTGTATGCTATAAATTTTTTCTTCTAGCCATATAATTTTCTAGAATAGTCATCCTTTGTTGTTTGTTCAATTAATTATTCAATAAAGTGTCAGACTGTCCTGCTGAGTGTAAATGTAAGACTAGAGAGTATGAGGAATGACAGGCTGATGTTAATCAATTTTCCATTTACTTACCAGGTGTGGGATTATGAAACTGGAGATTTTGAACGAACCCTTAAGGGACATACAGACTCTGTACAAGATATTTCCTTTGACCACAGTGGCAAGCTTTTGGCTTCCTGTTCTGCTGATATGACCATTAAACTATGGGATTTCCAGGGTTTTGAGTGCATCAGAACCATGCATGGTAAGGTATAGAGGAGAAAATTTATCAGTGGCCAGTAAACAGTGGGAGGGAGACATCAAAATTTTGACCCAAAAAGGGAGACCATATAAGAGAAATGCCGAGCACGGTAACAGGCTTTCCTTAAGATTTCCTGTGAGTGTCTATTTTATACTTTGATCATGGTTGAATTATGAATATATCATTATTACATTTACTAAAGCATACTAAAGTTATCTTTTTTCTAATAGCTTTTTATTTTTCCAAATAACATGCAAAGATAGTTTTTCAGCATTCGCTTTTGCAAAACTTTGGGTTTTCTTCCTCCTTTCCTCCCCCCCATAGACGTAAGCAGTCCAATATAAGTTAAACATGTGCAGTTCTTCAAAACATATTTCCATATTTGTCATACTGCACAAGAAAATCAGATCAAAAGGTGAAAGAAAAAAGCAGTGAAAAAACCCAAGCAAACAAACAAACAACAACAAAGTGAAAATACTATGCTTTGATGACCACGTTCAGTCTTTGTAGTCCATCTCTGGATACGGATGACTTTTTATCACAAGTTAAAGTTATCTTTTGATTATCCAGATTGGCCAGGTGAGAGTGACTATAATAACAGGTAATCTAAGTGATAAACTAATGATAACTTAAGAGATGCTTGCAACTGGAATTTTATAGCACTAGCCTTTCCATTAGAGAAAAAAAAATATTTTTTGACTTAAAACATTCTTGGGACACCTACTTGTCTTTATGATGATATGGTGGTGGTAAAGTGTCTTTTTTTAAAAAACCAATAACAAACTGAAGAACAAAATTAGTAAGCATAGAATTGAAGCTGAAAACTGGATTTTATGCCTCTGCCCCATCCATAAATTTACTCTGGGATTTGACTAGAATTTCTTCAGTTAATGCCATCAAATTTTGTACAAAGTACTTACAATTCTGTGGAGAAGTTTCCTATTTAAGGTAATTTGTAGTAAATCTTTTTGGTGGTGGAGTATGACAAATTGGAATTTTCTTATTAGATTTGGTTAGAATATGGAGTATTGTGAAAAGTTGACTATTTTACCTGCTAGTTTGCAGGAAAAAGGCTTTTCTTCATCTATTTGACTGTTCCTTGAAAGAAATGAAAATTTGTTTCTTCTGAAGGATAGCTGGAGCTTGTCCCACAATTAGAAATAGAATTCACCATTGTGGCTTAATTGAAAGCTATATAGAGATGAATCCAATTTTTTATCACTATTAAACTAAAATACATCAAGTTCTTTCTTTATATATGACAAATTTTGGCAGAGCTACACACAAAATAACCACCACTTTCCCTACCCTTTTGGGTAGTTTTAAATCTTAAAAATAATTGGTTTCCTTGTTTTTAATGTTTACTTGTGACCATTCAAACAGTAGAAATACATAAAGATACTTGATAAATGTTTCTTGATGATAAAACATGTTCCATTTTAAATGTGTCAGGAAAACTTGCTATTTATTTAGAGGCATGTTTATTTCTTTTGTGTGAATAGATTTGTCTTTTCAGGCTTGTTTACTTTTATTGAATTATATTATTTGAATTCTCTGGAATTCATGTCCTAATGGAGTAATATGGACTTTGATGTACCACTGGTGGAACATTTATTTGAAATTTTCCATTTGTGTGTTTCAGGACATGATCACAATGTCTCTTCAGTAGCCATCATGCCGAATGGAGATCATATAGTATCTGCCTCCAGGGACAAAACTATAAAAATGTGGGAAGTGCAAACTGGGTGAGTGAATCTATTTGGGAGAAAGGAAAAAAAAAAAAGGCAATGATACAGAACAGTCCACTTAATGTGTGGCAGCAATGTTACCTAGTTCATAGTAATTATTTAATAAAAGTTTGTTGACTTAAAGAAATTTTAGCCTTAACCCAATGTAGTTATCCTGCCTGAGAAGTCTGTTCTTTTAGTAAGAGTTATTAATCTTATTAGTTATTAACTTGGGTATTTCATTATTGGATATTATTTATTAATATTTAAGAGTCTTGAGCCTTAAAAAAGTTTCAAATTGGGGGGAGGGAGCCAGAAATTGAGGGTGATCTTATTCCAACCTTTTCCTCTTCCCCAAAAGAGGATCTCCCTGACTTGGAGTTCTGCCATAAGCAATAGTCTCAGTGACTGTATCATTTAAAATTGTGCTGTGTTCATTACAATATGACATAGTGGTTTTTTGTTTTTGTTTTTTTGTTTTGGGTAGCTACTGTGTGAAGACTTTCACAGGACACAGAGAATGGGTGCGCATGGTGCGGCCAAATCAGGATGGCACCTTAATTGCCAGCTGTTCTAATGACCAGACAGTGCGTGTATGGGTAGTAGCCACAAAGGAATGCAAAGCTGAGCTCCGAGAACATGAGCATGTGGTTGAGTGCATTTCCTGGGCCCCAGAAAGCTCTTATTCCTCTATCTCTGAAGCTACAGGATCTGAGGTACCATGTTGTTTGTTACCCTATGTTTGGGCTTCCAATTTTTCCCAACCTGTTCTAGGACAGTTGTCTGTTAAAAAGTAGCAGCCCAAGTCTTAAGTATGTATTACTGTAAATCAATGAAGATCCATGCTTTTGGGATGTCCCTGACTTCATATAACTCTGTTGTGACATGGAGCTTAAGAATAAAAACTGAATCCCTGAATGTTGGAGTCAACATTATCTGCACCCTACAGAGCCTGCATATTAAAGGTGGCTGTTTAAAAAACAAACTTGTTAAAATTGAAAACATTTTTATTTGTAAATTTTGGAACTATTACCTTTCAGAGGTAAGTTCAGGGAAGACATTTTTGTCCCCAAATATTCCTTTTACTATTGCATTAATTAGAAAATCAAGAGGGCAGCATTGTGAAGAGCCTAGAGAAGTGGTCTCAGATTCAAGAAGACTTAAGTTCAGGTCCTGCCTCATTTGAAGTTGGCTGGCTGTGTGACCCTGGCAAGTCACATCACTTTCAGTGATAGGACATGCAGATAAAAATGCCATCCTACCTTGGTGGCAAGGAGTTTGTTCACCTGAGAGTTCCTTAAACCACTGAAATTATAGTCCTTAATATCCATGATGGGATTTCTATAATAAATGAGACATCATTTCAGTAAGCACTTTAAAAGCCATTGCTTTTTAAATTAAAATTCCTCACCAAATCTTGACTATTAATTGGAAACAGATTCAGTTATAAATTTACCCTTAATGTGTTCCAGCAAAGAAAAACTAACTTGTTTTGGTGAAAATCAAAATGTTAAATAATTTTTATTGGCCAGCTAATTTCACAGGGAAATTTTATTTGCTGCTTTCTTGAGATAGCCTAATTAGTAGATAGTAAAGGTAAACAAGGGAAATAATGGTCTCACTGAAGTGTCTGTTTCACTGGATTTTTGATCATTTTAAGAAAATTGACAAATCAAGGTAGAAGAATGGATAGAAGTGACAGGAAAGTAGATTTTGGGAAAACTCACTACAGGAACTTTCTAACATGTAGAACAGCAAAGAATTACTGCCTACTGCAGTCATTAATACTCTCCCAATACACGGTATCCATTTGATGGAGTTATGATGAATGACCCTTAAGGTCACTTTCAATTATAAAATTGTTAACTATTTGAAAACTGAAGCATTATATAAATGACAAGGCCGAGTCCTAATCCTCTAGTATAGTAGTAGGGGGGAGGGCACTGGACTTGAAGTTATCTGGGTTTGAGTCCTGCTTTTAAGACATTTATTAGTGGGGCAACTAGGTGGCGCAGTGGACCAGAGCACCAGCCCTGAAGTCAGGAGGACCTGAGTTCAAATATGGTCTTAGACACTTAATGCTTCCTAGCAGTGTGACCCTCGGCAAGTCACTTAACCCCAATTGCCTCAGCAAAAAATAGAGAGACAGATATATTAGCCATGTGTCCCACTAGGACAAGTGCCTGAATCTGTTGGGCCTCTGTATCCTTAGCTGCAAAGGACCTCCAAGACGCTTTTCCTCTCTAAATTAGATGATTTTATAATCTTAATTATTAAGACAACTGAATCTTAACCAATTGTGCGTGGTTTTCACTTACCTGAAAGTAGTAAGGTGATAAGCCAAACCTTGTGGGATGCTGACCAAGCCATTTAACTTCTTTGTCTCCTTTCTTCATCTGTAAAAAAGAGCTCCCACCTCCCAGGATTTTTGTGAGGGTCAAATAAGATAATATTTGTAAAGCATTTAGCACTGTACCTGGCACATAGAAAATTCTAGCTTTTCTAATGACGATGATGATGATTCTTCAAGAAGACCTTGGTCTGATGTAAGATCTCTGCATTATATCCAGTTAATTTCTGCTTCACTGGATTAGAAATATAGGTCATTGCTAAATAGAAACAGTTTCAAGAGTCTTCATATGATTTTATTTTTTTCCTTACATGGGAAATCTGATTTTGAAATGTTGTCTCTGTAGACTAAAAAAAGTAGCAAACCTGGGCCTATCTTGCTATCTGGATCCAGAGACAAGACCATTAAGATGTGGGACGTTATCACTGGCATGTGCCTTATGACCCTTGTAAGTACTTTTGTTTTTGTTCATTTCCTTAACCTTTGACCTTTAATGACTTTGGGGCTTGAGCTGCTTGTTATGCATTCAGTCTGAGGCAGCTCTCTCTTGGCCTCTTCCTTTTCCCCTACCTCCCAAGCAGTTGACTAATAAAGTGTCATCTTTTTCCTTCACATTTGACTGTCACTCTGGTAGGAATCATATCTGTACCACTGGCTATGCTATGTAAAGAGAATCTGCAAAATGATCTCATCTGAAGGGAAACAAGAATAATTGTTCTGAGATTTTGTAACACAGTGATGCCTGTGTTGCTAGTTTAGGAATTCTGGGTCACTAGATCACTATTTGTATAACTCTCCTCATGGAGGAGAAAAAGACTTAGAAACTTATTGAAACTGAGTTTGCCATTGTTATTTTTAGTCTGTAGGACTACTGGTTTTTCTGTTTTTATAGAAAGTTCTTTTCTGGTTTTTGTTTTAAAACCTTTACTTTGTCACATTCATTTATTCTTTTTATATCAATCACTTAAGATTTATTCCAGCATCCCAAGGCTGATAATGCCATTTGGATGTCCTGGTATTTTCATTTTAATTCAGAAATGTTTTTATATTTAATTATGAAAAGGAGTTGTGGACAGCCCTTTTTACTATCTCTCTCTGGCTATGAGAATAAACACTATGAAATTTGAACAAATTAATCCAAAACACTAATAATCATTTCTGTCACTTGGGCACGTGTGAGAACAGGGCAGTCATTCTCATGTCACATCTTAGCATGACTTCTAAATATTCACGTGAAAGTGTTGTGGGATAATCATGTCCCTTGAGCCCATCACTACTTCACTGGTGCTGGAGCAGTTGTATTTGTGTGTTAAGGGGATTTTTCTACTCCGTAGACCAAACAATGGCAGAGCCTGTACATTTCAAAGCAGGGACTGTTACGCTCTCCATCCTTTTGTTGTAGCGCACAAAGCCTCTTCTCTGTCAGTGACATGCGGGAGAGGATTCCTGTTCCATGTTCATGTAGGCGTTGGATTAGATGACCTGAGGCCGGAATGTCTGCTTGACTCTGTGCGCCTGAGAGAAAAGGAATGGGCTTACTCTGATGTGATTTCCTTCCTTCCTTTGGTAGACAGGAAATAGGTCACACAATGCTCAGGCAGGTACTTTGAGAGACAATAGCCATGGAGGCTATAGGCACAATAGGAAGACTTTCTTGCTTTTTAGCCTCAGGAGATCCAGGATCCAAACTGAATCTCACCATCCTTGTGACCTTGAGCAGCTCCTTGTCTGTCTAGGGCTTCTGTTAGGTTGGACAGGTCCTCTCCGGGTCTGGAATCCTATTGGCCTGTGATCTATTTAAGTTGCTATTCCTTTTGTCACAGACATTCTCAAACTTGGACTGCTTTTCTGTTTTTTAAGGTGGGCCATGATAATTGGGTACGTGGAGTTCTCTTCCATTCTGGAGGAAAATTTATTTTGAGTTGTGCTGATGACAAGACCCTACGTGTGTGGGACTATAAGAACAAACGATGCATGAAGACCCTCAACGCGCATGAACACTTTGTTACCTCCTTGGGTATGTACTAGGACAGCTTGACTGAGTTTCAGTTTGAGGTGTGCCTTGTAGAGCTGAAGTTACACAAGTAAGCAAGCACCTGGATCTTTCCCCTGAGGTGCTTCAGGAGGGTTGAAGAAAAAAAAGCCAGCAGACTGAATTTTTTTTTTTTTTTTTTTTTTTGGTTTTTTGTTTTCTTTGACTGCTGTTTCTCCTTAGCTTAGCATAATCTCACTAATGTAATGACCACTTAGTCTCATAACTTTATAGCTAAAAAGTTAATGTCCAAGTTCCAGAGTTGATCAATTAATTGGCATAGGATTTAATTCACGGCTGATTAGTTTGTTATTATTAGTTGAAGATTTAAGTTTGAGCTCTTATTTTGCACTCTTGTTTTCCTGTTTTGGATAGTTGACAAGATTCTCTAGTTATCTTTAACTCTCATTTGGAGAACAAGAAAGGGTTTTTCTTTGAATTGTACATTTGTGTATTGGCTGGGGGAGGGGGATGATAAGGTGGACTAAGAAAAATATTTCAGAAGTCTCTTCGTCCCTTCCTCCCTTAGAATTCCAGGAGGAAATTCCAACTGCTACATTTGCTTTATAGTTTATAATGGGAATATACTCTGGAGAGAAAATTTAGATCATTTTTTAAAATAGCTGCTGCCTTTTTTTTTTTTTTATTAAGGTATGGATTGGATGAGATAATTGATTCCCAGAGCAAGATGAACTAGCATGTCTGACACCATTTTCTAAGAAAGAGTGGTTGTTCTTGAGCTGCTGTTATGTCTCCTTTTGTTTATTTCCTATGAGATTTTGGGTACTCCTCTTGGTAATTGATGTGTCTATTTTGCTCAGTGGAATTGTATTGAACTCCAATTGAGTTTCGAATGAGCCTCTTTCTTTTCTCTCTCTCTCTCTCTCTCTTTTTTTTTTTTTTTTTTTTTTTTTTTTTTTTTTTTTTGCCTGTTTTTGTTTGTTTTTTGCAGATTTCCACAAGACGGCACCATACGTGGTTACTGGAAGCGTAGATCAAACAGTAAAAGTATGGGAGTGCCGTTGATTGATTCACATTTGATGACTTCCCCTCCCTTTCCTGGATGCACTCAGATACCATGGTTACCCCCATTGAGCTCTGTTTAAATAAATATTGTCCTTTCATGTAAATTATTCTGGATGTAGATTGAGCTTATTAAATGTTACACACAAAGTATTCATGCATGGTGAATCCAAATTGTATACTGTAAATTTACATACGTTGTCTAGAAGTACCATAGGGTTAAAAACCTGGGCTGGCATTGGTCACACCAGGCCTGAGAAGGCAGAAGTTGGATAAATTGAATTAGGGCACTAAACTGAAAAGTTGATGGTGTCATTCTATGTCGGGTTATTAATTCCTGTTTTTCTTTCTGCTGTCTGTTGGTGCCTGGGTTGGTGACCTCATTTGGGGAAACAAAATGGTTGTTGTTAGGGCTCTTTCAGAAATGTGTATCTATGTAACATCACTTAAGTGTGCTTAAATAAATCTTCTCTAAGGATGCTAGATAATAAGGCTGCAACTCAAAATCTTCTGAACCTTCTATGTAATTAATGGGAATGAAACCTTAGAATTTTTGTCATGACACTTTTGCCAAAACAATAGGATACATTTGTTTTGGTAGCCGATCAAGCAAAGGCTAGTGGTATATTTGTATATGAAAATGACTGTAAACCTCAAATAAGAAGAAAAATCTCAGCAGCTAATATGATCAACCATTTTATTTTATTTGGTTTTTGAATTTTTGTAAACAGGTTTTAAAAACAACACTGTAACACTTTAAGCTTCTCTTTTCCACACTAGACATCTTTCCAGTTGTCCCCTATGTCCTGTTAGAGTACATTAGTGATGTGATTTTTCCAAGTAGAATTTAATCTTCCCATTGAGAATATGTCATGGTACAGTTCACTTTGATGTTTTCTTAGGGATGTGCAGTGCACACTACATAAGGACAGAGAGCTATTGGAAAGATTGTTTTTCCCATTCTGTAGGAAGTGGGAAGAATATTGGGGATCATCTCTGTTACCTTACCATCTACTTGACACTTTTTCATTTAGGGTCTTAAAAACAAAACAGGGTTTAACAGAGCTTGCATTCAAACACTGTCTTGTCCTCTGGCAGAGATGTATCTATATCTAGAGCATGTAGACATGATTGTCTACACATGTTAATCTATCACTCTACATAAATGTGCCCTCCATGTATTGCATCTTGGTTCTTGGAAAACTAAAGCACATAGATAGAATATGCTTTGTCCTGGAGTGCTGTACTCTGGAAGAAACAGTTTTGAAGCTTCTTCAGTAGACTCTGGCTGTAGAAAATCTGTTTTTCCAGCAAAAGAAAAATTCCATCCAGCCGGATAAAGAAGTTGATTATTCCTTATGTGGCCATCTCAGTATAGAAAATGTTTTAATTGTATATCCTGGAAAGATTACCCCTTTTGACCGATATATTTAAAGAATTTTAATCTGTTTTTGTTTACAAATTCTGTTGTAGGTAGTAATCCCTTGGCTTAGCCTAACTAATGAGGTCTCTTAGCAGTCCACTTGAAAACTTAACAGTATAATGAACTAACAGTTTGACATTTTAAGAGATAAATTTATTCCCTCTGCATTTCATTCATTTGTATAATGTGTAGCTTTTAAGACTGCCCCCATAGAAAATATTTAATGGAAAACATTGGGCTGCAGGTTACTGAAAATGATAAAGGATGAGTTAATTTCCAGTAGTCACAGAGAGTGGTCCATATGTTGACTAGAAGCAGATTTGAGTCCGGCTTTTTTTTTTTCTTCCCTCTCCCCTCCCCCCCCCTTTTTTTCCTCTGAGAGAAGTCTCTGGGAGGGAAGTTGTTGAAAACTAATGTATGTTTTCAGGAAAACAAAAATGAAAACTCAAGCTTATCCCTTAAATATAATAGAAAATGACTTTCAGAACAACATTGATTCTCATACCATTCCTGCTGAAATGCAGGGGTTCCCCCCCCCAATTGTTCTGACTGGAATTTTCTACAAAAGTTTTGGGAAAAGATACTTGTTTTGATTTGCTGCTATTTTTCTCTCCTATTTTGAGAATGAGAAGTAACACAGAAATGCATCTTGACCTCTGTCTTGTACATCTTCAAATGTAAACAAACGTAGTTCTGTATTTTAATTTGTCTGTAGAATGTAGAGATGGGAATTACTTAAGGGTAAGCCGCAAATATGCATGCCGTTCACAAATTTGAATGGTAGCAAAAGGTACCAATTTCTGAGGAAATTAATAAGCTATGTCCAGTGGGTTTCTCTCCCTATAATAGCATAACGTGACTTTCATGGACAAAGGAAGAAGCAGCAAATTGTATACTTGGGAATGTGTAACACTCTTGCTATTTAAGTAATTCGTGACTGTGTCCTTCCCAACTTCTTCCAATTTGAAAGCAGCGAATTATTGAATCTCAGGGATGGTCCCAAACTGGATCCAAATGTCATAAGCCCTGTTTAAATAATAACATGGGGGGAAAAGGGGAAGCAAAGGTCCCATCCGCAATCCCAGAGTCAGATGTACAAAGGTTTCCTGTCATGTTCCTTCATATAGGCTGTGTGTTGATTCACTTTCTCACTGTGTTTCCTATGTTTTCTCTGTTAGCTGTCTAATCCTGTGCCTTGCCTGTGATAAGTACAATGATGAGGTTACTGGTTTGGATTGTAAGTAGAGGAATATCCTGAAGGTTTAGAGGTTCATTGCTGCTTTGTCAATTTTCTTACTCAGATTGGCTGTTAATGTAAGAAATTTAAAAAACAAAACAAAACCCACTAGTTACGTTCTCAGATAGTTTCTTTCTCCTTGTTAAGAGAACAGACATTCCTGTGCCACATTGATGTGAAGTGCTGGAGAAGTCTCACAGGCACTCTCTTAAGAGAGTGTGAAAGAGAAAGAGAGCGCGCGTGCTTTAGACACAGTCTGGAAAATGACGGCTTTTTTTTTTAGCATCTTGCACTTTAGGAGACAAAAGACCGTCCTGCTGTTGTGTATGTGTGTGGTGTGACCAATGGTGTGCCCAGGGCACTCATCTAAAAATAACTAGTCGCTAGTGAGTTGTGCCGGGCTGTGGAGCACGCTAGTGTTTTTGAGAGCTTTGGCTATAGATGCACCAAGCCCCATCTCCTTTATTGTCAGTACCCTGCTTCTCCTGTCTGCCTCTTTCTGATTTTATGTGAACTGCCTGGTAAATATCACTCTTTAAATAGTTTTTTTAAAACTATTTAAAAAAAATAAAGGATATTTTGTTCTGTTGACAGTGGTGGCTTGATAATCCTTAAGTTAAAAAAAAATTTAATTGCTGAATTGAATGAAGGAAAAAGGCACTTAAAATGGCTACATATTTTCTGTCCAGCTGTATATAAGTCCAATGTGTGAGTTAAAATAACTGACACAAAGAAGAATCGCCTGGTAGAGAAGCCAATGTGTACAAAATTGTTGGGGAGAAAACCTTTTTGTGGGGGGGTGGAAGGGGAGGGTAAATGGATTTACAAGTCACGACTGGATTGAACTGGCCTTTTTATCTTTCCACTGTATCATGTAAGTAGCTGCTTTCTTGTCCTGCCTATCCTTCAGACACCCAAGCGCATTCTGAAGATAAGTTAGAAAAAAAAAATCTTCAAGCTAATAGAAGTTGATCCTGACACTGACATGAAGGCAAGCATTGATTTCATAAGAACGATGGCGAGGTTTTAATTGGAGAAAACAGTTCCCCAGACTGAAGATATTGACACCATTTTTAAAAAATCAGTAAAGGAATGTATATAATATTGCTCTGTGTTTTACAGTAAGATTTGTTGCGCTCAGACTGTGTAAAACAAAATTTATTCATGTTTTCTGCATATTAAAAATCTTATTGTACCAATTGGTAAACTATTAAATGCATATAAAACTAGGTGTGGTTTTTTTTGTCTCCTTATACATAAAAAAGATCTCTTTCTTGGAATTCCCCATAGCAGTCCGGCAAACTGATCCTTAATCAAGACACCGTAGGAAGTGTCAGATGTGCCAGGCGCACTCAGTACTGTTCTTAATGTAAATGTAAGCAGAACTTTAGGACTTGGTAGAAATTGATCTTGGGCTCCAGGTATTCTGAGGTCATTGGGGTGAACCCTCTGTTGTCTTATGGTTCTTGGTAGTAGTAGTTCCTCTCATTCATAAGCATCCCCGGAGAAAGGAACAAAGCCAGGTGGGATTGCAGGCCGATGGCGTTTATGTATGATCTCAAGCTCCGCTGAACTGGTTTTTCTCTTGTGTTTAACCAGGTTAAAAAGGCACAAAAGCTTCCTTTTCACTTTTCGTTATAAAGTAAGAATACCAAACCAAGGACCAGCAGAAGGTAGAAAGACGGAGAGTTAGGGCTTTAAAAAGTTGTGCAGAATGTTGGGATATCGTTTTAAGGTCCTGCTCCATCTTGATTGAATTACACTAAAGAGACAATGCAGTCATTAGAATGCCCAGTGTCTGAAGGCATGGGGAGGGGAAGGGGGCAGATATTTTGGTGGATTTTGATAGGTCTTAGTTCTGAAAAGGATTGAAAGTCTCAGCCAGGGGCACCCCCATCTTATTGAATACTTTTTACTTCCTCATTCTTGTGTCCCCAGATAAAAAGCAGGGTTTCTAATCCAGAAATCAAGACTCCTGGTAGTTTTAGCGAGCCTTGCCAACACTTTTACTCTCCCCATTTGCTGGAAATGCTTCTTAAGGGTTGGATGATGTTCCTGCCTCTCACCAGAGATCCTTAAAAAAAATCAACAGATCTGAGGAAACCACTAGATTGCGTCACCTCCATTGGAATCGCTGCCCTGCCTGCCTCTTTGCTGCCATCCTCCGGCTGGAACGCGTTATCGTTCTATCCCCAGACTTTAAAGATTACCTGGGGGGGGAGGAGGGGCGAATTTAGGAAGGACAAAGTGAGCGCAGAAATGGTGCTAACCTAACCATTAAAACCTTGGAAGGCAAGGCCTAGATTCCTAATCTAATCCATCCCCTGGCTGGGTCAAAGAGGGATTATTGGGGAGTTGTGGGGACTGGAAGGCTTAATTCAAACTTACTGGACCAAGCTCAGAATTAAGACTGATTTTTTTTAGTGCATGGTGCATCCCACCTAAGAAACTATAGGACTTTAGACCAGAACATACGCCCCAAAGCATGGTGGAAGTTCTCGTCATGCTTGAAACTGGGTTAGGAAAATAATGAGTCAAGCAAATGAATGGAGCAGATGGCCATTCAGAAAAACCAAAGGGGTTCTGGGTAAAATTCACCCAAACTTAGAAGCACTGAACAAGATCACCAGGATATCGTTGAACCAGGGTGGGGGGCTGGGGAAAACTTTGGGATGGAAGACAGGGAGGATGAAGGGGGCACAAAAGGCCATGAGTGCCCAGTCAGGCTTAACAGGCCAGTGGGCAGTGAAAACAGCCAGCCCCGGTGTCTTGTTAATCCTCTTCACCCCTTCCCTGTGGAACCTGCCCCGACTCCTGTTCAGAAGCTTCTGGGGGACCGTCTTGAAGACAAGACCATGCCAGTCACTCGTGGGCATAGGGGCCAGCTTCCTGATGCCCTATTACATAATCCTACAGCAGATCCCCCGGTTTTGAGGGGGGAGGACAGTGTCCCCCTACTCATTCTAGGTCCAGCCATGTGGGCTCAGGCTGCTGTGACAGGGCATCTGATGTCAAGTGCACCCTGAGGTAGGCCTCCTGACTCCCCTCCCCTCCCCCAGCTGTTGCCCGGGTCCTTCCCATAATTCAAAAAGCACAGCGCCGAGACGGGCAGCAGGTTTCAAAAATTCATTTTATTCCAATGTGAAACGAAGATGTGATGGTTTAAAAACAAGAAACCCAAGTTCTTGATCAGCTTGTGGGGACACGCTCACACTCACTTTCTCGCTCACACTCGCGCTCTCGACACTTTGATTTTTGAAACAAGGCGGTTGGATGGACTGGACCTCTAGGGCTCAAGTGAGGGGAGAAGGCGGCATTTCCCACGACAAGTCACCCTCCTCACACACACCTGGTGTGCGGCAGTCCCTTCCCCTGCCCCTGACGCCCCCAAGTGCCGCTGTCCCCGCAAACATCCTCAGTAGTGACCATGATCAATTAGCAAGAGACAGAAAGGACCCCGACTTGAGCCACGTCACACAATTGTTAAAAACGTCCCTTTACGGGGGAGAGGGAGTGATCTGTCCACACTCATGATTTCGTGCTGCTCCCCTCCTGGGGCTCCCCTCACTCGGTAAATCCCACCTTCCTCCTACCATTCAAACAGCTTTAAAGGGTGGGGGGAGGAGAAAAAAATACATTCACGTTGAAAGCCCCCCTCCCCTGGGGTTCGCCCACTCCTGGTCCCAGTCGAGGACCCGGAGTTGGAGAAGGGGGAGGTGCTCAGCTCAAGCTCTGGAGGGGTCGGGCAGGAATGGGACTGTGCGTATTTGAGCTGGGGCGCAGAGACACAGTCCGGCACCTCGCCAGGCACTGTGGACAGATGGACGGGCGGCGGTGGGCGAAGGGACTCGGCGTGGAGACGGCACCGAGGCAGCTCCCCTCCCCCAGGCCCGGCCACCCTGTGGCAACGGTCACGGCGACACAGTGCTGCAGAGGGGGCAATGGCTCTTTCCTAAAGCAGAAAAGCTAACATTAGCGACCAAAGGTGCCACGGAGGGGGTTGGGGGCCCAGGCCAGGACATCCCCTCTGCGGAGAAGGGGGGCCCCCGCAGTTTGGCTTGGAGCCTGGGCGCCCGGACCGAGGGCGGGCAGACCCTCAGGAGGAGGCGGCGGCGGCGGTGGCGGCGGCAACACGGGTAGCAGCAGCGTCCTTACGTCAAGCATACGAATGACCTGAGAAAGAATCTCATCTCCACAGAGTCCATTTGGGGAAATAAGCTGGGGCTATGTACACATGAGAAATGGACTGATCAATAATACGTGGGGAGAAGGGGGGGAACAGAGGCTGCCCCTGGCACCCACTGTCCCTGGCCAGCGGCTACATGCTCACACGCTCCATCCAATTATAGGGCTCCAAGAAGGACTTTGCATCGTGTATTAATTATACCAGTGCAAGAACATTTTGGTTGGGGGCCAAGGTGCTCGGGAGGAAGGGGACGTGACCCCTTCCCCGGCCAGCAGGACATGGCGTCTACCTGCCCTCTGCCAATCACTGGGGGGGCGAGTGTCCAGTTTCTCCCTCTCTGCCCCAGAAACATCATACTGAGCTCAAGGTGGGGGGGTCGTCCCCTGGCAAGAGGCTGGACGCTGCCTCCTCTCGAGAGCCGGCGGCGGCGGCGACAGTGGCGGCGGCATCCCGCGTGGCGGCCTTGCTGGTTTCTTGAAGTTGGTGCCGCCTCACCACCTCGGCCTTGAGGTTTTCCAGATCTTTTTGGCTGAGGAGGAAGGTTGGCAAGAGGTTCACGCTCGGTCAGAGGGCCAGGGACCTGGTGCCCACGCCCAGACCCGACACCCCCCACCCGGACAACTCGAGGCCCGGGAGACAGGGGGGTGGACAACTTGGCGGCCCGGGGCCTCCTGGAAACGTGGGGTCTTTCCATCTCTTTACACTCTTGGGAGAGTCCAAGAGCTCGAGGGAGACTTCCAGGGACGCTCCCTTCACTTAGCCAGAGCCCCTCCTTTGGCGATTTCCCCTATGCACAACACAGCTGGGAAGCCAGAAGACTTCAAAAAGGCAAAATGGCTTCCCTGGAAACTTGGACATCCAATCCCATCCCGCCTTAGAATTAAACCAACCTCGGCCAACAAAGGGGCCGGAACTTGCCAGCTAAGTGAAGGAAGGGAAAAGGAGGCAAAGATGGGCCAAGGAAGCGAGACCCAGCGCCCCCAAGGCCCTCGTTGCGGCCCCGCCAGCAGCAGAACTTGAGGGGAGAAGTTGAGGCTTAAAGATGTTCTGGGGGGGGGGGGGGGGGGGAAGAGGAGTAGAAGATGGTGCTGGTTCCAGCTACTGAGACCACTAGGGGGCGCAGCTGATAGAGCATCAGCCCCCGAGTCAGGAGGACCCGAGTTCAAACCCGGCCTCAGACACTAAACCCATCCTAGCGAGTGACCCTTGCTTAATGCCAGTAAGTTCTCAACAAAAGGGAACAGAGACAGAAGGAGAGAGACCCGCAGAGAAGGAAGCAAGTGCTGGGGGCCGGGAGGGCGAGTGGAAGGCTCAGTGGTCTCCCTGCCCCTGCCTCGAGGGCCCGCTGAGCTGAGAGAAGGGAAGGATCAAGGCAAGTGTCGGGGTCTGGGAAAGGGGGATGGGCATCAGCCCAGAGGGCTCCCCAGGGGGCCGGAGGCTTTCTGTGGGGACCACGTGAAAGAAGCTGGCGCTCCAAGAAGCCCAATGACATTTCCAGGGGCCCAAAGTGCGGCCCCCGCCCTGCAGAGGCTGCAGAGGCCGTTTCTAGCCAAGGTCTGCCTGCGGGCGCTTGTGCGGCGACTCTGTCAGGCTTTTAAGTGAAAGGGGAGACTGAAAGCGGGGGACAACGCCGGTGGCCTAAACAATACGTGGAGATGGGCCTAGCAGCAATAGGGGAAGGAGCAAAGGCTGCTGGGAGGGGCCTGGGGGGCCGCTGTGGACGTTGGCCAGGAGAGGCCAAAAGCCAGCCTGCCCCCGGGCCTCAGAAGAACTCGCACTCGGCCCCACGGCCCATTTCAGGGGCAGGGAGGCGCGGCTGTGCCCTTCGAGCTGCACCCACCCCAGGCGATCTCCTTCCCCCTTTGCCCCCTGACCCTGAACTGACCTGAGTGGAATGAAGAGGATGCCGTTAATGATGTGGAGCTGCTCCAAGACGCTGGCCATGCTGGGGGCTGTGACCTGGGCACGGACAAGGGGCGCTGGTGAGACTGGGCACCGCGGGCACACCTCCCACCCTGGCTGGGGAGTGGCAGGCCCGGGTACCTTGAGGGGCACGATGTTGGCGCTGGAGCCATTGCGGTAGATCTCATTCATGGTGCGCTGCAGGGCCACCGCCTGCTGGGTGAGGCACTTCAGGTAGTCCGAGCTCTCCTTGGTCTTCTCGTGGCTCTCTCCGAGCTGCCGAGAGAAGCCGGGTCAGGAGACCCCCGTGCGGGGCGTGGGCCGCCCCCTGCCCCCTCTGCCCGCCGACCGCCTCACCTGGCTCTTGTAGATGGTGTAGCCCTCCTTCTCGTGCTGCAGGGCCGACCGGAACTCGGCCTTGCTCTCGTAGACCCGGGCCACCAGGTGGTGACTGAGGAGGCAGAGGGGGCCCGGTGAGCTCTGCCCTCGCTCCAAGGTGACAAGGGAGGCCCCAGCGCTGCGGCCTCCCCCCCTCCAGTCTCTGGGAAGGCCGCTGGGTGGGACCCTGGGGGTTAGGGTCCGTCTGGAAGCGCACACGGGGAGTCCCTCTAATGACGAGGGTGGTCTTTCTGCCTCCCACGGTACCACGATGACCAGCATCCCTCAGGGGCCTCTTGTGAAGGAGGAATGAGACCGAGAGGGGTCTCAGGGGCCCTCAAGAGGCTGGTGACTGGGAGAGGTGGGGGGGGGTAAGATGGGGGGGGGTCTGGTGGGCTCCTAGGAGCGCCCGCTCACCTGAGGGCCACCTTGAGGGACTTGGCCCCATGGTACTTGGCGTTGATGCTCAGGGCGTTCTCCAGGAAGCGCAGGGCGAGCTCATACTCCATGACCCCGTGCAGCACCAGTCCAATGTTGTTCTGGGGATAAGCCAGGCGTGAGGCGGGGGCCGGGCCGCGCCCCCAGCCCCCCCGCCCCGGGGCCTGCCCCGACACTCACATCCAGCAGGGCCATTTCCGGATGGTCTTCCCCGAAGACCAACAGCAGGAGGTAGCGGGCGCGGTAGAGCAGGCTCAAGGCCGTGGACAGCTGGCTGCTGGCGAAGCAGTAGAGAGCCAGGTGCATCTGCGGAGGCCGAGGACAGGGTCAGGCCCTGCCTCCGACCTCGCAGCCCGGGCTCGCGCCTCTCGTCCCTGGGGGCGCCAGGAGCTCAACCCCTGGCTTCTAGCTGCCCGCCCGGAAGGGCACCAAGTGCCCGAAGGCCCGGGCACTATCCCCACGTCCCTCCTCCCCCTCGATTTTCAGATGAGGAAACTAAGCCCAAGGACACCCGGAACCTCGGCCGAAGCCTCCAGCCCGGGCCAGGGGCCCCGAAGCACTCACGTATTCCTGGATGGTGTTGGGGTGCTCGATTCCCAGCACCCGCTCACTCATCAGCACCGCCTTCTGCTGGTTACTTAAGGCCTAGGAAGCAGCCAAGGGGAGGAGAGCTCAGTGGTGCTGCCGCGGCGGTCGGGCCTTCTCCCACTGAGCGGCCTCCCCCCTCCCCCGTCTCTGGGGCCGCAGACGAGGGCCTGGGGGAGAAGCTCCCACCTCGGCGTAGTCCCCCATGATGTAGTGCAGCCGGGCGAGGAGGCGCAGGCAGGCGCAGATCTCCACGTGCATGGCCCCGTACACGTTGTTGAAGAGGTTCAGGGCCTCCGTGATGAGCTCGCAGCCCTCCTTCAGGAAGCCTGGCAGGGAAGCGAGGCCTGTAATCCCGCGCCCGCGCCCTCGCGCGCCCCCCCCCCCCCGGCCCGGCCCGGCCCGTGCGCCCACCCTGCTGCACTTTGGCCTGGCCGCTCTGGAAGAAGTGGAAGGCATCGGAGGCCTTGGGGTTGACGTGCTTGACCACGGGGAAGATGTTGAGGACGTCCTCCTCGGTGAAGGCCGGCTTGTGCCTGCTGTCGAAGCTGTACTCCTTGAGTAAGATCTGCGGGGGGCAGCAGCAGGGGGGCGTGAGCGGGGGTCGCTCCAGCCCCCGAGTGCTGCGGCCGGTCAGCCGGGGCGCGCGGTCTCTGCACCCACCTGGATGCCGGTTTTCAGGGAGATCTCTCGCAGGAGGGTTATCTTCTGCAGTCCAAAGGTCTCCACGGCCTGGTCGACGGTCTCACTGAGGAACAGCAGGAGCTCAGTGTCTCCGGGCCCTGCCTCCAGCTCCCTCCCGGCTGCCTCTGCTCAGGCTCCAGGAGCACCGAGCTCCCCAAGCAGAGGCTGCCGTTCTCTGGCCCATCCTTTCCCCGACCCCCCCATCCTTTCCCCGACCCCCCCATCCTTTCCCCGACCCCCCCAATCCTTTCCCCGACCCCCACACTTGGCCCTTAACTCCCACTCCCCCCTCCCCCCACCTTCCCTCACCACTCAAGACGGAAGTCAAAATAGCTCTTGGCCTCCTGGCAGATGTCCTTCCAGAGCTCCTGGGGGGTCATGACGGCCCAGGCCGTGTTGTCGGCCCCTCCCGGGGGCCTGTTTTTCCTCCTCTTGTTCTTCTTCTTGGAGACGAGCTCGTCAGCGGGGAGGTGGGCAACGGGGTTGGGGAAGGAACTGAGGAAGCAGTTCAGGAAGTGGCTGATGGCCGCCGAGAGGCCCGAGAGTTCCACACCCTGAGTCAAGCACACCGGTGTCAGGGTCCGACCCGGCTAAGAGGCCCAGGGCCCAGCCCACGCCCGGCCCCCCCAAGGCCAGTCCCGGGGCCCAGCGCACCCCGAGGGCACTGTGGGCCCCCCCAGGGCCACCTCCGGGCCGGGGCTACCTGAAGGTACGTCTTGAAGATGTGCTTGGCCGAGCGGGTGATGAGCTCGCTGATGCCGATTTTCTGCAAGGGGTTGGGGGGAGACGCCATCAGCTGCCGTGGAGGCGCCTTCCCTTTGCCCCCGCCCCCGCCCCGGCCGCGCCACTCACATAGATGTGGTCCAGCTGAGGTCGGGCCGGGCTCCTGAGCACAAAGTCCAGCACCTTGCCCAGGTAGCGGATGTTGATGCCGCGCTGGTGCATGGCCTCCGCCAAGGTGGCGCCGTCCATGGGCAGCACTGTGTGATCTGTGCAGTCTTTCACCTGGGGCACGGGAGGGGGTCAGGAAGGCGCTGGTGCCCCCAGCCCCAGAAGCCCCCGACCAGCACCCTCCGATCTGGGTGGGCCTATCCTGCTCCCCCGGACCCCCCGAGAGGAGCGCAGTCAGGAGCGCCGAGGGCCCCCGGAAGACCAAGGAGGTCATCTCGCTCCCCCAAACTCCCTTTCCCAGGGACACGGGCAGGGCCTGTGGCCTCCCTCTCCCTTTTACAGATGAGGCTCAGAGGGTGACCTACAGGGGTCCCCGCAACTGCAGGGAGGCCCGGGGTGGGTGTGAGCCGGGACTTCCTACAAAGGAAAAGGCTGAGACGACAGCGTTTCCTTCCCTCTCCTCGACTGGCCCAAGCCTGCTCTGTCCCAGGCCAGGGGGAGGGGGAGGGGGAGCGCTCCGGGGGGCCCAGGGCAGCTCCTGCGCTAACTGAGGCGGCTGGACTTGGGGCATCCCCTGGCTCTCGGGCCCTCACCAGGCCGGGGATCTGGCAGGAGAGCAAGAAGGCCGCGGCGTCTTTGAGAAGCTGCTTCTGGTCTCGAACTTCATCTTGGCAGGACTCGGGGAATCGCACACCTATCAGCGGAGCGGGAAGAGAGGGGCGGGATCTGGGGGTAAGGGGGCGGGCACCCTCACCCTGGAACTGCTTAGAGGCTGCCTTCAGGCTACAGCTCCCTCCCCCCAAACACCCACACACACCCCGCTTTGGTTGACCCCATCCCTGGGCCCCCTGGGGGGCCTTCCCCTGCCTCCCACCTGGTGAAAAGATGTCAGGGTTGAAGCGGATGTCAAAGGAGGTGCTGCTGACCGAGCCCACGGCCTTACAGGCGTTCTGGATCACCTCCCGGCTCTTGGGGTCCACTGCTGGGGAGAGAAGGGCACGGGCAGATGAGGAAGAAGCAGGGCGCTGCTTGTCGAGCCTCTGCGGTCCCTCTCGGGGCAGGGCACGGATGGGGCTTGTCTGGGGGAAGCCCGGGGGAGAGCCCCTCTCCCCATCAGCTCGGCCGGGCCCCGCGGCAGAACGGGCCACATCCAGTTCTTCATCTAGCCTGTGAGGAGGAGCGGGGCCCCCGCGGCCTGGACCACTGCCGGCAACGCGCCCCCACCCCCAGCCCGGCAGAGGCAAAGCAATCAGAGCCGGGCCGGACGCTCACCCCCAGGGCTCGGCTCTGATCTGCAGTGACAGACACGGACCCCACAGGGCACGAGGACATGACCCAGGACCCGCCGATCTCAGGGCTCCCCCCGCCCCCGGCCCCAGCCCCACCTGGGCCGCTGTCGGAGGCGATGGTCTCCGCGAGCTCCTTCACCTTGGCTAGGCCGCTGGCCCCTTCCTCGGCGGCCTCCAGGGCCTCCGGGCTCTCCGAGGCCCCGGCCTCACAAGCGCCGTTCTCCAGGGGGCCCGGGCTCTCGGCCCTGTTAGCCTTCTGCTGCATGAGCTGAATGGCCGCCAGTTTCATGAAGAGGAGGTACCTGGAGGAGCAGGCCCAGGGCTTAGGCCAGCGCCCTGCACCCAGCCCACCCCGGGAGGGGGAGGCCTGGGACCGATCCCTGCTCTCCCTGCGCCCGCGCTCCTCGGGGGGAACCTGGGCAGGATGTCTCGGCCCAGGAAGCCCGGTCCTGCGGAAGAGGGCTCCGTTCTGGGCCAATGCCGAGCCTCCGGCCACACGGGGCAGCTCCCGGGCTTCCCCAGCCTCACCTGTGCTCCACAAAGGCGTCCACCAGCTCCTGGCGCAGGCAGCAGAGCTTGTGGCGGTGAGGCTTGGGGAAGCCGGCCCGCCGGCAGTCCTCGGGGAGCTCCTCGCCAGCCACCGGCAGGAAGTTGAGGTCGGGGGGGAAGGTGCGCAGCAGGTCCAGGATGTAGTGGCGGCCGTCGTTGCCGATGATGCCCTTGCACTCCACGGAGGAGCACAGCTCCACCTCCTCGTCGCGATCGTTGAGCACCCGGTGCCGCTGGATCTTCAGGGGCCGGCTGGTCTTCTCCAGGAGCTCGAGGTAGCGCGGGTGCGAGACCACCGTCTTCCCGAAATCGATGGAGCCGTAGATGACGCTCTGCTCCTGCTCCCGCTCGAGGATGCCGGGGATGATGGACTGGGCCGTGACTCGGTAGCCGCGGTAGTCCACCACCACGGTGCCCAGGGTGTAGAGGCCCTCGACGTCGACTGCGTTGTAGGTGCGCACCCCGTTCAGGTCGTTGGTGGGGGCCACGTAGGCGGCCACGTCCCCCCCGAAGTCCTTGTAGTGGTCTCGGACGTCGAAGCCCAGACTGAAGAAGATGTTGTTCCAGATGAACATCTGCATCTTGGTCTCCTCGCTGGGGTTGATGGCCATGACGTTGCCGTCGATGACCGCCATGGCCCCCCGCGTGGCCGCCGCCGTGAAGTCACTGTGCACCTGGCCGGCGGAGAGTCGGCTCAGCGAGGGAATCCGGCCTTTGCTCAGCCGCTGCCCCCTCGGGGGGGAGGGGGTCAGGGGACCCCTGCTGGGGTCAGAGGGCCTGGGGCCCCCGTTGCCGGAGAAAGGCTTTTAAACCCAAACGTAGCTGCCCAGAAGCGCGCTCCCCCCCCTCCTGGGTCCCTGCCCGGGCAGAGCATCCCAAGCTAACAGGGGTCCCTCTCCCGGACACTCGGTGGGGGAGCACCGAGGCTCACCCTGCAGGAGGAGGAGGGAGAAGGCCTCCCCCCGGCCTGGGAGGCTGCGGTCGAGCTGAGGAGCGGCCCGGAGGCCAGCGGGGCGGCCACAACTTTGGGAGAGCAGGAGCACAGCGGGTCCTGCCTCCAGCCCCGCCTCCACCACCCACGAGACCTCGGGCTCTTCCCTCTGCGGGCCTCAGTTTGCACAGCTTGAGGCTCTAACGCTGTGAGATGGCCAGAGTCATGGGGGGTAGGGGGGAGAGGGGGCTGGGAAGGGAAGAGCAGCCACATACCCTCTGCTCCCCGAGCCCCCCCAGGGGCCCTACATCAGCCCGCCTACATCAGTCGACAACTGGGACTGGGAAGCCACGGAGCAGGTGCTCCTCTCCCTACCTTGAAGATGGCGCGTTCCCGCAGCAGCCGCTCAGGAAGGTTCTTGCGAGGAAGCTCCCTTGTGGTCTGCAGCTCCTCGTTCCAGTCCCGGGTCTAGGAGAAGGCCCCAGCCCAGCGAGCGGTTAGAGGCCTCTGGGACACGGCCACGGCTCCTGGGGACAGGCCCAGCCTCCCTCCCTTACCCACATCGGTCCACAAGGCGGTCCCAAGCCCCAGCCCCCTCCCTCCCACTCTCCCTTCACACAGGAGGAAGGGGGGGTGTCGCAGGCTCTGACAAGTACCCAGGAGGCTGAGGGGGGAGGGGGGCTGGCAGGGCACCTGGCCAGGGATGTGCTCTTCGTAGCCCAGCCGAGACGTGTAGGCGTCCTCAGCCCGCACGCAGTCCATGGCGTGCTCCACCTGGGGGGCCGTCCAGCTGTACACCTGGAACGGGGTGGCGATCCTCTCGAAAGGGTGGCGCTGGACCCTGCATCGGGGAGACACCCCCCAGCAGCATCACCAAACAGGCCCCCCCAGTGCGGCACAAGATGGCCCCGCCTTTCCCTGCGGGCCCTCTCCCCAGAACTGCCTTTCCTCCCCCAGACTCCCCCGCTCAAGGCCCCGGGGCGGACGCAGGGAGGCGAGTCGGGCCTGAAGCGTCCAGGCCAGGGGTGTTCATGACGAGTCCCTGACGGCGCGGTTTCAGGTCCTCTGTCTGATGCCGACCCAAGTTCCTTGGGGAACCCCCCCAATGGCTCTGCTTAGGACCCTGAGGTCCTGGGCAGGCTCCCCTTTCTCCAGTCAGAGCCTGTGGCGGAAGGTCCCACCCCGAACCCCAGCTCCGGGTCCAAGAACAGAAAGTAGATAAGACAAAGGGCAGAGTCTCCCCTGGGGAGGGGGGGGGACCTTCAGGGCAGGGGCCGGGCCAGACGCCGGAAGGGCCCGGCCAAGCGGGAAGGGACCTCACCTTTTCTTCTGCAGGAGAGCAAAGTTCTTCTTGAAGGTCGGACTGATCTGGTTGAGCAGCTCCACCAAGGAATGGCTCAGGAACCGGGGGCTGGCAGGTTTGGGGTTAAAGTTGTACGCGGTGGACCTGCGAGGAGACGAGGGCGGTCAAGGCCGGTCCTGGCCCAGATAGTGCCAAGCTCAGGGTTGGGGACAGGGGCAGAGAAGGGAGAGGGAGGGGCCGGGGGGAAGCCGTGGGCAGGCGGGGGCCGGGGGGGAGATTCGGGGCCGGGCCGGACAAGGGGCACACTCACTGGTTCAGGTAAAAACCGCGCGTGGAGGCCGTGATGCTGACATGCCGGTCCTCTGCCGTGATCACAAAGAGGTACATGAGATCCCCATGCATCTTCCGGTTCCCAGGTGGGGGGTTCCAGCCGCTCATGGTGAGCACCTTCAGACACTGCAGGGGCTGTGGGGACAGGAGGGGTGGGCGCGTGCACGTGCGTGTGTGAACAGCAGCAGTCAAAGCCGCTGGACCCAGGCTATGGGTGGGCGGGCACGGGCCTGGTGGGGCCCTGGATGCGGTGCAGGAGCCTGGGTCTCCTGGATGGCCTGAGGCCCGGGGACAACTTACCTTCCAGTCCCGGTTCTGAGGCTGCAGAGCACAGAGCGGCCGCTCCTTGCTTCCGGGGAGGATGTGCTCAGGGGGGGTGCAGTCAATCGGCTCCATTTCAATGCCCTTCTTCTTCCTCTTCCCGCTATCTGAAGGGGCAAAAAGGTGACCCCGTGAGACAAGCGGCCCCCGACCCCTACAAACCCCTACATGGGCAAGCCACACGCCGGGTCCACATCCCCAACCTATTATCAGGATGTCTCCCAGGAGACCTGGGACAGGGCAAAGTGGGGCTCACCAGTAAGGGCAGGACATTCCCCCGGCATTCCCTCAGGAAAAGACATCTGTCCTGACCTCAAGCCCAGGGGACCCTGCGGGGCAGGAGGGTAAGGACCCCAGAGGGGTTCGGAGGTAGGGCCACAGGAAGGCAAGGAGGGTGAAGGACCCAGGAGGGCAGGGAGTTAAGGACCCCAGGAAGGGGGGGGGGGGGGTACCTCCTAAGTCACCATCCGTGAAGATGCTGAGGAAGGACAGGGAGTTGCAGTCCACCCCATTGAAGGCATCTGAGGGATCCAGGCTTTTCAAAAGGTCTCGGATGTGGCGCACGTGGATTCGGGCTTCCCGGACGGTGTAGGGCTCTGGGGAGGAGTCACAGACTCAGAGCAGAAATGCACTTCAGATCCCCCCTTGCTTCACAGGGATGGCTTCAGCAGAGGGGCGAGCACAAGCCGGCACCCAGCAGACCTCCCCCCGCATTCCCGGCCCTGGAGCCTGCTGGGGCTTTCCTCCCAAGTCTCAGAGGCGTGTGTGCAGAGCGCAGCCGGCCTTGTGAGGACAGATGGCACAGGCCCTAGAAGCAGAGCCAAAGGGCCCCCCAAGTCCCCCAGCAGCACGTAGCCCAGGTCCTAAAGGTCTGTTTTATTGAAATACGGGAATGACCAAGGGGCAGAAACAAAGCATTATACCAAGTCCAAGGGGGCAGCTTCTGGCGTAAGGGGCAGCCTAGGGCAGGGGAAAGGCCAGAGTGCCCCAGGCAGGAGATGAGCCCATGGGCCAAAGGCCCCAGAGTGCAGAAAAGGACAGAGGCCCAGGCCAACCCAACAAAGCTAGTGGGAGCACAGGGAGCCAGATGGGGCCTCCGAGGACAGCTAGGCCAAACCTCTCATTTCACAAAAGGGGCAACTGAGGTCTAGCCCCACCAAGGCCACACAGCTGGTTAGGCACCTGAGCCTAGTTCCAGGCAAGCTCCCCCGTCACCGGCCCTGAAACAAAGGGTTCCTAGGAACCAGGTTCTCCGGGGCCTGACGCTGTCAGAAAGAAGAACAGCTGACGTTCGCTTCCTTGGGACATCCCGCCGGAGGGGTTTGCTCATGGCCCACCCAGCACAGCGGACACTGAAGCCGGTGCCGAGTTATCCTGGGAACACCAAACTCCTCGCGCTGTGTATTAGATACAAGTATTCACAGGCCGGAATCCCAACCCCCGAGAAGCCCTCCTGGAGACGGATACACGGGTCAATCTCCAGTGACAGGAAGCTGGAAACAGACCATTTCTCTTGTTTGGGAAAGTGAGTGGGGCAGAGGAAAGGCGGGAGCTGAAGGCACATGAAGGAACGAGGCTCTGGGGGAAGCTGTGGGGGCCCAGCTCTAGGCCAGAAGCCCCTCAGAGACCATCAGGCCCGTTTTAAGAGACAGAAACTGAGGCTGAGAGGCTCCAAAGTCTCTTTGGACTAGTCCAAAGTCTCCCAGGGAGAAGAGGCAGAAAGAGCACTTGAATGCAGGCCCTTTGCCACCAAAGCCAAGGGTCAGGTTGTTATTCCAAGTTCTGTCACAGCAAAGGAGCCTGAAGATGCCGGGAGCATGAGGGAGGGAAAAGTCAAGGAAAGGAGAGACCATTGGATAAGAAGCCTGGCTCAAGTGAGCTCAGAAAACAGGCAGTATGAGGGGAACTGGGTTCCCAAACCAAACAAGAAGCTCTCCGTGCACACAGAGAAGCGTGTTCAAGGGAACCTGAGGAAGGGAGAATGCTACCAGAAGCCCTGTGCCCACACTGGCACCGGGGGAGGAGAGCTCCAGAGGAGGGTGTCTATCCTCAGGTTAGCACAGAGAAAGTGGCTGAGTCCTGTCTGCCTGCGAGCAGTGTGAGAAGGATGGAAACAGACCGGATTAAATTTTGCAAGAAGTGTGGCCAGAAAGGGAAGGGGAGAGGTTGAAAATGGGCAGAGGGGATCCGAAAAGCCTTGTTAGGATGAGCAAAAGTTGGGATTCTACTGTAGCAGAGATTTGGGAAGAAGTCGGTGAGGAAATCAAGACTGAAGATGTCAAAGAGGGAAGGCATTTGGGAGGGAGAGTGCAAAGAGAGACAGGGGTAAGGTCTGGTCCAAAGCCAGACCCAGGAGGATGGTTCTGGCAGGGACCTGTTCCAGTAAGGAAATACGTCGAAAAGGACTGCATATGTCTAATGTCTATCAGAGTGTTGGGGATGGGTCTTGGAGAGAGTCGGAGAAGGTTTGGAACACAAAGTCTCACAGGAAAGGATGCTGAGAACTACCTTCACATGTATTTGGAAGAAAGGAATGCTATTTAGGAAAAAAAAAAATCAAATTTAAAAAAAGATATACCTGTTCCAAGATTCTAAGGCCATAAAAACAGTAAGGAACCTCAAGGAGTAGACAGTGAGAAGGAAGGAAGCTCCCATCTGGTGCTATCTATCTTCCTCGGGAAACAAGAGACCAGCTAATGTACTGCCCGGCTTCTTAAACTGTGGGTCACGACAGAATGTTGGGGTTGCAAAATAATGATTTATTATCAGCAAAGGTTTGATTTGTATTAACTACTTTATATGCCTACACACCCATGGTCATGTAAAAAAATTTCTCAGCTGTAAAGTGTTCACAAATGGAAAAAGCTTAAGCAGCCTCGTACTACTGTACACACAGGGCTGGGGGTCATGGCTGGTGCTTGATAAACGCTCTGGATCAACAAGCACAGACTAGGACTACCAAACACCAGAGAAAGTTTTGGTGGAGGAAAAAATATCATTTCAATGTCTCCCGAGTCTCCAGGTGTGGGTGCAGGTCAGGGAAACAGGCTTCCAGGGGCCAGCTGAGGTAAAGCTGGGCAGCTCAGGGGAAGCCCCTGGCCCCAGCAGGCAGCAAGTCAGGACCCTGATCCAGGCTTGCCTGCACAGAACTTAAAAATAGGAAGCCAACAACTATACCCAGCACCGACCAAATGTGGGAAAGCTCAGTCTAAGTTTTGACTCCCAGAGCTCAGAGAAGAAAACTTATTTTCAGGAAAGGGAGCAGAAGAAAAGGAGCTAGGAAAGAAAATACTAGATGGAGAGGTGAGTGCAAAGGACTAACTCCAGGGATGTGACGGGTGGAAGGCTTAACGAAAACCTTATTTTTCCCAATTTTATTTCCAAATCTATATCCCAGAGCCTGGAAGAGATGACAAAGAACAAGTCTCTCTTCTTAGAGGGTGAAAATCCAGTAAAAGAGTAATCTCCACTCTAAAATCAGACCTGAGAACCAAGGCAAGCCCCTAGAAAAGAGCCTGTGGCTACTCCAGCTAGCTGCCGATTCCTACAGAGCCCCAACTCTTTCCCACATGCTGTCATCCCAATCTGCTTTATACAAATTATTTTTTGGACCCATATCGATTTTGGTGTCATCTACCTTGATTGCAGTTGACTCTGATCCTTTGGGCGTCTCGGTTTGATCATGAATATATTAACCATCCTCCTACCCCCAAATGGCTCCTGAGAACAGTCACTGACCTTCCACCACTCTCAACATGGAGCCTTCCTCCAGCCCCTCAATGGTCCGGAGCTCAGAGAAGTTGTCAAGCACATTGCCATCCAGTTGCAGAGAGAAGCATGTGCGGTGGCAGGTGTCCTCCCGATCCATTAGCACTTGGTGGATCTCCTGAACCATCTCCTGGGGAGAAACCTGTACGAGAGAAGCCTGGATTGAGCGTGAGAGCCTTCCCAGCTCCCCCATGAGCAGGACAACCAACCCCAAGGCTAAAAGAAACCTTTGTACCCAATCCCCAACTCTGACTTAGGATCAAGAAGCTTCCTTGGTGGAGACAAGGGGATGGGAGCAAGACAGTTCTCTGGTTCCTACGCTGAGAACCTGAAACCCAACCACACACTGAGGTGGGGGAAAAAAGCTAAAATTTGTACTTGGGTCTATGAGTCTATGCCTTTTCTCATCCCCGGAGGAGGAGTGTCAACTACAGGACCAAGAATCTGATGTGTCAATTAAATGGGCATTATTACACATAAGAGACAAAAAATAATGGCTTATTTTTATAAAATGTTAGTTTACAAATAATTTTAATTAACATTAAAATTTTAAAGTTCTTCAAAGACAAAACCAATGTAGCTAAGATTTTAAGGAAAGTAGCAGGGTGGGGGGGAGAGGAAGGAAAGGTGAGCGTGTTGTAGAGATTTGCATCACGTTTCTCTGACAAGGCTTCATTTCCTAAATATATAGAGAACAAGTCAAATTTCTAAGAATACAAGTCATTTCCCAGTAGACAGTTAAGTTTTTTTCAGAAGAAACCAAAGCTATCTATAATAGTCATGTAAAAAAAATGCTCTAAATAGCTATTGATTAGAGAAATACAAATTTTAAAATCTGAGTTACTACATTAGACCTATCAGAACGGCAAATAAGACAAAAAATGACTAATTTGGAGGGAATATGAAAAAATAGGAACACTAGTGGTTAGTGGAGTTATAAACTGATCAAACCATTTTAGTAAGTAATTTGGAACTATGCCCAAAGGGTAATAAAACTGCAAATACCCTTTGACCAAGGAATACTACACTATGTCTGTATCCTATAGGGATTTTTTTTTAAAAGGGGAGAAAGAGCCATAAAACTGTGCACACCCTTTGATCCAGCAGTATTACTACTAGGCCTGTATCCCAGAGATAATAGGGGAAAAAAAAAGGAAAAGACCCATATATGCAAAAATGGTAGTAGCCCTTTTTCTTTCTTTCTTTCTTTTTTTTTAATAATAACTTTTTTATTGATAGAACCCAGGCCAAGGTAATTTTTTTTACAACATTATCCCTTGCACTCACTTCTGTTCCGATTTTTCCCTTCTCTCCCTCCACCCCCTCCCCTAGATGGCGAGCAGTCCTATATATATGTTAAATATGTTGCAGTATATCCTAGATACAATATATGTTTGTAGAATCGAACAGTTCTCTTGTTGCACAGGGAGAATTGGATTCAGAAGGTAAAAATAACCCGGGAAGAAAAACAAAAATGCAAATAGTTTACATTCATTTCCCAGTGTTCTTTGGGTGTAGCTGCTTCTGTCCATCATTTATCAATTGAAACTGAATTAGGTCTCTTTGTCAAAGAAATCCACTTCCATCAGAATACATCCGCATACAGTATCGTTGTCAAAGTGTATAATGATCTCCTGGTTCTGCTCATTTCACTTAGCATCAGTTCATGTAAGTCTCGCCAAGCCTCTCTGTATTCATCCGGTAGCAGCCCTTTTTGTAGGGGCAAGGAAATGGAAATTAAGTGGGTGTCCATCGGTTGGGGACTAGATGAGTAAGTTATGGTATGTGAATATAATGGAAGTGTTTTGTTTTTTTTTAAAGATAACATCTTTTTATATTTTCAAAAGACATGCAAAAATAGTTTTCAACAGTCACCCTTGAAAAATCTTATTTTCCAAATATTTTTCCCTTCTTTCCCCTTCCTTCCCCTCCCCTACATGATATATATAATTCAATATATGTTAAACATATGCAAGGGAATATTATTATTGTATAAGATATGATGAGCAGGATGATTTCAGAAAGGCCTTAAGAGACTTACATGAACCAATGCTGAGTGAAGTGAGCAGAACAAAGAGAACATCATACTTAGCAACAGGAAGATTATGTAATCAATTGTGATGGACATGGCTCTTTTCAACAATAAGGTGATTCAAGGCAATTCCAAGAGACTTGTGATGGAGAGAGCCATCTGCATCCAGAGGGAGGACTATGGGGACTGAATGTGGATCAAAGTATCATATGTTGTGCGCTCTTTTTTTTTTTTTTTTTTGGTTGTTTTCCCTTTCGATCTGATTTTTCTTATGCAGCTAGACAATTATGAAAACGTTTAAAATAACAGCACATGTTTAACCTGTATCAGATTGTTTGATGTCCTGGGAAGGAGTGAGGGGGAGAGGCGGAAAAAAATTGGGAACAAGTTTTACAAGGTTGCAAGGGTGAATGCTGAAAACTATCTTTGCATGTATTTAGGAAGATAAAATACTGAAAAAATGTTTAATAAAGAAATAATTAAAAAGGGGGTAGGAAAATAAAAAATATTTATAGCAGCTATTTTTTGTAGTGTAAAGAAATAAAAATTGAAGGGCTGCCCATCAACTGGGGAATAGCTGAATGAGTTGTGGTATATGATTGTGATGGAATACTATTGTATAAAAATTGAGCAGGATGGTTTCAGAACATAGAAAAACTTATATAAACTGGCACAAAGTGAAGTGAGTAGAGTGGGGAGAATGTTTTACACAGTAACAGCAACACTGTATGATAATCAACTGAATAATAGCTACTGTTAGATACAATAATCCAAGACAATTCTGAAAGACTTGTGATGAAAAATGCTATCCATTTTTTAACCACTCAAAAAGAATCGAGTCTAAATGCAGATTGACACATACTTTTTTGTTTTATTTCTCTTAGACTTTTTTTTAATCCACATTCTCTTTTTCAGCTTGACAAATATGGAAACGTTTTGCACGACTATATGTATACAATCTCAAGGAGGGATGGGAAAGGGAGGAGGGAGATAGGATGTTTGGAATTTAAAATATATTCTTTTAAAATGAGTGTTAATCAGAAGCGAGTAAAAGGATAATGTTGTAAAAAAATTACCCTGGCATAGATTCTGTCAATATAAAGTTATTATAAAATAAAATAAAATAATATATATATATATAAAAGGACAAGAAATGAAAAAAAATAAATGAATGAATGAATGAATGAATGAATTTAAAAAAATAAGATAAAATGAGTGTTAATAATCATTTTTACATGTAATTGTGAAAAAATAAAATAAGGTTCTAAGAGATAAAATTATTCGTTTAAATTTATAATTTTACTTGACACAAACTCTACACTTATATGTATGTATTTTACAAATAAGGACAAAGAAACTCTCAAAGACTATCCTAAGGTTACTCAGTCAGCTGCTGGTCCTATACCCAAACTGCTTCTCTGGCCCTTCTCTGGCCCTATCCTTTCTCTGCATCTTTTGGCTTCTCCAGAATGAATTGGTGGCAAGAATACACACGTGAAACAAACTAATCACAGTAAAAGGAAGTGAGGAAACTATGGGAGATCAGAAGAACTGAAGGATCAGGAGGGGCTAGAGGGAGGAAGAGAATATCTAAGCTAGATCCCAGAGGGGAAGACTTGAGCCTTCTTGCTGACAGTGGGGAGCCCCAACTAGCCGTCCTTCTTGGAAGCCCACACAGATGCTCCTAGTGCCTACACTCCAGGGGCGAGGACTGAGGGAGGGAAGGAAAATTATTTTAACATTTGTTTTAGTGTTTCCCCCCAAACTACATCCCTCCCTCCTCAGATTGGGCCCCAGGACAGTCTGCTCCCTCCTGCTGCTACCAGGAGCTAAGCAATTTCCTGGATCAGAGTCCAGAGTACAGGCAACTCTGCAGGGACAGGCCCAGGCCCAAGGTGCTCCCACAGCAGCAACTCAACATGTGGCTTTGGTCCCCTGGCCTCTCCAGGAGCAGGACCTGAGCCCAAGTGACAAGAGAGCCTTTGAAAGGGTGAGGAGAAGATGAACAGGGAAAGGGGGGAGGGAGACAGGACAAATTTACAAATTAAATTACAAATTTAGGTAAGAACATGAAGAGCTTCTAGTTTAATCCCCACCCCAAGAAATGGTCCTTGGCCAAGGGGACACCCCTAGATGTCTCCCGCTCTGGGCAGCTCCTAAGGAGTCCTTGCCCCTCCCAGCTCTGGAGGCCAGGGGCGCTCGAGGGCCTGGGGATGATGGAGCAGAGAGCTCAGCCACTTTTGTCCCTCTGGGCCTCCATTGCCTTCTAAGGCGGCAAAATTCCCTCTTGCTTCTATGTCTGAGGGTGTCTGGGAGCCTAAAAACGAGAAGACAAGGAGTCCACGCCTCCAGCCCAGGCCATGGCGCTCAGGCCCCCCTGACAGCTCATTCATGGTGGACTTTAAGGTTTAAAAATCTTTCTATTCTCCCAGTTCAGACGGTTACCCGGAACCTCCTCCCGACTTTGCAGAGGTGGGGGTCACATGTGTGGAACATGAAACCTTGTCAGAGTTGCCATCAAAGTGAATGTTACTCCACTTTCCTTCCTTTCTTTTACAATCTACTGCAGACTTTACCTCGGGCCTGGAATGTTCTCCCAGTTGGGCACGGGGCTGGGAGTGGAGTAGGGGATAGTGAGGAAAAAAATTTTGGCAACAATATTTGCTGTGTAGACAGCACCAGAATTGGCATCTAAAGGAGAAGACCCTGGGGGTGTCAGGTCAGAAGACCTTCCAGCCTGTAGCAGGACCATGGGATGCTGCCCCACAGGCGCTCAGGCCTCCTCTTCCTCCAGCCCCCTCCTCAGGCTCCTCACCTGCAATGAGAAAGTCTCGATCCCAGGGACCGAGATCTTGACAGTGAAGCCGGTGTCCTGGATGACGATGACCTCCTGCCCGCTGCTCTCGTCACCGCCTTCAGCCTCTTCGTGCCCATTCTCCTTGGGCTCCTCGCTCTTCTTGTCCAGACAGTCCCCGTTCAGCAGCATGACTGCTGGGAGCTCTGGGAGTGGGGAAGAGGAACAGATCAGAGCAGGACCCCGGGGGTGGGCTTCTGGGTCAGCAAGGGCCCCCCAGGCCAGAGACATCCTGGGCCGAGCCTCCCCTACAGCCCTCAGTCCACTGGGAATTCCTCAGAAAAGAGGACCATGGAACCCTTATTGGGGTGGGAGGAATGCTGTATGCCCCACCCTTCTCTCCCTCCACCCTGAGCCCATGACTCACTCCCACATGAGTTCAGTGCATTTCTTGCAAATCCCCTTTTTTCAGGTGAACCCTAAAGTGATGGCGCAAGGGAAGTGCAAAGCAAATCAAGTAAGAGGGCCGGATGAGGTCACTGCGAAGGCCCCACCTCCCCCTAGTCTCAGGCAAGGACCCTGCCAGCCGAGGCCAGGGAAGGGAGCCCATTCCTCCCGAGCGGCACCATCTCCGTGCCCCGACTCCCCAGGCCCAGCCTTCCCGGCCGGCATCCAGCCGCGCGAGCCCAAGGTCTCAGCATACGCTGCACCCTAAGCCTCTGTGTGCACGACCATGTTCAACAAACGCTCCGCATCCCTGTCCCTGCCATGCCCCTGGGCTCCTTGGGCCTGGCGAGCTGCCATCATCTCCCCAGGGCTCAAGCCCCTGCTCCTGGCCCTTGGCCGGGCCCCCAGGAGTGTCTCGTGTCAGCCAATCTTCCCTCTAGTTTATGCTGGGAATCAGAAGGGGAGAAGCCTGGTCCTGGGACTTCCCCAATGGGCAAATTAAGCCAGAATTCCCCCCCCATGCCTGGGACAGAGACGGGCATCTCTGCTTCCACCGAGTCAACCTCTTGTGGCTCAGTGTCCTGCAAGGGGAGGTGTGACCCTGCTACCTGTCATGTCACTGATCCGGGCGACTCACCTGAACCCAGACAAGGAGCCGCAAGAAACAAGCCTGGGTCTCCCCGAGGTGCCCGAGGCCAGAAGTCACATCTGTGCTCCCTCAGAGGAGGGGAAACCGAGGACATCTGAGCCCTGGGCTCCTCCCGGGCTACACGGGCCACACAGTACATACAGGGCTGCCAAAAGCGGGGAAGAAGCAGAGGAAGGGACAGAGAGGGTCCCACAACCCCCCTCAGCACTGAGGGCCGACAAGATGACCGCCCCCAGGAGGGCCAAGCAGCACCTGCCACACTCGGGGTTACCCCAGGGAATCCCCTCATGGGCCCATCTCTGAAGATGGAAGCAGAACAGCCGGAATCCAAGAGCAGCAGCCGAACAACCCTCTGCAGAGGGGCCGGCCCCAGGGCTCTCTGGCCACAGGCAGCAGCCGGGCTCCCCTCCCGAATGAAGTCCTGAGGCCCTCCCAGCCAGGGACCCGGGCAAGCCAGCTCTCCTGTAACCCTCGCTTGGACACCGGGGATGCAGAAGAGCATCTCCAAGGACGGCCACACATGACTCCCGGGAGGTCCCGGCTCACTTGCTTGTGACCTGTCACTCCCATTGGGAGCCCTCAGTTTCCTCATCCAGACCGTGAGCAGAGATGAGCTTCCCCCATCAGGGCCCGGGCGTCCCAAACCTAGCTACCGGTCTCCAACACGCCCTCCCTTCACAACGAGGCTCAGTCATGGGGGGAACCAGACACTCGCCCTCACCCACACGTGGGAATACTAGTGTTTGTGTGTGTGCCTGCAAACGCAGCTAGAGACATGCCCCCCTATAGCCCTTACACAGGGCATATATAGGGCACACACTCATTCATGCACCCCTGCACACGCACACACACGCACATGCACTCACTCTCACACACACACTCACTCTCACACACACGCATATGCACTCTCACACACACTCATTCACACACACACACACTCACACTCATTCACACACACTCACACTCTCATTCACACTCACACACACACTAACACACACGCTCTCACACACTCATTCACACACACTAACACATACTCACTCATACACACTCACTCTCACACACTCAGACACTCACACACACACACACTCACACACACTCACTCACACACTCACACTCACTCTCACACTTTCACTCACACACACATACACATACACACACTCACTCACACACATTCACACACACATACACACACACTCACTCACACACTCACACTCACTCTCACTCTCACATACACACTCACACTTTCACTCACACATTCCACACACACATACACACACACACTCACTCACACACACATACACACACACACTCACACTCACTCACACACACACACACACACTCACTCACACACACACATATACACACACTCACACACTCACTCACACACCTCTAGCACTACCACGGCCAGGAGCTCAGAGCTGTGCTGTGAAGGTATTCCTGATCCTCAGGCAGTCCCTAGGACAACAAGCTTCTGGGGTAGTGGGGGGGCCCTTCCCTGGGGCCCAGAGTCACATTTCCTGTGTGGATCAGCCCAAGGCAGAAACCCGATCCTCCCTCACCTACCAGGAGCACGTGTTGCAGCCACACAGATCAGAGGCTGGCATGGAGAAGGGCTGATCTACCCCTGGCCACCCAAGGACAAGGGACCCCTGCTGACCCAGACCCACCTCCTTCAAGCCCCCCAGGTGCAGGCAGCAGCAGTGGCGGCGGGGGCTGCATCTCCTCCCTCTTCTCTGGCACTCCAGAGCTCTCATCCCCACGGGGCACTGGGTCTTTGGGACTGGAATGCTCTTCTTGGGGGCTACAGAGGCTCCCAGCGCACGCCAAGTCTGATGGTGGAGCCCCCCATCCACCCTGCCAAGGGGAATCCTGGCTCTCGCCCTCTAACTTAGAAAGGGGCCCCAGGGCCAGGGACTCATGGCTGTTATATGTGAATGGGGCTTCACTGGCAAGACCCAGCCCACCCGCTGACCCTGCCCAGCTGCCCTCTTTAAAGCCGGCACTGCCAGCTTCAGGTTTCACCAGGCCCTGTTCTACTCCACTGGCCTGAGGACTGGCTAACCCCCTCCACTTGGTGGCCGGCTCAAGGTCGGCTGGAAGGACAGCAGTGGGACAGGCTTCTGAACCCACTCTTAAAACCTGAAGGTTTCCATCACCAGCTGTCTCTACTCCAAGGGGGCCTGGAACCCTTCTCTCTCCGTCGCTGGGAATGATATCTGGGTAAGGGTCCCTGGCACAGGGAACATCTGGCCCGCTCTGCACTGGCAAGGGGTTCTCCAGAATAGGAGTCTTAGGCAGGAGGGGGGCCCTCTCCTCATCCCTGGCAGGAGCAGACAGAACAGCCTCTGCCAGCCGCCAACAGCAGCTGGCACAGACCCCAGCCCAGGACATTGGGGACGGCCTCACCAAAATGTCCTTTCTCCAAAGAGCTCCCACTAAATCTTCTTGTAAACTCCTCAGGGAATTGGTAGAGTGGGGGGATATGACCTTTCCCCCAAGTCTTCTTAGGTCTATCTGCCCAGAGGGCTCTGTCTGGAGCCCCACTTACAGGTGCCCTGGCCCTTTACAAGTCACAAGTCTGGAGAGTAGAGGGCGGTAAGAAAGCGGAAAGGGGACTGGGAATTCTCTGTAGCTACTGATCTCGTGACCCAGGCTCTCAGCCCCCAATAAGGAGCGAGCTTGCCCCCCTCCCCCCCACCCCCTGAGAAATACTAGCCTCAGAGGAGGGAAGGGAATCGAGCCAATTCTATCTTCTCTGTGGATTTTCCCAGAAGCCCAGCTGACAGCAGGGAAAATGTAAAGGCCCCATAAGAAAGAATAGAAGGACTAAAAGAAAGCAGCCCCTAGTACCAATGGGTGAGGCCGTCAGACCAGCCCAGAGCCTGAGCGAGACTGCTCAGGGATCCAGTGACCAGAGTGGGGGTGGGGGGGGAGAGGGAAGAAGGGGGAGAAAAAGAGGAAGGGTCAAAGCCCCAACACCCCTGCTGATCTCCACAGCCCCCAGGACACAAATGAGCTTGGCCCAGACCCAGCTGCACAAATCAGTCCAGGAAGGAAGCAGAGATCTCCAAATACTCAGTGTTTCCTCCAACCTCCTCCCAGGAGGCCGCAGGCCCTGAATATCCTAGTCCTCGATGTCCCAGATCCGCCCACTCTGAATCTTGGAGTCCCTCGCTCTGTGGCCTCCAAGGTCCCTTAGAACTCCTACTCCTTTAAGGAGGGCTACCTGAAGAGAGATGGAATAGAATATCCTAACAGAAGACTTCCATCTACTACGTCCCCTGGTGAATACCCCCACCCCCATCCCAAGCCCCTACTCTCAATCTTGAGCTAATCTGGGAAATGGGGAACGCAGCTGCTGCAAGGTCAGTTTTCTGTTACTCATTCAAATGCCCATTTCTAGGTATGGGGATAGAGGGCCTTGGTGGTATTGGATTGCCCTCCCACCCCAGCGGGGGAAAAACATCTTCTTCAAGGCCTTCCCTTTTCCCACTAACCCAAAAGGGCCAAGAGGAGGTCGGCAGCTAGGTACCGGTCCCTGGGGCTTAGAAGCATCCTTCTAAACCAGAACCATTCTCCCCTCCCTAACTTGTACTAGGCAGACTCTCAGGTGGAGATTCTGCTGGTGGCCCAGTCCAGGAAACCTGAGAAAGGGAGAACGTGAGCATACAGAACTTAATGCCATTACATAAGGGGCAGTCCCCTTCCCCTCGGTAAGGCGAGCCCGATTCTGAGACCAAACAAGTCTGCAATCGGATTTTTTCACTGGAGGGAGGAAGAAAGGGGGACTTTTCAGAACACACACACCTCCCACCTCCTTCTCCTTGGGATTGGATAAAGAAGGCAGGATCCTCAGGGCCTCTTTTTGGTTGTGTTTTGAAATTGCTGTGAGTTTGAGGTCATTCAGCCTTCAGCCTTCATTCTACAAAGTGGGCCCAGGAAAGTTCACTTTCCCAAGGTCACACAGCTTGTCAGTTGCACAGCAAGGATAAACAAATGCCAGCAGCCCCCCAGCCCCAAGGTCGGCCTGTCTTCTACCCAGCCCACCAGCCTGATATTTCTCTTGGGGCCTCTCTGGGAGGTGAAGGGTCCTGAGGAGACAGAAATAACAAGGGCTGGTCAGAAGGGTCGCAGCTATCCCTCTTAGGGGTCCTATCGCCCCTACTCCAAATCTACTGTAACAGTCAAGTTTTCATAGTAACAGATTCTCATTTAGCCAAACCTGACTCTTCTCCATCTATGATCAAAGAGCTTGAGTGGGGTCCACCCCCCCCCCCGGGTCCCTAAATGCAGATCTGAGTCTCTCTTACACACTTACACACACACACACACACTTTTACACACACACACACAGAGTTGGGCGTGTTCTTTCCCACTCCCTCCTGACCGCCCACCCCACTCCCGTCAAACACCTGGCCTAGCTTCTCTTACCTGAGTCTGGATCAGGTCCCAGGGCCCTCCCAAGGCCCAGCCAGCCTCAACACTTTTCCCTTCAACACCCAGCCCAGTGAGGAGCTACACCCCTGCCCCGGGGAATCCACCAACAAGGGGAGACTAGGCAGCTCCTGGGCTTCTCCTCCCACACTCCGCGCTGGAGAGGAAGGCCGGCGGGGAGGGGAGCTGCTGGCAGAGGCGCCGCGGGAGCCTGGGCACTACCCAGAGCAAAGCCCATTTGGAGCCTGTCGGAGTTAGGGTGACAAGCCGGGTCAGATCAGGCCCGACCCTCTCCCATGGCTTCCCTGCCTTCCTCTAAGGCAGTTGTTCCCCACCCCCTCAAACCCCCACAGCCGGACAAAACGCTGCCTTTCCCCAAGGTGATCACCCGGAGGGCAGACACTTGGAAAAGAACACCAAACGCATTAGAAAGAACTTGAAAAACCTGCCTGCTCTCTTAACCCTGCAGGTTACTCTGCTGCAGGAGAGGGCCCTGGGCACCATGTCGGGACCCTCAGTTTCCTCCTCTCTGAAGGAGGGGGCTCCCCCATTGCGGGGCTGGCTCTCTCGGAAGGGACGGCTTTTGGAGGGCCTCAGTCCTTCGGGTCAAAGGCAGCGGCCGCCTGCACCAGCCCCAGGCGGCAGCTCCTGCTTCCCATTTATAATCCGAATAGAAGATACTTCCCTGTCAAAGTGCACTGGGGAGAAGCCAGACACCCCGGGGGCCCCGACCCCTTGCCTGTGACAGGCCCTTGGGCTGAACCTCTGTTTCCTCAGCTGTAAAATAGTCATCACAGGGGCAGAGATTTCGAGCTGGAAGAGACCTCAAAGACCATCCCCCCAGATCTCCCGGATCCTCGCCTTCTCCCTCTATCTCAGCATAATATCCAAGGCCGCCTCTGATGAGATCCCTCTGGTGGCTGCCCCCCACCCCCAGCCTTGTCTCCTACCCTGGAAGCAGGAGCTCCCTCAGGGCAGGAGGAGAGAAAAGTGCCCGAAAAGTCCGGCTCTTGTGGGAGCAGCCGAGCCGAGCGGAGGCTGACCCACGTGGAGGAAAGGGGAGCACCGAGGGACGGGAGGCGAGCACAGGGAGAGGGAGGAGCCCCGCTCAGGCCAGACATGGGCCTGGGGCTGCTGCACAGCATCCCAGAGAAAGTGGGAGAGCCGGCCCCACCCCTGCCACTCCCTGCTGGCTGACACCTGCCCCACTGGGATGGTTTGTGGGGTGGGAGGGAGGAAGGAGAAAGGAGTGGAGAGAAGTTGGGGGTGGGGGGTGGGGAATGGCCACCGGTGAACTTTGCTTTAAAAACAGCAGCTCTGGAGCAGACCCATTTTTCGCAATCCGGTGGGTTAATGATCAAGTGAGGATGCAAATGCCTCCGATGCCACCCCCTCCCACATTCCCCCGGCCGGGCCCCCGGCAAGGGGAGGGGGGCGCGGAGGCTCCTCCCAGCCTGGCCTCCCCCGCTGCCCAGGAGGGCGGCACACGTGCCGAGCCCAGGAGGAAAACCCTCTCCAGAAATGTACCGGCCCAGGCGGGAAGGTCACCGAGCCTCCCACCAAGGGGATGGGGACCCAGGAGCGGGGTCACGGCAACGCTGGGCAGCCACTGCCACCCACTGAAACCCGGGGGGAGGGGGGAGACTCTGCGAAGCCCTGACCAAGGGGAAGCGTGGGAGCAAAAGGCACAGGGGGCACAACAGGTGAACCCCTAAAGGACGGGGGATGGGTCTCGGCCGGCCGGAAGGCCCCAGAGCCTCAGCATTTCCCCAAGCTAACACTTGGGGCCTACCTGCAAGCTGGGCAGGCCCGGCAGCCAGGCGGGGCCTGCTGGGGGGATGCCCCCTCACCTCCCCGGAGCAGAGCGCGGGGTGGGGGCCCCCAAGCAGCAAAGGCCCAAGGGGTCGGGAAAGGCAGCTAGGCCCCCCCCCATTCACACAGCCATTCCCACGATGGCGGCGACGCATGACAGCTGCCAAAATGCTCCCGAGAGCCCCGGCTGAGAGGCCCACCCGGCCCGGGCCTGCTCCGGCCAGATGCAGCAGCCCCTCCGGCCGGGAGGGGGAGGGGGCACGACCCGTCTAGACAGGGTCCCTTTAACGGGGGGAGGGGAGTACCACGTGCAGAGTTGGGGGGGCGGGGATCCCCTGTTGGGACAGCACAAGGAAGGAGATGGGGTCAACCGGCCGCTGGAGGAGGAAGGGTCCAGCCCGGTGGGTGGTGAAGGTGACCTTCAGGAAGGGGGTGGAGCAGGAGAGCCCAGCAGGCCCCACTGAAGTTCGGAGGCCCCCAGCCCAGGGCCCAGCCCCCTCCTCACTAGAAAGACTCAAGAGAACCGACGCTCCGAGGGGAGGGTCTGGGGGACGGGAGGGTCCCCCGCCGGGCCCAGGGCCCCCAGGACACAAACGGGGAGAAGCCCGGGAGGGAGCTTGGAGGTAGAGGGAGTCTGAGAGCCGGGACAAGCATGGGGAGGGGCCTAGGATGGGGGGGCCGCGAGAGGAGGGGATGGCAGGAGGCAAGGAGGCCGCCTCCGAAGGGGGTGTCTAAGATAGGGGCGTCAGAAAGGCCGGAGAGGGGGGTCCAAGGTCGAGGGGGTGACGAGGAGGCTGAAGCTTGGGGGAGGGTCCTCAGGGAAAGATGGGTAAAGGGGTCCAAGGTCGGAGGGGGGGGAGAGACAGAGAGGCGCGAGCCTAAGCGGGGGATCTGAGAGGAGAGGTTCACGGGAAAGAGGGGAAGGGAGTGCATGGTCGGGAAGAAGCTCAACTCTACGGGTCCGAGATAGAGCTGTCAGGGGAAAGACACGGGGGGGTCCAAGGTCGGAGGAAGACAGTCTGAAGCCCTGGGAGGGTCCTCAAGGAAAGACCAGGGAGAAGGTCCAAGGTCGGGGGGCGACGCCGAGTCTGGAGCCCGGGGTCCCCGCGGGGGAGCCCCACGCCTTCCCGCCCCGCCCCCGCCCGCGTCCCTTCCCCGCTCACCGGCCGGGCCGGGCCGGGCCTTCCCGCCGCCCTGCGGGCCGGGCTCCCGGGGGCTGTCGGCGGGGGCGGCGGGCGGCAGCTCGTCCGTCTTGATGACCATGGCGGGCCGGTGCTGGCTCTCGGGCTGGGGCTGGGCTCCGGCTGGACCGTCCGCTCGCTCGGGCCGCGCCCGTAACCCAAGCCGAGCGCCCTGGCGCCGCCGCGACTCCTGCGGGAAGGACGGAGTCAGGCAGCCGCCCACGTGGTGCGCGGCGTCACCTTTGACCCCGCCGCCGCCGCTCCCCGCCCCGGCCCCGGCCCCGCCCCCGCACCGCCCCGACACCGCCCCCGCGCACGGCGGCCCGCCGAGGACAAAACGCCCTGCGCGCGCCCGCGCTGCCTAACGCCTTAAAGAGACACGCGCCTCCTCGGCGGGGAGCCCAGGACTAGACCTTGGAGGAGGAGCATCTGGCGTGACCTTGAGTTGGAGGCGAACGGAGGAACCTCCCCCTGGCGTCACCCGCGTCCTTCCACTCGGACAGGCCGGGGCTGGAAGGGAAGTTCAGGGGCTAACGTAACTTCCTCCGGCGTCCAAAGGGGAAACCAAGCTTCAGACGGGAGTCGGGGGGAGTCGGGAAGGGGTTTGTTCAAGGTCACGGGGAGGGGGCGGGATTAGTCCTTCCCACTAATCCCCCTCCGCTCGGATTCTTCCTCCCCAGGGGCACATATATTCAGACCTCCACACTCACCTGCTCAAAAACCTTCAGTAGCTCCCATTGTCCCTTCGGTAAAAGAAGCTCGCCCCCCTCCCCCGAAACCTGGATCCCCGCTGAGGTTACTAGATCGCCCTTCGCGAGCTCGAGCGTCCCCCGGATCGTCCTTCGGAGCTCGGATGGGGTGTAGCCCCCTAGACTTAGGGAGGGGACCCGGAGAAACGTGCTTGGGGGAATTTAGGGTCGGAGGGACCCCCGAGCAGCGTCCCTTCTGTCCCGGGATGCCAAGGGCAGTCCGGATGGACCTTGGGACACGGGAGAGGTCGGCTAAGCCAAGCCCTTCATTGACTCCTGGTTCTGGTTCAAAATCCCAGGAAAGAGTGGAAGCAGAATGGCCGCGGCCGCCTCTCCTCGGCTCTAATCCCACCTGGGACGGGAGGCTTTTACCTGAGGCACCTACTATGCGTCGGGCACGTGCTAAAGCGCTGGGGATACGAAGAAAAACGACCCCAAAAGCCCATTTTTCTTCCCTAAAGCCCCCTTCCACTCCACGCCGCCAGTGCCCATTCTTATTCTCCCGGTCCCCTGCACCTTGGACTCTGTCCCCGAGCGGCCGGGCTCTGCCAGGGGAGCCTTCCCTCCTCAGACCTCGTGCTACTTCCTCCAATCCCCCGCCCTCCTCTTCCTCCCCCGGCTTGCTCCCTTTCCTGTGTTTTCTTCCCTTCCTCATCTACCGCGTCTGATCTTCCCAACATTTCCGCGCTGTTATTGTCCCATTTTACAGATGAAACCGAGACTGAGAACTGTTAAAACGCCTTACCCAGGATCATGAAAGGGATCCGGCTGGAGTTGCATCCGAATCTCGATCTTTCTGACTCCAAGCCCAGTTCTCTAACCACCGACCCCTTGGCTGCCACTTGGAGGGTCCAGATTTTCTTGCTGGCTTGTCTATGTATGGCGAGCCTTTAACACTGTGTTTGGTTAATAGAGAGTGCTCCCTAAATCAGCTTTATCTGGCTCAGCGCAGCGGGCCATCCCGTGGCTTATCACACCTCTCCAAACCTCCCACAGCAAACCCATTTCCCTCTCCGGGATGAGCCTTTTGTCCGCGCTCTGTTCCTAACTGTGGGTGTCCTCCAACCCTTTCCCCTCTCTTTTGATAACCTCATCAGCTCCCTACGGCTCAATTATCTCCATGCAGATGGAGAGATGCAGCTGAAGCCTCTCTCCAGACCCCTTTTTTTGCATTCTCTCTCTCTTTTTTTAACCTTAATCACTGAATTCGGGTGTTGCTTCAGTCCAACTGAGATCTGTTAAGGACCTTAGCTTGAAAAAGGCCAAGGGCTTTCTTTGCATCCAGGGCCATCTGCAATCCTCCTGATCTGTAACTTGCCAGCGGCCCCAGACTGGAGAAGAAAGTGAGACTGGTGATTTTGCACAGTCCTCCCTCACTTAATTCCCAATTCACTTTCATGTCATTCTATCACCTCCCTGATGTCATGAGTCTAATGAGCAAATTAGGAGAGTGAGAGGTTGTTTATCAGATCTTTAAGGAGGAAGTGATGACCAAAGAAGAAGTGGAGATTATTATAAAATGCAAAATGGACAACTTTGATTACATTAAATTAAAAAGTTGTTGCACAAACAAAACCAATACAAACAAGATTAAAAGGGAAGTACAAAGGTAGGAAGAAATTTTTTTTTTAAGCCAGTGTTTCTGATAAAGGGCTAATTTCTAAAATATATGAAGAACTGTGTCAAATGTATTAGAATACAAGGCATTGCCCAATTGGCAAGTGCTCAAAGGAATTGAACAATTTTCAGATGATGAAATTAAAGCCATCCGTAGTCATATAAAAAATGCTCTAAATCACTGTTGATTAGAGAAATGAAAACTAAAGCAACTCTGAGATAACATCTCACGCCTCTCAGATTGGCTAAAATGACAGGAAAGGATAATGCTAAATGTTGGAGGGGATGCGGGAAAACTGGGATTCTAAGGCATTGTTGATGGAGTTGTGAAATGATCCAACCATTCTGGAGAGCAATTTGGAACTATGCTCAAAGGGCTATGAAACTGTGCACGTTCTTTCATCCAGCAATACCACTGCTGGGTCTGTACTCAAAAGATCAGCGAAAAAGGAGGAAAAAAAAATAAACCATATGTATAAAAATATTTACAGCAGCTCTTTTTGGTGAGGGGAAAAAACTGGAAATTGAGGGAATACTCAACAATTGGGGAATCACTGAACACGTTATGATATATAATTGTGATGGAATACTATTTGTGCTATAAGAAATAATGAAGGGGATCATTTCAGAAAAACCTGAGAAGATCTATGTGAACTGATGCAAAGTGAGCTGAACAGAACCAAGAGAACATTGTGCAACAGCAATATTGTGATGATAATCAGACGTAAGTACTCTGATCAATAAAATGATCCGAGACAATTGTGAAGGGTTCATGATGCTCTGCAGAGAGAGTTGATAAACTGAAGACAGAATGCAATAAACTTTTTTTCAATTTCTTTTTCTTGCTTTTTTTTTTTGCAACATGGCTAATATGGAAATATGCTTTCGTGATTTCACATGTATAACTGATCTATTGTCTTTTTAATGGGTAGAGGAATGGAGGAAAGGAAGGGAAAATAATTTTTTTTGACGCTTAAAGTCTTTTGGGGAAAGTCAACACAGATAAGTAGTTACACTTATCTTCTACAAAATATTTATTTGGTTGATTGTTGTTCTTCATTCTCCAGAGGGACCAAAATGACATCACTATGTTAGAGTCGAGTTACACTGTGTCCAACTGTAGCTGATCAGAACAATATGATCTCGGAGTGCTCTGCTATAGGTTGGACACAAATAGTCCCTGTGAACATTTGAGATGGCTTCTAAACCTTGCCTATTTCTTCTGAGCTAATTTGATTGTGCTTTGCTCATAGAGCCCAGCACCTTCTCTGATGAGGGACACCATGCTGGGCGGTACTGCGCCAGTGTCTCCCCTGTCATACAATCCATTCTAAAGTGAAGGGCCTAGTCTTGTCTGACTCTTTGGGACTCCTTAGACTAAGAACTAAGACAAGACCTTGAGAGTGCCCTTGCATTGCTTTTGTCTGATCACCTTGTGAGCACTTGCCCTGTATGAGTTCTCCATAAAATAGCTTTTTGGCCAGCCCATTGGAGTTGTGCTCTCTGCAGTAGAGTTGGAAGTTCAGTTCCAGACAGGACCTCATTGTCTGGTATCTTATCCTGCCGGGTGATCTTCAGAATCTTCCGAAAATAATTATACAATATACTGACTCAACAGACTGACAGTATCCTAGAGAGCTAGGAATCGGCCCCGAGGAGCTCAGAGAGACCTCCTGAAGAAGATAGCTTTTGCAGTGAGTCTCTAAGCCAGGAATTCAGAGAATTGGAGATAGGGCAGAAAAGCATTCTAGGCATGGGGAGATAGACATTGAAAAGACAGAAATGGGAGCCAGTGTAGCTGGACTCTAATGTGTCTGGTCAAAGCCTAAGTGCCTACAATAAGCTGACTGGAAAAATCATCTGGGGCGGGGGGAGGGAAGAAAGGGGACCCAAATTGTGAGGAAGAGTTTATGATTAGTGCCAGAGGTAATAGAAGTGCTAGGTACTGGAGATACAAATAGAAAGTATAAAAAAAAAATAGCCTCCACCCTTAAGGAGCTTGAAATCGAATGAGGGACTTTAGAAAGCTGTTGAAAAGAGGAACATTGCAGTGGGTGATGATGGGAGTCCAAAAAAGCCCTCTGAAAATGTGAGGTTTGTTCCAGCCCTCACTAGAGGGGCAGAGGGAACAGAAGAGATCAGAAAAGATGGGAGCACTCAAACTGGTGGAATCTTGCGTTTCCCCACTGAAGTTTCTGGGGCCATGATAGAATCCAGTTCAGAGACGTGCAATCCTGATAGGGCTGAAATAAGACATACAGCATGTTTACCCAAATTTTGAGGAAATTCTTCTCTTGGGAACAGCCAAGTTAAGAAGCATCCTTTTTTAGCCCAACTGTAAGATTCCAGATTGAAAGTTGGAAGGGACCTTAAACATATCTAACCCAACAGCCCTCACCTTAAGAGACACTGAACCCCACTCCCAGATATACTCCACAGGCTCCTCTTACCTTTCTTCCAGCCCTAATCCAATCCTCCAGATTCATACAAACCAGAGCTCGTCCTGGAAACCTTAGAGGTATTCGAGTTCCTAGCTTCTTAAATTGTGGTTTGTGATCCCATTTGGGGCCTTCTAGCTGAAGGTGGGGGTCACAAAATTATGATTTATTACCAAGGTTTGATTTGTATAGCTATTTTATATACTTATATACCAGGAGTCATATCAAAATTTCTTGGGTTACTAGTGGAAAAAGTTTAAGAAGCCTTGGTCCAATTATTTCATAGATGAAGATACTAAGGGTCAGAGAGGTAAAGATACAGGCTCTAACTGAATGGTGGAAGCAGGATTCTAAGCCAGATCCTCTCATCCCAAACACAACATATAGCACAGAATCCTTCACAGGAAGGCTAGAGAGCTGTTTCTGGCCCTGGCTCACCCAGGATTCTTTGCATTAGCTAATTCCGGTAAGCCCTCAGTGGCTGTTTGTCCTATAATAAATAAATAGTACTTGCCATTCTTACCTCAAGAACTCAGCTATCAAAGTGCTTTGGAGTTTCCAACAGGTGAAGCATACCTCTCACTGGGGCAGGGAGATGGTAATCGATAAGTTTAGAATAAGGTATTATGTTTTCAGACAAGGCTAGATGATTTATCTTGCTAGAAGAATGAGATGAGGAAGTGTATATAATTGATAATTGTTTCTTTAAAAAGAGCATTAATAAAACATTAAACATTTTTTAAAACCCAGGAAGTATTAAGTCCTATAGAAATGATTTGCATCAAGTTCGTTCAAACACACACTTATTGAACCCTTGCTATATAAAAGGTCCTAGAACTAGAGATGAAAAGCTGAAATAAAATAGGATTAGTGAAACTCAGTTCACAAAAAGCTTTCTCCTCTCTGATATACAAAAGAAAAGATATAATCCTTGGCCTCAAGATGTTTACACTTGAAATTACCTCCACAGCTGTGCCCCAAAGTAAACAAGCTGGTCACTTTCTTCCATTCAGCAGTACTACTGTTGACAAGAAAAAGAAAGAGAAAAAGAAACTTGAGAAAGAAAGAGAGAGAGATTAAGAAAGAGAGAGAGAAAGAGAGAGAGAGAGAGAGAGAGAGAGAGAGAGAGAGAGAGAGAGAGAGAGAGAGAGAGAGAGAGAGAAAGAGAATTAACAGCAATATTGTACAGTGAATGGAATGACTTGGCTTTGGCTTTTCTTGGCAATACAATAATCCCTGACAATTCCAAAAGATTCATAATGAAAAATACTGTCCACTTCCAGAGAAAGAAAAGAAAGGTGGAGTCTGCCTGCAGATCAAAGTATGCCATTTTTACTTTGTTTTTCCATGTGTTTTTTTTTCCCCTTTTGGTCTGTTTCTTCTTTCATAACATGAGTGATATAGAAATAAGTTTTATATGAAGGTACATATGTAGCCTATTTCAGATTGCTTACTGTCTTAGGGAGGGTGAAGGGAAGGGAGGGTGAAGGGGAGGGAGGGAGGGAGGAAGATTTTTACTTGTTTATTTAATAATAGCTTTTTATTTTCAAAATATAGTCAAAGACAGTTTTCAACATTCACCTTTGCAAAACCTTGTGTTCCAAATTTTTCTCCCTCCTTTCCCCTCAATCCCTCCCCAAGAAGCAAGTAATCCAATATATATTAGACATGTGCAATTCTATTATACATATTTCCACAATTATCATGCTGAACAAGAAAAAAATCAGATCAAAAGGAAAAAAAAATGAGAAAGAGAAAAAAGATCAAAGGAACAACGACAAAAAGGGTGAAAATACTATGTTATGATCCACATTCAGACCCCATAGTTCTCTTTCTAGATGCAGATGGCTTGGGAGAATTTTTTTTTTAATGAATGTTTGGAAGTTGGAATAATTGGAAATTATTGGAAAAACTGAAAAATTAGAAATTGAAAAATATCGAAATTGGAACTGGAAAAACGAATGGAAAAAAATGAAATACTATTTTTAAAATTTTTTAATGTATCTCTCTATACAGATAACTTGTTGCAAAGTTAAAGAGGAGGAAGTTTCATTTTGATTATGGATTTTAACCTACAGTGCAAGACTGGACTTGAACAGGGTCTTCCTGGCTCTTTAGCTATTTCTATAATTTCTAGGATTTTAATCAGTGGATATGGGGTGGTGGGGGGGAGAATTTCAGGTAAACTGAATGCAGTGGGCAAATACTCAGAGGCCTATTTAAAGAACAGTGAGTAATCAGCTTGGCAGGAGAGAGGGAATTTGGAGTAGATAAACTTCAAAAAGTGCCTTAAGGTTAGGTTGGGGATAGTTTTAAATACAGGGCAAAGGAATGTGGACTTTGTTCAGGCAATGGGGAGCTATGAGAAGCTTTTAAGAAAAGAAGACACAAGAAGGCGGATTTGCTTTAGAAAAAAAATGATCTTGGGAGGCAGTTACAATAATCCAGTTTGAGAAATAATGACTGAGTTAGTTCCCTGAGGTAAGAGCTGTCTTTTGCTTTTTTTTTTTTTTTTTTTTTTTTTTTTTTGGTATCTCTAGGTTAAGCACAGTCAGCATTTAATGGATATAAATCAATGTTTACTGACTGATTGATTGAATTAAAGATAGCAGTGATGAGTAGGGCAGAGAATAGAAGTAGAAGTAGAAAGACCCATCGAATAATAAATAAATATATTATCAGGTCATTAACAGAACATTTGGTATCAGTACAAATATTTGGACTCTTTTTTTTTTAAGTATACATATATATAACCATTTCTTACATATTTCTATATGAGTCATTTTGGGAGAGAAAAATTAGAACAGAAGTAAAAAAAAAAACACAAGGAAAAAAAAAACAGACAAGAAAAAAGAGCTGAAAATCCAAAGTTTATTGGAGTTGCTTTAGATGACTGAATTTCTGAGAACCAAATCTATCATAGTTAATTGTTACATAATTTTGCTGCTGTGTACAATGTTTCCCTGCATCTGCTTGCTTCCCTCATCATCAGTTCAGTTAAATCTTTCCAGGCTTTTTAAAAATCAACCCGTTCATCATTTTTATAGAACAATAATATTCCATTGTTTTCATATACCACAACTCATTCAACCATTTCCCCATGGGTGGGCATCCATTTATTTTCCAATTCTATGGTAGGACATAAAGAACTGCTAGAAACATTTTTGCAATACATGTGGGTCCTTTTCCCTCTCTTATGATTTCTTTGGAATACAGGCCCAGAAGAGACACTGCTGGATCAAAGGGTTTTATAGCCCTTTGGGCATAGTTTCATATTGCTCTTTAGAATGATTGGATCAGTTCACAACTACACTAACAATGCATTAGTGTTGGACTTAATTTCGCAATACCCTAACTCTGATTGACAGGTGAGCTTTTGTCCAGGCCCAAATCTCCACTTCACTTTCTGGTTTCTCTTCATCATATCCTCAATCTGGGTCCCATTTTCTCCTTGTGTTTCCCTTTCTAGCACCCTTTTATATGTTGCTTTCCCTCCTCCCCCATTAAACTGCAAGCTCCTTAAGGGCCTTGATTATCTTGCTTATTTATTATGTTTATAACCTCAGTGCTCAGTGTAACATCCAGAACATAACAAGAGCTTAATAAATGCTCTATTTTTATATACCATGGAAAGAAGCCTTAAAAGACTAGGATCGATTTTTTTTTTTTATGGACCAAGAAGAGTATTAATTTCGAGATAATTTCTTTATGAAGTTCGACCGTGTCCCTTTAGTGAATAAGAACCTTGTCAATGGACAAATAAAACATTGACCATGAAAGGCTTTCTCTAGCTAAGCCTTCCAGTACTTGAGAATTTGAGAACATCCCTACCTGACAACAGAATCCAGAGGATACCCCAGACAACATCTGCAAAGTCAGTTTAAAGGAGTTTAAAAGCGTAAAAGAGTAATTAAGAGAGTAGGGACCGACTCTTTAGACAGTCACACAGAGAGTCTTTAGATAGCAGGAGTAGCTTCAAGGAGCAAGGAGACCATCCCCTGTAATAGATGATATGCAAAAAGGAGACCCTGCAAGCCCAGCTGATAAAACATAGGGGAGAGGCTTGGCCTTTGAGGGGAGTTTTGTGAGGACTCCACAGAGAAGAGAGGACTTTAAGATCAGGCAGTACCCAAGGAATGAGAAACTGTGGTCGTATATGTTTGCTAAAAATGTGTCTCATTACCATTTTTGCCCACTCTTTCCAAGGACACTGTATTTATCAGTAGGATAGTGAGCCTTTTAGGTGCTGTTACTATGTCACATTAATAAATACCTTTGCTAAAAGTTAATTGTATCTGCTAGTTAATATTTAGGAGAAATATACCAGTGGGGGCTCATTAGCTACATAGTTTTTAAAGTGGGTTTACTATCTTGAAACCAAAATTGTGTTCTCCCCAGAAAACCTATGAGTGTCAGGTTGGGGGAGAAGACCAAAGAAAGAGAGAGGTCGGGGGACAGCTAGGGGGTGAATTAGATAGAGCACCAGTCCTGAAGTCAAGAAGATCTGAGTTCAAATCTGATCTCAGACACTTAGCACTTCCCAGCTGTGTGACCCTGGAAAGTCACTTAACCTCAATTGCTAAGGAAGGAAAGAAGGAAGAAAGGAAGGAAGGAAGAAAGGAAGGAAGGAAGGAAGGAAGGAAGGAAGGAAGGAAGGAAGGAAGGAAGGAAGGAAAGAAGGAAGGAAAGAAGGAAGGAAGGAAGGAAGGAAGGAAGGAAAGAAGGAAGGAAGGGAGAGAGGGAGGGAGGAAGCAGTAATGGAGGGAGAGAAGAAGAAAGGAAGGAAGGAAGGAAGGAAGGAAGGAAGGAAGGAAGGAATGTAAATGTGCATTTTTAAATTTAATTTAATGTTTTGGTTTTTTTTGGGGGGGGGGATACCAAGATTCAAATGAATTCACTTCCAAAGCCACCATCAGGGGAATCCCTTGCTCTGAACTGTATCCAAGAAGTGGGGGATAAAAGGAACTTGCACTATTCAGTTTTTTAACTCAGTCCTAGAGACTGAGCGTACAGATTTACAAGACAATAGATCATGACGTTAGGAGGGTGGCCTGTGGCTTTAGAAGAAGGATTTTTCCTCTGACCCAGGTAGAGAACAAAACTGGCACGTTGTAGTGGAGTGTATTGAGTGATAGGCCCGGAGTCAGGAAGATCTGAATTCAGTTCCAACTTCAGACAATTCTATTTGCCTCAGTTTCCTCACCTGTAAAATGGGGATCATAAAAATATCTCCCTCTCAAGGTTTATTGTGAAAATCAAATGGTAATATATGTAAAATGTTTGACATTTTAAAATAAATGCTTATTTCCTTCTCTCTTCCCACGTTGTTCTTCTCTTCATGTCCCCATAGAAGTAAGGATTCAAGCTGCACAATTCACTTTCTGATCCCCCAGTCCCATAGTTTAGAGTTCTCCAATACTGGCTGCCCATAACTATGGGGTGAATTCCAGTTCAGCAGCTGGAGTGAACAGCTGGATCCCCTAACTTCTCCCCAGTCAGGTCCCTGCTCCCAAGTAAGGAGCTTGCTGAGTTCTGAGCTCTTCAGCCTGGCTGGCTGCTCTGCCACAAGGGGTGGGGATCTCAATTTCCCCATCTTCAGTGTGGGAATAATGAGGCTGGCTCTCTCACCTAACCCTGAGAAAGGTGCTAAGTAAGTATAAAGTAAAAGCATTATCTCAGCTGGGTGTTGGAAGCTTAATTAATTAGCCCTCCTAAAGCCTCTAGCTTCTGAGGATAAAAGGCTTGGGCTAATTATTGTTATGTTTGTTGAGCCCACTCAGCTGACAATTTCCACACACCCCCACACCACTTCCGCTCCGACATAGATAGATACCCTACTTATTTCCTCTCAGTGATTCCCAGGGAACTAGAAAGAGAAACACCTGTTGGGTCCCATCAAGTTTGCAGATGCCTTCTTCTGTCTATATGATCAGCTGAATAGTGACAACCATCCTCCATTGTGTTTGAGATGGACTGCCAAGACAAGAGGAGTGAATGAGTAGAGGTCTAGAACATTTACTTCAATCCTAGACGGGTCATCTTACTTGTTGGTGAATCCTAAATAGAAGTTCTGAATGGTAAAGGACCTTAAATGCTATGTATTCCAAACCCTCCCTGAAACCTTAATTCCCTCTCCAACATCCATGAGAGGCAGTCAGCCATCCTCTGATGGCAGACTATGATGGCTGGTTACTGGTCCTTTTGACATTCTGAAATAGCCTTTTGAACAAATCTGACTGTCAGATATTTAAAATATAGCTCCCAGCATATTTAACATGTATAGGACTGCCTGCCATCTGGGGGAGGGGATGGAGGGAGGGAGGCGAAAAGTCAGAACAGAAGTGAGTGCAAGGGATAATGCTGTAAAAAAATTACCCTGGCATGGGTTTTGTCAATAAAAAGTCAAAATTATTAAAAATATATATATAAGATAAAGTACTTAATATACTTTAATAACATAGATTAAACCATCTAATAATACCATATATATATATATAGCTCCCAGGTAACTCTGAAGGAATCAAGAATAATAAATCTAACCCTTCTTCCACAAGCCATTCATTCATGAATCCCTCCAAGTAGCAACAAACCATTTCCCCTCCAAGAAGCTCTAATCTAAATCTTTGGGTAGCTGCTTTGCCTGTGGGCCTCAGTTTTTGAAGAATGAATCTTTAGCCTGGAGAGGCTACTCCGGCACTCTGTGCCACATGCTACTTGTCACTCTCACATCCTGTCCGGGTCTTCCCCTTTCTAGTGGATAGTCTATTAAATGCCAGTATTTGCTGTGAGCTTGCATACTCTTTTTTTTTTTTAAGATCATTTGTTTATTTATTCATTCATTTATTTTCTTGTTTATTTGTAATTTATTAAACAAAATAAACATTTCTAAAACATAGAATTTTTTAAAAAGACGATTGCACGTGAAACTGCAACTCTATCATGTACAAATTGCTATTCCTTTTAATAAAGAAATAAATTACCACAATAAAATTATCAATGTACATTTCTGTTGTTCTTTTTCTTTTTTTCAGCGCTTGCATACTCTTAAGTCTGACTGTTTTTAGGAAAATGGAAGACCGTGTTGGTGATGGGAAGGTCTTGAGATACATAAGCCTTCGAGTAGTGAATGATCCTTGTTGTTGCTGTTTCCAGCTCTATTCCTCCCAAGGATTCCCTGCCACCTCTGCTAATCTGAGCTTACTCTAGCATTAAAGTTACCCAGAATGGTCCATCTGTCCTCTCTTGACATACTGATGCTGATGATCTATGTATTATATATGTACACACACACACACACACACACACACACACACACACCTCTTTCCAGATTAAATCACTGTGGTTCTCTCGGTAATAAGTATGTCACATTTCAAGGCACCTCAGCTGATTGGCCTTCCCTGGTCTTGTTCTAGTTTGTCAATATCCGGTCTAAAACATGGTTCTCAGAACTGGAGCCAATCACTGTGGACATGTAAGTCATTTCTGATGAAACTCCAGTGAATTCCCTTTTTTTCAGCAGCCATAGCCACACCACTAATTGACACAGTTTGTCCTACTCCTGGGCTCCCGAGTCTCTCTCTTCTGGTGTAATTGGCATTCATCCAAATGCAGGATTTTTCCATTTCTCCCCATTTAATTTCACAGTGTGCAGTTCAGGTCATCATTATAGCATGTTGAGATCACTTTAGTCCCCGATTTTGTCATCCAACAAGTTAACTCGTTCTCTTGGATGCTCGTCAACAGGAAATTTGATGAACAACCCATCTATGTCCTCATCCAAGTTGTTATTCAAAATGTCAAACAGAGCAGGGCCAAGGACTCTCTGTAATTGTCCTCTAGAGATATTATCTGGCCGAACAGGGCTGAGAACTTCAGAAGCCGATGCCTTCTCCACCTTTCTCCTACTCCATTTCCTTTGCTATTATTTTAATTATAATACATTTAGTTAATGCTTATGAAGAACTTTAGTATTATGAAGCACTTTCTTCATTCTATGAAACAGGGGAAATCTAGTATTATTCCCATTTTATAGATAAGCAAATTGAGCTTTGGAATCTTGTTGTCCCATGATTAATCTGTTATTGAACCATGATTTAAACTCTGGTCTTTTATGGCAAATCCAGTATTTTTTCCATGAGGCTACATTGTCTTTTTCTTGAATTTTCTTTTCTTTTCTCTCTTTTCTCCTCAGAAAATGTTCAAATAATTCTTAAACTTCTTGGTTTCAGAACCCCTTTACACTCTTAAAAATGATCGAAGATCATCCCAAAGACTTTTTGTTTATCTGTGTTTTATCTATTGATATTTACCATGTTCGAAATTTAAATGCCCTAATAATACTGGAAACATAGTGTTGACTTAAAGGACCTCCTAAAAGACACTCAAGGACCCTCAGGGGTCTTTAGAAGAAACTCTGAGAGTCACTTCTCTCTCCTCTTCCCATATTGCAAATATATATATACTGCAGGGCATCTTACTGGAATAGATATGTCACTTTTTCCCTCCTCCCGAGCACCTGGGATTAGGATGGGAGACTGGAAGAGGAAAGAATACCCAATCCAGAATACTGGATGTTTTAGCTCCTATAGTCTTCAGTCAGCCAGATATTCATTCGCTAGGTAGGGATAGCAGGAGCTTATGACCCTGTGCACTGGGTGACTGAAGAATTGGAGGGAGTATAATACAAAGGACAATGGGCTAACAATAGAGTGTTGCCTTTGAAATAAGAAAAAAACAAAGAGCAAGATCCGCTTCTAACAGTCGTTAGAGATGTGACTATTGACAGATTACTTGCTCTCTTTGAGACTTGGTTTCCTCATCTGTGAAATGGGTATTATAACAATACTAACAATACCAACTCATAGAATGATTGTGCGAATCAAATGAAATAATATGCACAAAGGGATTGATAAACAAAGATGTCGATATCAGTTATGTTTACCACTCATCCGATTACCTTGGCAAGTCTGTACTTTTTTTGCATCTGAGTTTCTTCATGGAGTAAGTCATGGGAGCAAATGTACCTCTTCTCTCTACTTCACTCCTGCTGTCCTCTCTTTATGCTTAGAATGTGTTCCCCCTCCACCCCTATCCATATCCAGGTAGGGGGGCACAATGGAATGAAACTGAACGTTGAGTCAGGAAGACCTGATTTCAAATCCACCTTCAGATATCTACCAGCGAGGTGACCCTGGACAAGTCACTTAATCCTGATTGCCTCCCAGAATAATAATGCCGAATTTTGGCTCTGGGGGCAAATCCCTTCTCTGTCCATTTTTACCTGTGTGACTTTGGATAAGTGAACTCTCCGGGCTTCCATTTCTTTATCTATAAAACAAGAGGATTGGACCAGATGAATCCCAAAGTCTCTGTCAACTCTAAATCTATGATCCTATCATATTTTCCAATTGCATTGGTTCTTTTTATTCTTCATCGTCCTACTTCTCCATCTCTCCCCCTCAGGTGAGAGATTGGGATCATCTGAGGGTTCTAACCAGGGATGAGGGAAAGCAGTGGCAAATAAATGGAAGATGAATCCATTAATCATCAGTTTGTTTAAATCATCAGAAGTTTGATCCCTGAGTTAAAATCAGTGGGGTGCTAGTACATATTTAACACCTGGCTGGGTTGGAGGCGGGGACAGGCAGAGAGAAATGAATACAAGATGAACTTTTAAATTTGATTTGCTCTTATTAACATTTTCTTAAGTTGAGAAATCACCAAAAACAATAAATCAAGTCCTGATTTATAGATGTTGATGATTTTCAAGGTGGAAATGCTCCTACTGAAAACATAACAATCAGGAGCAGCTAGGTGGCACAGTGGAGAGAGCACCAGCCCTGAAGTCAGGAGAACCTGAGTTCAAATTTAATTTCAGACACTTAACACCTCCTAGCTGTGTGACCCTGGGCAGGTCACTTAACCCCAGTTGCCTCAGGAAAAACAACCAACAACAATAAAAACCAATCAGTTCCCTAGAGCTAGCTCTAGAGCATCCCAGGTTAGAATCACCAATTTAGAACTGAAGTTGATTTTTAGAAGCCATGGTGTTCCTTCCTTTTACTTTACAGATAAAGAAACTGAGGCTAAAAAAGGATTAAGTAATTTTTAAGCCACGATTATTAGCTAACAAGTGTGTTAGAGGTGAAGATTTCAACGCAAACTTCCTGAATCAATCTAAAAAATATGATTCCTCACTAGCCACTATGCCAGAATTCATAGGCTTTTCCATATTGAAAAGAAATTCATAGACTTACAGTGTAGGAAGCCGGTCCTTTCTTGGTCAACTCATACTGATTAACAATATTTTTTATAACATTACAGACAAATCACTCCCAGGGGCAGCCATTCCACTCCCTCCTGGGCAGCTCGTTGCATTTCTGGATACATTTCATTTTCAAACATTTTGCGTAATATTTGCTTCTTTGAGAAGTCCCCTATTTCCTAGTTTTCCTCTCTGGGGTTCAAACAGAACAGTTCTCCTGCTTCTATCTATGAAATCTCTCCAGAGCCCAGAATTAAACACTCCCAGTTCCATCTCAAAAATATTATAGCAGCTGCCTATGTGTGCACAAATAGTAGCAATACACTGGATGACCGATGATCAAAATTTGCCAAAAAGAAAATGTGTAATACATGAATTAATAGAATATCGTTGAGGAAATGAAGGATGGATAGAAAAATAGCCACGAGATAACCATGAGGAAATACTGCAAAGTGGTAATGACCATCAAACTTGGTCCCAGACAAGACTCACAAGAAACCATTTCTCCTCTTTGCAGAAGAAAGTGCATTGGATGTAGGGGTTATTTTTATCGAACTTTCCCTCTTCTTTTCCTCTTCTTTTAAAAATTTTTTGTAGCAAGGAAGAGTATTTTACAAATGATGTAAAAACAAAAGCATTAATAAAAGTATATTTTTTAAAGACCCCCAAAGGCTATATATACACGAATGATACTTGACCCTAAAGAACACATACATTAGAAAATACAGCTCTTTCCTTTTGTGGGAGCATATGGGTGTGGAATATTGCATGTGCTGTTAGACACTGTCAATGTGTCAATTTTGCTGATATAGTTTTGTTAAGGGGCGGTCAATTCTCCGAGAGCTTCCACAGTTGTGGATCATAGCGTCTGAAGGAGCTGCGGGGCAGCCTTTGCTGACACAGGTGTTGGGGACTGGGAATGAGATAAATTGGAGGCAGAGGGAGGAGGAGAGAGATCAGACAGAGCAACGGCCTCTCAGTCTTCTTGTATCATCCTCTCACAAGAGGAGATCCATTCTGCAGGTCTGGGTTGGATCTCCAGCAGCCACTGTCAGGTGGCTCCCATGTATTCCAACATAGTTTCAATATTTTTGTTACAAGGGAAGTTTGGGGAGAGGGAGCATGTTATTAAAACATAACGTAATGTAATGTACGTAACGTAAGAACAGGTAACAATAAAACTTAGACTATAACAGTGCCTATATATAGTCGATGGTGAATAATTGCTTCCTAATTTATTGATTTGACTTGGAGTCAGAAGAGTTTCCTTTTGCTGATCTGGGTCTATATTGTATTGTTCATCTATCCATGCCTTTCCTTTCTACCTTTGCTGAAGCTAGTCAAAGTGACGAGGACAGCGGGTGAACTTAGAGAAGGGTCCCAGAAGACAATGGGCTTACTTTGTCATCTCCGAGCCCACAAACGAATTCTGATGGCTCCATCCAAGCGCATCTATCTCTGGTGTACCTTGCCTCTATGACGCTCAGACCTCCACTCTCTTCTCTGAGGAAGGTGACTCAGAACAGCCAGTTAAGTCTCTCACCAACTCGTCCCACCACTAACCCTCCCCAATCTCCAGGCCAAAACAGAGAGAAGACACGGCTCGGGTTTTTCCTCATGTTTTTATTAAGAATAAGGCATACCACAGTCACGCTTACAGCACAGGGCTCTAATTCTGTGGGTGGGTGGGTGATCTGAAGAGAATATACTTTGAAAAGCACTGGATTGAAAAAGCCCAGCACCTCCCCGCCCTGTGTTCTTGGGCTCTCTTCCCATCAACCTCCTGCCCAAGGGGAAAGCCAGGCTTACTTTGCCCCCCACCATCTATGTTACCCAATGGCTTCCTACTTTCACCAAATGGGCCGTCCCAAGGGGAGATATGGACCTATTTCCACTCCCCCTCCAGCCCTAAGCTAGGTGAACTGTACCTTTTGAGGGTGGGGCTCTTTTGAACCTGGTATGTTTCCCAAGGAGGGAGGGAATTTCTGTCTCTATTGATCCCTGATCAGAAAGGGGAGTCTCTATAGGTAGAGGAAGGAAGAGGACAGAGTTCATATTTCTAGCCTGAAAATCTCAGACCCTGGGCGCTACCCAGGTCTGAGAATGGAATGGGATGGGATGGGAGACACTGGAGATGAGAGTCCTTGCCTCCCGGACAGATGGGCCAAACTACTCCCCAGATCCCCTCGATTACTTGGGGACATGACCCAGTTGGACTCCCCTCCCCTTCATGTTAGCACTAAAGGTACTTTCTGTGGGGATCAAGGCAACCTGGGTGCACCATCATGACTGGGTGGAGAGTAAATTGTGTGGCATGGGGAAGGTTTTACAATGGGCATTCCCTCCCACTGGGGAGAGGTGAGGGCACAGTGGGCTTCGCTGAGACACCTGCCCACATCCCATCTGAGAACACCTTGGCCTAATGTAGGATTTAATTAATTAGTCCTCCCCACGGGATGGGAAAGAGAGATGAAAAGTGCAATTTGTAGTTCATAATAAAATGTCAGCAGCATTTCAAAAGCAGAGAAAAAAGGGAGAGGAGGAAAAGCTTAGGTGCTCTCAGGTGCGTCGGGGCCGCAGCTCCCTGCCCCAAGCCAAGAAGTGGTCTCGCTCCTTGGAGTCTTTAGTAGGATGGCCCTACCCAGATCCTCACCTTGCCAGGCTCATATAACTCTAGCTTGTGCTATGCCCATGCCTGAGGGGAAGGGGAAGCACCTGTAAACAGACCTTCCAACCTCAGTAGGGCAGAGTGAAGGAAGCCCTTCCCACCTCCCACCTTCTCCCCATCCTCATCCAAGGGGTAGAAGGTAGGGCTAGGGAGGAGGGCCTGCAGGAGAGAATTAGGGATAAGGACACAAGAAAGATGGAGTTAGAATCTGGTGGACTGGGAGCTGGGGACGAGATCTTCCTTTTGACTGATCCTATCAAGGCCCTGTTCCCGTACAGAAGAAAAGAGTATTTGCTTTGTTGTCGGAGGGCCTCTGAAGCTACCTACCAGGTGGTTCTGGGTAAGTCATTTAAACTCTACAGGATTCAGTTTCCTCCTCTGTAAAATGAGGGAGCCGGGCTAGCTGGCCTCTGAGGTCTGATCTATGATCTCTTCCCTCTATGATCAATCTTCTAGTTGTCCCCTTAAGAGTGTCTCTGGAGGTAGAATTTCTGGATAGTTGTCAATTTGGCATCCCTTCCCCAGGAGTGGTCAGTCAGTTAAGTAGCATTTATTAAGTGCCTACTATGTGCCAGACACTACTCAGTGCTGGTGATATCGGTAGTATGTCAGAGTGTGGAGATTGATTCCTTTCCCATATCTTCTGCTTCCTTCCGCCTCAGCTGAGTGCACAATGACTCTCCTCCCCCAGCTTCCCAGTAGCCACAGCCTTTCATCTGGGGATCTCTAAGCACCCTGCAAATGATTAAGTGTTATTATCTCCATTTGCTGGGAGGGGGAGGGCATGTGGAAGAGGCAGGTTGGGAAGCCCAGATGGGGTCATCTGAGGAGAGGCTGGCCAGGCTAGATGGTGGCTTGTGTGTGGGTGCAGGCTCTCTGGAAAGTCTGGCACCTTGGAGATGAGGAGCCAAATCAGGAAGAAGAGAAGAAGGGCTAGTGCAACAGGGCTGAGGGAACAGTGGCTTTTATTAGCTGATAAGGAAAGTCCCCTCCTCACTGCTACAGAAGAAAAATAAACTAGTAAAGTCACTCCATGCTCCCCTGGGAGATGGAAGATCTTGTGTCAGTGGCAAAGGAAGAACACCTGAATTTTCTCTTCCTCCCCCTGTCTCAGGTCCCAGCTAAAGGACACAGAAATGACACAAAACTCAGAAAACAGAGTGAGGCTGGGCCCCAGAGAGCATGTGATGGAGACCATGGAAATAAGACTCAGATGAAAGAAAACAGATTCTAGAGCCTGGAAAAGACAGAGGGAGGAAAGGAAAGGACTGGGCTTAACCAGCCTGTGAAGTTGCAAGCCTTAGCAGTTTCATTATCAAAGCAGGGGAAGGGGAGCAGATACTGTGCCAAAAAAAGGGACTCTCAAGGGCCCCACAGCAGGGATGTAATTTTGCGGGGTCTGTAAGGGGGTATCTTAGCTAGACTCCCCAAAGGATCGTGTCACATCAGGATAACTGCCTGTTGACAACTGTCTACATGTGCTCTGGGCTTCTATAAGTGCACTGGGGGTAGGCCTTTGCTTGCTCAGGACTTCCTATCCCCAGGAGAGAGGGAGCTGTCCAGGCTTTCCAAGAGAACCTTTGTGGAGACTGATTGCCAGGGACCAAGCTTCCCAATCTCCCAGATTTGGATAAAGGAAAAAATCTTTTTCAAAACTTCCCTCCTGAGGAAATTAGGTGTGAATATGGGGCCCTTCTGGTACATCTCCCTCAACTTGAATGTCTCTGCCCATCCCTTAGCCCAAAGAGCTTTTTCAGACCCGTGTCCTTTCCCCCTTTCCCATCTTCCTTATCTTGAACCAGAGACCCCCCTCTACCCCTCCTATTCCCTGCCTTGACTCTGTCCTACCTCCCAATTTCTCCAGCACCCAAGTGGATTCTCTAGGATGGATGGGAACAGGATCCTGAGTTCATGTTCCTGTTCCCTCCCCCACAAAAAGAAGATGAATGAGAAATCAAAATTATTTTGGAAAACAGAATAGGCTAAAGCCTGTTGGGAAAGCCGGGGACTGTGGATGTGTGGCAAAGGTCTTGCTCTTTCCTCCCACTTCCTTCAAATCCTCTTTTCCAGCTCCCTGGAAGACTGTTCACAGGCACTTAGGGCTCAATACAGGATCTACTAGGGGGCTGGGCTCTTCCTGATCCAATTCCCAAGAGAGAGGGATTCTCCCCTTTGTTTGGAAGCAGGAAAGAGGAACCCAAAGTAGGCAGAGAAAGCAAGGGAAAACAGAGAAAAGTGCCTTTCCCCTATACTATTCTATTATCTTCCCAGGGATTTGTAAGAGATCCAATGATTGCCCCTCTTGGTTCTGGGGTGACAGCTGGGGAGAAGTCCAGACAGTTATGGCCTGTAGCTAAAGAACCAAAAATGGGCCCCCAGACCCATTCCATGGTTGAGCAGCATAGGCTAAGTTTGCCCTGTGTACATTCATGTCCATTCCACTCCCATCCAGTCACCCAGCGCCCAGGGAGGAGGCACCCTGTGTATTTCTCTCCCCACTGCCCTAGGATTGGCCTCCAGCCCCCCCTTTTCCTGAATTTTACTTTCTCCTAGTTCCAGGAGTAGGGGAACCTAGCAGGCCCTGCAGAGGCTGGGTTGGAAGCTGAGGCTGTACGCATCGGGGAGTGTCTCTCTCTCCATCCTTTACTTCCTCCTAATTCCCAATTCCTAACATAAGCAAAATGGACATCAAGAGATCTAGCATCCCCACGGGGAAGGTGTCTCCTGGATATTTAAAGTTGGGAGCAGTGGGGCAGGAGTGTTGTAAGACAACTTTGAGGACCCCCTCCCTCCCCCAGCCCCACACCTACATTAATGACTCGGTTCCCGGCAGCCACCCCTCCCTTCGGTCAAAGCCAACTAATTGGGATGCAGCTGAAGCGAGTACCAAGGAACAAGGCCCCAGAAAAGCTCCCAAGGTAACCTGCCCGGTTCCCATTCCCAGCTCCTCCTACAGCAATCTGAGAAGGGAACTTCCCCACCTGGCCCCAGGGGGGCCCAGGGCAGCAAAAGCTGAAACTGCAGGAAAGGGGGCCCTCCCCTCCCCTCAGCTCCACCTCACCCACTCATCCTTTGGGAGTAACAAGCTCAGAAACAAGTAGCAAAGACGCCAACTAGGTGGATTCTTCTCCTTGGGTCCCCTGAGGGATGTTAGGCTTGGGGTGGGGTGGGGGGGTGCCAAAAGGGGGTGGGGGTGGGGGTAAAGTGTTCCGTGCTTGCTTGCAAAGCTGATGCAAAAGGGGATATACTCACGTTCTCAGGGGAAGCCTCGGCCCCGCCCCTTCTGCAAAATAGCTGGACTGGCTATGGAGAGGTCTGCCCTGCAAAAGGGGTGCGGGAGCCATGCAGGGCGGAGAAGGGATAGGAGAGGGCAGCTCCAAGGTCTTAGGGACAATAGAGACGGCAAGATTTGTCCTCCTTTCTCTGGACAGCAGCCTTTTCCCTGGCTCTAAAGGCCCAGAAGACCATTTGTCCGCAACTTCCCCCGTCTTTCTCCTCCCTGCCGAGATTGTCAATTTACTCCCTGCGACCTTCTCCCTCCGACCCTCTCACTGGGAAGGGGGATAGATGAGATAATATAGATAAATAATTTCCTTTTTACAAAAATGTGCAATTATTCTCCCCATCGTCCCCCTCCCCTCCTTTTAAGGAGGGACCTGGTTGTTTCCTTCCCAAAGGGCAAAGGGGCATCGTTGTGAGCGGAGGGAGTTAAATGGCCAAGTTTCAGAGAAGACTGTTAATATAAAGGATGAGTGGGGTGGAGGAAAGCAGGTCCCTCCATCAGCTCCCCCCGTCCCTACTCAGTTACAGGCCCCCCCATTTCCAGCCTCTACTTGGCTCAGACCCTCTCTGACTTCTCCGGGCCCAAGCAGGGCGCCCGAGGCGCTTCCGGTGTGTCTCCCCTCCCGGGTCAGTCCTGTGCCAGGGCTCTAGCTTTCGGCCTAGGGGGTGACGTCCCACCCGGTCCGCCCCGGGGTGGAAGGGGTCCCGTCCCATCTCGCTGTACCCCTGCCCCCAGCCTCCTCCCTACTCTAGGTCGACAGTGCTATCGGGGCTGGGGGCGGCCGGCCGCCGCCCGGGCGGACTCTTGCAGGAGCGGGGCTGGGTGGGGGCGGTGGCATCGGGGGGCTCCCGGGGCGGGGGCTTGCGGGGACTGGCGCAGGTTGGGGGGGCGCTGTCCCGGGTCTTGGGTCGCGGAGGTCTGCGGGCGTTGAGGAAGAGGGCGGGGTCGGGCATGGGTTCGGGCTCGGCCTCGTCCAGCCTGCAGCCCAGCTCCCAGGCAGCCCAGTCCCTGGCGCCGCCCAGGACGCACGGTTCGGGGAGCAGCGACAAGGGCGGGGGCGGCCGGCGGGCGCGGGGGCCGCGTTTCCTGGCCCGGCCGCCGTCGGGCTGCGGAGCGCGGTCCCGGCTTCCTCCCGCGGGGGCCGCCCCCCCGGAAGCTGCGGCGCCCCCGACGGCGGCCGGGCCGGGGCCGGGGACGGCGCGGGGCGGCCCGTGCAGCTTCTGCCGGGCCGCGTGCAGCTGGAAGGCCAGGTAGGCGGCCGCCTCGCTCTGCTTCTGCAGCTCGGTGCCCAGCACGGTGGCCCGGTGGCTGCGGCGGCGCAGCTCCTCCAGGAAGCGGCGCTCCTTGCTGCGCAGGCTGGAGCGCAGCGCCCACACCAGCGCGTCCCGCTGCCGCAGCTCCCGCCGGAGCTCGCCGTTGCCTCGCTCCCGCGCCGCCAGCTGCTCCTCCAGCGCCCGGCACTTGGCCTCCAGCTGCCGCGACGCCTCCTCTGCGGGACGGGACGGGAGGGAGAGCTGAAGGGCGCCCGCCGGGCTACTCACGGACCCAGGCCGGCTGTTCCCACAGCCGCCCCCTCCCCCCCCAAACCCAGCTTCATTCTCTCCACCGTTCCTCACGTCGTTCACCTAGCCGCCCCCCATTCCTTCCTTCAGTCACCCACCCCTCCTTTCTTCTGTTCCCTCACCCACCCATGCAACATGCATTTAGTAAGCCCCCTGCTTAAAATATTTATTGAGTCGAGAGCAATGATGCAGTTGAATGAGGCCCGGGAGTCAGAGGCCTGGGCTCAAAGTCTGTCTCTCTTGCTAGTTGTGTGACCCTGGACAAGTCATTTTCCTGCACCTCAGTATCCTCGTCCATAAAATAGGGAGAAAAATAGCGCTCACTTCCAGGAGGGTTATGAGGATGAGATCACACACATACACACACACACCACATGCACACACAAAAATAAGTAAATATATATTCATATATGTACATGGGGCCCAGTTGGACTAGGTAGTCTCTCAGAGACCTTCTCGCTCTAGATTTGCATTCCTTTCGCACTTGTGAACTTGTTTTTGAAAATATTTTGATAACTGTTTCAATACAATCAGTTTTCTTTATAATGATGTTTTTAATCTCCAGCATTTCAAAACATGATTTTGACAAGGAGTCCGTGGGTTTCAACAGTCTGCTGCCAAAGGGATCCAGGACACATACACACACACACACACACACACACACACACACACACAGAAATTAAAATAAGAACTCTCACTGTAGAGTTAACTTAATAGCTGTGTGATTTTGTGCAAATCATTTTGCTCTTTCAAGATTTCGTTTCCTCCTCTGTAAAATGGGGAGGACTTCATGCCCTTGGACTTCCCTTCCAGCTCTAGATCAGTGAAGTTCCCACTCCAAGGAAAGGGCTGAAGCCTCAGAAAGCAGAGCAAACTATTAAGTTATTATTCGTAGAAGTCATTTCCCCCTTTTTTGGCCTCTGTTTCCTGTTTTATAAAATGGTGAGGATCAACTAGCTGCTCTTTAAGGCCTCTTCCAGTTTGCTGTCTGTGGTTCTGTGACAGTTTCTGTCCTAGGGGTTTCAATAAACATTTAGGTCTGGGTTCAAATTTCCCCCATGTGGGAGACTTACTACCGGTTCCCGGAAAGTCCCTGTGACCCCACCTCTAGGTTTGTTATCCTCATACGTGCTCATTAATAACGAGCATAAGCACCGAGAAATAGGAGATGGAGTGCTCCAACTCCAGCCCTGACTTGTGACCCTGTGGGGTTGAGAGCAAATGACTTCATCTCTCTGGGCCTTAGGCAACTCCCAAGGTTTAAACAGATGGATAAATCATGGCCAGATGGGGCATCTAGGGTGGAGAGAGTTCCCTCACCAGGAGTTCCCATGCCAACAAATCTCATCATACTCAGGTGAGAAGCAGCTTTAAGATGTTCCAAGGCCAGTGCCCACAATAGCCCCCGTGAAGGAGGGAGTTTTAAGTATTAGCGTCACCCTCACAGAATGAGTCAAGGAGCATTTATTAAGTGCTTACTGTATGCCAGGAACTAAGTGAAAAGACAAAACTGAAACAATCCCTGCCCTCAAGGAGACAGCACATACCAAGTATATATGGAGCAAAGGCACTGTGTGTGTATGGGGGGGGGGGGGGAGTAGGGAGGGAATGGGAAGGGGTGGGGGCGGCAGTAGCTGGGGGAACCAGCTGAGCTTTGAATGATAGTAGAGAGTAAAGGGAACAGAGATGAGAAAGGGCTGCTTTTCAGTGGTGAGGGGCAACCAGTGCAAGGACAGAGATGTCATGTGTGTCAGGAATAGCTGGGAGGCGGGGCTGGCTGAGCCCCCAGGGTGCACGGCTCTGGGGACTGGTGTGTGTGCAATAAGTCTGGGAGAGATGGATGGAGCCAGCTTGGGAAAGGCCATAAATGCCACACGGGGAATTCTGGATCTTCATTTACAGTGAGAGAAAGTGCCTGCTCAGCTTAGCCCAACCTTCTCGTTTTATAGATGAGGACACTGGGCCCAGAGAGCCTAGACTTGCCCAAGGTCACAGGCAGGAAAATAGCCGAGATGATGCTCAAACCCAAGTTCTTGCAACAGCCCCAGCCATTGCAGAGGGCAGAGGGCCTGGCTTCAAGTTTCTGCTTTTCAACTCAGGACCTGTCACTTAAGTCACTTAATCTTTTGGGACTAAATTTCTTTGTAAAATGACAGAGTTGGCCTAGATGTCCCCACAAGGCCTTTTTAACCCTAGAGCTATGATACTACTTATTATCTGTTTAAGCTTGGCCATAGCTCCCCTAGTCTCAGGTTCCGGCTGTGTCAAGTGAGGGGCGAGACTAGGTGGCACCAGAAGCGTTCTTGAGTTAGATTTAGGAGCCTGCAATTGTTTGCTTGCTTTCTTTCCTCCTTCTCTTCCCTCTTCTCTCCCTCCCTCTCTCCCTCCCTCCTTTCCTTCCTTCCTTCCTCTGCCTCCCTCTCCCCCTTCTTTCTTTTCTTCCTTTCTCTTCCTTCCTTGTCTTTCTTCCTTCCTTCTTTCTTTCTTTCTTTCTTTCTTCCTTCCATCCTTTCCTTACTTCCTTTTCTTTGTCTTTCCTTCTTTTCCCTTCCCTTCTTTTCTTTTTCTTTCTTTCCCTTTATTTTCTTCCTTCCTTCCCTCTCTTTCCCTTCCTTCCTTCCTTCCTTCCTTCCTTCCTTTTTTCCTTCCTCCCTCCTTCCCTCTCTCCCTTTTTCTTTCCTTCTTCCTTTTCTTTGTCTTTTCTTTTCTCCCTCCCTTCCTTTTCTTTTTTTCCTTCTTTCTTTCTTTCTTTCCCTTCCTTCCTCTTTTCCTTCCTTCCTTCCTTTCTCCCTCCCTCCCTCCTTCTCTCCCTCACTCTCTCTTCTTTCTTCCTTCCCTTTCTTTCCCTACCACAAGAGAATGGCTTTATAGAGTTGTTGGGACAGAAAAATTGTTCTATTTGGTGCTGAGCTTTTCAGAATTAGCCAGGCTGGTCCTCACACAACATACATTCTATTCCCGGGTCTGTAATTTAAATCTTTCGGAGAGGGCGAGACCTGCCCAAGCTTGTGTTCAGCTGGCATAATTTTGAAAATCCAGGGTCACCCCTAGGCCTCTGAATCACTGATGCTGAACTGAAAAAACATCTTTGAGATCATCAGATCCCATTGTTTTTATGGGGGAGGAAACTGGAGAACCAGAAAGGTAAATGGAAGAACCTAGATTAAAATCTGTTTTTTGGTTCCAAATTATTTTGCTGCAACAAGGTGCCACAATCAGGATTAACCTAATAATAGCTAAAGGTTTGCAAAGTGCTGTACAGATATTGTTTAATTAAATGTACCCTATTAATTCAATCAATTCAACAAACATTTATTGAACCCATACCATATACAAGGAACTGAGTCAGGCATCAGGGATACAAAGAAAAAAAGCAGTTTCCTTGCTGGTAAGGAACTTACATCCTATTCCTAAATGATCCCTATTCCTGGAATATCTTCTTTCCCTCTCTTCACCTGTACAATCTTTTTAAAGTATAACTCAATTCCTGCCTCTTTCAGGAAGCCTTCCTAGATTGCCCCTCAACAACCTCTCTCTTTAGATTTCACAATGCACTTTTTTTTAAATACTTTTTAATATTTCCTACTTCTCCTGACTATGTTGAGAGAATGAATAACTTTATTCCTCTTGAGGAGATTTATAGATGTCTATTCTTATTGTAATAGTAATAATTTAAATGGATCATAACTTTGTTTAAAATGACAGAATTCCATCAGGCAGTCCCTTCCCAGTAATCCCAGGCTGAGCATCCTCCTAGTCTGCTCCTAGTCTGGGGAAACAGTAAGGTCCAGCATTAGGAAGGTAGTCTTTATATTGTCAAAAGACTTGAGTTTGAATCCTGACTCTTCTTCTTATAGCCCAAATGACCTTAAGCAGGTCATTTCTCTGTTCCACTTTTCTTCTCCCTGAAGTGAGATGATTGGACTAGATGGAGTCTCTCAGGTCCCTTCTAGCTCCAAATTTGAGTTACAGGTTCTTATCTCTGGGATCTTTCTCACGATCATTCTCTTTCTCAACTTCCTTCCTCAAGATACCTTCCAGACTCCTACTTTTATCTTTCCAGTTTTCTCTCTCTTCCCTCTCCCCTCCTCCCAGGACAATATTTATCTATATTTCTGTATTCTCCTGGGTGGGGGATGAGGTTGTCCTTATGAGTTGAGAATAGGAGAATGGATTCAAGTCCCAGCTCTGACACCTAAGCAAGTCCCCTCTTCTTTCTCAGTCTCAGGATGTGGAAAAGGATGCCTTCCTGACTCCTGGTCTCCCCTCTCTCCCTCTCTTTCTTTTACTTTCCCTCCATTTTTCTGTCTCTCTCTGTCTCTGTCTCTGTCTCTCTCTCTCTGTCTCTGTCTCTCTGTCTCACTATGTGTATGTCTTTATCTCTGTCTCTCTTTCTCTCTCCTCTTTTTCTCTCTTTGTCTCTTTTCTCTTTTTCTCCCTCCCTCCTTCCCTCTAACTCTCCTCCCCTTGCTGTTTCTGTTTTTCTTCTTCCCTCCCTCCCTCTATCCCTTTTTCCATCTGTTTCTCTCTCTCTCTTTCTCCCTCACCCCCAGTCGCCATAGAATCACAATTTGAAGCCAATCTCCTGTCAGAATCTAGAAAGACTCCACTGTTGCCAGAAAATAGCCGACTCTTAAACTGACTTTATCCTTCAGGCTTTAGCTGTATGCCCCTGGGCATTTGACCTCTTCCTCAATCAATTTCCTTATCTGTAAAATGCAGAGAAGCTTTTATCTCAATAGGTTGCTGTGGGTAACCTGTAAAATGCTTTGCAAACCTTAAAACTACTCTATAAATTCTAGTTATTATTATTGTTATCATTAATAATAATAACAATACAACCCTTCAGTTTTCAAAAACAGCCCTGGGAGGTATTGCAAATACTACCGTGTGTGTGTGTGTGTGTGTGTGTGTGTGTGTGTGTTTAGTTGGACATCTCTTCAGTATAAGGAGTCCTGATGGGCAATGTTTGCATTTCCCATGATGGGGGAAAGTGGGATTAGAGATTGAGGTAGCACATGAGTATGGCTGGTAGGCGGCAGAAGGGAGGGATGTGGCAGATCATCGAGGGCCACTGTGGTGGTGGTGGGCGGCATTGTGCTTCCACCTGGGGGGGGGCCTCAGAAAAGTAACTAATGTTCCTGGGCCTGGATTTCCCAATTTTAAAAGGAAACCGCCATGATCAAAGACACAGAAAAGTACAAAGTGTTCTTGGGGAAGCGGATATTGTTCTTTTTGGCCAGAACATACCTGCCTCCCTGGGCAGAAAATCTCTGATAAATGAGACCAACTCTAGAAATGATTATTGGGGCCAGAAAACATAGAAGGAGGAAACTGACTAATCCCCTACTGCTTTCTTTCCCCTCATTTCTCTGACTAGCGCACAGAAGGATCAGCATTAAATCAGCCAGGAATGGTTTTAAGTTAGTTCTTATAGACCAAGGGGCTGGCCTAATCCTGACTGACAGCTTAGATAGCCAATGATAGGGACAGAGGAACAACAGCTACTTAAAACTCCTTGCTTCATCTTCTAGCTAACATTTTACAGCACCTACTGTGCCCTAGGCACTGTGCTAAACTTTACGGTTTTTTTTTTTTTTCTCATTTGATCCAATACTAGGAGGAAGGTGCTACTGTGATCTCCATTTTCCATTTGAGGAAACTGAGGCAGGCAAGTTAAGTCTACACAATAAGTCACACAATAAATGTATGAGGCTACATTTGAGCTCAGGTCTTCCTGAGTCCAGCATTCTGGGAACTGCATCACTTTGTGGGGTAAGGCGTTTGCTGCTGCTTGGGAAATTGAAGCAAATGTAACTGAATTCTTAGATTTTGCCTAAAGTCTTCCTCGATACTTTGTAAGTAACTCAACTTACAATAAGTAACTCAACTTACACTAAGTAATTCAACTTACACTAAGTAATTAACTTACAATAAGTAACTCAACTTGCAATAAGTAACAATTTATAGCATCCTCCATGAAGGAGAATAAATAGTGGCTCCAAGTTTTATAGAACTTGGTGTTTGTAAAGGAAAGGGGGAAAAAAGACATTGTATCAAACCAACTCTTGTAGGAAAAAGGAAAAAGCAAAGAGTTAATCACCTACTGTGTCCCAGGCACTGTGTTAAGAGCTGAAGATACAAAGAGAAGCAAAAGAACAAAAACAAAAACAAACAAACAAACAAAAAAAAACAGCCCCAAACCAAAACGAGCCTGGACTTTAATGGGAAGAGCACATGTAAAGAGTTAGCTATGTACAAGATACATGCAGAGTATGTGGAGAATGTTCTCTGAGAGAAAGCACTAGTGAGAGTTAGAGGGGCCCAGGAAAGGCTTGAGTAGTCTTTGAATATCAATCTGAGGACTCTGGGCTTTATTTGCTCAGCAATGGGGAGCCATTGAAGATTGTGGTAATAAGGATCTGAACTAAAGTAGGAATGGAAATTAAGAAGAGGAAACAATCACTGGGTGTGAGCTGAAAGGGCTTGAAAATGAGAACTTGAAGGACTTGTATTGGATCACACAGTTAATAAGTTAAAAAACAAATCCAAAATAAGCTCTGATTAGGAACCAGGTCTTATAATTCCCAGCCCCAGTTCCTTTATGCTAGCTGTCTCTCCCTTCATTACTCTTTCCTTGTTACATGTGTACTCTTTGTTCTCCTATTTTCCTATCGCACTAAGCCCTTTCTTTGAATTCAAAGTCTTGTCTCCTACTTCTTTGTTTGGATCTTAGTACCTAGCACATACTGTAGGCACTAATTTAAAAATAAATATTATTTATAAATGTTTATTTTAATAATCATGGCAAAGACTAAGGGCTTCACAATTACTGTCTCATTTGATCCTAATAATCAGTCCTGGGAGGTGAGTGCTATTGTTGTTGTTCAGTCATTTCAGTCATGTCCTATTCTTTGTGATTCCATTTGGGGTCACAGGTACTAAAGTAGTCGGCCATTTCCTTCTCTCAGCTCATTTGACAGATGAGGAAATGGAGGCAGATAGCATTAATGACTTATCCAGGGTCACATAGCTATTAAGTGTCTGAGGCTGGATTTGAATGTATGAAGATGAATCTTGACTCTAGGTCCAGAGCTTTATCCACTGTACCACTTAGTGACCCCAATTTACAGATGAGGAAACTAAGGCAAACAGGTTAAGCCATTTGCTCAAAGGCACAAAGTCAATAAGTTTTTGAGACTGGATTTGAGTTTATCTCCCTGACTTCAGGCCAGGAGCTGTAATCACCAATCAATTGATAGATTGATTTCCCTACATGGTCCCATGTGGTTCCAGGCTGACTTGGAAGTTCCTTAGAACAAAGGGTATTTCCTTGCTCTCACCTGTATGTGGGACTATCTTAGGGAGAGGAGTCTGGGGGTGTCTCTAGTGAGATGATGCTACACATGGCTGCCGCGTCTCCTTCCCCCCCAATCTGTTCAATGGCCTTGGCTTGCTGAGGTCTAGACCTTCAAACCACTCCGCCCCTCCTCCCCCGAGGCAGTTGGGGTTAAGTGACTTGCCCAGGGTCACACAGCCATGACGTGTTAAGTGTCTGAGGTCACATTTGAACTCGGGTCGTCCTGACTTCAGGGCTGGTGCTTTGTCCATTGCGCCATCTAGCTGTCCCAAATCACTTTCAAGCAGTCTTTTCAACATTCTATTGTTCTCAGCGGCCTTGTACTCTACCCTTAGACCCCCTGGCTCTGATAGGTGAGTTTTCAGAGCCTCAAATATCCATGACACTTTCCCAGGGTCTCTTCAAGTGCACCCCGCCCTTTCCAAAGGGGTCTTTATATGTGATCTTTTAATAGTGTTAGCTCTTAGCAAGTATTATATATTGCATTTTGTGTCAAGCACATAGTAAGATTTTAATAAATGCTTTACATATATATATATATATACATATATCTGGGACAGCTAGGTGGCACAGTGGATAGAGCACTGGGCACAGTATCAGGAAGACTAATTTTCATGAGTTCAAATCTGTCCTCAGACACAGTAAATGTCTGGATAAATCACTTTGTTCTGTTTCTTCAGTTTCCTCAACTGTAAAATGAGCTGGGGGGAGAAAATGGCAAATCCCTCCAGTATCTTTACCAAGAAAATCCCAAATGAGGTCATGAAGATGTCTTTCATAATTGAAAATTTGATTTATCTATCACACAGCAGCTCCAAAACTGAGGCTGGATTCCTCATTTCTTTCTTCCTTAATCCCTAGGATTAGCCTTTACAGAAGGCCTGGATAGAAAAAAATCATTTATTAAGTGCCTTCATTTAGCCAAACTTGGAACTAAACTGGGAATATAAATTCAAGAGCACAGATTGTCCCTACCCTGAAGGGCTTTACATTCCGAGGAGAGTCTGGGTTAGAAAGTTTAGAAAGTGCCAGAGCTCGTGGGTGGAACCCATAGTTCACTCTGCTCCCTGAAGCTATGTCAGAGTTGATTTGATCAACCTTTCAGAATTGGGGGGTGGGGGGAGGGTGTGGATGGAGAAGATGGATGGAGAGGGGGGAAAGGTATTTGGGCTTTTCTGAAATAGTTTGGGAGAAGCTGTCAGAGGCTCTTACCCTGGGTCAAGTTTCTGATAAACCTGATGGAGCATCCCAAGGAATTAGGCCAGAGGGGATGACAGGATAAGGGACCACCTGCAGTGTGTGCTCTGGTTCCCACCTTCCTTTCTGCCCCTGCTACACCTTTCTCCTCCCCATCCCCCTTCACCTTTTACCTCTCGTTGCTCATATGGGTCTACAAACCCATGTTCTCTGAGTGCATATAGGAAGCAGAGATTTCACACTCTGCCTTGGCTCTCTGGCTTAACCCCTCTTGTACCCATTTATAAAATAGGCGTATTGACATCTGTCACATCTACCTCACAAGGTTGTCAAGTAGCTTAATCGAGGGCGTGGAAGTCAATCACTTCCCAAACCGTAAAAAACAAAAACAAACAAACAAGCAAACAAAACCACGTGAATGTCCCTTGTTTTCTTGCCTAGATCTTCCTTTTGTCAGACAGAATGGGAGTCGTCTGTAACTCCTAGTGTTAGAGCAGCGAGGTGTTTGCTTGGTATTGCTCATCCTTTGCTCTCCAAGGGGACCATGACTTCAGGGAGGGATGCCATGACAGGCAAGTGAATTGGTTTTAAGTGAGTGCAAAGTTCCCAGCTTCACTTTCTCCTCCCGAGCCATCTGGGTCCAGGGGGAGGACTCCAGAGGGCCCTAGAGGCAGTAAAGTTAAAATCTTTAACTGATCTGTTTGACAAAGGCAACACCCATTCAGTGATTAGGGCTAGGTAAACAAAACAAACAAACAAAAAAATGAGACAAAGAAAGGCCTTTTTTTTTTTTTTTTTTAATACCTAGTCAAAAGAAAAAAAAAAAAAAAATCCAGTCTGGGAGGGAAAAGCTCAGAGTCTGTGGCCAAAACAGAAAATTCTATTTACTTTCACTCTTGTCAATCAGCACCCAAACAATGCCCGAATGGGGCTTGGCCTGGGGCTCGATCCATGGAGAGCCAGAGTGATTGGAGTTTAAGACTTGGCCCTTAGAAAAGAAAACTACCAGGGGCAGCTGGGTGGCACAGTAGATGGAGCACCAGTTCTAGTCAGGAGGACCTGAGTTCAAATCCGATCTCAGATGCTTAAGACTTCCTACCTGTGTGACCTTAGGCAAGTCACTTAACCCCAATGCCTCAGCAAAAAAAGAAAATAAACTGCCTGGTAAATCTCAAGGTATGTTGGGAGGTTTCAGCAATAAAGAAAAAGAAAAGTTGTGAAGGAGAAGATAGGAGATCTACCAAGTCTGTATCAGAGGTCAAACTTGAAGCCATATCCTTCTGACTCCTGCTTACTGTAGTGTAGCACTGTGCCTGGCACACAATAAGCGCTTAATAAATGTCGAATTGCCCCACTTCCACTTTTCTTGGTGTGTGATCCTGCACTTCTCATGTGCTAAGTAATTTCTAAGTTGCAGAAAAGGTGCCATGCTTCCTCTGGGATTTCTCAAAGGAAGTCAAAGGAATCGTTCATTCAGTCCCTATCTACCCAATTTGTTGTTTAGTCATTTTTTTTTTCATTCGTCTTCATGAGTTCAAATCCAGCCTCAGACACTGACTAGTTGTGTGACCCTGTGTTCCTCAGTTTCCTCAGCTGTAAAGTGAATTTGAGAAGGAAATGGCAAATCACTCCAGTATCTTTGCAAAGAAAATCCCAAATGGGATCACAAAGGATTAGAACCAAGTGAAAGGACTGAAAAACAACAAATCAAAGGAATGACCAGTGCAGTTTCAATCTCTATGTAAAGTGAGTTCTTCTCCTAATCTCTAATTCTTCGGTGGAGGAAATTTACAACCTTGTCTCCAGATAAAGATCAGTAAACTCAGGACCTGGTCCTCTCCCACCCATTATTTTTGTAATGCAAATCTACCCTCCACACAAGGTTTCCCTTTGGATGTTTAAATACTAAGTTTACAAACAATGACTTAAATGTCTCTAACTTTACAGAAAGGTAAATTCTGTGAATTCTTTTATAAATTGAAAATATTTTAGCAGCAAAACCACCTCCATTAATTTGGGATCTCTATATGACCAGATTCCTAAAGGATAAATGCCCTATCACCTGAGGAACCAAATATGGTAAAGGAAATCCCAGAGGATTGCCCCCTTCTCACTCAACCCAGCCTTTCCATTCAAATTCTTTACCAGATGCTAAAACATCTGGAGAAAAAGAAAACCATTCTTGTACTTATTTTATTATTCTATATAATGCCCTATGTAATACCTGATACCTCAAAATATTAAGAATCCTGGACTCTTTTCTCTTTCTAGATTTCTCTTTCTTATTTGACCTCAACTGGTTCTCATGGTTTCAACTATGGTCTAAACAAAAATGGTACCCAGCTTTTTTTTTTATCCAGTTTGGGCATTTTTCTTGATTTCCACTCTCATTTTTTAATCCAACCTGAGTATTCCCTCCCCTCTCCTCCCTCCCCCCCCCACCCCGCCCCGTTCTAGTCCCTTATCTCCAACTCCAATTGCTCATTGGACATTTTCAACATTTGTAAGTCAAAGGTAATTACTATGTCATTATCTCCCCTTCTCCCTCCAACTCAATCAAGTCCTCTGACTTCCCTGTCTCTGTTGCGGACATCACTATGCTTCTAACTACCAGGTTCAAAACATTAATGTCATCCTTATTTCTCCCTTTCCCTCATCTCACATATCCAATCAGCTACCAAGTCATCTGGATTATATCTCCATAGCATCTCTCTCTTTCCTTCTTTCTTTTCTCATTTCCCTCCCTCCTTTCCTCTTTCCTTTCCCCTTTCCTTCCTCTCTCTTTCCCTATCTCTCCTCCCTCCCTCCATCCCTTCCCTTTCTTTCCTTTCTTCCTTCCCTTTCCTTCCTTCCTTCTTTCCTTTCTTTCTTTCTCCTTCTATCTAAAAAGATTGAATTGGAATAAATGCCCTCTCAAGTAAATTCTTTTTTTTCCTTTCGTCCTTCCCTTTTCCCCTTCTTCCTTTCACACAGTCACCATCTTGGTTCAGTCTCTTATCACTTCTCATTTGTTGAATGATTGATTTGATTGGATCTTTATTTCTGCCCACCCCCTTTGCTATCTTCTTAGGGACTGCCTTCTTACCTTGCTGGTCTGACTGTGACTCTTTGGTTTCCAGGTCACGAGTTAGTTCTGAGGAAAAGAAGAAAGAAGTTATTTTTAGTATGTTTGTGTACCTGTGCACATTGTTGGGGAGTGACTCCTCAATCTCTAGGAGTAGAGATTAACCCCTCTGAGAGGGGGCTACTGGAAAAGGTAAGATAAGTACCTGTGTCTGAGCTGAGTCTCTAAGAGCCCTCAGCCCCTCAGATGCTCATAAGAGAATTAATTATACCTGGAATTCAGTGCTACTTGGTGGAGAGTTTAGTGCACTGTGAGCATCATATTATGCAGGTGGAGGATAGATAAAGGTAATGATAAGGAAGATAAAGAAGAATTGAGAATACCCAGCATTTGAGAAGTATTGTAAGGCACTGCAATCCCTATCACTTCTGAATCAGATCATTCAACTGAAAAGCTAGGGGTCAGGCTTCAGCAATATGTTAATCCTAGCATTCTCTCTGAGAAGGAAGGCAAGGAAGGAAGAAAGGAGAGAAGGGATGAAGGAAGAAGGGGAAATTAAAAGGAAGGAAGGGAGAGAGGGAGGGAAGGAAGAAAAGAAGGAAAGAAGTAAGGAAGGAAGAAAAGAGAGAAGAAGAAGAAAGGAAGAAGGAAAAAAGAAAAGGAGAGGGAGGAATAAAAAAAGAAGGCAAGGAAAAAGGAAGGAGAGATACAGAATAGAGAAAGGAAAGAAAAGACAGAAATCAAGAAAGAAAGAATGAGCCAGTCAGTGCCACATAAAGTAATACTATTTAGGATGTTTTCCAGAAAACCCTAGAAATGATTGGCAGTAAGTGGCAATAGCTGGGTTTGAACTCACAGTCCCCTGACCCCAGATGCAGCTTCTGGGGGCCACACAGTGCTCTCTCCCCGGCTCTCTGCTGTGAGGAGCTGGGAAGCTGAAGTTATGGACAAATGGAGCAATGTGAAAAAAAAAAAGTTCTGCTTTCTGGGAGCTTGCAGTCTAAAAGAAGAAATAAGCTGTGTTTACAAACAATAGCTAAGGGAAGGATTGAGACAGTCTAAGAAAATTGAAGCGCAGAGAACACTGCCCCCCTCTGGGGACATCGGGGAAGAACATCGTGGTGGAGGCAGCAGCAGCATCAGGAGCTCCTAGAAAGAAAAATCTCATCATGATAGGGAGTATTCATCTATCACTTGGAGGTTTGCAAAGTGCTTTGGAAATATCTCATGTTATCTTCTCAGAAACCTGTTTTCCGGATAAGAAAATTCGGGTAACAGATTAAATGACACAATTAGGTCTTCCCCATCATCCTCTGCACAGACAGCTGCCTCTGTAATGGAGAGCTGATTATGAGGTGGCTCCGTGTGCAGCAGTTAGAGCACTGGCCCTGCACTCAGGAGGATCCAGGTTCAACTGTGGCCTCGGATGCTAGCTGCGTGACTCTGGCCAAGTCATTTAAGCCTGATTGCCTTTAAAAAAAAAAAAAAAGATGATTAATGGGAAAGGTGGATGGGTTTTGTTGGTGTGAAAGGTAGAGAGAACTATATTCCATTTTTCAGTGGACCCATTAACTTCTTCCCATTCCAAGACCTCGAAGGTGTCCTATTTATTGAAGGGAGCAGGGCTGAACAAAACAGCTTATTTTATCCCATTTACCGCTGGGAACTTCTGGAAAGGGTTAAGGTTGGGGTTACAGGGAGAAGACTTGGAAGAAAAACAAGGAAAAATCAATCCCCAGTTGCTTGTGGGTACAAGGGGGGAGGGGATGTTAGGGGCTGGAGAAGGACACAGGCTTCCCTCTTACTGCCACAGGTTCCATGATCAGTCTGGTTCTAGTCAGTGAGTGTGGGGAGGGGGAGAAAAATAGGGATAAGGGAAGTTGGTGATAGTACAAACATAGCCCGGGTATTCCCCAGGGAATGGTACAGGAGGAGAGTGGGAGCCTTGGGAATGGGTCCCAAGGTCTCTGAGGAGGGAATTACTTTCCCCACCCATTATGAAGAAGTGATAAACTGGCTACCCCAAATCTAGCTGGCTCATGGAACCTTATCCATCTCCAGATCAAATGCATTTTGTCTGGTTATAGAACCGGCCTCCCTGACATTAGTGAGGCACCTTTCTTCTGCCCCGAAGACTTTGGCACAAACCTCCTGGTTGTAGAACCAGCCGGGACGGCAGTCAGAGGAACAGGGCTGGCACCAGCTATAGATGGCTGATTTCAGTTTTCTCTGCTGTAAAGGGAAGGCTTTGGTCTCAGTGGCTGTGCCGGTCCATCCCAGTTCTAACATTCAATGAATCTAGGGGAGATGCTCGTGCTCCCTGCCTTTTATCCCATGGGGCAAGGTGTGGGGGGAGAGGATCCAATGGTCGCAAGGAGATGTAGGAGATTCTTTAAGCCGTGGCTCTGGCATAACCTTTGGCTGAACCCCGGTGCCCACTTGGGATGCTCCCCGCAGCTCTCTGCTATGGGAGGCTTATTCCCAGATGAGGGGCCCTTGGGCTTGGATACCTTCGAAGCTGCCTCTCAATGCATCTGCACGGAGCTCAGGTGCTAGGCTATGGAGCAGAAGGGCTAAGCCATGCACTCACTGTGCAGGCGGGAGGGAGGGTGGGAAGTGATGCCCATAGGTCAGGACTGGCATCTTCACTTATCCCTCCCCATCTTCTTCCAGGACTCAAGGATTACCTTGCCTCCTTCATCTGTGTCTACAAGGACCAGTGATCATAAATCAAAAATAATAGGTGTCCTAGTTCAGCTCACTTGGAAAAGACTTTTATTTCTTTTTTTTAAATCATAGCTTTTAATTTTCTAAAGATATGCAAAGATAGTTCTCAACATTCACCCTTGCAAAACTTGTGTTCCAATTTTTCTCCCTCCCTTCCTCTCCCCTCTCCCCTAGACAGCAAATAATTGGAAAAGACTTTTCACTTCAGATGTGAGCTCATCTATAAAATGGGTATGTTGGATTAAGCCATCTTGGAGATAAGGGAGTCTAGTAGAAGTAGTGTAGTTGGTAGCATAGTGGATAGAGCATCAGGCCCTTGTGACCTTAGAAAAGTCACATCACCCTATTTGCCTTAAATTTCCTCATCTTTAAAAGGAGCTGGAGAAGGAAACAGCAAACCACTGCAGAATCTTTGCCAAAAAAACTTCAAATGGGGTCATGAAGTGTCGGACAGGACTGAGCACAACAGCAACAACAGCATGTTCTCCAAGGTCTTCCTCTCCTGCATCCTTCAATTCCCTACCTCCCCCTCACCTCTTCTCAGCTCTTCTCTGATTTTTACTATGTATTTATTCCTTCGCCCTTTTCTGTCTTTCTCTGCCCACAACTAACTGCCCATACTCTGGGATGATCTCACCTCAGCTCTTTCTAACAGGCTGGGGCTGGAGGCTGCTCCCCGGCCAGGCTTCTGACCCTGTCTCACTCAGTTATTTTTACCTTAATCGATAAATGAAAGGCTGAGAAGCTGAGAGAGGGAGAGAGGCGGGGCAGGGGGTGAAGAGAGTCAGCGACAGAGACAGAGAATCAGAGACAAAGACAGAGATACACAGGGAGAGACAGAGACATAGAGACTGATACACAGAAATAGACAGAGACAGATACAGACACAGAGAGAGAGAGAGAGAGAGAGAGAGAGAGAGAGACAGACAGACAGACAGACAGATGCAGACAGAGAGAGAGCGCGCCCAGTTATCATGGGGGAGATGGAGCCATGGTGGACAGCTCTTGCTTCTTTTTTTGTTTGTTTGTTTTCTTTCTTTTTTTTATACCCAGTGTTCCTGCATGACCAGGCAGTGACAGAGGATTTATATTTTGCCAGGACAAGCTCTTCTCCAAGGAAGAGAAACTTGTAGCCTCATCCCTCTTCTTCCTCCCTAGAACTCCCCAGGGCCCGAATGGAGAAACTTAGGCATGTTGTCACTAACATCGATCCTTAAGAACATAGCCTGAAAGAAGGAATGAGGAATCAAAAAAGAAATTGGCAGTCAGGAAGTCCAAATGGAAGGGGACACCTTGAAAGATGATGGCTTCTCTCTTCCTGGAGGTCTTCAAGCAGAGACTAGATGACCTCTTGTCAAGAATACTGTGTAGAAATTTCATTAGTAAATAGCTGATCCTAGGCTGCCGTTGGGGTCCCTTCCAAATCCCAGGTTCTCTGATCTAGCTCTTGTGATCTTGGCCATGTTTCCTCTCTCTAGGCTACAATTTCCTTCTCTGTAACAAGGAGATTAGACCAGACTGGTTTCGAGCACCCACATTCCATGCTTCTAAAGGCTCGATCAGAGATTCTTCTCCAGAGAATCTGGAGAAGACTTTCTCCCCAACTGACCCTCCCTCATTTCAGGCTGTGGTCCTGAGAGTCTGTATTTCTAAATACACACTTGCTTCAAACAGGGGACCTGGGAGCTTTCAAGAGGAAGGAATAGCTTTAATGAAGGAAAAGGCCCTTTTTTTTTTTTTTTTTGATAGCCCTGGTGGAGTAAAAGCTTTGGAATCTCCCAAAAATTTCACAAGCTCTAGGACTGAAAGGGAGCCTAATGGTCTTCTTCTTTAACCCTTTCATTTTAGGGAGAAGGAAACTGTGATCCAGAGAGGTCACATGTCAAAGTGTTCTTTTCTATCCCAAAGATGCACTATTCATTTGCAGAAAAAAATGGACAAGTCGTCTCTGGCCAATTGTGAGAAAAGAACTTAGGGATGTCTCAAACTTAAATGAAGTTTCAGGAAAACCTTTAAAAATACAATTAATAATACAATCTTCCAGTTACCTCTGAACTGGGGTAAGTAGGAGTCAGAGTACCTGGTGATTATCTTGACCCATCTTCTTGATAGATCCAAGGGTATATATATATCACTAACTTGGGCTGCAATGCACAGAGATCAATAGGGATTTGAATAGGCCCTGGATCTGTGAAATCACTGTTTATAGGGAACTGATTAGTGAGGGAATTCCCACTACCAAGACAAGTGAGCACTTTCTTTGCAATTTATAGTCTTGGGGAGTCTCTGAGGGACTAAGAGGTCAAGTGACTTGACCATCATTATACAACTAGATGTGGTCAAAGTAGGTTTTGAATCCAGCTCTTTTAGACTCCTAGACTCTAGCTACTATGCAATGCTACTTGATTATAGAAAGCAAACATCTACATAAACTTGAAGGACTTTGAACTCTGACCAAAAACAAAATAAAACAAAAACATATCAGTGAAATCTGATGACAAGTCTAGATATGGTCATTACCAGGAAGTCAATCACCAGGAATGACTTTTTACTTTTTTTTTTTTTTTGGCCATACCTATTAATGAAGATAGTTAAATCTTGGAGGGTTGGGCTCGGCTTTGATCGGAGGGTGTGCCCACACCCGTGAATCCTGCAAATATCATAAGGTTGTAACCTTGTGAGGAAATTGGCTTTTCTCTACAGGAGGGAAAGAGGAGGTCCAGTTCATCCATCATTGTTTAAAGTTGCTCATTTAGCAGAATGATGGTAGGGAGAAGTACTGACTCAGGACATTGGATGGGAAGGACCAGAAGGGCCTCAGCTTTGAATGAAAAGAAACATCCAGAATTGGGTCTAAGTGCTCTGGGGAAAGGACTCACTGACTCTTTTTTCAAGGCGGGATGACAGATCAAGTCGATAGTCCGTGAAATCTGGGCAGCTCAGATCAATGATGTTTTAGCAGAAGATTCCCAGGGTTTGCAAATAGATAATTCAGTATTCTGGACTCAAATTCTGGTTGATACTGACTGCCTGGGTGACATCAGACAAGTTCAGGAGGATAGAGCAAGAGCTGCTTTTTTTGTCTTCATAGTATTTTCTACTCCTCTCCTCACCAATTATCAAGGATTTTTTCACCTAGGGCAAAATTTGGAGGATGGGGAGGGAGTGAAGTATCAAATATGATGGTCAGGTAAAGGGGGTGTTGGCAGTGGTTGGCTATCCAAAGGATGGCTACCAGTCAGCTCTGGAGAAGGGAGTGACATACTCTGGGGAGAGAATCAAGATTTCACCCTATTGATGTGGATGAAAAAGTCATTCCTAGGAAAGGAGTATTATGGAGCTCTGAAAGTACTATGGAAAGCCCGGAAAGGGAGTGGCAATGTATATGATGGTTCAGGCAAATGGATAAAGGGGAAAGAAATAAGCATTTACTAAGTGCCTACTATGTGCCAAACATTGTGCTTACACTTTATTAATATTTAACATTTGATTTTCACAAGAATCTAGCAAGGCAAGTGCTGTTTTTATCCCCATTTTATAATTGGGGAAACTCAGGCAAACAGCTATTAAGTGACACAGCTGGAAAGTTTCTGAGTTTCTGAGTTTGCATTTGAATTCATATTTTCTTGACTTCAGTTGCCAGAACTAGCCACCTTCCTGGAAAAATATGAATCGTGGAGATGGTGGTGGTCTCTAGACTGCTAAGGAGTTGAAGCGTACTCCACTGGGAAGAATTGTAACCCTAGCTCCAGATAATGTCTACGCCCTGGAATAAATCCCTGGTTGGCCCATTCTTGGTTTTGCTCCTCCTTCCTCACTTCTTCTATTTACAAGCTACAAACTTTCTTTCTTCCTAGCTCCCGTGCCCCTGCCTCTTTATGTAATAGAGAAACATAGGAACAAACCTTTCCATTTCTTTTTTATTCCATTTCATTTCATCTAATCTTTTCATGCTCAGAGACTCTTCTGTGAATGGAGGAACTGTCCATACCAGTTGTCTCCTCGATTTGATGGCTGGAAACATCTCCTCCTGAGGTTCCTGAGCAGCTCAAAATTTCTGTTACTCTAAGTATCTTAGTGTGTTGGGGTTTAGAGAAGAAGCCATACCTCTGTTCTTCCCCCTGTCTTTCTGTATTTCTCTGTCTCTCCTTTCCTGGGAGCAGAGATGAAGAAATCTGTCTAGTTCTATACATTTATCCATGGCCATTCTGTCAACTTTAATCTCCTGTTCTACTTCTATCTGTGATTTCCCTCTTCCTTCCAACCATATGCTTCACCTCTCTCTCAATATCTTTCCCTTTCTTCTTCAAATCCCTCCCTATTCCTATTCTTTTCTTCTTCCCCTCCTGCTGTTCCACACTCCATCTCCATCATGACTCAAATTCGTTCCTTCTCATTTTCTCCTCTTGAAACCTCTGGTTTTCTTAAACACTCATCCCAGGAGCCACCTTCTGCAAAAAGCCTTTCTTCACTCCCTTAGTTGCTTGTTCCTTTTCTTCCCACAAATATATGTTGCATGGTAGGTGGTTTAGTCAAATGCTTATGGCAGGGGACACAGTGGATAGAGCACCAGCTCCTGAAGTCAGGAGGACCTGAGTTCAAATCTGACCTCAAATACTTAACACTTCCTGGTTGTATGACCCTGGGCAAGTCACTTAACCCCAGTTGCCTCAGCAAAAAGAAATAAACAAACAAATACATAAATAAAAATGCTTATGGCAGGTCTTATAGAGCTTTGGACTTGGTGACAGGAAGACCTGGATTCAAACCTCTGTTACATAATATTTATGTGGTTTTGGGCAGCTCATTAACCTTGCTAAACCTCAAATTTGTCATTGGCAAAATGAAGACATTAGATTCATTGAGTTTTAAGGTCTTTTCCAGTTCTGAATCTATGATCTATGATTTGCTTCTTTTACCTTCCTCTCTACTTCTGTCCCCTCCCTATTTTCCACTCTCATCTCCTTTTTCATCCCCTTCTCTTCCAATCATCTTCCTTCTCGATCCTCCTTTCTCTTTCTCCTCCCTTTTTCTCCTTTCTTGCTCTTTTCTTCTATCTTCTCCCCTCTCTTTTCTCTTACTTTCCTATATCTTCCCCTCTCCTTCATCTTTTCTTCCTCTCCTCTCTATGTTCTTCCCCTCTTTCTTTTCTCTTCCTACTTCCTGTCCTCCTTACCTTTCTTTCCTTCTATTATCTCCCCTCTCTTCTTCCCCTTTCTCTTTCTCTTCCTTGCCTCTTTCTCTGAACTCTGTGCATCTGATCCTAGGGGAGAACTGAACTGTCTCCCTGCCTCTTGGCAAACGAATGTGTGTTGTAAGGCCTTTGGGGAAGGGGGTGGGAGGAAGGTGCCCTCACCTGAGCAGTGCTTCTGCAGGCGCAGAATCTCCAGGTGCAGATCTCGCAGCAGCTCCATCTGCTCCTTCTTCAAGAAGGCAATGTGCCGCTGAACACTCTGGATCTGGTGCTCCAGGGACATAGTCTCCATCGCAACCCCGGCTCAGGCCCTGCCTGGGGAGGGAGATGGTGGTAAGATACACACACACACACACACACACACACACACACACACACACACATACACACACACACTCCTTGATCCCATTAGCCTTGGTCCCCGCTCCATTCTTCAGTCTCCCATTTCCACACACCTGTACTGGGTCACTGTGGTCTCCAAATTGAAGTTTCATTAATAGTTCTCTTGGGACCTGAGCTACCCCTCATTGGATTCCCTTCAGCCTTTGTGGAACAGAGGACATGAGTTTGAATCCTAACTCAGATATTTATTAGCTGTATGACTCTGAGCAAGTCAATTACCCTTTCTCAGCCTTAGTTTCTTCACCTGTAAAATGGGGACAATAGTACATAATTCATAAGTTGTTGTGAGGATCAAAGCATCTTATATAAAGGTCATCATCCTCATCATTAAATCCTTCCCCTCTCGATAAATTCCAGTGGATCCCATTCCCTCTGGAATCCTGTTTGGTATTTAAAGCCTTTCACAGTCTTGCCCCAGCCTGCCTTCCCAGCCTTAGAAAGCATTACTTCCCTTCCCGCACACTAAGCTCTAGCCCCCCACGCCTCCTTTCTGTTCCACGTGCAGGACACCTGGGTTTCTTTCTCTGCCTTCGGAATGCCTTTTCTCCCCTCCCCTTCTTTGTTTCTTAGAATCTTTAGTTTCCTTAAAAACCCGGCTTACTTGAGACCTATGTGAAGCCTTTCCCAATGCTCCGAGCTGCTAGGGTCTCCTATCTCAAGTGACCTTATTCTCTATATAATTATTAACGACTATGTTGTTTCCCCCGATAAAATGTAAAGTCCATGAGAGTAGGGACCGTTTCATCTTCGTCCTGCCAGTACCCAGCATGGTGTCATAGGTGCTTAATGAATGGGGTGGGGAAAATCCCTGCACAGCTATAGATACAAAGACCAGCAAATCCACAGCCCATTTTCCTGCCTTTTGCCCTCCTCATCCCTCCAGAAAGACATAGAACATCAGTTGCCTCCCTGTCATCCAGGGCTCAGTGAGTACCAGGGTGAGGGGCTTCATGCATACTGGATTACCTCCCATGATTCCCCATACAAGGCTTCTTAAACTTTTTCCACATGTGACTCCTTTTCACCCAAGAAAATTTTACATGACCTTGGATATATAGGTATATAAAATAGGTACATGATGGACAGCTAGGTGGCACAATGGATAGAGTGGTAGCCCTGAAGTCAGCAGGACCTGAGTTCAAATGTGATCTCAGACACTTAGCACTTTCTAGCTGTGTGACTGGGCAAATCACTTGACCCCAATTGCCTCAGGAAAAAAAGATTAGGTACACAAACTTTACTGATAATAAATCATAATTTTGTGACCCTCCACATTCAATTATAAGACCCCATATGGGGTCGCGAATCCCAATTTAAGAAACTGGGCTCTATATCCTTGTCTTTTCTCACACTATTCTCTATGATGAAAATTCTATCCTATCCTTTAATGCCCAGCTCTGGTACTATTTCCTCCTTTGACTCTTTTCTCCAATCATGATTTTTTTTTTTTTACCTAACTCCTTATATTATCTTCTACTCTTAGTATACATTATTCTACATTATAAGTGTGTGTATGTGTGTGTGTGTGTGTGTGGCTACCTTTACTAGACTGTGAGCTCCATGACATCTTCTTTATCTTTGTAGCTTCCCTAGTGCCTGTTATTGTTTCCATGAACTTTGATGGTCATGTACTTCTATGGATACACGGTCTCCTTCACTGATGTAGATTGCAGCCCATATGTGCCAACCCATTCTGTGGGGCTTTTGTTTTTGTCCAATTCCTCGAACCAGTCTTCCAGTGGATGGTGAGGGCCTCCCTCTAGTTCTCTTGATACTGCATCCCTGCCAACAGGTCATATGGGCTGCTCAGTGATTATCGTTAGCTCCTATCCCTTGAGTTTTACATCTCTGGCACAATTACTTCTTGGGAGTGTACTGTAGCTTCCTCTCCTTCGTCCTCTGGGTCACTCCCAGTTTCGGTTCTTCAGAGGCCAGGGGATTCCATGACATGAGCTATAGCTTTTCTTTTCACCACATTTCTAATTTTATCTGTGTATAGAGTTCCTACAGCAGCTAGGTGTTGTAAGTGGATAAAGTGTCAGGCTGGAGTCAGGAAGACTCATTTTTTGAGTTCAAATCCAGCGTCAGACATTTACCAGTTGTGTGATCCTATGCAAGTCATTTAACCTTGTCTGCCCCAGTTTACTTATCTGTTAAATGCATTGGAGAAGGAAATGGCAAAACAGTGCAGTATCTTTGCCCTGAAAATCCCAAATGGGGTCCTAAAGTGTCAGACACAATCGAAATGACTGAATAGCAACAATACAACAAACAGAACTCCTGCCACCTATGGGTGAGCCTACTGCACCATATGGCACCTTCTCTGCAACTACCAATAAAAAAGAAGTCTGACGTCCGCTGTGTCACTCTTATCTTTGCGCTATCACTTAACCTCTTCCCCTAGACAATCTCTTTTCTCTTATGGTTCCAAGACACTACTCACTTCCAATTTTCCTCCTTCCTATTTGATCTTTTCTTCTTAGGGTCAAAGGACTCTAAGACTGACCTATTTGAGGATGCAAGTTCATACAAAGTATTAGGTTAAGGACTGGACTGTGATTTCAATGATATAGAGAACTCCCAGATGAGGGAACTCCCTCTACCAATTCAGGCTAACATCTCTGAATTTTATTATTTTGGAGAGATTCCTAGGACCCTAAGGGGTTCAGTGAATTGTGAAGGGTCACATGGGCCTGTGTGTGCCAGAAGCAAGACTTAAAGCAAAGTTTTCCTGACTCAAAAAACAGTTCTCTATCCAATATGCCATGCATGGTGTTTGGTTAATGTAATGAGTGATTAATAAATACTTTTTTCATTCATTTATGCCAAAAAATGTACATTTGCTTTAGGCAAAACCTTGGGTCATTAAAAGCACTGGACAATTTCTCCAGAGGCAATTCAGCCCATCCAAGTCCACAGTCTTGGACTTAGCTCATTGCCTGTTGTACAAAGGCCGTGTGAAATCAATGGATGAATGGAACAACTTTGTGGACTATCCATCCACATTTTGCCCACAAAACTGCACATAAGCCAAAATTTTAAAAAATGGCTGTTAAATTCATTAAATGATTGCTCTGTATGATTTTGTGGTCTGTCCTTGGTTTTTGAAGAGAATCAGTGATATCGTGATATTGGGGTCAGGGCACCATGTGTTGGGCCGATCGCTCCAATATGAGTTGGGAAGGCTCCACCACAAGTTGAGCACAAGTTGTTCCTAGAACATTCGGAATGGAGATGGCTCTGGACCTGAACAGCTCACATTTCCTTTGTGCTAATGTGATTTTGCTTTGCTAATGGAATACAGCATCTTCTCTGATGAGAGGATGTCATGCTTGGTGGTCCTGTGCCAGTATCTCCCTGTTTCATGATTGATACTAAAGTTCTTCAGAGAGACGAGTTGTGGGGGCTTGTGGGAGATCATGGCAAAAGTTAGTTATCCAGAGAAGTTCATCAGCATTATATACCAGTTTCATGATGGGTTCTGGATGAAGGATGATATTCTCACTCTTTCCCAGTGACCACTGGAGTGAAGCGGGCCTGTGTACTTTTGGCATCATATTTTATGACCTTGTTCAGCAAGAACAAAAATGCCATCAAGATCAGCTACTACAACTATTTAACTTGAAAAAGCTAGAAAACAGAACCAAAGTGGAAGGAGAATTGATGTAAGCAATCACTCAATGCAGCCTCTGAATCAAAGATACAACAGATTATGGATCAATCAGCTGCTTGTGCTAAGTTCAGTCTGACAATTAACACCAAAGGAAGCCCTCCACCAGCCGGCACCATGCCATTCATCCATGAAACCACTGGAGAAATTTTGAATGTGATAGGTAAGTTCACTTACTTTGGCAGCGTATTTTCCTGGAGTGTGCACATAGATGATAAGATTGATGCACATTTTGCCAGAGCTAGCTCAGTATTTGGGAAGCTCCAAATAAAGTGTGAAAGAGAAAAGGTATTAAGGCTGCCTACCACCCTAAGTCATTGTGCTACCCCATTGTGGTATGCCTGGGTATTATGTCCAGGCTACCTCTCTGGAGGGCCTCAGGACCAGTCAGAGTCAGGATCAGTCAGAGTCCTTGGTCTTTAGAAGGAGAAGTGAAGGAGGCAGGCAAGCTGCCACAGGACTCATCAAAGATGAATCTGGACTCTGGAGTCTGAAGCCTGAAGTCCTCTCTCCTCAGCGAGCTGCGGCAGAGAGCCTCTGACGCTCTCCCTCAGCTCTCCAATCCTGGCCTCTGATTACCTCATCACAACACATTCACCAAACTCCAATTGTGAGAAGAGCCATCACTTCACGATATGATTATAGAACCACTATCACACCTTGGATAGGTAATAACCTTAAATGCTCTGCTGTCTTAGATTCAAATACGCCTTTTCAGAGTTCCAGTCCTCTACACCTGGGAAACCTGGACAATTTAACAGCACCGTGCCAGAAAACTGACCTGTTTCCACTTGAATTCTCTTGGGAAGGTTCTGAAAATCACCTAGTAAGGTAAAGTATTAGACACTGAGGTCTGTTCTAGAGCTAACTGTGAAGTATTCATATTCTTACTTCAGAGAGCACAACACAGGTGGGCTGGCCATATTGTTAGAATGCTGAATGTATATTGGTCTAAAAAACCAATGAAGAACTCATACAAGGTAAACATTCACATGGTAGTCAGAAAAGTGGTAGAAAGATACTCAAGGTCTCTCTGAAGAATTTTGGAATTAATTGTGAGACTTTGTATATTAGTCTATATGTGAAAGCTGGGCTGTGGGCACTAGGGAGATAGAGCAACCAAAGAAGTTGTCTCCGGCCCTTCTCATCTACCATTGTGACCAGTCTCTGACTAATGGGGAGGCCAGAATGAGGGAAGTGGTGGGGGAGGCTTGTTAAATGATTCAGGGAGATTTTGGAAGAGTTCAGGAGGAAACTGAGTCTTCGGGAAGAGATCAGCCCAATGTCACACAGTATATATGATATGGCCATATAGCTTAGTCCAATCTCCTCATTTTAAAGCAGACAAAACAGATCCATAGAGGTCATGTGGCCTCTCCATTGTCACAGTTGGTAAAAGGGATCCTAGTAGGATCAGGATACTTAGGATTTACTCTTAAGTTGGAAGGGACCTCAGAGACCATCTAATGTGCTCTCATTTTACAGAGAAGAAAAGTGAATCCCAGGTACCCAAAGTGATTTGTTCAAGGTCCCACAGATAGGATGATAATCTTAGAGTCTAAGAGATTTTAGAGGCCACTTAGTGCAATTTCTTTACCATCCAAATGGGGAAACAGACCTAGGAAGGTTAAGGGATTTATCCAGGTCACAGAGTTCATACCAGAGGTGATGGTTGAACCTAAGTCCTCACAGTATTCTTGCCAGATTCTACAACTATCTGCCTCTTCAATCATCCTCTCCATATCTATGTTATGCAAGGCTGGGGGCCTGGAATCATAGGCTAATGGAATTCTGAACGTCCTACTTCCTCATTTCTTTGGAAGATGAAACCGAAGCCCAGAGAAGGGAGATGACTCCCTTGTTGAAATTCACAGGTAAGTAGAGGCAGGATTATTTATGTCCATTGTGTCCTATTGCTTTTAACTTTGGTTATTTGTGCTTATCTGATCCCTTCTGCTAATGTGGGAGCTCCTTGAATGAAGGGACTGTGACTTAATTATATTCATGTCTCCAGCACCGTGGACAGTGCCTTGCATAGAGTAAATGCTTAATCAATGTACTTAACCTCCATTTGCAGTTTGCAGAACAGAAGACCAAGCTAGTCCCAAAGGGGTGTGATTAGAAGATTCCCAAGAAGACCTCACCACAAAGATATCCCATCCATCATATTTTTTTTTCTCTGAGGCAATTGGGGTTAAGCTACTTGCCCAGGGTCACCCAGCTAGGAAGTGTTAAGTGTTTGAGACCAGATTTGAACTCAGGTCCTCCTGACTTCAGGACTGGTGCTCTATCTACTACACCACCTAGCTGCCCCCCTCTTCATCTATCATATTTCAAAATCCTGAATTTACACGATGTGTGTTAGATACCAAGCTTAGGTACTGTGGATACAAACAAAAAGGCCTGCCCTCAGGAAACTTACAGTCTCATGGAGAACAAGTTGGAGAAGAGCAAAAATTCACAAAATACAAGACAACATATGAGAAGAGCCACAAGAAAGGAGTAAATAATATTAAACCATATTTCTATAGTGCTTCAAAATGCTTTCCTTACAATGACCCTTATAGATAAGCTCCTTGTTCTCACTTTATAGGAGACTGACACCCACAAAGAGAATGCAATTTGCTCAGTTGATGCAATTTGCACAATTAATAAGCATTCAAGGCAGAGTATGAACCCAGTTCTTTTGATTCCAGGCTCAATGTTATCTCCATCACATTATGCTGCCTCATCAAAAAAAAATGCTCTGGGAGCCCTTTGTTGCTGGATTCAGAACCTGGAGAACAGAGTTTGGATCTCAGGAGATTTGAGTTTGAATCTTAGCTCTGCCACTTAATTAGTTATGTGACCATAGAGGAGTAACTTTGTCTCTCTGCACCTCAGTTTCCTCATCTATTAAGTGGGGATAATTATACTATCTAGCTAGTTGGTAAAGTGGGTAGAGGACAGGGCTTGGGATGAGAAGACTTATCTTCATGAGTTCAAATTCAGCCTCAGACACTTGCCAACTGTATGACTCTGGGCAAATCACTTATTTCTGTTTAACTCAGTTTCTTCATTTGTAAAATGAGCTGGAGAAGGAAATGGCAGTGTCTTTGCCAAGAAAACTCCAAATGAGATCATGGAAAGTCCTGTCCTGAATGACTAAACAACTCCTAAGTGTTGTGAGGAAAGCACTTTGTAAATCTTCAGTGTTCTATACATGTACATCATCATCCTCCTCATCCTTATCTCCCACCCAGCTTCATTTCCCTTAGTTCAGCAGTGCTCTCTTCCCTAAAAGTCCATATGAAAATTTAAACCCTAAAAAAAAAGGATGAATGGCAAGGGAGAGAAAACATCGAAGTCCCTCACATATCATCAGCATTTTTCTTTTTATATAATATTTATTATAAACCTATTAGGTTTATATCTCAACAAAACACCCAAATAACTAAAACAAAGTAAGCAATTAAAGACTACACAAAACCATTAACACTTTTATAGTTGGTTAAAAGGAAAATTTACACACGTAACAAATAATTTTGCTAAGGCATGTTTATGTATATATGTTTGCATTTGCTTTCGGTTAAGTTAAAAAAAAAAACAACTGTTCTATATTTATTATCTTGTTAGCCTGAGTTTTTGCAAAGGAAAGTGTTCTTTGAGAGAAATATGTGCATCAAATTTTGATATTTCGAGGAGGGAACCTATGTGGGGACAGTCTCCAAAGGATTTATCAGAGGCACTCCAGGTTAATTTGATCTGTGTTATTAGGGATCATGAGGCCCAAATGACACATTGGTTACATTTTAGAGACCTAGCTGATATAGTCGATCATGTTTTTGGTCTAGGCTACTGACATTAGCATTTCATATGGGGATAGACCCTCCTTCCTAACTGTAAGCAAGGATTATACATGCTATGTAAAAATGATATAGGAGAATAGTAGAAACCTGGCTTTGGAATGAGGAAGACCTCTAACTTCTAACTGCATGACCATGGACAGTTACCTAATCTCAGTTCTCTCTGATTATTTTAAGGCATTGACTATCTGTATTGATTAAGAAAGTTTCCAAGTATGGCACATATTTAACCTATCTCAGATTACTTGTTGTCTTGGGGAAGGAAGTGTTGGGAGAGGGAGGGAGAAAAATTTGGAACACAAAATCTTACAGAAATGAATGTTGAAAACTCTCTTTACGTGTTTTTGGAAAAATAAAATACTATTGAGAGGAGAAATCCCAGCTCTGAATCAAAAGAAAATTATAGCAATATATATGTATATATGTACACACACATGTTTACATATATTTTAAGAAAACAATTGTAATGTTTCATTTTCTCATTTGTCCTGTTTCCTTGATCTGAAATACAAGGATCTTGGTTCAGTTCTCAGCTCTTACTGCTTATTTATCTGTGGAACTTTGAGTCTTACTTCTTGCCTCTGGGCCTCTGTTTCCCCATCTAGAAAATGAGGACATTTGACTTGATGATTTCTGCCTCCCTGCTGGCTCTAAATTCGTTGATCCTCTGACCTCTTCTGGTTTCTCTTCATCTAAGTACTTAGCAGATAGATTTTTCTCCAGGGCAACAGTGATTACATAGATGGGTGGGGATTTGGGCAAAGCCAGCATGAACAGAAGAGTGTTCAGAGGATATAGAGTTAGAGCCAGAAGATATCTTAGAGTTCAGTTAATCCAATCTCATCATTTTATAGATGGGTAATTTGAGGCCCAAAGAAGTGACTTGTCGAAAGTTGTACTGCTAGTTCAGTGTTAGAGGAAGGATTTGAACCCTAGTACTCAATGGGTTTCTAAGAGAAAACACTTGAGTGTCTATTCCTGAATCGCCCCCAATTCTCTATCCTTATCCTCCGATTTTCTCCCTCCCCAAATGAGACCAACACCATCAAGAGCTTCTGCCTAAAGAAATACAGGCAGGGTGCTGCTGTCCTTTCCTCCCCCTCTCCCAGCATGGTAACCTGGCTATTCCCTGATTTGGACAAAAATATGCTTTGAAGCACATCTTTGATCTTTCGGAGGATGCCAGGTGGGGAGGAGTGGCAAGGAGGCATCCTGGTCTGAGGGGGTCATTATGGGTACATGAGTGGGAAAAGGGAAGGGCCAGATGGGAGCTCAAGGAGGCTTATAGATTTAGGGCTGGAAAGAACATATATTCTCATTTCTTTCGGTTATATCTATGCTTATGTCTGTGTAGAGAATTCCCAGTGTTAGAAATACTTGCCACTGAGGCACACAAATTACCAGATTTCCATCTAAATGAGAACTTGGAGTCAACACCACCTCCTTCCCTGAAATCTCTGATTATGATTCCTAATTCTGTTCTCTGGAACAAAACAGGGCAAGTTAGCTCTGGTGCTTCTTCCGTTTGAATCAACCAATGATTGAACGTTTCTTAAATTCTTATGATGTGCTACACACTGGTGATACAAAGAAAGCAACAGCCAACCTTTAAAACACTTGAAAGTCACTATCATGTTATTGTGGTGCAGCAGAAAGCTTTGGTATCAAAGGACCTGAGTTCAAATCCCATCTCTGGTACAACCTGTGTGACATTGGCCAAGTTACTTAACATCTCTGGGATATTTATATCTGTAAATACAGGAGGTTAGACTAGAGGACTCTGGGGATCTTCTCCAATTCTAAACACAGGGTTCTCTGACTTGAATTCAAATACCAGCTCTGATAGTACCTGAGTGTTCTTGGGCACTTAACCTCTCTCGATGTCAATTAACTCCTTTATAAAGTGAAGTGGACTCTGTGGCTACTCTGGTTCCTTTTAGATTTATGTCTCTCTTAAGTCTTCTCTATTTCAAGTTACTCATCCACAGTTTTTCCATTTATTCTTTGGATAACATCAATTCAACTGGCTTCAACTACCAGGCATGTGCCTGGAAGGCTATTTGTTAATTGAATCTTTGTAAAGTATATGCTAGCACACGAGGGGAGCTGGTTATTTATAGGATTCCTATGGTGAATCCTGTTTAAAAGCCAAGAATCCTTCTGCCCTCTCCCCCAGTTGACTTTTTCCTTTAGATCCAGATTTCAGTCTATTAGGTCAACCCTCTCTCTCTAGCTATACGAGTCTATATTGATAGCAACAGTTAGCCCTTCTACATCACAACTTTTCCCATCACAATTGTGACATATCAATATACCAGCATGAGAAATTAAACAAAAATTTGGAGGGGAGTTTTGCAGAAGCTGCAAATGACATGCAAAGGCCTGCAAATGGCATAGAAAAAGTTTAAAAACTCAGAAAAGCACTAAATATAATTTGTATTGTAAACAAATTGTATAATCAATATTGTATAATATCAATATATTTTATCCTTTATTTCCATAATAATTCATACTTCTGGGGTATAAAGGGAAGGCCAAAAACTTTTATGCAGGTTTTCCAAATCATACTGGTGGTGTTCCCCAATCCCTGAGATATGGAAGGAATAATTGTATATGTATCTCTATTTATCTGTTAGTCTATCTATCTATCTAACTATCATCTATCCCTCTATCTGTCTATCCTATCTATCATCTATCCATCCATCTATCTCCCCTATCATCTACCTACCTACCTACCTAGTCTATCATCTATCTATGTATCTATCTATCAATCATCTATCCCTCCATCTGTCTGTCCTATCAATCATCTATCTATCCATCCATCCAATCTATCCTCTATTTATCTATTTACCCAAATGTCTATCCTATCTATCATTTATCTATCCATCCATCTGTCTGTGCTATCAATCCATCCATCTGTCCTATCTATCAATCCATCCATCTGTCTGTCCTATCTATCAACCCATCCATCTGTCTATCCTATCCAACATCTATCTATTTTTATGAATATATGTTGCCCTAAATATTGGAGTACTCTTATAAACTCCCATTTGTAATTTGTACCACCTTTTCACACCCTAACTGCCCCCATTGCAACCTTCTCTTGTGAGCTCCTTCTCCACCCCAGCCAAACCTCTGGCCTGTTCCCTGTAAGAAGGGAGGTTATTCTTCTTGTAAGAAGGGAGGTCCCATGGTTGACAATGGAAAGTTTATGTACAAGTAGAGAAAGAAGAGAATAAAAGAAGGAAAAAGAATTCAAGGATTGTAGTGAATGCATTCAGAATTTTCAATCAGAAGACTTGACTCTGAAACTTGGTTCTTTGTTAAATCATTCCTTCCCTCTCTGTCAGCCTCAGTTTTCTCTTCTGCATAATAAGGAGGTTGCATTAGATTCTCTCTTCCTGTTCTAATAGGAGAAGATGAGAAATTAGAGTGAGAAGGGACCAAGGGAAAAGAGTCATTAAGCAAGGAACTTAATGAGCCCCTTCCTGGTCCCCCTGACTCTCGCCTCATTGGCAGCGTATTTCCATAGCCTGGCTTCTGTTCTGAACTCTAACTCTCTACCGAGGCTGTCCCCCTTCCCTGCACTGGTACAGGCCCCTTGTCCTCATTACTGCACCATACCTTGAATTATTTTTTATCAAGAAGCTAAAGCTGCCCTTTCTGCTCTCCTTTTCTCTGGTTAGCCTGGAAACTCTTGAGGGCACAGGCTAGATCTGTTTTTTGAATACCCCACAGCAGAATGGAGCAGAATGATCAGGAAACACAGGCTGTGGCAGATTCTTACGGAATGATCACATTTCAACCCAGATCCTCCAGTAAGGCTTCCACTAGCAACCGCAAACCAGGCACCGTGCACTGCGTGTATTCATGATTTGAGATGGCAGTGTGGGTCTTGGCTAGGTATATGTCTTGATATTTAAGGGTAGATGTTTGAATGTGTATGTTTTATGTTCAGTCACGTCTAACTCTTTGTGATCCCATTTGGAGTTTTCTTGGTAAAGATGCTGGAGTGATTCACCATTTCTTTTGTCAGCTCATTTCACAGATGAGGAAACTGAGGCAAACAGGGTGAAGTGATTTGCCCAGGGTCACACAGCAAATAAATGTCTAAGGCTGGATTTGAACTCATAAAGATGAACCTTCCTGATTCCAAACTCAATGATCTATCCACTTCACTATCTAGCTGTACTATCATATCTTTGGATGAGAGAGAGAGAGAAAGAAAGAAAAAGAAAAAAGAAAGAGAGGAAGGAAGGAAGGAAGGAAGGAAGGAAGAAAGAAAGAAAGAGAAAAAGAAAAAAGAAAGAAAAAGAAAGAGAGGGAGGGAGGGAGGGAAGGGAAGGGAAAGAAAGAGGGAGGGAAGGAAGGAAAGAAGGAAGAAGAGAAGGAAGGAAAGAAGGAAGAAGAGAGAGAAAGAGAAAAAGAAGAAAGAGAGAAGAAGAAGTATATGTGTGTAAATTAAGCAGCAAGCATTGTGCTAGGCACTGGGAATATAAAGACAAAAATCAAGCAATCCCTGACTCAAGGAGTTTATATTCTATGGGAGGAGATAATATAAGCACAGATACACATGTATGTATATGCAAAATAAATGCTTTTTTTTTTTTTCTGGGGGCAAGGCACTAATAGCTGGGAGGAGATTTCAAGCCAGGTCTCATTCAGGAGATGAACTTTAAATTTTTAAATTGAATTTTTAAAAATACTTGAGGAATCCGACAGGTGGAGGTGAGAAGAGAGCACATCCCAAGGATGGGGAATGGCGGATGGCAGATGGAACAGTCCAAAAGCTAGTTCGATTGGACTATAGAGTGCATGAAGGGGAGTAGGATGTAATAAGGCTAGAAAGATAAATTGGAATAAGGTTTTGAAGTGCTTTTAATGCCAGGCACAGAATCTTGAGCCTGATTCTAGAGGCTATAAGGAGCCACTGAAGCTTATTGATTAGGGAACAACAGTCAGTCCTGTGCTTTAGCAATATCACTTGGGCAGCTGTGTGGAGAATAGATTGGAACAGGCAGATAGGAAGTAGGGAGACCAATTAAGAGTTAGTAGAATAGTCCAGGGAATAAGGGTCTAAACTAGGAAAGTGATTCCTTATTCTTTGAGTGAGGAGAAGGGAATGGATTCAAAAGCTGTGTGGACATAGAATCCACAGGACTTGGCAACCAATTGGTTCCATGGGAGGAGGGAGAGTGAAGAGTGTGGAAAGACTATGAATGAGAATGTGTTTATGTGCTTGAGAGCATTTGTCCATGTGCCTGTGAGTCTGTGTCAGTATGCTTTGCAGGCGTGATGTAGGTTTCCACTTGTAGGTAATTGTATGTAGGTGTTGTACTTGAAGGGGGGTATGCTCAAAGGTGTGTGTGTGTGTGTGTGTGTGTGTGTGTGTGTGTGTGTGTATGTGTGTATATACACTTGTAAAATGTATGATGGGTACATGCCGGTGGGTGTGGTGGGTGGAAGTGTTGGGAAATGTGGTGCTTTTGAAAGTTTGTGTACCTACAGATGTAAGTACCCACAAATGTGGTATACTATTGGAGTGTTTGTCAACTAGCATTTGCAAAGTCTGTCCCCGCCATGGTCTAGGCACTGTGCCACGTGCTAAAGATACAAAGAAACCAGCAAAAAAACAGTTCCTTCACTCATGGATCTCAGGCTAATGAAGATAACATGCAATCACTTATATACAGGACAAATAGGAGATAATCAACAGAGTGATGGTACTAGTATCAAGGGGGGCCTGGGAAAAGCTTCTTGCTGAAGGTAGGACCTGTAGGTGTTTACCTGTGGGTATGTGTGTGTCCCTGCTACAGCCTGGGAGATAAAATGCCTACCCCAGCTCCTGCAAGGCTGATGTTTCCAAACGATCAAAGCCTTTCCCATCTAGCCCTCACACTAGCTCACTGAGCAGCCCAGCTGTCGGCAGCCTCCACAGCAGGACCTGAACTGGCTCCAGACGAGCTACAGTGGCTGTCCCTCTCTTCTCCGGAAGGAGATATGGGTCACAAATGATGCTGGCGGACATTCTGATGTTTCGTGAGGAGGGGGGGAGGGATGGGAAAGGGGACAAATGGAGTGTGCAGTTAGCTTAGGAAATCCTAATCCACTCGAAGAGCAGGGACCAGGGAGGTGCCAACATATCAGATTAGAAATTCAGTCCTGGGGCCTGCCTCTCAGTTTCAGGGCTTCATGCCCTCGGGTGGCAGGAAATTAAGGCTGGGAAGCATCTGTTCTGTGTGCTACTGGATCCTTCTCCCACCCCACCCCCCGGATCCCTAGGTTTTTCTCTTTCTGCTTTTCTCTCAGATCTCTAGTTCAGAAGTCACCTGACTTTGTCTAATGTGGATCTGCTGACACAGCCCTGACCTCCTGACCTCTGCAAACAAGATCATCCTTATCTCAGCTCCCAGACCAGTCTCTCTCCCTGGAACAGACTCATTTTGTAAGCTGACTTCGGGAAGGGAGAATTGTACTTTTTCTGAGCAGATAACTCTGAAGAGTAAAACTATAGCTAAAAAACAAGTGTTTCTGAATAATAGATATTCTGACCTGGAAGAGGGTTCAAGAGATGGTCATGGTCTTCAAATAGGGTTGACGTTAACATCTATTTTACAGATGCGGCCAAAGAGCATCACCTGCCCAAGGTCATACATCTAGGAAGCAGAAGACGGGGCCCAGGTATCCCCTTCCTTATTTGCATGCACTTACATAGATGGAAGTCACTCTTCTCTCTTTCTACTTCTAATATCATCTGTTTGATCTTATTTGAAAGGTTCTTAAGTATGGATTCCCCTGACTCTATTCTTTCTAAACCTTCCTCTCCCCTCCCCTCCTCTACCAGCCTCTATTCTGATTTTTCCAAAAGAAAAAAAGGGTTGGAGAGGAGAATCTGGTGAGCATATCTTGGAGCAGGAGACTGGAGGACAAAAACTCCTAGAAACTTTTTCAGGACCCTCATCTACTACTCAAGATACTCCCATGTAGGGAGTATATAGCCACCTATAGATTCATTGAATTTTTAGATTTTTCATTTTACAAGAGAGGAAACTGAGGTCCAGAGAAGGGACACACACTGGGCGTGACTTCAGAGTATCTTTGTTAATTCCTGATCTGCTGCCGATAACTTGGGTGATCTGTGGAGCTCAGCATGTAGCCCTGTCTCTTTGACTTGGTAGGTCCTTAATAAATGTTTGTGACATTGAATTGAATCATCCCCTTGGAATCCCAGTTTTGTCATCTGTAGAATGAAAGGGTTTGGACTATATACTTTTACAGTCCCTTCCAGCTCAAATTTGACCATCTTATGGTGCTCCTATGATTGCCCCAGGGGCTTTTCCCAGCATACTCTGCTATGTAAGAAATACCCTAGATTATATGGGTCAGAAGAGATTTAGGAAACTTGTATTCTAGGACCTAACTTATTGGACAAGCTTAGGCAAGTCATTTATCTTATTTGTGTCTCTGTGTCATCAGATATGAAATGGGGAGAATAGTATCTGATGGACCAATCTCATGGATATCTATCTATGGACGTTTCATGGACATCAAGTTGAAAAGTTCAAATGTAAAATGGTTTTGAATGTCATTATCGTTCCTATGGAGGTGATGGACTGCTAGAGGCAAAAATTTGGAAGTTTGGAATATAAAATGATGCTCCTTTGCCTTACACATAAATATAGCTGATGAAGAAATTTGGTAGAAGCCCGAGATCAATGTAGATTGCTATGCTTGGGTTTAAACATTCAATGGCACAAGTACAAGTTGAAGGAAATGTATCTAGGCAAGTTTCTCTGAAAACATCCTATGGATTTTAGTGAATCGTATCAATAGTGTATGTTAACAGCAAGGGGGGAAAGCTATTTTTAAAAGCAGAGTATCCAGGACGTCACTTTACTTGGCCCTGGTCAGACCTCTCAAATATTGTATATGTAGATTACCACATTCTAGAAAGGAGACTTACAAGCTACCCTGGTTCCAGAGGAGGATGATGGGACTGGAGACTATGTCATAAAAGGATTCATACAGATGCTTAGTTTGGAGAGGGGAAAAAAATCCCCCAAACCTTAAGGGGAAAATGATGGCTGGTTCCAAATGTTTCCCATTATACAGGAGAGGAATTGCACTTGTTCTGTGTGTCTCCCCAGAGGCCAAAACTAGGAATAATGGAGAGAAGTTACAGAAGGGTAGGTTTGCCTTTAGGAAAAGCTTCCTGAAACTTGAAGCCATCCAAAAGTGGAGGGAGGGTACTGCTTTAGGAGATAATGAACTCCCCATCAGTGGAAATCTTGGAGCAGAAGCTGGAAAACCAAGTTCAATTGTAAATCTCCAAGGGACAGGAAAGACTAGATGACCAATTCAGAGATTGTTATTCTACACAGGGGAAGGGATACTGTGGTTTCCAGGCTGACTCCAGCTGTTCATTGAAGCCTTTTACTGGGCTACATCATTCCCCTTCTGTCAGCTTTCTCCCCCAAGGGTAATCTGTCACAATCTGATGGGGAGGGGAGGGGGTGAAAAGAAGAGAAAAGCTCCGAGAACTGAAAGCAAGTGCTGATCTCCCAACCCTGTCTCCAGTGGGATTTTGTAACACTGTGAACGATCCTGCTTGGAAGAAAGACCCATTTTCAAAGAAACCAGGTACTGAACAAGGGAAATCTCTTTGAATTTGTCTGCAAGGCGGACGGACCAGCAGATCCCTCTATCACCCAAATACCCCCCACCTGGAAGTCTTTCTTCATCCAAACGGACTTGCTTCCTCCCCTCTTTCCCAAGTCCAAACCCCCCAGATCTCCGCATCTTTGCTCTCCTCCACAAAAGACTTCCTCACAAAACTCAAGCCCTGAGCTGCAAAGTGGGGAGGTGGGCTTAGGAAGTGCGGTGGGGCCGGAATAAAGATCGCTACCCCTTGCTAGACTCTAAACTCCTTGAAGGCAGGGACCGTGTCTTATTTATCCGGGTTTGCCCGGTACCTAGCCCAGTGCCTTGTACAGGAGAGATACTTCGTGGATATTTGTTTAATTGAATCCTGGGGGAACGGGGGAATCCCTCGACAGTCATTTATCCTGATCTGCTCTGATTTTGCTGGGAATACGAACACCCGTGGGAAGGGGCGAAGAGGAGAAAGGCAGGGGGGTGGGGGAGGGATAATGGAAGGACGAAGAATAGAGAAGGGAGGGGGAAGGGAGGAGGGCAAGGAAAAGAAGGTAGAGGGGGAAGTGTGTGAAAGGGGGAGAGAAGTCTTGGTCTGGGCACCCTCGGACTCCCTCACCCATCTCCACCTTGGTTCCCGCGAAGGACGGCCGGGCAGAAGGAGCCAGGGGCCGGGGGCCAGGCCGTGGAGGACAACTTCTGCGGGCAGCGGAACTGAGTCGCTCTCCCTTCTTAGTGTTTGGGCCCCTCCAGCCCTGGTTTCCAACCTTCCCAGGAGGCAGGCGCAGTGTCTGGCTCGGTTCCCCTTCACCTCGTCGGCCCCCCTCCACCCTGCCCCGCCTCCGCTCCGCTCCCCACTCCTCCAGTCCTCACCTTTGCGACCCGAGGGAGCGGCGGGTCCGGCCGGCCGAGGAGAACCGCGGCTGGGGCTGGGGAGGCTGGGGTGGGGGGCGCCTCTCCTCTAACCCGCTTAGACGCTCCTCGGCCTCTGTGGCGCCGGCTCTGGCTGCGGCTCCATCAGCTGCGCGGGCGGGAGGTGCCGGGGCTGGCCGGCTTCGATCTCCGGAGGGGCTCGGAGGCGGGGGGCTAGGGAGAAGGAGGGGTGCTCCGGGGCATCAAGGGGGGGCTTCTGGGCGGGATCAAGGCGTAAACACCGAGCAACGTGACCGGAACTGGCGAGAGATCGGAGGGAGGGCAGAAGAGAAGGAGGAGGAGGAAGAGGAGGAGGGGTGATGGGGAGAGACGAAGAAGAGGAGGGGGAGGGGACCAGGACCTGGGATAGACCGTGAGAGGGCGGGGAGGAGACTGGGGGCGGGGAGGGGCTGATGCTGACTGCGCCCGAGCCTGATGCGGGGTACAAGGTTAAGGGAAGGGATGGGGGACGAGGGGGTGGTGCAGCAAGGCAAATTGAGGGAGTCACTGGGGAACAGAGCAGCGGAAGAGAGCTGGGTGGGCGAGGGAGTAGGAGGCCTCCGGGAGAGAAGTGGGAGGGGTGGGGGTTGGGTGGGGGAAGCTAGAGAGGACTTCTTTAGGTCACTGAGATAAGGGAAGGGAATGGGCGGGGGGCGGGGAGAGGCGTCCCAGCTTCGGGACCTGGGCTGGGAGCGAGTACCCAACTGTGCGGGTGGCTGTCGGTACCACGGACAGCTCCCCAGAGCGCTGGCTCCCCGCCCCCCTCCCCCCTCCACTCCCGGTGCCCAGCCCTGCTTCCAGGCCCAGGCCCTGTCCTTGGGCTTCTCTAGCGGCCGAGGAAGAAGTTCCAGAAGTAAAGTCCGGCTTACAGGCAATGGGCAGAGTTGATTTAAAAACATTAATTTAATAAATATTTCATGACAGTCTACTGAGAATAAATCTGCGGCAGGAACATTATAGGGCATAGAATTCCTCCTGGGTGTCATTCAATTCAATATAGTATAAGATTGACTAAATTAGACAACTTTTTAAAAACTTTTATTTTTTTAATTTTTTAATTTTTGGTCTCGACTTACATGAAAATGTGTTTTTCCACAGCACATATATAACCTGTCATTGCTTGCCTCTTCAAGGGGTGAGGGTGGGGGTAGGGAAGAGAGGAAGGCAAAGAATCTGGAACTCAAAATTTGAAAAAAAAAGTTAAAATTGTTTTTACATGTAATTGAGAAAAATAAAATATTAAATGAGATTTTGAAAAAAGAAAAAATTCAACAAACTCTCATCAATGTATGAGGCAAGTATTGTGCCTAGCATAAATTCTGTGGATTCAAAGACAAAAAGTTAAAGTCTCTATGTTGCATTCCTCTTGGGTTGAGGGCAAAATACATGATATTTTGAGAAGGAAGAGAAAGATGTGACTCCTCCAGAAGGAAAGGCCCAAGGTCTGGTTCCTCTTCAGCCTATACCAGATTAAACCATTCTTCTAGATCAGTTCTTAGAGGAAACTCCCCCTCTGCCTGCTCATCTCTACCTTCACAATGATCAAGTCCCATCTCTAAGAGGGAGCCCTATTGCTGCCCCTGGAAATGACACATCTATGGGGGAGGAAATTACTAACTGAGTGAACCCTCTGAAAAAAAATGGCAGCTTGTTTTTGATGTTCCTCTCCCCCCCCCCCCATCCTCCTTGAAATGGTCTTTATCTTATCCTTTCTCATCCTGATAATGCTCGTTTGGAGTTTTTACTTTTATTTTTAAATAGTATTTCATTTTTCCAAATAAATTTTGTAAAACTTTGTGTTCCAAACTTTCCTCCCTCCCTCCCTTACCTCCCCTTTCCCTGAGAGAACAAGCATAGGTTATGGGTTAAATAGGTGCAATTCTTTTAAATATATTTCTATATGTCACGTTGTGCAAGAAAAATCAAATCAAAAGGGAAAAACTATGAGAAAGAAAAAACCAACCAAACAAACAACAAAGATAGTGAAAATACTGTGATCCACATTCAGTCTCCTTAGTTCTCTCTCTGGGTTCATTTAGCATTTTCCATCCCAAGTCTATTAGAATTGCTCTGAATCACCACATTGCTGAGAAGAGCCAAGTCCATCACAGTTGATCATAACATAACTTTTGTTTTTTTTTTTTTTTTACTGTATACAATGTTTTCTTGGTTCTGCTCACTTCTTTCAGTATCAGTTGATAAGTCTTCCCAGGCTTTTCTGAAATCAGCCTGCTCATCATTTCTTGTATTCCATTATATTTATATACAATTATTTATTCAGCCATTCCCCAACTGATGGGCATTCACTCAATTTCCAATTCCTTGCTACTGCAAAAAGAGCTGCTACAAACATTTTTGCATATGTGGGTCCTTTTCCCTGTTTTATGATCTCTTTGGTATAAAGACCCAGTAGTGCTGGATCAAGGGTTATGCAGTTTTATAGCCCTTTGGGCATAGTTCCAAATTACTCTCCAAAATGGTTGGATTGTTTTACAGTTTCAGATTATTTTCTTTTAATAGGGGACTCTGGAACATGCAAATCTTCAAGACTCAAAAGAATGAGCAATAATTGTGAAATGCCAGGTGGTAGATTAATCACTACTCTGAACAGGAGCCCCTGAATAGAGCTCCCTAAACTTATTGAACTGAAGTTGTGCCTTCTACACCTACAGGGAAAGACAATCCTGACTAGTGAAAGAAGGACAGAGAAATCCTCCTTTGGAGGAACCCACTGAGGACATCAGCCTCTTATTAGACTAATCTGCTCCAACCTACTTGGCTCCAGAGTAAGATTTCTGTGCTAATTGTCATACACCAATATTCTTCTGACTCTTTGAGTCAGATTTGAATTTGGTTTAATGTCTCTAGCAATGGAAATTAGAACCCTCTGAGACAGTGGTTCTCAAACTTTTGTTCTCAGTATCTTCATGTTGTTAAAAAACTATCAAAGATCAGTTCAAAGAGTTTTTGTTCACATAGGTTATATTTATGGCTATTTGCTATATTAGAAATAAAAAATAAATTTGAATTTGTAGACCCTCTGAAAGGGTTTCAGAGACTCCAACAATTTTTTGGACTACACTTTGAGGACCACTGTGAATGAGATATCCATTCTGTTAAGGACCATGTAAAGTGAAAGGGCAGGTCAATTATCTGAGAGCCTCCACAGCTGTGAATCTCTAACACTTGAAGGAGTGGCAAAGCAGCCTTTGCTGACACAGGTGTTGCTAGTGGCCTGGGAATGAAATAAATTGGAGGCAGAGGGAAGAGGAAAGAGGTCAGACAATACAACTGCTTCTCAGTCTCCTTGCGTTGTCATCTTCTTACATGAAGAGATCCATTCTACAGGTATGAGTTACATTGGCAGATGGCTCCTGTATCACAACACCATTCTCTTTGTGGGCCACAGGACCCATTTTTATGGAAAAGGGCAAGTAAAAATAGGAGGTGAAGTTTGTGATCATGGGATGATAGAACCAAATTCTTTTCTAAAACCAATCTCAAGGAAAGTAGAATTCATGACCTTCATTTCATTAAAGTCATATTCTAATCAGACAATATTAGAGCTGGGAGGCATCTTAGATATCATTTAGACCAACCTTCCATTGTATGAAGAATGAAACTGAGGTCTAAACAGATGAAATTACTTGAACGAACTCATAAAGGTAACCAGTGACAAAGTCTGGACTAGAATCAGGCTTCCTGACTCACCATACAGTACTTTTGGGGGACTTTATTAATGAGACTGGAAATGAAATAAGTGGCTTTTAATTTCTGCAAGGGGATTTGTGTATTTGGATACAGAGAGTGGTGTCTGAAGGGTATGGGAGAATGGAGGCCAGGTGATAGTTCTCAGGAGAAGAAGTCTTAACTGTCAGTTTATAAAACAGACCATTTCTTAAGATTTTTGGATTAGAGATTTTGATTTTACTAACTGAATTAAACAAACATTAAATACTTATTTTTTTTCCTGTGTCAAGACTACAAAGCAGAAAATGTATAGTTCCTGAATATAAAAAAAGTTGCAGTCTAATAACAGCTGGCCAATACTTCTACTGAGCACACTTTTTTCTTTTTTCTTTTTCTTTTTTTTAATACTCTCTGTAATAAATGAGACCAGATGGGTGGTGGGTAAGGGGGAAATTGGAACACAAGCTTTTTCTGAGGGTCAGTGTTGAAAAAATTATTCTTGCATATGTTTTTTGGGAAAAAAAACTTCAATAAAAAATAAATAAATTTGACCAGAGAAACAGGAGACGTAATTATTTCTTGTGAAAACTTTCAAAGAATCTTGAATGGTTTTGAGCCATGGAAGGGAGATACCTTGTTGGAAGAGAACCTTTGAGGGATGTTTTGTTCTACTACATCAAATGCTTATCTAATAATCAGCAAACAGTAATCACAATGAAATATTACATATACTTCATGTCTTTAAAATAATAACATGACAGTAAAGATGTGGTTTACTATTCAATATTTCTTGAGAAAGACTACTTGCTTAATACTAAAAATTGAGAGTGTCTGATGCAAGTAGAAATGATTTCAATAAAAACATTGCATAGACAGGAAAAATAGGCATATACCAGATGGCCTTTGATGTTCGCTTGGTCTATTTTTCAGTATTGCAAAATTCTGAGATTTTTCTGCACTCGTTAGGTATTTTCCCCTTTTGATATCCTGTGCATCAAACTCTCAATGTCCTCATAGTGGTGTTGTCTCTGGCATGGATCTCCTCAAATTATACCTCATTTGATCCAGTTACTTTCCCCATTTTTATTCTTACTAGGGCTATTTTTATTTTCCTTACAAGCACACTTAGAACCATGATGTTAGAGTTCAAATTAGAATCAACTATATTCGACGGTAAAAGAGGTACACGTTGCTTTATAAATCATGTTGGGAGTAAAAAAATTAGAACAAAAGGGAAAAGCCATGGGAAGAAAAAAAACAACAGAAAAAAGAAGTGATCATAGTATGTGTTGATTTACATTCAATCTCCATAGTTCTTTTTCTGGATACAGATGGCATTTTCTATCCAAAGTCTATTGGGATTGTCTTGGAGAAAGAGTTTGTTATATAAATATTTACAGATCTTTTCATTTTTTCCCCTTATCCTTTCATTATCATCCTTAAGTGCCCTTGTGATGACTATTTAGTTGAGGCTATTACCAAACTTTCTTTAAATTATTTATTTTTTTTCTTTGCTTCTTAGTGTTTTATTTAGAATCTTCCACCTATTCTTCTCAATAATGTTTTATGAACAAGTTTACATTATTTTATGAATAAATTTGTATTCTATCTATCTAGTGTAGTCTTTGGTTGCTATATACCTTGTCTTTGCAAGTAATGTGATCTCTTTTTTTATGGTAATTTATTTCTATCACTTTAGCTTTTGTATAAAATTATTAAGGTCTGTGTCTATGTTGATTCTTTCATCTATTGCCAATAACCACTTTGAATAGGTCAGAATTGATTGAGCTGTTTCAAGTGCATGAAGTCGCTTTTTCATTCTTCTAGCTTGATGCTGATATGGATCTTGGCTCTAAACAAGTTGGTGATCTGACTATATACAGACAACTGATTCAAGACTGTCTCCTACAAAAATAACTAGTCTTATCTGTCTATTGAAATATAATGAAGTTCATTTTGAAAGACTATTTGTCATGGATTGTGCTTACTGATCATTTTTTAAAAAGAAAATATTCATGATAGAGACCTAAGATTTTTGTGTGACTGATTGGACTTTGGTTTCTCATTTCTTATGCTTTATTTCTTTTCTTTTCTCTTAAAGAAGCTACCATTGTGCTAGGTATCAATATTAGAGAAACAAAAGTAAATCAGCCCCTATTTTCAAGGAGCTTTTTTCTAGCCTTCGATACATTAGGGTGATTATTAAGAAGAACATTCTTCACAACAGAGGGGATGGAAATCTCTCCCTGTGTTTTCATCCTGTGATACTTTTGTCCATGATATCCGTCATGTTAACTCTTAGATCTTCCCTGGAGGATTTATGAAAAGATATGACGTCTTGAAGCTTTCCTCAAGGCCTTTTTGTATATTGTAAATATGAGTGGAACACTTAAATTGTCTATCTAATTCTTTACTTTCCCCCCACATGACTAATCTCCTCTTTCCTTTTCTAACCATACACTTTATATTCCTCCTGACACTTCTTATGATTAAATGATCACTGGAAATAAGCTGTATTTGTACCTCTCACATTTTTTTCCATTTCTGTTTGGGTCAATGGTGACTTTGGCTACTTCAGAGTTTACAAAGCACTTTTATCACAACAGCCTGGTGAGGAAAGTGGTAAGAGTTTTATTTTGACCATTCCACAGAAGAGCAAATAGAAATGTCTTGTATTTTCCTATGTTTTTTCCAATGCTTCTTTCCTTGTAATAAGAAGAAAGGAAAGAGGCATTTTTGAAGTTCTTACTATGGGCTAGGCACTGTCCTAAGTGTTGGGATGCAAAGTCAAGAAAGAAAAAGCTTTGCTTTCAAACAGCTTACATTCTAATGGGAGATGACAATACATACAAAGAAGGTAGAAATCTGGGGCAAGGATACAGCAAAAGATGCAATATAATCTTTGTTGATGCAGCCTGCCAACTGTTTCCCCCTCATAGTCTTAGGTCACCAAATCTAAGGCATATCTGAATGTCTGAAGTTTGTTGGGTAATTTACATCATCCTTTGGAAACCTTCCAGCAAGGCTGTGATTTCGGGTAAATTTATTACCCCAATATTACGGGAAAGAAAATTGAAACCCAGTGACTTATCATATAAGACCCAAGTCACAGGATCACAGATTTAGAGCTGGAATGGACTTTCAAGTCATCTAAGGCTCACCCAAGATCATGCAAGAGGTTGAGTGGTAGTGAAAAATTCAAACCTAGGCTCTCTGATTCCAACTCCCATGCTCTTGCCATTGCACCACACTGCCTGTTCAATATAGCCGGAGAGGCTCAGAGAGGCCTTTGCCTAATTCAGAGTCATACAACATGTCAGCAAAGTTTCAGAAACAGAATTTGGAGCTAGATAATACATTAGCAATAATCTAGCCCAGTTCTCGAACTTAAAAAAAACGGAAGCTCCTCCAGAGAACTTTTTGTGTGATGTTTATCAATACTTACCTATAATAAAAATGAAAATGTCTTATTATTATGAAAAATAGTTTTGATTTCTCAAGGACTCCCTGAAAGTGTCTCAGGAACGCGGGTCCTCTGCTCACACTTTGAGAATTGATGATCTGGACCAACTAGTTCATTTTTCTAGAGGAGAAAACTCCTCTGAGTGGCTTGGCCAAGGTAATGTAGGTACTGGAGGTCCCTCCCTCCCTCCGCCCCCAGTCCCTTCCTCAACTCCAAACTTCTAAAACACTTCAATATGGGGGCATCCCTTTTGTAGTTTTTAGATCCTGGACAAGGAAGGAAAAAGGATCGTAGAATGGGGGAGGCTAGGTGGCTTCTCAGGCTTCCGGGAGGCCGAGCCCCCCTGCAGAAATGCCCAAAAGTAGGCCCCACTCCTGAGAGACGGCCTTGGACTCCTGGGACTCAAAGCTTCCATCCTGGCTTTCCCGGGCTTCAGGCTGCTCGTTTGTAAATTGAGAAGGTTGGACTGCATGCTCTCGGAGTTTATGACACTGCTGCGGGTGGGGCGGAGCGCAGCTCTATCCGCACGCACCAGGCAGCCAGCGGGGGTGGGGCGGGGGGCGAGTGGCGGGGGTGTCCGGGCAACTCTTTCCTCCCCACTTGGCTCCCCGAACTCCGACTCCGCGGGGAGCGGCGGCCGAGGCTCGGGGCGGTAGGGGGGGTGCAGAGAGGGCCTAGCCAGGGGCCCCACTTTCCGCCCCGCCCTCTACCTCCCCCACCCCCCACCCCCATCAGTCCTGCCCCTGCTCCCTTAGCGAGAGCGCTCTCGGCCCTCTCCCTGTCCTGCCGCAGTCGGAGCAGCCGCCACCGCCGCCGCCTCCAGCTGTCCCCGGCCCGGACAGGGGTGGGAGTAGGAGGGAGGAGGCGCCCAGAGGGGCCAGGCGGGGGCCCGAGGCATGGCGGGCCGCAGGGAGCCCGGGGAGAAGCGCTGGGAGCTGGTGCGCTGGTGAGTGGGGAGGGTGGGGCGTGTGAAGGGCGACCGCAGAGGCGCGGGGGAGGTGGCTGCAGGCTGGAGCCGGGGGCATGAGGCTCGGGGCGCCGGTGGCAGGCTGCCCTGCCTTACACTGCTTGGCCAAGAAGATGCTCCCTGGGAAGGGGGAAGGCTGGGGAAGCGAAGGGCAGAGCTCCCCGCCCCTTCCTCCTCTCCGGCCCAAACTCAAACTTTCCCAACCGTGAGATGCTTTAGTTTAGATTCAGGGTTTTCAGGAAGCTGCGGCCTGGACTTTCTTCTCCTGACCCCCTTCCCCCCACCTTCCCTGCCCGTGGCCACAGACCACCTCTCCCTGAGTCCTGCACCTGCCTTCTCTCCCGGTGCCCTTTGGACAAAGTTGGTACCCAGATACCCAGAGCTCCTCTCTCCATTCTGCTCACTGCCCCTGTGCATCCCTACCAACTGTGTGTCGGGGTCGAGGGCAGAGCCGAAGCCCAGATAAGAGTCCCGGATTTCTTTCCAAATTCGATTTCCTTTTTCATTATAAGAAGTGAAGGAGCATTCTTACCTCCCTAGCTCATCTTCCCTCCTCATCCAATTTCTACCTTCCCCATTTGACCTGTGGAGGTCACTCTCCCCTCAGGCTCCTACCTCCATCCCTTCCTTTGATAGGTGATGTCAGGGTTCATAGCCTGGGTTCATAGCCTGCGCCCATGTCTGCTCCTGACTCCTAGAGGTCAGTTCAAGGGGACGTCCTGCTCTGTCATCCCATTCCTCAGATTCTTGGCACTTGTTTCCAACACTTTAGACATTAGGTGAGTTGATCGGGTGGGTCGGGTTGGAGCTGGAGAGACCCTTTGCTCATTTCATCCTGAGAAAGGGGGTAGAGCTCTCCCTTGGGGTGGAAATAAGAAGGCTGCTGACTTGGAGAAAATACTTCCAAATCTTGCCTTTACTAGAGTTCTTATGGAAGAGACTTCCCAAGGAGTGTAGAGTGGGGAAATGATGAGTGATTCTGTTGGGAAGGAGGGTTAGGGCAGTTAGGACCCTTCCCCCTCCCTTCACTCCAGGCTGTGACATCTCCTTGCAACTGGGCCTGAGGCTGGGAAATCAGAGTCAGTCTGAGGTATCAGGTTACTTGGTCCAGCAGCAGCTCAGGGAAGAATCCAGCCTCATCGGTTTCAAGGGGAATTTGTCATCCTCTATGCAGTTACCTTGAATCGACAATTTTAAACAGCGACAGCGAAATGGTTTTCAGTTAGGATTGTCAATCTGGAGCTGGAACAGAGCTCAGATGTTATCCGGTCCAACTTCTGCATTTTACAGATGAGGAAACTAACGCCCATGAGATTAAAAAATTTGCGGAGAGCCTTACAATGGGCAGCTGGATGGCATTATAGTGCAGAGGGCTAGGTCTGGAGTCCAAAAGACTCAACTTCCTGACTTCAAATCTAGTCTCAGGCATTTACTAGCTCTGTGATCCTGGGCAAGTCACTTTATCCTGCTTGCCTCAGTTTCCTCATCTGTAAAAGGAGCTGGAGAAAAAAGTGACTCCAGTGTCTCTCCAGTGTCTTTGCCAAGAAAATCCCAAATGGAGTCAGGAAGAGTTAGACAGAACTGAAAAATGACCTTCAGCACAGGTCTAATCCCTCTCCCTAATTGTTCATTTTCTTATATCTACAAATGATTAACTTTTTTCTAGTGGTTCTTCTGGCCCCAAACATACCTCTTTAATTGGACTGAACTCTTGCTTCCTTGTTTAAAAAGATACGAAACTCATAGATTAGCAAACAACAGATAAACACCCTTTCTTTCTCTCCAGCTCCTGGCAGGACTGAACCTGGCTTCTGGGCAATCTCCAATCAGTTAATCAACAAGTATTGATTAAGCACCTACTATGTGCCACTGCTCAGAATGCAAGATGACAAACAAACAAAAAAATAACGATTCCTGCTTTTGAGGAGCATTATATTAAAGAAGGATGTGCCTGGGTATTATATTTTTTACCCTGTGTCTGATATCTTCCTTGCCTCTATTGGACTTGAAGTCAAGAAGAAATGGGTTCAAATTCCACCTCAAAAATTGGAGGTGTGACCTTAGTCAAGTTTTCAGTTTCTATAAATCCATAAAATGAGGTAATTGGATTACATGTCTTCTAAGGTATTTTCTGACTCTGAATGTAGGATTCTGAGTCTAGCTCACATATGAATTCTGGATTGGAACTCCAGACTTGGATTTTATTCCTCCTTTTCTGTGTGTTTTTGGTCAAGACCCTCTCCTTTTCTTTTTTTGCTGAGGCAGTTGGGGTTAAGTGTCCAGGATCACACAGCCAGGAAGTGTTAAGTGTCCAAGGTCAAATTTGAACTCCAGTCCTCCTGACTTCTGGGCTGGTGCTCTATCCACTGCGCCACCTAGCTGCACTTCCCTCTCTTTTTCTAGGCCTCAGTTGCTCTCTCCAAAATGAAACAGTTGGAGTAGAAGGCCTCTAAAGTCTTTTCCCGGGGCTAACTTCTGTGATTCCATTCCAGGTTCGCTTAGCAATGGGTGTCGACACAGCAGATTTGTGATTTCCTAGAAATAGGGAATTCCTCCACCAACCACCCAGCTATAAATTAATTGACAGGAGATAAATCCGAAAAAGTTACTCATCGAGAGAGAGTACAAGATTTGTTCATAAATCATACAATTAGTGTCAGAGGCAGGATTTGAACCCAGATTTTCTTGATTCCTGATCCAGTACTTTATTCGTTATCTCATCTCTCTTTTCAGGAATGAGGGTGAACTCGATCTGTGATTTCATTGGTATGATTCTAGATGAAGAAGATCCTGTACCAAAGCAGGTCTATACTTCATGATCTTAAAGAATTATCTATGGCACTAAGAGGTTAAGTGACCTGCCCAGAATCACACATCCATTAAGTGTGAGGGGCTAACCTGATTCTGGGGCCAGCTCTCCAATGACTACATCACACTGTGTTTCCAAATAAGGAATATTTATTCTTTAATAAGGAATTATTAAGACATAGGTAGAATGATTTAGAGAGAAAAGAGCAGAAAATGAGAAACTCTGATAAAGAAAGAGACGTGGAGGAGAATTAAAGACTTCAGATAAAAATGACTTGATTTGGAGTCAGAAAATGTGGGTTTGGAAGGGAGTTTTCCTAATGTAACTCTGGATAAGTCCATTTTCCTTCTGGTCCTCAGTTTTCTCATCTATGAAATAGGGATGTTGATATTTGCTCTAGCTATCTCAAAGGGCAGGAGACAACATGGTGTATTTGAAAGAGCCTTAGGCCGACAGCCAAAGATCATGGAATCTCTGGGGGTGTTGTGAGGTTCAAATGAGATCATGGACATAAAGCACTTTGTAAAGTTTAAAGTGCTCTGTCAGTTATTATTACTTGTTGTTAATATCCTTCTCTATCAATCACCATCATTCTTGTTATAGTCACCAAGTCTCCAGTCTGGAGATGACTTCATTCCTTGAGTTTTCTTCTGAAGTCAGGCGGAGCAATACAGAGGTGTGCCGGTAAATGTTTAACAATCAGAATCTACCAGGTTGGGAAAGTATGAAAATGTACCACATTTTAATACCTTCTTAAGTCTGGAAAATTAACAAAACAATACATCAAGGCTTGTTCTGCTGTCTTTGTCTTTTCCTGAGGTGTGAATGCTCACACTAGAGATTTAAACTTTTCCTCTTGCCTTGAGCTGCCTCCAGCAGATCCTAAGTCTATCTCTACCTCTGTCAGCTTGGACGAGTCACTGGCCTTTTCTGAACTTTTGTAAAATGATGGTAGTAAATGTTTGAAGTCAGGATTTGAACCCAGCTCTTCTTAAATTGGACACTCTACCCCCTTGCTGAATAAGAAGGTTGAAGTTCTTTAAATGCTCTGATATATGAAAGACATAATTTGGGAGTGATTAATCATCTTATTAATTATGACTAGTAAGTAATTAATAAAAAGATGATCATTTGGCTGTTTCTCATAAACCAAAAGACTCCTCATAGAGGTCTTAATACTTACATGCCTTTAGAAGAGTAGGTGTCCTCAAAAAAACAGCAATCAACTCTGATTGGTTAATAAATTTGTGTGTGTGATGCAGTTGGGGTTAAATGACTCACCTAGGATTACACAGCTAGTAAGAATCTGAGGCTGGATGCTCTATCCACTGACCCATCTAGCTGCCCCCAATTAGTTAACAATTATGGGGCAGCTGGGGGCGCAGTGGATAGAGCAGCAGCCCTGAGGTCAGGAGGACCTGAGTTCAAATCCAGCCTCAGACACTTGCTACTTCCTAGCTGTGTGATCCTGGGCAAGTCACTCAACCCCAATTGCCTCAGAAACAAACAAAACAATTAATGAGAGAATAAATATTATAATGAGAGATGGGCTTATTCTGATCGGTGTTTGGGGGACATGACTGATCACTCAGTCCTGACTTATCTCTTCCCAGATCACTAGGGCAATTTAGACAAAAGGGTGAGTCCAGTTCCACTCATACCTGTCTGACTCAAACCCAGTTCTTGAATTCACCATTTCACCCAGACTCAAAGTTCTTTACCTTTTGAGCAGATGGAAGTTTTGCCAGTTGGGCAAGTTTCACCCAAGATTTCATCTCAGCCCTGCGCTTCAAAGGCTGCCGAATAACCCACGAAGACAGATTTCTGAAGGAGGAAATAAAAGGGGGAAAAACCTTACCCCTAGTTCGATAACTGATTCCTGATATAAGAGAGAGATAACCCTTTCTCTCTTTGCCAAACAAAGGATTTTAGATTTGATCCTGCAGGTATTAGGGAGCTATTGGAGTGGGTTTAGGGTGATCAGAGCTGCACTTTAAAAAGTCCATTTGGACAGTTGAATGGAAGATGGACTGAAATGGGGGAGAGTTGAGACAGAGAGAAAGCAGAAAATAAATGCAATGGTCATCCCTGTGAACTGATGGAAGGCTGCACTAAATGAAACAATCTGCCCTTGATGAGTTTACATTCTATCAAAGGCAACAATGTACAAATTTAAGTGTATACAAAATGTATACCAAATACAAGCTAGGCAAATCTGGTCGGGGGAGGGCACTGTGCTAGTGGTTCATGACCAGACAGATTGAAATAGGTGGCCATTTTGGCTTAGAAATATATACTCTGGGGCAGCTAGATGGCACAGTGGATAGAGCACCCTGAAGTCAGGAGGACCTGGGTTCAAATTTGACCTTAGACACTTCATATTTCCTACCTGTGTGATCCTGGGCAAGTCCCCTGGGCAATTGCCTCAGGGGGAAAAGAAAAGAAAAGAAGAGAAAAAGAAAAAAAAAAGAAAAAGAAATATATATTCCATTGGCCTGTCCATCATGCTTGGAATTTCCCCATTCATACGTATAGCTCAAGCATTGATCCCTTCTCCATCTCCCCACAATGGAGAACATGGATCTCCCAGATTGTCTTCAGGGAATGAGGAAGCTCCTTAGAGAAGCTGAAAAAAGCCTGAGCACCATCACTGAGCTGGTAGAACCTTGGAACACGATCATTTGCCTAATTTCTTCAAGCTGCCCAGATGAAGAAACAGAGATTAGATTCCGAGAGAAGGCTGGCTTGAGGCACATAGAGGAGTTAGCCAGCCCCCAGATCTCATGGTCCTTCGTTCAGTGGTCTTTCCATTTTATCCTGTGGTCTCAGATGTAGCTCATGCTAGAGAAAAATCCACTGTATCTCCCATTCATCGTGTCTCTGGGATGGCTGTTTGGTTGTGGCCGGTTCTGGGTCCTCCCCCTGTAAGCCAGAGGGAAATCCAGGACTAGAAGCATGTCTTTGAAGTCCATCTCCTCCCACTTACTGTGTCGTTACCTGCAGGTACGTGCGGGAGGGCCGATTCCGGATAGAGGAGAGGACCTTGACTGCTTTTCAGTGGCTGTACACTCCCCAGCAACACCGAATCCTCAGCAGAGCCGACCTCGAGTCTCCCACCAGGTAAAGTTGCCCACCGCCATCCCTCCGCCCCCCTCCCCTGAAGGAGACAAGGAGAACTGCTGGGGCCTAGGAGCAGGCAAGGTTTGGGATTGTCTTGGGACCACATGAAGGGTCTTCAGAGAGCTCAGTCCAACATGGCAGATGTTTATAGTACGATTCCATTCTTCCATTCTGAGGATGTGTCTCGTGGGGTCAAAGTTCTACCTCAGCTTAGCAGGGAAGTGACCCTCGGTATTGGAAAGCTGTGCTGTGAACACAAGTACTGGTAGATTGTGCCAGGTTTGGAAAGCTGGAGTCGGGCCCAGTG